>NC_066585.1:277358008-278558008 GCF_024323335.1 Lathyrus oleraceus | reverse complement strand
TCCTCGTCTTTAGGTTCTAACGCCTTTGTCTGCTTAACCTGGGGTTCTGAAGCTCGCACTTTTGAGCTGGACCTGGATTTGCTTCCACTGTGGTTTGAAACTGAAGACTTCTCCTTAACTTGTTTCTTTGCTGTACCAGTAACAACTTCAAATATCGATGGCAGTTCAATGATCATATTGAAAAGGCGTTTCCTGTCAAATTGTCAAACTCGAATCTGGCTCCAAAATAGTAGGCAATAGCAAGTAACCATGAATCGCTATGAACAGCAACTAAAGACATCCAATCTTTTTCTTGCATGCCATCCCTGGCAAAGTTAATTCCAAGCACAGGCTCGGGAAGCTCTGGTGGAACTTCTTCAGCAGGTAAATTAACTTCCCACTGCTCACTAGGAAAGCCGTATAAGCACAAATTCTCCTTATCAGGATCACATTGGTTATAGAAATCTTCAACATCAGTGGTGAGAGCTTTGCTGAGACCAGCTCGACGACCCTTGAAATCCCTAAAAACTTCTTCAACGGTGCAAGGATTATTCTGTGCGCGCGAGTCCATTGTAGGTTCACATGGTCTGGCAGTAGAAGAGTGAGAGTGAAGTAGGAGTGAGAGGCATATGCTGAGTTTGTTGTTTTTTGTTATGGATTTGGAAAAACCAAACTAGTTCAAGAGGTTAATGTGAGTTTTTTTTCTGGATCCTGTTATGTTCTTCTCACTTTCTGCTATGGCTTTTGTAACCGGAACAAGGACTGCTGTGATTTGCTGGAAAACAAAACAGGGTTGTAATAAAATGACCATTTCTGTGTGTATTATGCAGGTTATGGCTGGTGTGATCGGTTATGGACCGGGAACAAAGAAATTGGTTGTAAGCTTCATAATAATTTGCAATTCCTTTATAACAGTTGTAGGCTTCTGAGAAATTGTTGTATTGTTTGGTTGAGTCAATTTGTCTTCAGTTTGTGACAGTATCCGATCCCTTGTTTGGTGGTTTAACAGGTACCCACATCAAAGCATCACTCCCATGGGATTCTTCAAATTTCTGGATATTTTTGCTTTGAATACTGGTTTGAGAATCCAACTCCATAAGACATAACAACTGCCCATCTAGTGCCAGCAGTGAAATTTGGTAAACGTTTCCATTAAAACATTAATTATTACAAAGCCTTTTTTGATCATGATTTGGTTGATGTTGTACTTGGTTACATGTTTCAACTCGCAGCTGGTGTGCGTCCGTTTTATTGTTGTGGTAGCTGGGAGGAGGCCTTGTTTCCGGTATTCCTTTTTCAAAACTGCTGCGTCGATCTTTTTGTGGAGGTTAAATCCAAGGGCTTCATAATGATTCAGACTCTTCAATATCCTTCTCATTTCATCAATTGAATTTGTTTGCTCTCTAACAACTTTATTGACCAAAAGTTCTTTCTGCTTATCAACAACTGATGCGGTGACTGCAGGTTGTGGTGGTCACAATGTCACAAAACTCAAAGATGTCGGCAAGCACAGATGCAGCAACGAGTCCGCTTATGTGAGCCATATCCATCATAAGGAAGGCACCCATGCTACCTGCAATTTTTCTAGAGCGGGGATAATCAATGTCTCGGGGTGAGCCCTAACTCCAGGAGTGCTTGCCGTTTTCTGGCCAACAGCTGCCAAAATGCTACAATTCGGGATAATTGCAACCTGAGAAAGACGCCCATTATCCAAAGCTTGACGAAATCTTGATTGCAATGCCTCGGCAACAACTTTTACTTCCGTCTCGGGGACAGCAAAGCATACATAATGCTCACTACTAGCCTGAGATATCATGATAACATTAGCTCCAACATCTTTGACTGCACTAAAAATAGCACTTGCTGTACCTGGAACACCGGCCATTCCAGTTCCCTCAACATTTACAAGTGCCAAGTTGTCTATTGTTGCAAATCCTTTGACTAAATTTTGCAGGTTTGCCATATCTTCATTATCATGCTGGTTTTACTACTTCTGTTGATTTGAATTGCAACCCTGCTATTGATTTTTTTTCTGCGACAATTGGTACTCCTGGGATTGCATTTGGCAGGTTGTTATAGCAGAACTGATGTTGTCTGCTGATGAGGATTGTTGCAGGTTAGGGACGAGGTTCTGAGCATGTTGATGAAGGAGTACCGGCAGCAGGTGCAGGTGGTGGTGTTCTGCTGAGGAAACGCAGAGCAATGCTTCAGCTTGTAGTAGGGCAACGAGTTTTATTGAAGAAATGAAAGGCTTGCTTGTTTAGAGTTAGGTTGGGAGCTTGGAATTAGGTTGTATATGTTGTAGTTGAGGGGATAGAAATGTAATGGAACATTTATGGCATTTTATTTTGTATGGAACGTGATGAATTGACTTTGTATGGCGTTTTGAATTTAAATGGAAGGTTTATTGGATATTGTATGGAAATGGTTCTGTATTGATTTGCATGGAAAGTTATGAATGAAAAATGTAGTTGATTGTATGGAATGTTATGAATGAAAATGTAGTTGACTGTATGGAATGTATAACTATTTGGATGGTTATGGTTTAAATTGGTCCCAAATGGATAATGAAAATGGATATGGATTTTGGATATGGATTTAAAAATAGAGTTGGGTTATTGGATATTTGATTATAAAAATGGATATGGATTTTTAGGAATAATCCAAGACTAATTTAAATATCAATTTAAATAATAATAACAAATCAGCAAAAACCAAATAAAAATCAAATTAATCTATAATTCGTTAAAAGTTACTTTGATATCAACTCTAACATTCATTTGGAAATTAAAATCAATTAGAGTTTGAATCATTAGTAAAATAAACAATTAAGATTAAATTGAAATTTGGAATTAAACTTAATTCGAAATTAAAATCAAATTGAAAATTAAAAAAAGTCAAATAATTAAAATCCATTTTATAATAAAAAAAAACACCATGATCAAAAAGCTAGATAATGACCAATGTCTGTTAATAAAAAAATGGATTTGGGAATGAATGTATGCAAATGAATTTTAGGCCAAATGCCAAATAAAAATAAAAAATTCAGGACCAAAATCGGGGTATGACAGTTGCCCCTATTTAATCGTCTTTAACTAGAGAAATATGAAGCAGGACATTCTTCATATGATCCTAGTGGGAGATGGTTAAATACTAAGAAGACCCGGATTTTGATCCTGAATCCCTATGACATGATGTGATATGATATGATATGACATGATATGACATGATATGATATGCATGGATGCATGATTTTCTTTTTTGTGATTTTTTTTTATCTGCTAGGGATATGGTGGACCCTTGACAGGAGATGCTACTAGACAGACCAATCTGTGGGGAATGCTGGTGGTCCATAGGGAGACAGACAAATGGTAAAAAACAAACTTGCTGGGGAAAACAGTCCTACTGGAGAGTCAAACACACTCTGGGGAGTAATCTGAGTGGAATTTAATAAGCAGTACTTAGAGTACAAGAGAGTAAGTTCACAATTTGACTTACTAAGCCCGAATACGGAAATTTCCACAACAGGTTCATGTATGACCTGAAAATGCCTGGGAATAATCATGGAGAAAAACTCTTCAGAACAGGTTCAAGTATGACCTGACACCGGAATAAAAGCTCAACAACAGGTTCATACATGACCTGAATAGTATTGAACAAACAGAGAAAGAATCTCAGAGCAGGTTCAAGTATGACCTGACACCGGAATGAAGCTCAACAACAGGTTCATACATGACCTGAATAGTATTGAACAAAAGGAAAAAAACTCTTCAGAGCAAGTTCAAGTATGACCTGACCCCGGAATAAAAGCTCAACAACAGGTTCATACATGACCTGAATAGTATTGAACAAAAATTGGAAAAACTCTTCAGAGCAGGTTCAAGTATGACCTGACCCCGGAATAAAAGCTCAACAACAGGTTCATATATGACCTAAATAGTATTGAACAAAAGTTGGAAAAAAACTCTTCAGAGCAGGTTCAAGTATGACCTGACCCCGGAATAAAAGCTCAACAACAGGTTCATATATGACCTGAATAGTATTGAACAAAAGTTGGAAAAACTCTTCAGAGCAGGTTCAAGTATGACCTGACCCCGGAATAAAAGCTCAACAACAGGTTCATATATGACCTGAATAGTATTGAACAACAGGGAAAACAAATCTTCAGAGCAGGTTCATGTATGACCTGATACTGGAATAACAACAATTGGACTCTGACCGTAAGCAATGGACTACAACCACCCTTTAACGGATTTTGCCAACAACAGTTGGACTTGAAAATGACTGCGAAAACCGGACGTTGGTTTAAGGGCACCAAATACAAACTGGAATCAAAGGTCAAAAGATCTAGGATCGACAACAAGACCTGGGTCAATGCAAAATGAGCACGAAGTACATTTCGGCTATGCATGATTTGAATTTCCTTTTATGCATGATATATGAATGATCATGATTATGAGAATGCTGACACTGGGAGTTTGTAAAGGCTTTTTATGGAAGCTCATGATTCCTCAACACCGAGAACTCAACCAAATATTTTATGATAGATGTTGTCAAAGGAGGATCCTATCCAGTTTGATGGCCACAGCTTAGCCAACGGATGCTTTTGTAGGATTAATGAATCGTGCTAGCATAATTTTCGGGCACTCGTCTTAAACTCAATAGTTGTTGACGTAGAATTTGTTTGAGCAGTTTGAAAGCACGAAGAAAAAGGTTCTGCCCCTCTGTGGCTCATCTTGCCCCAGTTTGTTGGGACTTTGGCAATGTTAACCTTGAGAGTGGGTTTGGAAACAACCTGCCATGAGACTACCTCGAGATGGCTTGCCCCAAGTGTTTGAAACTTGCAATGGTTTGAACTTGACTAACCAAATGTTGGAATGGTAGACTCTTGATTGACTGTCCTTTGGATAGTTGGACTCATTGAGCTCTGAGGTGGCTTGCCCCGGTCTGAGTCTTGAAACAAATTACTCTTGGCTAACTGAACCTTGGAGTGATTGGACTTACTGAGCTCTGAGGTGGCTTGCCCCGGTCTGATTCTTGAAGCAGATTACTCTTGGCTAGATGACCCTTAGGGTGATTAGCTCGAATTAACTGATGCTCAAAGTGATTTGCTCCTGACTATACTTCTTTCACTCCACCAAGTTCCTCAACTGTGTATTGTTGGAATTTCTTTGATGCTAAGTGTTGACTCGCAAATAAGATTGTGCATTCAAAAAATGGTAATTTTAATGCAATGTTTATGCAAAAATTTGATCTCAAAGTTTATTGATATGAATGGGTGAAACACAGTGAACGAGTCGTTGATAAGAACACAATGGTGATCAAGTCATTCACAGTATGCAAGTTGGTGCCATCACATGATTAACAAAAATCGTTTGGAGTCAAGTTAACACAACCTTGTTATAGTATGCTTTCAAAATAAACCCTGCCTCAATTAGGTCTTTTAAGAGTTGTAACATGGTCTGGTTCACGATTTTTTTTTGAAACAAAAGGATATAAGGCTCAAAATTTATTTTTACCCACCCCTTCTTCTTGATGATCTCCAGTTCCTATGTTCAGTTAATTCAATACACGCATTCGACTTCGAAGGTTCGAAGGTGTGATGAGGATTCAAGACGAATTTTCTTGAAATGGCAGTTACCTTATTTTTTTTGTTGAGGATTTAATGACCTCTTTTGATTGATTTATTTTATCCCTAATTTTGCCTGGACCGCTTCTTTGAAGCTTTTGGTCCATCGGGATGCCCTAACTTTTGCCTAAGTCATCTTGTGGTATTTGACCTAGTGGGCTTTTTTATTCTTTAAAGGTATTGACTGCCACATTATTGGTGGATAAGGATCAACCAACACTAATTTTAGCTTTTCTTAACTTCTTCGACACTTCAACATGTGCGCGAAGGATAACATGTGGTTGAACCTAATTGGAGGGTGTATATATGGACGATTTTTTTGAAAGATCGAATGCATGATCAAACTATCTGAACACAACTACCCTGCCCCAGGTTACGATTAAGGGTTTTAGATCCGAAATAAACACCAACTTCTAGGCTCAAAGTGGTTGTCTAGGGATTAACTCCTTATCACTCCAGTGTTTGGGGATTTGAAACAATGCCTTACATCATCGACAAGGTTTTACTCAAAAGCATACCGCAACAATTTCAGGTGTTTCGTTTTCATCATCCTCCTTCCAATCTTTGTTAACACAACAGTTTGATAAACAAAAGTGAATGAGAGGAGTATTTTGTTTTTGTCTTTTAACATAAATGAAAAACGAGTGAATACGAATGGATTAATTCAAAAGATGCATAACCATTTCATTAATCTTACCAATTCAAATAAAACAACAATGTTTAAAAGCAAATAACAACCAACATGCAAAGAAACTACAAAAGAAGTGTTGAAACAGCCAAATGATTGCCAACTTTAGGGAATTGACTTCTTCAAACTTGAAGGTTGGGATCAACAAGCTTTTTGACATTGGCATGATGACCTTCAAATTCCTTTCCTTCAATCTCATCGTTGAACGCAACCCTCTTGGATTCACTACTCACTTCTCCTTTTCTTTCATTGGTATGGGTCGTGACATTGGAAATCCAAGGTGGTATCTCAATGCTCTTACCAGGAAACAATGATAGCTCATTAGCCACATCCCTGACATCTTCCTTGTGGAACAAAACCTTGAGGGGTCTCAAGGGTCCTTTCCCTTTCTCATTACCTGGCTCAGAAATCAAGGTATATGTACCTGAGCCTTCCTCCTTGAGTGTTAGTGACCCTATGTCAATCAATCCTCGCAGTTTGAGCTTAAAACTCTTGCATTCCTCGATGGGGTGCCCCATTGTCCCAGTATGGTATTCGCACTTGACCTTCGGATGATCTTCTTCAAAGATTAAGTTCTTTTTGTTAATCAACCCTCGCACCAAGGCTTTCAACGCTAAGCAAGAATCCAGGTCATGTCCCAATGCTCCTTTATGGAATTCACATGTTGCATTTGGATTGTACCATGGCAGGTATGGTGACACAGGTGCGAGAGCTCGAGGGGTCACCAAAGCATTTTGGATCAGTTGCGGGTAGAGCTTGCTATATGGCACCGGAATCGAGTCATTGTGATCCTTGTTCCCCTTGTTCTGATTCTGATTTTTGTTCTGAACCTGGCTTTGGTGACTTTGAGGAGCAATAGCCAGAGGATGTTGATGATGACGTCTTGAGGGAGGTCCATATACTGGTAAATGAGGAGTTGCCACATAGAACTTCCCTTGACTTGAGGTAACACCAGATGGATGCGGGGTAATAGCTCTCTTTGTTGCAGCAGTGTATATTGGGTGACCCTCTTTTCTCAACAAGACTTGCAGGGTTTCCAAGACCCATCTCATTTGGCTCTTCAAAAGATTAAGTTCCTCCTTCAGCGCTTCTTGGCTTTTCCTTAGCTCGTCCGTCATCCCCTGAGACATGGTTCTTTGCTCTTCGCGTGTTGAGAATCACTTTGCTTCACGGACAAAAGATGGATGAGTTTTTTTGGTATTTTGTCTGGAGAATGACATGCATTATGATGCGATGCAAATGCAATGGAATGCGTATGAATGCAATGCAAGCCATGCACATTTGTTTTTTTCATACACGGGTTCAAAAGTCTGAGGTACTGATAAATTTGATTGCTTTTCCAAAACGGGGTTCTCACCGGGTATGGTCTAGGGCTTTGTTACAAAGGATCCCCAGAGTCATTGATTCACAAGAATGTTTGACGCTTACGGGAAATACTTTCCGGTCGTCAACTCCATCAAGGGAATCTATTCTGGGTGAGGTTCTCGTACCGACCCTTACGAAGTATTCACCTCGGGAGTCCGTACTACGCAACCATCGACTGGGTTCTAGACAGGGTACTCAGAGTCATGGATTCAAAAGACTGTTTGACGCTTACGGAAAATACTTTCCGGTCATCAACTCCATCTAGGGAATCTATTCTGAGCGAGGTTCTCGTATCGATCCTTACGAAGTATTCACCTCGGGAATCCATACTACGCAACCATCATTTCTAGTTGGCCAGAGTTTCAATGTTCTAAAAGGTTCTTAGAGTCATTGACCCCTTTGAAACATCGAAGCTTACGAGGTATACACCTCGGGCGACAATATTTGCAAAAGAATCTACTCTAAGTGAGGTTCTCGTACCGACTCTTACGAAGTATCCACCTCGGGAGTCCGTACTACTCAACCATCGTCCTATCTTATGTTTTTTTTTCACTCTAGACTCGGGTGTAGAGTCTTTCCCACATGGTTTGCAATCAAGATCCAAGTACCCAACATGGTGGAACCAATATACAACAAATATCAATATAACAATAAAGATATTAAAAAGCAATAAATAATGGAAAAGCCACATAAGTAAACAAACAAAGGCACACAAACGTCCTAACTAGGCTTGACTCGCTTAGGGTTTGCAAAAGTCCCCAGCAGAGTCGCCATCTATCGCACCTCGAAAAAAATGGGGATACGACTTCAAAGCGAAGCGCGATCACACGCTCGCAATGATGGACTGAACAGAGTCGCCACCGAACTTTATTTATTCCTAAAAAGGAAAGGGGAAATATCGATAAAACCCAAGACAAAAGAAAGGATAAGATATGGTCATCGCAACCAATATCAGGGTTCGGGAGTCGATTACGCAAGGGGAAGGTATTAGCACCCCTCACGTCCGTTGTACTCAACGGGAACCATTAGGTCAGTTGTGTGCGTTAATGTTAGTTTGAAATGATAGGCTTTTCAAGTTATTAGGTGGGAAAGAATGAATATAAGAGAGAAGAAATGTTTTTGGATTTTTTAACGAAGGACTAAACCTAAGTTTTTTATTAGTGGGTCTGACAAGATTTACAAATCCTGCTCCTACGTATCTCAAAAGAGAAATCAAGGCTTACGTAGTTCTGGATAGAAAATGTTTGTTTGTTGGTCGATTTTTAGCGAAAGCTATATTGTATTAATCGACGAAAACATCGTTTTACCCAAAACAGCTGAGGAGTGGACGCATACCACACATGGAACGGATTTATAAATCTACATTCGAAAAAGCGTCATTTATCTCTACTCAACAATCGTGGCCGAAACATTGTTTTGTATCACTTAAGACAAGATACCTTTCGTTTATGAAAAAGGTTTTTGATTAATCGCACGGCGGCGAGAAAGAGTTTGATTGGTTGGATGTATTTTGAGTGATGGCGAGAACTTGGATGAGCGAGATATACATCTCGAATCCTAGCCTCAGGAGTGCACGGTATACACCATGTTCCATTTCCATCTTTATTGAAAGAGTTTAAGATATGAATTAAGTATTTTGGAATTTGATTGAGAAAGGGTTTGAAGAAACCGCATTGACAATTTTAGGCGATGGCGAGAGTTAAGATTGGCGAGGCATACGTCTCGAATATTAACCTCAGGAGTGCATGGTATACACCATGTTCCATTTCCACCTTTATTGAAAAAGTGTAAGATATGAATTAAGTATTTTGGAATTTGATTGAGAAAGGGTTTGAAGAAACATCATTGACAATTTTAGACGATGGCGAGAGTTAAGATTGGCGAGGCATACGTCTCGAATCTTAACCTCAGGAGTGCATGGTATACACCATGTTCCATTTCCACCTTTATTGAGAAGATGTTAAATAAGAATTAGGTATTTTTGAGTTTTGTTGTGAAAATAACTTGACCTAGATCAAGTATTGATGGACGTTTGAGAAAGATTTAATTGAGTGTTTGAGAAAACAAAGTGGATAAATTTAGATGATGGCGAGAGCTAGGATTGGCGAGATATACATCTCGAATCCTAGTCTCAGGAGTGCATGGTATACACCATGTTCCATTTCCACCTTTATTGAAAGGGTCTTAACTATAGATTAATATTTTTTGAGTTTTTATCAGAAAAAATGGCTTGACGTTGAATCAAGCGTTTGATGAAAGTTTGGAAGAAATGGAATGGAATAGGAGGGAGAAATGAGTTGATTTGTTTATTGAGAAAATACTCGACGTTGGATCGAGTCATATTTTTGTATTTTTTTGAAATTGTTGATTTTATTCTTGTGTTAGTATCTAAAACAAATAGAGAAATAAAACAATACAAAATTATATACACATTGGGGGAGTGGGGTACATTTTGTCGAATGGGGATTCAAAAAATCATGAAATAATTAAATCGGGCGCAAACAACAAATAAAGCATGAGTGTCAGTGCAAGAGAACCGGCTCATTGTAAGAAAGCCCAAGAGTAAGCTATGTGAGGTTGATGGCGATGCTTAAAAGCAATCGACTTACAAGGGTATGAAAATGGGCTCGACATTGAATCGAGAAAAATATGATTTTTATAGTTTTAAAATGGTTTTGAATGAATGATGAAATTAAAAGAAAGCAGATCAACCATGAGTATAATAAAACATAAACATAAAAAATGCTAAAAGAAATAAAATGCCAAAGGAAAAAAAATGCTACATATGAGTATTGAACCCTCTCCACTTAAGATCATGAAACTACCCTCTCTCCACTAGGCCATTTATGACTAGTTGTTATTTTGATGCTAGATTGGATAAATAAACTAAAATGGATTAAAAATCAGAATTAAAATAAAAAACTAATAAAAGAGAAAACTGTTGGACTAACCTAATTAAACCCAGCCGTCTGGCTGTTGGATTTTTCAATGGGGTATAAATTGAAAATATAAAAAAACATTTATTAACTAATACCTAGGAAAATTAAATGAATTTTAATAGTTTTTAAAAAATGACTTATTCTATCTAAAATAAATTAGAGAAAAAAAGAAAAAAGAAAAGTAACAGACATTCATCATCTTCGTTGTCTCTCACTCTACTTCACAAAAAAAATCGCTCTTCCTCGCTTCAGACTCGCTCTCCACGTCTCTCAACGTCTCTCTCTCGTCTCTCCATCGCTCTCAATGTCTCTCTCTCTCGCCCTCATCGCTTACCCTCTTTAACCAGAGAGAGCAAACCCATGGTTGAGACAAAAGAGGGAGCTCACCTTCGGACCTTCGATGACGACGATAGCTCAGGTAACAATCGAACCTTTTTCTTCGCCTCTTCAAGTGCTGGATTTCTTTTACTTTAGGATTAGGGTTTTGATTTGCTTTGAAGTTTTTCCTTTCCGCCTCCGATTTTTTCTCCTCTTCTTTTACTGATTCACTCTCTCTATTTATATCTCCTGATTTAGGGTTTCAAAGGTGCATTTGGTGTTCAAAGGAGCATCCTGCAAAATACCTTTTTTGATGTTCAGACTCGGATTACCCTGTTGATGCTAGATTCGAAAAGGTACTCTTAACGCAAGCTTTCTTCTTGAATTTTGTCTTAACTCCAAATTGGGATATTTTCTGGAATTCTAACGCTTGCCAATTGCTTTGGGTTTTGTTACTACAGTGAATCCGGTGAAAATATGGGGGGCTTTGGTTTTCACATCACCAACAACAACAGGAGTTCGAATCAACTCGTTCCTTTTCCAACCAAGGGAGTTATAAATCATGATAACCAAATTCTTTCCTCGAACCAGTTCAACCTCCGTTGCGAGACAATAAGTTATGTTCGACAGTGGGCATTGTTGACACTTTGTAACTGAGTTCTGACACCCAGTAAGCAACTTTGGTTCAGCCAAGCAAATCGACGATGATGAAACCAGTTCTTCTTCCTCGTCTTTAGGTTCTAACGCCTTTGTCTGCTTAACCTGGGGTTCTGAAGCTCACACTTTTGAGCTGGACCTGGATTTGCTTCCACTGTGGTTTGAAACTGAAGACTTCTCCTTAACTTGTTTCTTTGCTGTACCAGTAACAACTTCAAATATCGATGGCAGTTCAATGATCATATTGAAAAGGCGTTTCCTGTCAAATTGTCAAACCCGAATCTGGCTCCAAAATAGTAGGCAATAGCAAGTAACCATGAATCGCTATGAACAGCAACTAAAGACATCCAATCTTTTTCTTGCATGCCATCCCTGGCAAAGTTAATTCCAAGCACAGGCTCGGGAAGCTCTGGTGGAACTTCTTCAGCAGGTAAATTAACTTCCCACTGCTCACTAGGAAAGCCGTATAAGCACAAATTCTCCTTATCAGGATCACATTGGTTATAGAAATCTTCAACATCAGTGGTGAGAGCTTTGCTGAGACCAGCTCGACGACCCTTGAAATCCCTAAAAACTTCTTCAACGGTGCGAGGATTATTCTGTGCGCGCGAGTCCATTGTAGGTTCACATGGTCTGGCAGTAGAACAGTGAGAGTGAAGTAGGAGTGAGAGGCATATGCTGAGTTTGTTGTTTTTTGTTATGGATTTGGAAAAACCAAACTAGTTCAAGAGGTTAAGGTGAGTTTTTTTTCTGGATCCTGTTATGTTCTTCTCACTTTCTGCTATGGCTTTTGTAACCGGAACAAGGACTGCTGTGATTTGCTGGAAAACAAAACAGGGTTGTAATAAAATGACCATTTCTGTGTGTATTATGCAGGTTATGGCTGGTGTGATCGATTATGGACCGGGAACAAAGAAATTGGTTGTAAGCTTCATAATAATTTGCAATTCCTTTATAACAGTTGTAGGCTTCTGAGAAATTGTTGTATTGTTTGGTTGAGTCAATTTGTCTTCAGTTTGTGACAGTATCCGATCCCTTGTTTGGTGGTTTAACAGGTACCCACATCAAAGCATCACTCCCATGGGATTCTTCAAATTTCTGGATATTTTTGCTTTGAATACTGGTTTGAGAATCCAACTCCACAAGACATAACAACTGCCCATCTAGTGCCAGCAGTGAAATTTGGTAAACGTTTCCATTAAAACATTAATTATTACAAAGCCTTTTTTGATCATGATTTGGTTGATGTTGTACTTGGTTACATGTTTCAACTCGCAGCTGGTGTGCGTCCGTTTTATTGTTGTGGTAGCTGGGAGGAGGCCTTGTTTCCGGTATTCCTTTTTCAAAACTGCTGCGTCGATCTTTTTGTGGAGGTTAAATCCAAGGGCTTCATAATGATTCAGACTCTTCAATATCCTTCTCATTTCATCAATTGAATTTGTTTGCTCTCTAACAACTTTATTGACCAAAAGTTCTTTCTGCTTATCAACAACTGATGCGGTGACTGCAGGTTGTGGTGGTCACAATGTCACAAAACTCAAAGATGTCGGCAAGCACAGATGCAGCAACGAGTCCGCTTATGTGAGCCATATCCATCATAAGGAAGGCACCCATGCTACCTGCAATTTTTCTAGAGCGGGGATAATCAATGTCTCGGGGTGAGCCCTAACTCCAGGAGTGCTTGCCGTTTTCTGGCCAACAGCTGCCAAAATGCTACAATTCGGGATAATTGCAACCTGAGAAAGACGTCCATTATCCAAAGCTTGACGAAATCTTGATTGCAATGCCTCGGCAACAACTTTTACTTCCGTCTCGGGGACAGCAAAGCATACATAATGCTCACTACTAGCCTGAGATATCATGATAACATTAGCTCCAACATCTTTGACTGCACTAAAAATAGCACTTGCTGTACCTGGAACACCGGCCATTCCAGTTCCCTCAACATTTACAAGTGCCAAGTTGTCTATTGTTGCAAATCCTTTGACTAAATTTTGCAGGTTTGCCATATCTTCATTATCATGCTGGTTTTACTACTTCTGTTGATTTAAATTGCAACCCTGCTATTGATTTTTTTTCTGCGACAATTGGTACTCTTGGGATTGCATTTGGCAGGTTGTTATAGCAGAACTTGTTGTGTTTAATGTTGTCTGCTGATGAGGATTGTTGCAGGTTAGGGACGAGGTTCTGAGCATGTTGATGAAGGAGTACCGGCAGCAGGTGCAGGTGGTGGTGTTCTGCTGAGGAAACGCAGAGTAATGCTTCAGCTTGTAGTAGGGCAACGAGTTTTATTGAAGAAATGAAAGGCTTGCTTGTTTAGAGTTAGGTTGGGAGCTTGGAATTAGGTTGTATATGTTGTAGTTGAGGGGATAGAAATGTAATGGAACATTTATGGCATTTTATTTTGTATGGAACGTGATGAATTGACTTTGTATGGCGTTTTGAATTTAAATGGAAGGTTTATTGGATATTGTATGGAAATGGTTCTGTATTGATTTGCATGGAAAGTTATGAATGAAAATGTAGTTGATTGTATGGAATGTTATGAATGAAAATGTAGTTGACTGTATGGAATGTATAACTATTTGGATGGTTATGGTTTAAATTGGTTCCAAATGGATAATGAAAATGGATATGGATTTTGGATATGGATTTAAAAATAGAGTTGGGTTATTGGATATTTGATTATAAAAATGAATATGGATTTTTAGGAATAATCCAAGACTAATTTAAATATCAATTTAAATAATAATAACAAATCAGCAAAAACCAAATAAAAATCAAATTAATCTATAATTCGTTAAAAATTACTTTGATATCAACTCTAACATTCATTTGGAAATTAAAATCAATTAGAGTTTGAATCATTAGTAAAATAAACAATTAAGATTAAATTGAAATTTGGAATTAAACTTAATTCGAAATTAAAATCAAATTGAAAATTAAAAAAGTCAAATAATTAAAATCCATTTTATAATAAAAAAAACACCATGATCAAAAAGCTAGATAATGACCAATGTCTGTTAATAAAAAAAATGGATTTGGGAATGAATGTATGCAAATGAATTTTAGGCCAAATGCCAAATAAAAATAAAAAAATTCAGGACCAAAATCGGGGTATGACAGTGTGCTCCAATTCCAAGAGGGAATCTAATCTTATGATGGGGATCAGGGAGCGAGATGAACCTGAGTGTTCATATTTGGTACCTCATGCATATCAAGTCGGTGTTGAGTATATTGCATAAGTGTTGCATTTGTGTTGATTGTTATTGATGTGTTATTGGATAAGAATACTTAGTATGTTGGTATTGATTGCGTAATGTGAGTCGTTATCATGTCATGAGTCACATAGCATGAATGAAATGTAAGTGTGAAATATGATTATGTGTGATGATAATATTGTTGCATATGATGTTGATGATAATTGAGATGTTGTTGAATATGATGTTAATGATAATTGAGATGCGGTTGCATATGATGTTAATGATAATTGAGATGTGGTTGTGTATGATATCGATGATAATTTAGATGTTGTCGTGTATGATATTGATGATAATTTGGGTGTGAGAATGTGATATATTGTTGTGCATGATTGTGTCGATATTGTACTCTATTCTTCGTTCTATACCATTTATTATTGAAATGAATTCTCATCCCTTCTGTTTGAATATTTCATTTACATGGGAATCATGCAGATACTCAGGAGTAGCTTTATTGCAGTAAGTGGAAGGTATCTCTTGGAGTGGCTTTCTATAATTTTCGTTTCTTTTAGTAGGGTCTTACTCTGGTCAATGTAACACCGGGATGGGAACATTTGCTGTAATTTATTTTGTTTTTTGAATTATTATTTATGTTTGATGAGTTTTCAACATTGTGATGAGTTGAACATTACAACCCTGGTTATTGCGTTATGAATGTTGGAGTTATGAGACTTAATGTCATGAGTTGATTTCGTTATGTTTAAATTGATTGAAAAATGATTACACTGTGATGTTACCCTAAGTGAAGGTGAGCATGTGATGACATATCTTATGTGATATTTTGTACCCCGTGTTGCGGAGCAGGATATATTTGATGTTTATGACACCATATGTGGTTGTGATTTTATTAAATTATGCATTAAAATTGTATGCGGGGTTTAAGGGTGTTACAAGAAGCCTTTTTAGTTTGGTTGTGAAACTTGACATATTTGAAAAAAAAAGGTTATTACTCTAAAAGCCAAATTGGACAAGGCTTTATAACCAAAAGTTACCTTTACTATTAATCCAACAAAATTTAAAAGATCTTTAAATATACCTGTAACACCTCAAAATTTGACCTCCTCTTCTTGGGACTAGTTTGACATATTGCATTTCATACTTTAGGACATTAGGCATTGCATTTTGCATTTCATTTGAAATAAGCAGATCATCCTCCAAAGTCTTTTCAGAAGTTGGCAAGTTGCATGATTCAAGCCTAAGGGTCTCTATGTATTGATGATCAACCATCTGAGGGTTTGCACTTCAATTAGGGTTTCCTGATCCTTCAAAGGTCTTGAGAATTATCTTGTTTGCAAGGGTATATTACCATCATCATCAAGGGTCTCATGATTCATTCTCAAGTTCCTTTGGATTAGGGTTCTGACCTCTGGTCAACCCTAATCAATGTCATTCTTCCGGCTAGGGTTTCTCAAGGAGATGAGGTATTTTCTTGGGATGAAGATCACATGGTTATATTGAGAAGCTTACATGGGCTAGGGTTTCATTTTTTGAGACTTTTCCCCAAGTGGTGGAGGTTCAAGCTGATCAGGGCATGTCAAGGTCATCTGAGGACCACAAAAGTCAACTAGGGGCTATGAGGTGGGGAAATGAGTTGAGACACCTCATTCATGTTCAAAAGAGGTTCATTTGTCATTCTAAACATCTATCTTGAAGATTTTGAAGTCATGGCAAAAGTTTCCAAAAATGGAAAGTGACCTATAATTGAAAGTTTCCAAAAATGGCAAGTTTTTGGTCCACATTCAAATTAACTTTTCAACATCAAAGAATCTTCAAATGGATTTTTGGTGAACATGAAAGTTGTAGATCTTTCTCTCCCCTTTTCAAAAAGTCCTATTTAATGATCATCTGATGATTGGTTGGGAAGTTATGGCTAAATGATCACAAAGTATACATGGAAGTTCAAAGTGGCATAACTTTTGATTCAAGACTCCAATTTGGTCCATCCTTTTTGCAAAATGCTTGTCATGACCAAGAGATTCCAAATCAACATTTGCCATGCATGGAAGAAGCTCATATGATCGCTTGTCCATACATGTGCATTTTGGAGGGAAAATTGATAATTCAAAATTGGTTGATCATACAAGTCAATTACCACTTCCATCTTGATTATTGGATGATTTTAGGTGAAATTGAGGCTCAGCATGACACTGTTCACGTGTGGCATGTACATGCTAAGCACACTTGCCATTTTTGCATTACACCTCACATTTCCTTAATCAAGATTAATCAAGCCTAATTTGGATTAACAACATCATTAGTGAACCATATAAAAGCCAAATCCTAACTGTTTTTGCTCATAACTAACTTTTCAGATCTCAAATTTTCACTCTCCCTCCAAAATCCTCTCTCTTCGAATTTCACTTTTCTTCACACAAACCTTCAATCTCTTGCCATATTCATGATCCTTGTGGAATTCTGAGCAGGATTCATCTATTGTTTATTGGAATTGAGCTAGTTTTCAGGCAGATTGAGCACATGAACATGTTGATGGAAGCTTGAAATCGAAGTGGATCTAAGAGGTTTCAGTGAATTCTTTGTGCACAAAGCTTCTAATCAAGCATAGAGAAAAGGATCTGGAAAGTTTGAGAGTTGGAGGACACGGATTCATAACACTGCAGTTCAAGTTTGAGCATTTAGCACTAATGGTTGGTTTGGTCACACTTTGTGAGATGTCAATACCTTTGATTACTAACTCTTGTTGTGTTATAGGTCAATGGATGTGATGAATTCACTTGAGTGCTTGCACTTGTGATTTGCATTGTGTAAAACTGTTGAATAATTCCACTGTTGACTGTTGGTTTTCTGAATGCAATATTAACTGTTTGACTTTTGTACAGGTACATTAGTTGCTAGCTAGCTTTTGCTTAAGCTTTGGAGTGTGGTTGATACACCACTTAGGTAATTACCTCTTTCTCCATGTAGTCTGGAAGTCCTGTCACTTTTTTGGCAGGCATTTGGCTGAAGTCCTCCTTAAGAGGCACTGTTTGTGTTTGTTTACATTTGTGCCAAAGACCTCCAAGTGAGGCATGTTACTTGATAAGTCCTCCTAAGCGAAGAGGCAATTGACAGATAGAAGGGATTAGCAATCAATCCCCTGTTATTCAGTGAGTCGTTCATTATGCTCGCACTATGTGCTGATGCTATTGAACAAGTACCTAAGATCTGTGTATAAAGTCAGTCAAGTGGAATAAGGTCCCTCTTTCTGGATCCCCACGCTTTCTTTGATTTGAGCTCACCCAGGCCAGGGTTAAGAGCATGCGGTCTCATCCTCATTACCACATTTCATCAACTTCACCCTAACTCTCAATGTTAGTGGTTAAGAGCTTCAGTATACCCCTACAGTTTTGGCTTGTTTGTCGAGGTTGATATGACCCCTCTTGACTAAAGCCCAACCATTTGTTTGAGCCTCTTGTTTGTATATAGAGTGTGATGCTTGTTCAATTGTGTTGATGTTTATTTGCTGTTTGAACTGACTTACTTCCTATAATACCCCAAAATTTACCCTTCATTTTTTCCTGAAAAAAAAAAACGAAAAACAAAAAAACAAAAAAAAAAGAAGTTAAAAATAAATAAATAAATAAAATTAATTAAATAAATAAATAAAATATAACAAATTTTTTTGGACTTGGGTCTCCCTCATTTGAGCCCACTACCCACGAAAATCAGTCTATAAATACTGAAGTTTCAGTAGAGGAAAACACACTTGGAGTTACACTGGGAGATTCACTTGAGAAAAGGAAGAGAAGCAAAATACTCCGGGGTTTCCTTGAAACAAAACCCTGGACAAAACCTGGAGAGAAACCTGACAGAGAACTCAGAGCAGCCTCCAAACCCTGAAGGGAACTCAACTGCACATAATCACCTATGCCTCACATAAACCCTAAAGATTGTTTTGTAAACCTCACGGGTGCCACTCAATTTCAATCAAGCTCTCCAATCAGGTTTGCCCTTATTCCCATTACCTTTATGCTCTTAATTTGGATCATCTGAATGTTTGAGGTATGATGGATGAATTTCATTAGGTTTTTGCCCACGGGTCATAATTATGTATGAATGTATAAATAATGCCTTGAATGCTTAATCGTTTAATTTCTGAAGTGTATGCCACAGGGTTTGAGGTTTCTGAAACCATATTGTTATCCATGAAAAAAATGCTTATCGTGTTTCACTAACCCTTTTGTTGAGTTTTTGTGAGGGCTCACATGACGTTTGCAGGGATAACTTGCGTGGTTTCCCACTTTATTTGTGGGATACCCCCTGGAGGTTCATTCCGATTACCTGTACTGACTCACTTTCTTTGATGGTGTTTAGCTTGGAAGGATCCCTGGGTTTCCCATTCCTTTAATTGCTGTAACTTCGGATCTTTATCCGTGTGGTAATTTTTTCCTTTTCTCATACTTTATCGCTTTCTTAGCTGGAAGACCTCGATAGGAGGCAATGTTTGAGCCCCTTGGTGGCATTTTACTTTGAGATACATGTTTTGTGTTTTGTATTCATATCCCCACATGTAGCGCGGTTCCTTCGTCAATGACTTCCTGTTTGCCCTCGAGCATCCCAAACCCTAAAACCGAAAGCAACACGTTTACTCCTTCTACTACAGGCGAGTAAGTCTCCAAAGGTCGAGCATCCGGTAGATTGCGTAGTGACGTCGTTCGTCCAAAACCCAATCCATAACCCCGTAGTTAGCCGAACTACGGCTTGCTCTGATTCTCATTCCAGATGAGATACATAGGCATAAGACGCGATGTCTTAGCAAGCACACATCCCCCAACCCATAGGTCAGCCGAGCTACGAAGACTCTGATTCTCATATTCAGATGAGATACGTATGCAGTGGATGCGACATCCGCGCGAGTCATTTCTCTTAACCTTTTTAGTAAATAAACACATTAGGTAAACCCACACCCTTTAGACAAAAACCACAAAAGTGGATCCCGTAGAGTACTATGGATGCGTAGGGGTGCTAATACCTTCCCTTCGCATAACCGACTCCCGAACCCAAGATTTGGTTGCGAGACCCCGTCTTGTCCTTTCCTTTTTTTCAGGTTTACTTCGAGCGTTTCCTTTCCCTCCTTTGGGATGAATAACGCACGGTGGCGACTCTTCTGTCTTTTTCTTTCGCCGGTTGTTTTTTCACGCACTGTATTTTTCAGGTTGCGACAGCTGGCGACTCTGCTGGGGACTTAAGAAGTTGACCTCTTGCTGGTCCATCTTCCCTAAGCGAGTCCCTCCTAGCTTGTGTGATTTTCTTGTTCATTGGGTGTTCATGCTTTTGTACATTTATTTACTTACTTGCTTGCATTCATCTGCTGTATCTGTTGGAGTTGTTGTTTGTTTGTTGGGATGGGATGTTCTACGAGAGATAAGCCCATTACCCAGGCTTGAGTGTACACACAGGTTTTAGAGTGGATGATCATGAGGCTTGCGTGGCATGTTGCTACGTTAATTCGTTCGTGAAGAACCACACCCAGACGAGGTTTCTTTTGGATATATTATGTCCTACGGATGTTCCGTAACGACATGATGTTCCTTTATAAGTCGTCGACTCTGGTGACCATTTCCCGAGAACTCAGTCGAGGCTTCTCCTCTGAGACGTGATTATGTTAGCTCTGGTGGGCGCATTCTCGCTGATCAATCCGAGGACCCCGAGACTGGGAACTTACTTTAGGATGTCCTGTTGAGGGGAGTCAGTGGAGGTCTTTTATCCCGTAATAATGCCAAACCTTCAGTGGTAAACGTATTATTCGCGACTGAAGGGCTGAAGTTGACGAACTTCTGTTCTTAGAACCTACCAGTGAGGGGCGGGCTAAATTCAGGAAACCTTAACCTCCAACCAACCCGGTTTTCTGGAGCAGAGCTTTGATCTTGTATTATATTCCTCAGTGGTTTTCTCTTCAGACAGTGTAACCCGACAGATGTTCAAGCAGATACAGCAATCCTGATTGATATACCACTGCACTGCATTCACATCATCACATCATTTGCATTCATATCATTTAACACATGTTTATCTATTCTCAGGGGTTTATATCTTCTTCTTGATCCTAGTCGGGGTTTTCTTCTTACACTGTTTATCAAATGTGAGACTGGAATCAAGGGGATAGAATGCCTTTTGGAATTGATAAACATGTCTTGCATAACAGGTACCGCCACAGTGTTCTCAGTTTGTTTGGTGTTCCATCAGCAGGATAGCTGACCCAGGCATTCACCGGTACGGTACCCGCAGAAACCAACAGAGAGCGATGGAGAGCCTACAAGAAGAGCTCGCCGAGATGAAGATTCGCATGAATCAATTCATGGATTTGGTTCAAGGGGTGGCTCAAGGACAGCAGGAGCTTAGATTGTTGGTGCAGAGGGATCCCCTTATTACTCAACCGGAGACGTTGGCTGATCCTCCAGCTAGAGAGGCTAATGGTCCCAATGGACCGGGGCCTATCCCGATCCTGCATGTTAACCTAGATCAACAACCCATTCAGGATGGTCAGGATGATCAGTTCCCCTTGCTTCAGGAAGACTTTGGCATGGACCCCATGTTTAGAAGATTGGAAGAGAGGTTGAAAGCAGTGGAAGGACAGAATCTTCTGGGAGTAGATGTTGCTGACTTGGGGCTGGTCCCAGGTGTGAGAGTGCCACCAAAATTCAAGGTCCCGATATTTGACAAATACAATGGCAGCTCTTGCCCCAAAACTCACGTGCAAGCCTATTTCCGTAAAATGGTTGCATACTCTGATGACGAGAAGCTACTTACGTACTTCTTCCAGGATAGCCTAGCTGGGGCATCCTTGGAATGGTATATGAGGCTGGATAGAGCCCACATCCGTTGCTGGAGGGATTTGGCAGAGGCTTTCGTGAAGCAGTATCAGTATAATGCAGACATGGCTCCGGACAGAACTCAACTTCAGAATCTGTCTCTTAAAAGCAATGAGTACTTCAGGGAATACGCTCAACGCTGGAGGGATACAGCTTCCCGTGTTCAGCCTCCTATGTTGGAAAAGGAAATGGCCAACATGTTCATGAATACGATGCCTGGACCTTATCTGGAGCGTCTGGTGGGGTGCAATGCTTCCAACTTTGCTGATGTGGTCTCTACTGGAGAAAGGGTGGAGAGTTACCTAAAGACCTATAAGAGCCAGAGTGGAGGTGGATCCTCATCAGGGGTGAAGAAGTCGTTCATTCAGGGACAGAAGAGGAGAGAAGGGGATGCAAATGTCATATCTTCTTATCAGAACAGGGATAACCGGAGGAATAATTTTTAGAATTATCATCAGCAACCGTATGTTGCGGCTGTGACCATTCCAGCTGCAGCGCCACTACAACAACAACAATTACAACGTCAACCAGCTCAGTATCAACAGCAGCAACAACCGGGTAACAGACCCGCTTATCAACAGAGGCAAAGGATGATGGACCGGCGTTTCGACACCCTTCCAATGTCGTACGCTCAGTTGCTTTCTAGTCTTTAACAACTACAACTTGTGCAACTGCGCACTCTGGCTCCTCCTATTGGTAGACTTCCGGTGGGTTACGACGCCAACGCTAGGTGTAGCTTCCACTCTGGGGCACCTGGCCACAATATTGAGAACTGCAAAGCTTTTAAGCACGTAGTTCAAGACCTCATAGATTCAAAGGCCATCGACCTTGCACCGGCTCCGAATGTCGTTAACAATCCCATGCCCTAACATGGTGGTGCGAATGTTAACATGATAGAGGGAAAAGCCAAGTCCATTAAGGATGTGTTGAAGTTGAAGACTCCATTGTTGGATATCAAAGGATGCTTGCTGAAGGCCGATGTTTTCCCCGGTTGTGGGAAGGATTGTTTGGATTGTGCCACTCAGAGTGGAGGTTGTTTGAAACTACAGCAGGGTATCCAGGCCTTGCTCGACAAAGGTATCCTCCAGGTTGAAGATTTGTCTGTCCAAGAGTCTGTGGAAGAGGTTAAAGCAGGTGCCTCTATCTCATCCTTTAAGCAGGCACAGGCCGTGGTGGATTCAGGTGTTGCTCCCGGTTGGGGGCGTCTGTTGGAATTACCAGTGAAAGAAGATAAGTTCGGGATTGGGTATCAGCCAGCTCTGACTTCTACAACTTCAACACTTCAGACTCTTCAGGGGCCGATCACTTTCTCCAGTGCTGGCATCATTCAGTATGGTCAAGTCTCTGCGGTTAACGAAGAAGATGGGGATAGTGATTGCGACATCGACAACTGGGTGCGTCCGAGGATCCCGGGTGAAGTCATCAACAATTGGTCTTCTGAGGAGATTGTCCAAGTCACTTTTCTGAAGGAGTAATTTTCTTTGTTTATTCATGCATATCCAAGTCTTACGTTTCGCCCAGGGCGTAATGACTCATTGTAGGGCTCATCTATGTGACACTTGCATTTTTATCATAAATAAAGGACGTATTTTTGCATTCAAATATTTCGTTCCCTGTCTTTCTATTTTTGCAGTTTTTCAAAATAAAAATGGCAATGTTTTGTTTAGTTTTCACTTCTTGTTCACACTCATAAGCACATACCATCACTCATGCAGATTCACATCACCGGATCCTATTGATAACGTTTCTGCTACGGCTCGTTTCGACTTTGAAAATCCAATCTTTCAAGCTGAAGAAGAGGGTGATGAAGACTGTGAACTCCCTGAAGAGCTTACCAGGTTATTAAAACAAGAGGAAAGGGTTATTCAACCGCATCAAGAGTCTGTTGAAGTGATTAATCTCGGCACCGAGGACGCCAAGAGAGAAATCAAGATAGGGGTTGCTTTGGAAGATAATGTGAAGAAGGGGTTGATTGAATTGCTGCAAGAATACGTTGACATCTTCGCCTGGTCTTATCAGGACATGCCTGGGCTGGACACAGACATCATGGTACACCGTTTGCCTCTCAAAGAAGGTTGTCCTCCGGTCAAGCAGAAGCTCAGAAGAACAAGACCAGAGATGGCTGTCAAGATAAAGGAAGAAGTGCAAAAGCAGTTGGATGCAGGGTTTCTAGCAGTCACCAATTATCCGCCATGGGTTGCAAACATCATCCCAGTACCTAAGAAGGATGGAAAGGTACGGATGTGTGTCGACTACCGGGATCTGAACAGAGCTAGCCCTAAAGATGATTTCCCATTACCTCACATCGATATTTTGGTGGATAATACAGCTCAGTTCTCGGTATTCTCCTTCATGGATGGTTTTTCTGACTATAACCAAATCAAGATGGCACCAGAGGACATGGAAAAGACAACTTTCATAACCCCATGGGGCACCTTCTGCTACAAGGTGATGCCGTTTGGTCTGAAAAAATGCCGGAGCAACATATCAACGAGCTATGGTAACTCTGTTCCATGATATGATTCATCATGAAATCGAGGTTTATGTGGATGATATGATTGCCAAATCTCAGACAGAAGAAGAACATTTGGTGAATTTGTAGAAACTGTTTGAGCGTTTGAGGAAATTCAAACTGAGACTTAATCCGAACAAGTGCACTTTTGGGGTGAGATCTGGAAAACTACTGGGTTTTGTTGTTAGCGGAAAAGGGATTGAGGTGGATCCGGCCAAAGTGAAAGCGATACAGGAAATGCCTGAGCCAAGAACAGAGAAACAAGTCCGTGGTTTCTTAGGGAGGTTGAACTACATTGCAAGGTTCATCTCTCACCTAACAACCACGTGTGAGCCAATTTTCAAATTGCTGAGGAAAGATCAGGCTATCAGGTGGAATGAAGATTGTCAAAGGGCTTTCGAGAAGATAAAAGAGTATCTACAGAAACCTCAAATCCTTATACCTCCAGTTCCTGGGAGACCTCTGATAATGTACCTGTCAGTGACCGAGAACTCGATGGGGTGTGTATTGGGACAGCATGACGAGTCTAGTCGAAAAGAGCATGCCATATACTACCTTAGCAAAAAGTTTACCAACTGTGAAATCAAATATTCGCAGCTTGAGAAAACTTGCTGTGCTTTGGCCTGGGCTGCTCGCCGACTGAGACAGTATATGTTGAACCATACTACCTTGTTGATTTCTAAGATGGATCCAGTGAAATACATATTCGAGAAGCCAGCTCTCACCGGAAGGGTCGCTCGTTGGCAAATGATTTTAACAGAGTATGATATTCAGTACACGTCACAGAAGGCCATCAAAGGTAGTATTCTGTCAGACTACCTTGCCGAGCAGCCGATTGATGATTATGAGCCGATGAAGTTTGAATTCCCTGATGAAGACATCATTTCCTCAAGATGAAAGACTGTGAAGAGCCAGTTGTTGAGGAGGGACCTGATCCAAACGAAAAGTGGACTTTGTTGTTTGATGGGGTTGTCAATGCTAGAGGAAGTGGAATTGGCGTTGTCATTACTACTCCGAAAGGTGCCCACATGCCTTTCACCGCTCGTTTGACTTTTGAGTGCACAAATAATAAAGTTGAGTACGAGGCATGTATCTTGGGTATTGAGCAAGCCATTGATTTGAGAATCAAGACTTTGGACATCTTCGGAGATTCAACTCTGGTGATCAATCAAGTGAATGGTGATTGGAATACTCTCCAGCCCACTCTGGTCCCCTACAGAGATTACACGAGAAGACTGTTGACTTTCTTCACAACAGTAAAATTGTATCATATACCTCGTGATGAGAACCAGATGGCAGACGCACTTGCTACTCTATCCTCCATGATCAAGGTAATTCGTTGGAACCATGCTCCCAGGATCGATGTGATGCGCCTTGACAGGGCCGCGTATGTGTTTGCTGCTGAACTGGTAGTCGATGACAAGCCCTGGTATCACGATATCAAGTGCTTTCTGAAGAATCAAGAGTACCCTGCAGGGGCCTCCAACAATGACAGAAAGACTTTGAGAAGATTGGCAGGCAGTTTCTTCTTGAACAAAGACGATGTGCTGTATAAGAGGAACTTCGACATGGTTTTGCTCAGATGCGTGGACAGGCACGAGGCGGACATGTTAATGCAGGAAGTTCATGAAGGTTCCTTCGGTACTCATGCCGGCGGACATGCAATGGCTAAGAAATTGTTGAGAGCGGGTTATTATTGGATGACCATGGAGTCAGATTGCTTCAAATATGCTCGGAAGTGTCATAAATGCCAGATTTATGCTGATAAGGTGCATGTGCCGCCAAATCCTCTGAATGTGATGACTTCGCCGTGGCCGTTTGCTATGTGGGGCATTGACATGATTGGAAAGATTGAGCCGACTGCTTCCAATGGGCATCGCTTCATCCTTGTTGCCATCGACTATTTCACCAAGTGGGTCGAAGCAGCGTCGTTCGCGAATGTCACCAGACATGTGGTTGCCCGTTTCATCAAGAAAGAAATCATTTGTCGCTATGGGATTCCCGAAAGAATCATTACTGATAATGGTTCTAATCTCAACAACAAAATGATGAAGGAGTTGTGTCAGAACTTCAATATTCAGCATCACAATTCTTCCCCTTACCGCCCTAAGATGAACGGCGCTGTTGAGGCGGCAAATAAGAACATAAAGAAGATTGTGCAGAAGATGGTCGTCACGTACAGAGATTGGCATGAGATGCTACCTTTCGCCTTGCATGGGTACCGCACTTCAGTACGTACATCGACCGGGGCAACCCCTTACTCCCTGATGTATGGTATGGAAGCAGTCCTACCTGTTGAAGTGGAGATTCCTTCTCTAAGAGTCCTGTTGGATGTCAAGTTAGACGAAGCCGAATGGATTCGGACAAGGTTCAATGAGTTGAGTCTTATCGAAGAGAGGCGAATGGCAGCCATTTGTCATGGGCAGTTGTATCAGAGTCGGATGAAGAGAGCCTTTGATCAGAAAGTGCGTCCTCGTTGTTTCCAAGTCGGAGATTTAGTGTTGAAAAGGATCCTTCCTCCTCAGACAGATCACAGGGGCAAGTGGACTCCTAACTATGATGGACCATATATTGTCACCAAGGTTTTTGATGGTGGGGCTTTAATGCTTGCAACTATGGATGGTGAAAACTTCACTTCCCCTGTGAACTCAGACGCAGTTAAAAAATACTTCGCATAAAATAGACCCGCTGGACAGTAAAAAGAATAGTCCAGGCAAAAAATGGGCATCCCGACGAACCAAGAAAATGAAAAGGTTCGGGCAAAAATTAGGGATTAAAAATGAAAAGATCGTACACCCGGTAAGTTGAAAACCTGAAAAGGCAACTTAGGCAAAAATGGGTATCCCGGTGGATTGAAAACCCGAAAAGCGCGATCCAGGCAAAAGTTAGGGATTAAGCGAATGACTGCGTTCTGAGTTAGTTCTGAATCTCATCTCATGTCGATGACTGGAAATTTTCGAAAGGTAGGAAACAGTCCAATCACCTTTTCAGAAGGATGATCATCTGGAGGATCTTGAAGAGGAGCAAGTCATAGCAGAATTGGAACCCAATAGAAATCCATTTCACATTGCCATTAGATTAATTTCTGTTTTTATCTTTTGTGCGATTACCTCTTTCCAGGGATTGCTTCCTGATGTAAATGCCTATTCAGAGGCCATTCAATCAATAAAATCATGTTATTCAGTATATCTCTGTTTTCATTTTCATTTTACTGTTTTGTTTGCAAAAATGACGTCCGAATTTTTGATAAACATTGCATCATGACACATAAGGGCTTTACAGGTACATGCTTAATAAACATTTAAAATTGCTGTAAATTTTAAGTGCTTTGGATCGTCTATTCAGAACAGATACCCTCGGGGCATTTCCTTAAAATCCCCTGCAGATGATCGTGAATATCTTCCCCAGTGAAGTCGCCAACAGACGAATCTGGTGTCTTATCCCTGCAGAGCGGATCAGAGTGTTGGATTCTTCAATCCCCAGCAGTTTCTCACCACCGTACTTCCCCAAGCGGTTGTTTCAGAATATACACTCCCCAGTAGAGTTGACAGTGCCAGATTGTATATCCCCAGCGGAGTTGACAATGCCAGACTGTATCTTCCCAGCAGAAATGGCTGCTCCTTAGAGTTCGAGGCCAGATCGATAATCCCAATGCCAGATCCATGGTTTCTTTCCGTTGAAGCAGAACCTCGGTACCGTATCAGTGTTTGCTTCCCCTGTTGAGTCATCTCTCGCAGATCGTGGTTTCCAGAACCACTATCGCTTTCCCCAACAGCAGGTGTTCAATGTCGTTCTCTCCCCAGTCAGAATCTCGGTATTTCGTCATTGCTAGAACACCGTGTGGCGGGTCATTTCCCCACAGAATTCTTTGCGCTGTGCATCTCCAACAGCCTTGCCAAGGTCCAGAAGATGGTGATCATTTCCCCAGTAGATCCCCTTGCCTCAGCTTGGCATTCTACCCAGCATTTCGCATCCCTGCATGTAGAATCATATTGCATTGCATCCTCCCAAATCGCGTAGCATTTCCATTTTCATGGAGCATTACGCCATTGAAAGATTCAAACATACGCATATAAGCATAAAGCATTCTCGGTATCCCAAGTGATAAGCTAGAAGTTGTTTCCAGTACTCAGACTGAAGATTGTTCATGACCCACCTTGGTTATCCCCATCAAGTGTCATTGGCCCATGCGTCGCCTCTATTTTCTTTCCATATTTCTGCCGATGCTGACCGAAGTGGCATTCAGGCCAGTTTTCCGGTATCCAGACCGAAGTGGCGTTCAGGCCAGTTTTTCGATATTCAGATCGAAGTGGCGTTCATGCCAATTTCCGATATTCAGATCGAAGTGGCGTTCAGGCCAATTTCCGATATTCAGATCGAAGTGGCGTTCAGGCCAGTTTCCGATATTCAGATCGAAGTGGCATTCAAGCCAGTTTTCCCGATATTCAGATCGAAGTGGCATTCAGGCCAAGTTTTTCCGATGTTCAGATCGAAGAAGTTTCCGACGTTCAGGTCGATGCAACTTGTGGCATTTAGGCCAGTTTTCCGATGTTCAGATCGAAGAAGTTTCCGACGTTCAGGTCGATGCAACTTGTGGCATTCAGGCCAATTTTCCGATGTTCAGATCGAAGAAGTTTCCGACGTTCAGGTCGATGCAACTTGTGGCATTCAGGCCATGGTTATTTCTGTGTTACCATTTATTTTGGTATCCAAGTTAACATTCTTTTTTGGTATTCAGACTGACTCTCACCGTGCCAGACGGATTCTTCTTTCAAGACCACCTCTTTGCCGATTCTGACAGACATTGTTACTTCACTTCACTTCAGTGCAAATTTTTGGGCTTTTATTGTATTCAATCCCTTGATACCTCGAAAGTACGAAAGCAGCTGCCATCTTCTTTCCGGGTCTCCAGTTGATTGAATAGGGGCAGCTGTAATACCCCAAAATTTACCCTTCATTTTTTCCTGAAAAAAAAAAAAAACGAAAAAAAAAAAACGAAAAAAAAAAAAACGAAAAAAAAAAAAAAAAAAAAAAAAACGAAAAAAAAAAGTTATAAATAAATAAATAAATAAAATTAATTAAATAAATAAATAAAATATAACAAATTTTTTTGGACTTGGGTCTCCCTCATTTGAGCCCACTACCCACGAAAATCAGTCTATAAATACTGAAGTTTCAGTAGAGGAAAACACACTTGGAGTTACACTGGGAGATTCACTTGAGAAAAGGAAGAGAAGCAAAATACTCTGGGGTTTCCTTGAAACAAAATCCTGGACAAAACCTGGAGAGAAACCTGACAGAGAACTCAGAGCAGCCTCCAAACCCTGAAGGGAACTCAACTGCACAGAATCACCTCTGCCTCACATAAACCCTAAAGATTGTTTTGTAAACCTCATGGGTGCCACTCAAATTCAATCAAGCTCTCCAATCAGGTTTGCCCTTATTCCCATTACCTTTATGCTCTTAATTTGGATCATCTGAATGTTTGAGGTATGATGGATGAATTTCATTAGGTTTTTACCCACGGGTCATAATTATGTATGAATGTATAAATAATGCCTTGAATGCTTAATCGTTTAATTTCTGAAGTGTATGCCACAGGGTTTGAGGTTTCTGAAACCATATTGTTATCCATGAAAAAAAATGCTTATCGTGTTTCACTAACCCTTTTGTTGAGTTTTTGTGAGGGCTCACATGACGTTTGCAGGGATAACTTGCATGGTTTCCCACTTTATTTGTGGGATACCCCCTAGAGGTTCATTCCGATTACCTGTACTGACTCACTTTCTTTGATGGTGTTTAGCTTGGAAGGATCCCTGGGTTTCCCATTCCTTTAATTGCTGTAACTTCGGATCTTTATCCGTGTGGTAATTTTTTCCTTTTCTCGTACTTTATCGCTTTCTTAGCTGGAAGACCTCGATAGGAGGCAATGTTTGAGCCCCTTTGTGGCATTTTACTTTGAGATACATGTTTTGTGTTTTGTATTCATATCCCCACATGTAGCGCGGTTCCTTCGTCAAGGACTGCCTGTTTGCCCTCGAGCATCCCAAACCCTAAAACCCAAAGCAACACGTTTACTCCTTCTACTACAGGCGAGTAAGTCTCCAAAGGTCGAGCATCCGGTAGATTGCGTAGTGACGTCGTTCGTCCAAAACCCAATCCATAACCCCGTAGTTAGCCGAACTACGGCTTGCTCTGATTCTCATTCCAGATGAGATACATAGGCATAAGACGCGATGTCTTAGCAAGCACACATCCCCCAACCCATAGGTCAGCCGAGCTACGAAGACTCTGATTCTCATATTCAGATGAGATACATATGCAGTGGATGCGACATCCGCGCGAGTCATTTCTCTTAACCTTTTTAGTAAATAAACACATTAGGTAAACCCACACCCTTTAGACAAAAACCACAAAAGTGGATCCCGTAGAATACTATGGATGCGTAGGGGTGCTAATACCTTCCCTTCGCATAACCGACTCCCGAACCCAAGATTTGGTTGCGAGACCCCGTCTTGTCCTTTCCTTTTTCAGGTTTACTTCGAGCATTTCCTTTCCCTCCTTTGGGATGAATAACGCACGGTGGCGACTCTTCCGTCTTTTTCTTTCGCCGGTTGTTTTTTCGCGCATTCTATTTTTCAGGTTACGACACTTCCTGTGTGAGTTAGGTTCTGTTAGAGACCTTCAACCTAGGGATTTGTTTGCATGACAACTATTAGGCTCGAGTTAGTCTCCCTTTTAGTTTGTTTGCTTCCCTGGTCTCTGGTTAGGAGAGAGTTTCTCCCCTGTTAAGGGGAACTACATCGCCCTGATTCTCATACCAGATGAGATACGTAGGCAGGAGATCGAGCGATATCTCTCCGGGCACCCTTTTGTTTTTTTTGAGTGTGTTCAACCTTTTTGTTTCTTTTGACGTCTCAGCGTCTCTTTTTGATTGTATGACAACTATTAGGCTCGAGTCTTAGTCTCCCTATTAGTTTGTTGTCTCCTTTCCCCTGTTGAGGGGAACTACGTCACCCTGATTCTCATACCAGATGAGATACGTAGGCAGGAGATTGAGCGAGATCTCTCCGGGCAACCTTTTTGTTTCTTTTGACGTCTCAACGTCTCTTTGTGTTTGTGTGACAACTATTAGGCTCGAGTTCCAGACTCCCTATTAGTTTGTCAATATGATAACTTTTTTCTTTGGTGTTCGCTGGTTAGCGTTTGTTGTTTGTTTGGAGTCGGATGTAAGTCCATGTATTGGCATTCTGTTTCCTTTTGTTTGTTATTATTAGGAGTTGGATATAAGTCCATGTATTGGCATTCTGTTTCCTTGTTTGTGTTGATTGTTTGGAGTCGGATATAAGTCCATGTATTGGCATTCTGTTTCCTGTTTGTTCGTTGTTGTTAGGAGTCAGATATAAGTCCATGTATTGGCATTCTGTTTCCTGTTTGTTTGTTGTTGTTAGGAGTTGGATGTAAGTCCATGTATTGGCATTCTGTTTCCTTTTGTGTTTGTTGTTGGGAGTCAGGCGTAAGTCCATGTATTGGCATTCTGTTTCCTGTTGAGTGTTTCTTTGACGTCTCAGCGTCTCTTTTTGGTGTTTTGTTTCGGCGTGCGTTAGCCGAGCTACGAATGCTCTGATTCTTCTCTGGATAGAGAAGATACGTAGGCATAGGACGCGATGTCTTAGCGAGCATGTCTCCCTTTTCCCCGAACTACGTTGACTCTGATGTTTGTTTCTGGTAAACTACGTAGGCTCCGGATGCGACATCCTGCCGAGTCCACTTCCTCCATCTTCTTTCACCTGTTTTATTATTCCAGTTTGTGCAATTTCTTCGAGCAGTTTATTAGCAACCTTTTCCTATTCTTTTGAGCGTGGATCCCGTCGAGTACGACGGACGTGAGGGGTGCTAATACCTTCCCCTTGCGTAACCGACTCCCGTACCTTGCAATCTCTGGTCGTAAGACCGTTCCTTTTCCCTTTCTTAGGTTAGTCCTGCACTTCCTTTCCGTCATAGGATGAATAGCGTCGGTGGCGGCTCTGTAAACCTGTTTTTTTTCCGCCGGTTGTTTTTCGCGTTGCGACAATACCATACAAAAAGTATAAGTTTATTGTAAGGGAATCAAATAGCGAAAGTCACTCTCATCATCACTTGACTTGTCACTATTGTTGCAAGAAAGGCCATACCATTGCTAAATTAAAATTTAGGATATACTTGGTTCCTAAAGGTGTATTTCAATGGTTGCCCAAGTGCAACAATGTTTCCACTCACTCTCAAGGACCTAGTGAAAATTGGGTACCTATCACTCTTGATTGATCTTGTAGGTTGAATGTCTTGGCTCCATAGAAACAAATCGGTTTCCTAATAATGGATGTTCAAGGCATATGACGGGTGATATATTACTATTCATTGACTTCACTCCAAAGAAGAAGGGTTATTTGACCTATAAAGACAACAACAATGGTTCTATACTTGGTAAAGATAGTATAGGTAATCCCTCTTCTACTACTATCTCTGATGTAATACTTGTTGAAGGTCTTAAACATAATCTACTTAGCATTAGTCAACTATGCGAAAAAGGCTATAAAATAACTTTTACAAATAGTTGTTGCATGATTGAACATAATGAAAATAAATATTACTCATTTAAGGGCTTAAGGGTAAATAATATTTATATGTTTAACTTGAATGATGTATCATTGACAAGTACTAAGTGTTTAGTAACCATGAGTGAATACTTTTGGTTATGGCATCAACACTTAGCCCATGTCAACTTTGATTTACTAAAAAAAATGATTTTAAATGATCTAGTTATTAGTCTACCTAAAATTAAAATTTCAAAAGACCACCTATGCGACGCATGCCAAATAGGAAAGCAAACAAGAGTCTCTTTTAAATCTAAAAACATTCTTTCAACTTCTAGACCTATTGAGATTCTCCATATGGATATTTTTGGTCCTTCAAGGATAAAAATATTAGGTGGTAATTACTATGTTTTTGTTATTGTAGACGATTATTCTAGATTTTGTTGGACCATCTTTTTGCATAGTAAAGATGAAACTTTTTCAGCTTTCACAAAGTTTGCAAAGTTGTCCCAAAATAAAATGAGTTTAAACATAGTTGCAATATGAAGAGGTCATGGAGATGAATTTGAAAACCACGTCTTTAAGGATTATTGTGATAAATATGGCATTGAACATAATTTTTCCGCTCCAAGAACTCCACAACAAAATGGTGTTGTGGAGCGCAAAAAGATAATTTTAGAGGAGTTTGCAAGAACTATGATCAATGAGAGTGGTCTACCAAATATTTTTGGGCCGATGCAATAAAGTACGACGTGTTATGTTTTAAATAGGATATTTATTCATCCTATTTTAATACAAACTCCTTAGTTAGTTGGTATAGCAAGAAGCAAGTCTCCGTTGCTTTGTCAACTGCCAAAGTGGAATACGTCGCAACCGATAGTTGTTGTGCTATGGCTCAAATAACTACTACTTAACTTTGATATCAAACTTCAATGTATTCCGATAAAGTGTGATAATACTAGTGCGATTAACCTAACCAAAAATCCAGTGATACACTCTTATACTAAACATATTGAGATACGTCACCATTTCCTATGCGATCATGTTGAAAAAGACGATGCCGTTTTTTAACATGTTGATAGCAAAAATCAACTTGCCTACATTTTCAAAAAACCTCTTGCGACTGAGCCGTTTTTTAATATTCTACGAGAATTAGGCATTTTCGATATCTCAAATATTACCTAAAATATTTTGTTGCACGCACTCTTTACATTTGTTTCAACTTTCCTTCGAAAGTTCTATTTCATGTGTGTGCACCCTTTGTCTCTCATCCCATGAGGTAATATCGTTTCACTTATCTCTTTGTTCATAAGTTTTTATATATTATGTTACTGATCTATGTCTCTTGTATTTGACTTCATGTTTATGTTCCGAAAATGTGTGATATATTTGATGTATGATACATTTCATGTTTGTTCACTTCCAAAAATTCCATTGATTGCCCATGAGTGTTTCAATCTATATGTTTATAATGACTTCATGTTATTATTTCGTCATCATATGTATTTCATGCTATTATTTCTTCACATTTGAAGTATTTTTTATGCAATTGGTGATTGGGAATGTTATTTATTTTCTCTTGCATGAAAAAAATGACATTTTTGCATGAATTTTTCTAAGTCCACAGTGTATGTCTCGACTCAATCCATCATAGGTCGACCTAAAGCCTTCATCTTTCAAAAAAATTCTTTCTGGACAGTAAGTGTCGACAGACAAGTGATTGAGGTTGACACATATCATCAATTTCTATATTTTTCAAAAATTATGTTCAGTATGGGCCGACTCATTCGAAAAAATTTAAAAAAAATTTCCTCAGACTTTTGAGGTTGACGCGTACAACACCCAGTGGCTATTTCTCTTCTTTCCACGTGTTTTCTCCTTTTAACTTACTCATTTACTACACTTTTTTCTACTTCTCTTTATTTTCTAGAAAACATAGATTATCTTTTCCCTTTCCTAGAAAAGCCTCTCCATTCCTATTTCAAAATCTCCATAAAATTTCTTCATTTTCTATTTCCAAATATCACTTGTTTTTCATTTGATTTCTTTTTCCTGGTGTGATTAGAATCAAATTCTCATAGATTGAGTTAGTTAGTTTCTCCTATATCACTCAAAGTCCTAACATTCTATTTCACACATTTTATCAAACACCTTGTGTGCATACCCTTGAATACAAAATTCATGGCTCCCAAAGTAAACAAAGGCAAGAATGTTGTGGGTACATCCTCATCCAAACCTGTAAGTGCTCTTTCTCTCCTACATCCTAATAGTATTGAAGAGTTTGAGAATTTTTTTCATAAATAAGATTGTTGTAAACAACATGTCTATGATCTTGTGGTTACTGCTCAATTACACATTTCAGACATTGTTATGCTTACGGAGCATCAAGAGATTAACAACTTTTTGAAAGTCTTCACAAACTGTAATGAGTACTTAATAAGAGTGTTTTATGTTGGGCTAGAATTAAGGGAAGGATCTAGATTTCGTTTTAAGATGGGAAAAAATTCCTACCACTTCATGGAAGACTCATGGAGGGAAGTGTTTGGTATTTTTGTACTCTCTCATCAAGCATCTTTCTCTGATCATTCCCTTCATCTGGATTTCGATTGGAAAAGTCATTTGAACTCACGTCTAAGAGCACCAAGGCTAGATGAAAGTTTATATAAATTGTCAACGGACTCTTCGAAGAGAGATCCTCGTATTCTTCATTGGATTATCACTCATGTGTTGCATCCAAGGAAAATAGGTCATTCTTGGATTGACCAGGCAGAGGTACATTTCATGTATATTCTTCAGAATAAATTTAATATTAATTGGCCAAACTATTTTATGTCAAGGATGTTTTCTGTTAGAGATTATAACAAAAGGTCATCCTTGTGTTACATTTCGATGATTGCAAAGATTCTAAAACACTTTTATATTGGTGTGCCAAATCTTCGATGCATCTCACCCGATCAGACTCAAAAGTTTAACAAGAGCACAATGACAAACATAGGGTACCATATGGATGATGACCTCAAGATTTATTTCTATAGAATGAAGGGATCCAGTAAGATCATTTATAATTATGATGATCCTACTGAATTTGGTCCTGTTATTGTTGAAGAACAACCTGTTGAAGACCCACATCACCATGTGGATGCAGAAATGGATGATACTCATCATGAGGATGATTAGGCATGGTTGCGGGATGAAGAGCAACACGAAGACCAACAGAGGTAGGGTCAATGAAAAAAACATCTTGGAGACAACATGTCACGACTTATGGAAACAACTTTGGAGTTGGCTCAAGTGGTGAAGAATCTTTGATTATCATCTTGCGGGAAAACATGAGTGTTGATTAATAGGAGGGCCACCAAGAGGAGTCATGTAGGTGTGGTGCTTTAAAGTTACCCAAGAGGAGCTCTTCAGATTAGTTCACAAACATATGAATGCCCAAGACACCAACTTCAACAATTTTGCCATTTATGTTACTGAACAATTTAATCAAACCTATGAAGACATGACATTCAACCATGGTGCCATTTAAACCGGTATCAACAACATGATTGGTTTTCAAAATGATAACCACCATCATTATCAAAATTTTTACAGGGAGATGTGTGATTTTTTTTATGTTGAGTATGGAAATGAGGGTGTGGCTTGGTACCGGGGTAGGAGACCAGAAACTCGGGGTACTAGAGGTCGTAGGCATTAGTTGAGTTTAGTTGCGGACCAAGTCACTTTTGCATGCATTCTATTTTCATGTTCTTATGTTTCATTATTATGTTGTTCTATTCTGACTTTATTATGATAAATTTATAATTAATTTCATATCCTTTTGTCTAAATTGAATGTTTATTTATGTTTATGCCTTCTTCACTTTAACGTAATTCTATGTGAGTGCACATTAGCATTGATCTATTTATCTTTGCAACACCTCTGAGTGTTTTACATGTTATTGTGAATTTTACCTGAAGCTTCTCACGTTTTGTGACTTTGTCTCTTTTTGATGTTGCCAAGGGGGAGAAGTTCATTCAAAAACAAAGTCTAAGATGCACATATTTAGAGGGAGCTATGATCAAGATGACAAATACGTCATACATTTTTCCATCATCAAAAAGGGGAAGTATGTGAGTGCACTATCCTTTTTAGAAATGTTTTTGATGTTGTCAAAATTAGGACACTTAGTATTTGTGTACATTGGACCTTTCTCTCTATGTCTAGATGTGTATTTTCATCTTAGGACACTTAAAAATTATATTGAAACATCTTTACAAGTTAAAAATTGAGTTTGATGTGAAAAACCAAGCTAGAGGTCGACACATCCGTGTTATGGGCTGACACATAATGAGGGATTTTTAAAATCAAAGTTTAGGCCTTCTATATGGCAACAGATAAGTCCACTAGGTCGACTCCTGCACTCTTGAGGTCGACTCTTGCACTCTTGAGGTCGACACATACTGAAGGTGTTTTAAAAATTAAACTTGATGCCTTCTATGTGTAGACACATAAGGATCTTAGGTTGACACATAAATTGTGTAGGTCGACTCATGCATCTCTTGAGGTCGACACCAGTTGGAACTTTGGTAGGCCAAATGACTATTCCTTATTGGGTTGACTCCTAGGGATCATAGGTCGACACATAGAAGCTGAAATACTTCTATGGGTCGACCCACACTTACTTTAGGTCAATACATATTATTTTAATTTTTTTAAACTTGTAATTTTTCTAAAAATATGTTTTTTTGTTACTTTCATTCTTACACACACACACACACATCATTTTCAAGCATTGAAACCAAGAACATGCAAAGCATTGCTCATCATCTTCAATCTTCTTCTATGCATACACACAACAATTACACATAATTATTTTTACTGGGTGCCATCTAGATAAGATTGATAAGGTCCAATTTAGGATTATTGTAATCCAATTGGTTTGAGAATTCTTTTGGGTTTCATTGATAAAATCAATTGGCATTTTACCTCCAAGATCAAGGGTGATTTAGGGGTTTTTATATAAGATTTTGCAACGAGAATTCAGGAGAGTGAAAGCTTTGGAGAAAGGAATTTATGTCAAAGGAGTAGCGGTAACCAGAGAATCAAATTGGAAATCTTGGGTCACTTGATCTTGCTTAAGATCAAAGGAAAATGAGAAGACAAAATCAACATCAAATTTAGGGTTTGGGGGTTTGGATTGCTATTTTTCTCTGGTATACAACTCTTGCAAAGGTTAATTTAATATCTTAATTCTATTTGGAATTGGGGGCCGACGTACCCATAGTAAGGACAATTGGGGAACTGTTTAAACAAATCCTTGTGTTCTCTCTCTCACTCACTCACTCTCTTTACAATTTGATAATACACTTAGTATGCAATTTAATATACAAATAATTTTGTTTGTGCTGAAGTATTTCAAACTATTTTGTAAGATAATTGCAATCTAAACAATTGCAATTGGTTTTTCATATTATCAACATAAAGGAAAACCAAGTTGGTGTTTATTGCACACCAAGTGTTTGATAAATTGTTTTAGCCAATTTTTTATTTCCTTTTTCATTGGAAATTGATTACAAAGTGTTAGTAGTTCATACGTTACTTTGGAAAACATATTGATTTGTTTTCTCATCATTGTTATACATTTTGTTACGGTTTATACGCATATCCGATTCTTTTGATAATGGTTCGGGATAGACGGGTGTCGATCCGGAATTGCTTTCGCTTCCCATAGTAAAAAAAATTAAAATAGATTTTTAAATCGAAGAGAATTTTATTCGCGATCTATTCACCCTAGATCGTTGCCCTCATATAACAACTTTTTCCCTCAGTTATATTCAATATCTGAGGGAATATATATATATATATATATATATATATATATATATATATATATATATATATATATATATATATATATATATATATATATATATATATATATATATATATATATATATATATATATATATATATATATATTTTAAATCATGATGTGTCCTGGAATTATACCTCAATTTTTTGTTCGGTGAGGTGAAAATGTTGTCATAAAATATATTATTTATAGTTGTGTGTGTCAGTTAAAAACTTTTTCTTGAAAACTTGTTTGAAATTAAATAACTCAAAATAAAAAAGAAAGTAAATAGATGAGAATACGAAGTGATACATATTTATCTTGTTTCAACATCCAAGGGTGTTTCACCAACTGCTTCTCAAATAGATCCTTTCACATACATATTTGATATGGAAAAAGAAGATTTGTTCCTCAATAAATAGGTAGGGTGTGTCATGATTGGGCATAAATGGAATAAGTTGTATAGGAACCCTTAAACATCCAACTCTCAAATTGTGAAAGAGTTTTATTCAAATCTAACAATACTAACTCAGAAGAAGAAATAAATGCCCGTAAGAGGGAAAATTATGCAATATTCATGAGCCATTATTAACATGCATTTTGGCTCAAGGGAAACCATAAATTCTTATCAATCAATGTTTACTAAAGTAGACGACTAAGATATCACTGGAATTATGGAATCTCTATGTGTACCAAGGATAACATGGTTGAAATCTAGCACAAATAGAGAAAATAATATTCTGAGACTGAGTCTAAGTTAAGTGCCAAAGGTTTGTTACCAATTTTTAAAGCACATACCCATGCTTACATCATACAACGGATTTGTATACAAGGCTAGTCTAATTGTGCTTCAATGTGTCACAACTTATCAACCCATCAATATTGGAAAAGTTATATGCCAGGAAATCCTAACATTTTCCAAGAGAAAGAATATGATTATGTACTTCCCATGTCTTATCACAACCCTGTGTAAGAGGCATGAAGTGCCATAGAAGTAAAATGATGAAAGGATTAAGGCCACAACTAGTTTTGACAAGAATGTAGTTCTAAGGTTTATGAATATGAAAAGAGAAAAAAGTCCTCCAAAAGTCAAACCTGAGTTTTGTAGAGGCTTTCTCATCAATGGTTTATAATGAACTCATTTTGGAAATTCTACTAAATATATATAAGGACCAATTATAGTTCTGGAAATTTGTTAGCGACTAACACACTTGCCATAGAAGAATCTACTCCCTACATAAGGGTGGATTAGTGAACATCCCACCTGTTTTTACAAATTGTATTGAGGAGATCTGGATGAGGCGAAAAATGTGAACCCCAAAAAAATGACCAAGAGGTGAGTCCTGGAAAGATACCATACAAGAGTAAGTCCAAGAAGAAAAAGAAGGTTCAATTTGGTGTCACAAAGGTTACTCAAGAGGAGATTATTGTCGTGCCTCCTAGGATGTCCCCTTCTCTTAAATAGAAGAAGTCAAGAAGCTAGGGGGAAGGGGGAGGCCTTTGTGTCCAAATAGAAGACTGTAGAAGTTGTAAACCTAACCACCTAAATTTTTAGATATAGATGAACTTGTTGGAGACGAAAAATAAATAATAGGAGGAGGACAAGATTAATTATGAAGAGCATAACAACATGATAAGACAAGGAAAAAAAGTGTTAAAGGAATACAGGAAAAAGAGGAACAATGTGAAGAAAAATAAATCAATGATTATAAAATTTAAATAATGATAGAGGAATGACAGATGGAATTTGTGAAGGAAAGGGAAGACAATGAAGCTACTAAAAAAGTTGCAACAGAAAAAGAAAAAGTTGAAGTGATCCAACAAAAAAAAGTAATTACTAATAAGGGCGTTATTATGAAAGAAAATTGTTGTAATATATATTTTGAGTATGTTTTAATTGTATCTACGAGGGCTGATTATGTTTTAAAAATAATTCAATAGTTTCTATGATTTTAAGGATGATTTATCAAATGTTGATTGTTTGTGAATTTTGAAATGAGAGAAAGTAAAATGACATAAAGTAAAATTAACTTTAGTTTTAGCAAATGATTAAACTTGTTGGGGTTAAATTTCATCAACATGTCCTCATGTATGTCGTAATTAGTAATATACAACAAAACATCTATTAATATTACTGCTCATCGCTCTGCTCGTAGCTCATATCTGAGTCAACGACATGGGATCGATCATATTGCTTAATAGACTATCTCTCAGTCTAGTAACCAATATGATAGCATTAAGCTTTGATAGTTCATATGGATACTTGACCTAAATTTATCTCTTGAGTGTAGCGTATCTAATAAGTTAAAAGTTTTGATCTAGTAATGACATGCACCTTTCGATCACAACTGATACATGAGCTTTATGATTACAACTGATACATGAGCATTAGAAGAACTATATATAACCTCAACAAAAGAGAAGTTAGCTAAACTTACTCATTGTAGTTTTATAATTAAGACCTAGAAGAAAGAATTTGAAAATCATGTGTTGTCGATTCCTTGGACATCACTTTTGCCCTAAATCTTCCTGATTCTTGTTCTCGAAGTTGTCCCATCTCACAATTTACCTTAAAATATCCATTTCCATCAGCACAACCTCGAGCTTTCTTAATTTCTTCACACACACACACACACATACACACACACACATACACACACACACACACACACACACACACATTCAAATCAAAATTACATTCCCGCTGCAAAGTTTCCTCTCCCAAATTCATGCATTCCTCATCATTCACATTAACATCCTAATTCAAATCAATACAATTTTTTTATTCAAATCACCCTCATTGTTAAAAGGAGATTCATACACATCATTCAAATTGATATCCTCATTCAAGTTAAGCCTAGAATTCAAATAAATATCATCTTTAACAAAAATTCTATTAGTATTATTATTATTAATATCATAAACATCCTTATTCAAATTCAAAATCTAATCAACACCAAACCAATTTTCATTTCCTATTTTTCCCACACTCCCACTAGTTCCATTTAGACTAACTCTAAGATTCCATTCATTCATGTTAAGTTCATTACCTGCCACCAAATTATCAGTAACATTACATGAATACGATGTCGCTCTGCAGCTTCGTTGAAGCATCTGTCTTTTTTTAGGTTTCCAACCGACCCGAGCCTCAACCTTAGGAAGCTCCAGTTGAATTTTTAAGAGCGAAGCAACTTCAAAAATTCGCATCTTGTCATACTGACCGTCATCGAAAAGGATATTCAGAAAACTCAACGAAGAGTCGAAATATTTCATAGTTTCTGACACAATCTCAAGCCCTTTCAACTCATTGTGAACTGTTTTCCTGATGAATTCCATCGTTATAAATACAACAATGTTATGATCGTAACAATGATGGTTGATCCATGTGAAGAGGAATAGAGAGGAAAAATAATTATTAAAAAAAAGAGAAGAATCAAAGTTAAGAAGAGAGAAAGTGAGACAAGAGAAAAACCCTGAAGCAAAAAAAAGAATGAGAAAGTGTGAAAGTGAGAAATGAAAAATAAGGGGAAATGGAAACATGAAATATAGATAGAGAAAAAGAATGCGGAAGTTGGGCATAAAATCCAAATGCTACTTCTCTTTCTTTATCTTTCTAGAGTCAAAGTGGGTCAAACGAACCTAAGTAGAGTGTGCCAAGAAGTTTTATAGATATTTTTATTACAAAATAAAATATGTTGCATATGTTGTGATATAGTCCAAGTTAGTTGGTTAGCTTTGTTATGTTAGTTACTTGTAGTGCAAGTAATCTACTTGTATATATACATGTATAATATAATTCAGTTTTTATCTTTTCCAATACAATTACTTTTCACTCTCTGTCTTTCTCTCTCAAATTCCTTTCTCACCTATATACTTATGCACTAACAAATTGGTACCTAGAGCTTCTGGTTCAAGAGGATCATAATGGTGGTGGTCTCGTATTATGAATTTACCAAACGATAAAACTCCAGTGAGAGATCACCGAAGAATATGATCAGAGTGTTCCAGGTCGTCTGAGCTTGGCCAGACACGTTGGACAAACGAAATGTTTTGAATTAGATCCCATGTGTTGTTTGTGTTATATTCTATTGTGCGCCATAACCTGGCGAGCGTTGGATCTACCACGTGAATTAATGATGCGTGATCCAACACTCTGTATTTTTTCTGATTTTAATTCTTTTTCTTTTATTATTTTTAATTGCTTTTTTCTTTTAAAATTCATACTAATTTCATTTTTCATCCAAAAATCCCAAAATAATTTTTTATATTTCTTCGTCTGTTTTTTATTTTTTCACATTTCATTTCATTGATTTTCTATTTTTCGTTGAATTTAACTTTTCTCCTTTGTCTTAATTGGTTTAAAAATACTTTTATGCATTTTTAAATTCTGAAAAAATTATTATATGCTTCTTATTTTATTTTCAAGCTTCCATAATTTTCTTGGCCATTTATTTGGTGTTTTGAAGGACTTTATGGATTAATCATTTTATTTCTATTTTAAAATTCATTTAAATATACTTTTTATATATTTTTTATTTAATTTAATTTAATTTTATATTAGTGTGACCTTTGTGAACTTTTGTTGGCCTTGGATCATGATGGTTTGGACCATAAGTCTAATCAAACTCAATGGATTTTGGATGTTGATGGGGTGAAAACCCTAATCCACCAAAATGGATGATTTATTTTGATGATGACTTGATAAAACCTTTGATCCAATTTGGGTGTGATCTCTCTTGTCTCTCTTCTTCATCTCTTTCTCTTCCCTTGGTCAAATGGATGGCTTGTGTCCATCTTTTTCATGATGTATGGATTGGTACTTGATGAAATTTCATAATTTCAAATCTACCTCCTAATTGATCATGAATCATTTAAGGTACTTTGAATTGATGCATAAGTTTGTCCTAAGTACTATGAAGTATGGATTAAAGTAATGAACCAACCTTCTAGCCTTTGTGCTTGATCATTTCGCTTTTTCTTTTTGTGTGGCATAACTTTAGAAGAAAGATTTGTATATAATATCTCTAGCATGTATTAACACAAACATTATTATTGACCGGCCTCAAATAGTTGTGATTTCTACATAAGTCCAATTACGATTGCTTAACATAGCATTAAACTTGTCCCAAAAGTAAGGCATTTTCATAAGTGAGTTTGTAAGTCTCCTACTCCTCATGATATTGTGTGAAAATATTACTTCCTTTTCATTTGTGAGAGATAGTGGCATACTTGTTGATTTTATCCAAGTTGGAGCCCTTCTCATGATGATGTATAAGTTCATGTTTTCATGCTTGTGGATGAATAGTTGAGTGTTCTCCAAAAAATGACCAAAACATCTTTCATTTTTTATCACTAACATTACCTACTGACATCTTATTGTATTAATTTTACTTTAATGCCATTTATCTTATGCTCTTTATTCTTTTGTCATTTACTTTGTGCTCTTATTTTTAGCATCTCATATCATATTATTTGTGCTTATGTTATTTGTTATTTTTTCATTTGGACTTGCATTTTATTTTAAAAGACATTAATAAAGGAAAAAACCCTAAAAAGAACTTGGTTCTCTTGATTCATGGACTTATGTTTACTATCTGTAATACCCTAATTTTGACCCTAAGATCCCTCATGGCATCATATCATTGCTCATTGCATTGTCTCAAGGATCATAACATGTGTGGCTCCTTAACCCTTGGGTGGGACTTGTGTGAGTGGTTTGAGACCACCAAGCATACTTGTATTGCATATTATTGCTTTTCTTATTTTTATTACTAACCAAAAGCACAAAAATATGTCACTAACTCTTTTTGTTTTGAAGCTTAAGTGATCATGTGCTCCTTTGCTCCTAGGAGGCTCCTAAGCTCAATGAAGTGGCTAGATGAAGATGAAAGCAAGCATGACAATGGTCCACAAAGTTCCTAATCATCATATATGTTTCCCAAGTATCTAAAATTTCCAATTTGATCAAAATAACCCAAATGACTTGAGGATTGTTTCCCAAGGAAACCCTAATTCAATTGTGCATTGACTGTGCCTTGCTCATGAAGCAACCTCAACCTATGATCAAATTTAATAAAGGGAAGTTATTTCATTCATTATTTTATGCATATATGAGCCTATGTGAGTATCCTCAATCATTCATTCGTCAAGATTTGAAGTTTGGCCTTGAGAAGTTGACCAGTCAAGTCATCTGACTAAACTGAGGATCCCTGAGACCTAACATTTTATGTGTTTTTCAAATGAAGATGACCCCAAGAAAAAAAAACTGTTATTAAGAACCATATGAACAACTTTCATGTTCATTAAAAATCCATTTGAAACTTGGAAGGTCATCATTCATTTCAAAACATTATAGGTCATTTTGACTGAAACCCTAATTTTGGGTCAACTTCCCAAGGACCTAACTTCCTTATTTTTTATGATTTTTAGGTGAGAGCAATTTCATTGGAAATATTAAGATGTCTACTTAAAATTTTGTGTTGGAAAAAAATTCTTAATCCTAAAATAAACACATGTGATAATACAAAACATTATAGGCCACTTTGGACCAAAACCATTGAAATGTGAAAAATGTCCAACTTCAAGTGCCCATAACTTTCTCATCAAAAATCCAAATGATGAAAAATTTGAGTCTAAATTGATCATCTTGAAAATATATACAACTTTTATGTTGGAGGAATTTTCATTTTAGGCTTTCATCATTGAAACAGAAGGGCTTGAAGTTGGTCACTTTTGGCAAGTTTTTCAAAGGCATGTTTTGTACCCCAAACTTCATGACCAGTTTTCATAATTTTCCAAAATCCAAATGGATTTTTTCCCAACATAACTCTTGTTCCTTATGTCAAGACCTTTCCAACCATTACTCACATGCCTATGTTTGGATTTTCTATGTAGGATTTTCGAAGAGGGGAACATTTATGCTCAATTATGCATTTCACATTGAATTTCCATGCACAAGCCATTACAGTTCAAATTGCACGTCCAATTCAACTTGGAATGAGCTCAACATTCATTTCCAATCAAGCTTGGGCCTCACATGCGCCTGTACAGGCCCATGCATGGAGGACCCAAAGCTTCATGCACACGGATTCTACACCTCATTGCTTGCATCTCAGCTATAAATACCTTGCCATACTCATTCAAATTTCACTCTGAATTCAACCTGAAGCTCTGCTGAAATCCATACCCAACCTCACTTAAAGGAATTCTGATTTTTCTTTTCTCATTTCAAGCTTGAATTTCAACAAAATCAGTTGATCTTCAAGACTTATTCCTTAGCCTTGCATTCATACCACATCACAAAAGCAAATTGGAAGCAAGAGATTGATTGGATCATGCTGCATAAAGTTGCTCTTCAAAGGTAGATGCTCAAACTGTTTTGATCTAAATCTCCTCATATGATGTGAATTGTTTGTGTTCATTTGGTTTTCTGAAGTCCTCGTGTGAAAGGCAAGCCAATGGTGGCTTTGATTTTGTGAATTGAAGCATTTTAGTTTTCACACCTGGATTTTCAAGCTCAAATTTCTCATTCCATAGAGATCTTAAGAGAAATCCAAGGTTACAGGGGTGATATACATCACCCCAGCTTCATATTGGTATAAGGCTCGTGCGTTTTGGTTGAGGTTTGAAAACCTGCAACTGGTGGCCGGAATCAGTTAGTCCACCGGAGAAGACAGTGGTTTCCACCATTGTCCCCACGTGGATGCGCCTGGGCCATTGAGTGGTGATTAAATGATCTAATCCTGGCCTTTGTTTCTATTGACCTTTTTTAATTCAATGTGTTTCGCGTTTGATTGATGCCTACCATGGAAGCGCGCTTCTGGACCATTAGATGTGTCCACGTCAATTAATGAGTTCCATCCAACGCTTCCTGATTTTTCTATTTTTCTAATTTCTGTTTTATTTTCTTTTATTCCATTTTATTTCAAAAATTTATAACTATTTTATTTGGAATCACAAAAATATGAGACCAACACAAAAAAATTTCTTGAAAAATCTAGTTTCATAATCTGATTTTTAATTATTTTTGTGATTCCATTTAATATTTTTTGTGAATTATTTTGTTTTTAATAGTTTTTAATTCATTTTAATTACTTTTTGATATTCAAAAATTCCAAAAATATTTTCTTAACACATATGGATCATGATAAGTCTATGAAAAATATTCTCATCAATTTCTTAATTGATTTGATATTTATTTGAGATTTTAATCCATTTGTGTTATTTTTCTTTGTTTTTAATTGTTTTAAAATAGTTTCTGTTTTCAAAAAATGTTGAGAAAATTTGTCAAACCTTGTTTGACCATGTTAGACTTATGATAATTCAATTGGACTTATCCAAGTTGATTTGAATTGAATTTGAAGTTTGACCATACTTTGTTCATTTTATTTTATGTTTTATTTTAATTCCAAAAATACCAAAAAATATGTATGACCTCTATTGAATTCTAATCTTCATTTCACTTATATTTACCATTGGTTGATGATGATTTCATTCACATTTGATCATTGTGTTTTGATTATACCATTTGATTTCTCCTTTTGTCAATTTTCATCTTCTTCTTTTTATTTTGGCCAATGAGTTAATGATTTGTGGTTAGCCTTGACATATGAGAGGCTTAACCTTCTTTGATCCAAATCAAACTCAACTTGATCAAAGATCAAGTGAGTTGCTTTGTGTCCAAGACAGGTTGCTTCTTGGTCAAGCAAAAAAAAACCTAAGATCCATACAAGGCCTTTCCTTCTTTTCTTTTGGCATGGAAAGTTGTAGGAGCTTGGCTTACTAGTTATGATCTCTAACTTGTGTTTATTTGCCTATCGTTTTATTGACCGGCCTCAGATAGGCGTGACTACTACATTAGTCCACTTACGATTGCTTAACATAGCGTTAAATTATCTTATGACACACTAACACTGACTACTAATTACTAACTTTAATTCAAGCATTTAATTCTTGCAATTTACTTTCATGCTCATTTATTCATATTGCCTTTTCCTTTTGCTCACTTGAGCTCATATTTTATGTTTATGTCATTTTTCTTTTGCTCATTTGAGCATATTATTGTATATAAATATATTGTTTGTTTTGTGTTTGTTTGTGTGAACCCAATGCAAAAAGGAGAAAGGACTTAGAATTAGGAATTTACTTATGCTTAATGGAGTTCAAGAGCAACTAGGCCTCATGCCTTTAGAATGCTAAACTTGTTGAAGAGCAACTAGGCCTCATGCCTTTAGAATGCTAAATCTTAAAAGTTGACTTCAGAGGACCACTAATCTAAACTCATTCTTTGTCCATTCCTCTTATTGCATTGTGAACCTTTTGATTGTTTGTTCTTGTGTGATAGGGATTCCAAACTTGAGATAGTAAGGAGGACCATTGTCATGAATAGTCAAGCTAAGAGAGACAAGCCAAATGGAGATCCTAGGAGCTTGATTGAATATTTGTTTGATTGCTTGAGTTAATTGCTAAGTCCAAAGGAAAAGAGCATCTTGAATCATCTTTATGATCTCAAGATTGGGAACTCCAAGGGTTTTATCTCTTCTCTTATCTTTGCATGTTTAGGATTAGCCCTTCTCTTCTTCTCTCTACTCTAACCCAAGCCAAACTCATTTTGTGCAAACTTGGACATTGTTTTCAAAATTAGAAACCTAAGCTTAATGCCTTTGACTTTTTTTAAACTCTTTTCATTAATACTTATTTTGAATGAACCCTAAGTCAACTTTGACCTCATTTTATGAATACTTCTAACTTGTAAATACAACTCACTTCAAGTTATTTTTGTGGTTCCAATGACCACCTTTCTCAAAACCTTTTCATAAACATTAACAATAGTTTGAGTTATCATAGTGGTTGATGTAAACCTCACCTCATCCTTAGTGATTGGACTATAAGTCTTCCATACTTATTATAGGGTGGATCCCTCACTAGTATGTTGAAGCTCTCCTCACTTGGTGGATTGTTGGTTTAGATTGAGTTTTCTCCCTTTGATAACAAATGACCTTAAGGCTTTTAATCAAATTAATTCACCAATATTTTGAGATTTTTACCCCGAACTACAAGGTTTTGATCCTACCTTTGTGATGGTACGTAGGCAATGGGTTCATCCATTCAAACCACAAAATTCTAAATAATATGTATATTCTCTTCTTATCTCCCCAATCATGTTTGGACAAATCTTTTCACAAATACCAACCTACAATACACATTTGCAAAAAGGGCTCCCTTAGAGTACTAAGGATATTTTGGATGCTTAAAACCTTCCCATTTCATAACCAACCCCCTTACCTAGATCTCTGACATTTTTATTAGTTTTTGATTTGATAAAACCTTTTACTTGGTTTTTGTTTGCTTTCTAACCTTTCCTTTGGATAAATAGAAGTGCGGTGGCGACTCGAATTGTATGCTTACTTTTGATTTAGTCAATAAATCTAAAGGTAACGAATACCCCGCTACAGAAAAGTGGCGACTCTGTTGGGGACCTTCTTCCTGGTGGGTTTAGCCTACTTTTTGCTTGTATGTTGTGTTGTATGTTTATATTTATTTGTGACATATTTTTGTGCAAACTTGGGATGACCGTATTGTTTGTAATATATGAATTGCTTGATATGTATCAATTGCTTGTGTGCTTGGTGGTCTCTTGTGAGATGAGTTCTATACCCGAACTCGAGTGCACTTATGATAGGAGAATGGCATAGTCTTGTTGACTTGTGTGGAGTTATTCCTTAGCAAGTTGACTTGCAAGCCCATTCACTTGGTGGAGGTCTTATTGGGATCAATAATGTCACACGAGTAGTCGTGGTTAGGCATTACTCTTTCCAATATATACCTTAGAAGCCAAGGACCTTAGATTACCTAGCCCATCTTGTCCTATTTTAGGACGTAGTGCGAAGGTCGTTCAAGTGTACGATTTGATACGATTGTTATGCGATACTACACTCATAAGAGTCTCTCTTGAGAATATTTTTGGAATACGAGTAGTCATTTTATCCGATAATATCCGAAAAATGAGATGATGACTATGGGAACCTTTTTAGAACATGATTGTCAGGTTTAACTATAGCACACTCCCTTTGGGTGGTTCTTAACCGAGACTCCATGCTCGTGACCTACAACAAACCCTTGATTCGCGGTTGATTTGTTCTCGTATATCCTTAATATCAATGGAACTTGGGTGTTGATAAGGTGTAAACAATAATCCACTAAAATGGATGATTGATATTGAGGATGACTTGAGCCATCCCGTGACCTTTGTGTGGTGTGACTTGCTTGATCCTTGAGTGTGATTGTTGCATCCATGCATTCATGCATTCATTTGCATCCATATCATCAACAATGAGAAAATTTTCAAGGAACTTAAGAGGTCTATTTGCAAATTTTCAGACATGGATAAGCAAAGAAGGAACACGAAGAAGTACAGTTTCAGACAACCCGACTTGAAAGAGTTAAGGAGTTTGACATCTTATGTATTAGATCCCTTGAAGTTTAAATCTCGCCATGGGAAGCTTTTATCTATTCTTTCTACTCAGGTGGATGAAGGTCTGATGAGTGTGTTGGTGCAGTTCTATGATCCCTTGTACCGTTGCTTCACTTTCCCGGATTTCCAGCTTTTGCCTACGCTTGAGGAGTATGCCTATCTTATGGGTATACCTATCTTGGATCAGTTGCCATTCAGTGGTTTGGAGAGGGTGTCGCATTACGCGAAAAACCGGCGGGAAAAGAAAGAAACAACAGAGCCGCCACCGTGCGTTATTTATCCCAAAAGAGGGAAAGGAAACGCTCGAAGTAAACCTAGGAAAGAACATGGTCTCGCGACCAAAGAGGATGGGTTCGGGAGTCGGTTATGCGAAGGGAAGGTGTTAGGCACCCTACGCATCCGTAGTACTCTACGGGATCCACGCACAAAAGGAAGGAAAAATGGTTGCTAAAACACTGCTCAAAACACACACACATTGGCTGAAAGAGACAAAAGAGACTGACTGAAACTGACTCGGCAGGACATCGTATCCTGGGCCTACTTAGTCTATCAGGCATAGACATCAGAGTCGAAGTAGTTCGGACTGGGGAACGACACATGCTCGCTAGGATATCGCATCCTATGCATACGTATCTTCTCGGACGAGAGAAGAATCAGAGCATTCGTAGCTCGGCTGACACGCACACAAACACAAACAAGGCAAAGGCAAACATGGAGCCCGAATGCCAATCACTGGACTTATATCGGCATCCGAACCAAAACACACACACACTGGAACCCAAATGCCACTCGATGGACTTACATCGGCTTCCAAGCACACAACAACACAACAGGTTAATAGGGAGTCGGGGACTCAAGCCTACAACTGTCAAACAACACACACAAAAAGAAAAGGGCGCCCGGAGAGATCAGCTCAATCTCCTGCCTACATACTTCATCTGGTATGAAGATCAGGGCGATGTAGTTCCCCTACGCAGGGACAAAGGATCTAGCCTAACCAGATAACAGAGGGAGACACAACTCTAGGGAGACTACGACTCGAGCCTAGATGTTGTCATGCAAAGTCAACCCTAAGTTAAGGTTTCTAGCTAAATGGCACAAGGGCCAACCTATCCTAGACAGGACTTGCACAGGAAGCAAGCCACACACACAACTAACTTGCACAGGAAGCAAGGAGGGTCTCGATTGCAACTAGGGCAAGAGAAAGGGGAGGTCTCAATCGCAACGAGGGCGAGAGAAGAGAATTAGTGTTAGTTGTTAGTCAAACTCGGCAAGACATCGCGTCTCGTGCCTACGTATCTCATCTGAACATGAGAATCAGAGTTGCCGTAGTTCGGCTAAAACAACTCTAAGCATGGCTTACACAGGAAGCAAGCCACACAGACTTGACTTGCACAGGAAGCAAGTCAAGCACAACCTACCTTGTACAAGGGCAAGTCTAAGCTACACCTAAAGAGGCAAAGCAAACAGGCAATCACAAAAAGCACACTCTATATGCATACAAGAGGCTCACACAAGGGTTAGGCACTAGGGCCAACTGGAATAGGGTAAGTGTGCTCTTAACCTTGCCATTGAGAGGCTAAGGTGAAGCAGATGAAAGGATGAAGTGAGGATAAGACCTCACAACTCTTATCCCTGGCCAGGGAGAGCTAATAGACAAATGAGCATGGGTCCAGAAAGTGGGAACCCTTCTATACTCGAAGACTCTGACACTGTACACTTTGTACAAGATCTTGGGTTTGTATCCCAATGCATCAACACACAGCAGTGTGAGCAGAGGGATGACACAACAAGAGTAGTGGGGGATAGATTGCATATCCCTACCTTCCACCAATTGCCTTACTTGAAGGACTTTTCCTGCTTGGGACAATTTTAAACACACACAGGCATTGCCTCTTAAGGAGGACTTCAGACAGTTTGCCCGGTCAAATAACAGACCGGGTCTCCAGACTACATGAAGTAAAAGAGATTATACCTCAAGCAAGTTGCTAAAAAGCAAAGCAAATCAAGTTCAGAGAACTTAAGCAACTAAAGTACCTGAAAAAGTCAAAACAATCAGCAAACAGTTCAAAAGTTTAAATCAAAAAGAATTGGTAAACAGTCAACACAGATGGTCAACTGTGCGAGGCATAAGACTCAAACACATGAGTCAAACCTACAAAACAAAGGTTAGCATATGATAAAACAATCAAGTTCAAACAAGTTTGAATGATCTTTGAGGCATTGGTGCTTAACCTGAAACAGGAACTCAATTGTAAGCTCAAAAGACCACTAGGACTAGCCTAGGGTCAAGGATGAAAGGAAAAGTCAAAACAGCAAAGAAAAGTCAACCAAAGTCAAAGTCAAACATTTAGGAAGCAATCACAATTGGGCCCACATTCAAATCATGCATTATTATCATTTCATGAACATTTGAAGTCAAAGTAAGGCAAATGAAAGCTCAAAGAAGTCAACAGAATGACTTGCATCAAAAATCAACCCAAACATTTTCAAAAATCATCAAATAAATCACACTCAATCCTAACATCTAGCATGGTAAGCATGTCAAATTTCATGGAATTTGGATGAGAGGAAGGCAGTCAATGAAAATCAAGAAGTCAAACCAAATTTAAGCATGCACAATGAAGGTCAACAAACATGGGTCAACTTCAAAAAATCATATCAAATTGAAAACAGATGAGAAATGAATGAGATTAACACCAATGCAAAGCTCAAGATGTCTAGTTGTCACATATGAAATTTCATGATCATATAATATGGTATGAGAATTTCCCAAAGGATTTGGCAACATGTAGCACAAAAAGTCAACAATTGACTAGGCAGGGAATAAAATTCACAATCAAATGGAAAACAGCATGATTAAATCCCAGAAAATTCATACACAAACTAGACATGTGATAGATGATTCATGCAATAAATTGGGTCATTTGGATGTAAGGAAGCATGTGAACAAAAATCATGAAAATGCATATCATTCATGTAGCACCAAATGCAACACATAACTTCAAAAAATCAAAGCTCATACACCACATGTGATAAATGCACAAACTCTACATGGAAACAAAGGTGGATGAGTCTAGTTTTACCACAAAAAATTTCAAGGGCATTGGATGCATCATGACAATTTCACAAAAGGAAAGGCACAAGGTATCAAATGTGCATACATGTCAAGAAATCTCACACCAATTAAAATCCAGCCAATGAAAAATTAATTAAAAATCACAATAAAATACTAGACATCCATGTGAAGATGATGGAAAAATTTTCATGATTTTTGGATTTAAATTGAAAGAGAAATGGATTTTTGAAGTTGAGTGAATAATTGGATGAAACATGAGCACATAGCATGGGAAACGAGTCAAACAATGGTCAACAGTGGCAGTTTTGTAATTACCCGCCTCACTAATCGAAGCTGTGCGTTTTGGGCAGGGGAAATGGAATGTTCTCATTGGCTGCTAGCCAATGGAACAGTACACGAACCAATAGCATTCAAATGTTCTGGGTTCTAAAACCCTTAGGGTTTAAGCAGCATGGCATGGCAACTTCATACAAGTTCAATCAACACACGAATCTCAACATCATTAAACAGATATCATGGCATTGGCAAGCAGTATGGCACTAACATCTAACAACAATACTCCAAACATGATCATGGAAAAAAAATCTGGAAAAACAAGTAGAGTTCATGAACAGCAGGGTGTCTTCATCATCAACATCTAAACATGAGCAAAAATCAAAGTGCCCAGAACTCAAAATTAATCATGGTAATAGCATCAGTAAGCATCAGGCATCACGAATATGGCATCAATCATCATTAACTCGAGCACACAACAGAGAAATCAACCAAAGCAAGTTTGGACATAAACATGTAAACCCAGATATTTCATGCAATACTCAATCATTTTAAACCATTCGAAGTTCATAATGCTCAGGGAGTGAAGATCTATGAGAAACAGGCAAAAGTTTTAAGAAACGAGAGGATTGAAATACCAACCAAATTTGAAGAGTTGAGTTAGAATGTGATTTTCTGGTTACTAGAGGTTGAAACAGTTGCTCTCCATGCCTTGGAATGATGAATGAGAAAGGTACTTCAGCTCACAAGTGCACGAGGTAGCTTGAACCAACTTCTACCATTGTTGTGTGCTTAATGAAAACAGAACGTGGGGTGCTTGACAGTAGGGAAATGGAGGTTCAAAGGAGCTCCAAATATGGTCCAGATGAAGGAATGATGAAGAAGGGCTCGGTTTTTTTGAAGTTCTGTGCAGAAATTCACCAAGTGCAAAAATGCAAGATGAGAGAAAAATGAGTGTTTTTGGGTCGTGGCTGCTATGATTCTAGGGTTGGAAACTCAGAAAATGAGCTTATATGTGACTGTTTAGAGTTGGTTTAGGGAATGGTAAGCTTGCTTATGTTTAATGACATGATTTGCATTTTGCTAAGTTGAACCAAATGGACATGGAGGTGTGATGGACTGCCACGAATTGGGCCCTAAACAGGCTGTAAACAGACCTTTGTTTCTGCTGTTTGAACTCTGCTCATGAAATGCTGTCCTTATTTTGCTTATTTCAAACCAATTGCAAGAAATGCCAATTTTGCACCTTTGGCCAAAATGATGGTATAATGGTGGTATGTGCATGAGTTAGGGCTTGGAGCAAGTTTCAAATGTCATTCTAAACATTTCCCAATTGACCAATTGTGTCAAAAGTGTTTAAATCAAAAAGTCAATGGTTGGTCAAACTTGATTTTTAAATGAAATAGGTCCAAAAATGCCATTTTGACTGGTGAGGTTTTGGTGGATGAAATTTATATTTTTGGAAAGAGGAGGAAAAATGTGGTTTGTAGGAAAAAACCCCACCAAATTTGGCCTTATGGTTTGAGAGATATGGCCCTTTGAAGTTCACAAATTTCTGAAATTGAATTGATCATATCTTGACAACCACACATGGGATTTGAGAGTTCTTGGACTTTTTGAAAATGGGAGAACAAGATCTTCAACTTTCATGTTGGGCAAAAATTCATTTGGAGCTTGTATCATGATGCAAGTTGAGGATCAAGAAGTTTCCATTTTTGGCAGTTGAAATTACAGGTCCAGTTGCTATTTTGGGAAATTTTCTGATTGACTTGATTTTCTTCCATGATGAGGTTTGACATGATAGATGAGACTTATATAAGTATGAATGAGCTCCTTAAAATCAATTCCATCCATCACATCACTGATTAAATCCACAGTTGACCAAGTTTGACTTTTCTAGGGTTTTGGATGACTGAAGCTCTTCTGATGAATTCCAAACCCTAATTCCTTGAGACCTTGACTTCAAATGATGTCCCAAGTTGTATGGACTCTTGATTATTGATCATGGTGCCCAAATTCCATAAGAATGGCCACCATCCACTGCTTTGACTGACTGTTGACTGTCTAGGGTTTCTGCCTGGCTATGCATGCACTGATGGCTTCTGAACATCCAACCCTTGACTTGAACACTTTAAATGGACCTCCAAGTCATGTGAACTTGTTGGACAAACCCTAGGGCTTTGATTCCTTGAGAAACACCCTTGCTTGATTGATTGACTGATCTCCTGATCAGTTTGACCTAATTCTTGCTTGCTTGCTCTTGAGGCAACTGAGGACAATGCAAATGCTATGCAATGGATCATGATATGCTATGACCTAATATGAGATGGTATGCACAATGATAGGTGCAAATTTGAGGTGCTACAGCTGCCCCTATTCAATCAGCTGGGAACCCGAATGGATGATAGCAGTGGCTGTCAGACTTTCAGGGTAAACAGGGATTGAATACTAAAGAACCGTAGAAATTTGCACCGACTGGAATCCACCAATGGAAACGTCCACTGGGATTTGATTCTTATTACTGGGTATTTTGTTTTTTTTCAACGGGTATAACCACATCCAGACACTGCAACGACGATGAATGGGAAAAGAAATCACAACTAGATGCCAACGGACAACTAGGAAAAACTCAACGTTTACCAAGGCCAACGGAGAGGTAAATCCACAAGGGGACAGGTACAACTAGACGTCATAGGACGAATAGGAAGAACTCAACGTTTACCAAGACCAACGGAGAGGTAAACAACTGGGGACGACCAGGAAAAACTCGACGTTTATCGAAACCAACGGAGAGGTAACCAGACATTAATGAATGACTGGAAGGGATACAACCATACGTCAACGGACGACATGGGAAAAACTCAACGTTTACCAAGACCAACGGAGAGGTAACCAGATATTAATGAATGACTGGAAGGGATACAACCATACGTCAACGGACGACATGGGAAAAACTCAACGTTTATCGAAACCAACGGAGAGGTAAACAACTGGGGACGACCAGGAAAAACTCGACGTTTACAGACATCGAAAGATGATGTTTACAGACACCAAAAGGATCGACCAGACATTTACAGATGAATGGGAAGGCTCGACCAGACATCAACGGATGAATGGGAGAAAACTCGACGTTTACAGACATCGGAAGATGATGTTTACAGACACCAAAAAGATCGACCAGACATTTACAGATGAATGGGAAGGCTCGACCAGACATCAACGGATGAATGGGAGAAAACTCGACGTTTACAGACATCGGAAGATGATGTTTACAGACACCAAAAAGATCGACCAGACATTTACAGATGAATGGGAATAAGAGAAATACAACCAGACGTCAACGGACGACTGGGAAAAACTCAACGTTTATCGAAACCAACGGAGAGGTAAGTCCACATGGGGAGGGTACAACTAGACGTCATAGGACGAATAGGAAAAACTCGACGTTTATCGACACCAACGGAGAGGAGAATCCACATGGGGAATGGTACAACTAGACATCATCGGATGAATAGGAAAAACTCGACGTTTATCGACACCAACGGAGAGGAGAATCCACATGGGGAATGGTACAACTAGACATCATCGGATGAATAGGAAAAACTCGACGTTTATCGACACCAACGGAGAGGAGAAATCTTCACTAGGGAAGGGATAACGATGTTACGAACATCGAAAGATGATGTTTACAGACATCAAAAGAAAACCAGACACTTACGCATGACTGGAAATCACCGAAAGATGGTGTTTACCGACACCAAAGAAGACCAGACACTTACGCATGACTGGAAATCACCGAAAGATGGTGTTTACCGACACCAAAGAAGACCAGACACTTACGCATGACTGGAAATCACCGAAAGATGGTGTTTACCGACACCAAAGAAGACCAGACACTTACGCATGACTGGAAATCACCGAAAGATGGTGTTTACCGACACCAAAGAAGACCAGACACTTACGCATGACTGGAAATCACCGAAAAATGGTGTTTACCGACACCAAAGAAACAAACACACGCGGGTGCTGACGGGGTATTGATATTCTCAAGATGACAGGGCTAGGCTGAACACTTGCAGGGGGGTCTCACTGGGGAGAAACAAACTTTCTGTCACCAACAGGTGAGGAAATAAACCTCTGTGGGGACACCAAATGCTGACTGGAGCAACTGTAGCAAATGCGTTGTACAGGTTGAACAAAAATCCGTCTCTGCAGGGGATACGGTCTGATGGGGTTTCGAACACATGAATGCATATGTTTGAATTTTTCTATAGCGTAATGCTCCATTTAGGAATGGAAATGCTACGCGATTTTTGAAGATGCAATGATCACTACATGCAAAATGCAAATGAACCCTGGCTAGGGAGCCAAAAGATCGGATACTCCGACTCTGTGGGGACACTCTGACTGAGGAAACTCTGCGGGGAACTCTGCTTGGGGAATAGCAAAGCGACTTCACTGGGAAGAAGACCCAACCAATCCTCGGATAGGATAAACTCTGCTTGGAGAATATCTGTTATTCCGCTGGGGATGACCCATGCCGTCTATAGGTAGAATCAACTCAGCTGGGGATGCAAATATCAGTCTACTGTAGAAACTCGTCCAATCCACTGGTAGGATGAACTCTGCTGGAGTGATTAATTCTACTCTACTAGGGACGACCCAACCAATCCATATGTAGGAGAATTACTGCTGGAGATGTATTTCACTGAAACCCGCTCCACTCGGGGAACTTGTTGAGAAAAAACCCGCTTCCTTCTGCTGATGAGAACAACCATAGTGGTGAGAGTAACAACTCTGTTGAGGATGATAGCACGTCATTTCATACTGGAGATAAACCTCCACAACCTTGCTGGGGATGAGCACTCACGGCTATACTGGAGATTACCGCATCATAAACCCAATTGTTGAGGAACACACAAACAGTCTATTGATACACTCCGCTGGGGAACTCCCGGGGAAAATCAACTCCAGGCGCTCAGCGGGGATTCTCAACTGGGGAAATCTGCAAGCCCAGGCCTGCTGGGGAGAAGCAATCCTTAGATCTGCTAGGGAAAGAAGGTACTGTCCACAGGCGTCTCTGTAGGGGAAATAACTCTGATAGCTTCAATACTGATTTGGGCTGAGGAACCGCCCTCTACTCTGAGAAACATTCTGCCCCTGCCCCTGCTGGGGATGTGATAACCTTCGGGCTTGCTGAGGAAACAACGATCGCGAATCTGTCAGGGAGATCACACTCTCAATCCTCTTGGGAGACACAGCTTGTTTGAAAGGAACACCGGTCGACCCGTCGAACACTGGTATTCATCGTCCACCCACAGTGTCGACTCTCCATTCTTAAGAAACCTCCGGACTCATCTGGACTTTTCTGCTCCATCATCTTGTATTCCCTACTCGTCCGTACTTCACGGAGACTGAACTCCTGGGGGTTTATACATACTTTCCAGTTATCAGACCTTGAAGAATCTTCTTGATTAACTTTCCGGGATCGTCGTCGTGACTCTGTCGCGGTCTTCACACTGTTCAACTATCTTTTGCCCCTGATCAGGCTCCGCAGCAAAGATCGTTAGATAAAAGCGTGCCCCAGGTATGCCCCAGATGTTCTGGTATTTCAACACTTAGGTCACTCAAACTTCCGAGCAATATTTCCAGATTTCAACCTCATAAGCATGCATCGAAGGGACCTCTATGTTTTAAAATGCAAATATTCTTATCAAAACGAATGGATGTTTTCGTAATCAAAGCGGTAATGAAAACAAAAACAAAACTATTTGACTGAACACGCACTTTATTGACTGAAACAAAAAGATGGCTCAGAATTGAGCAACACACAAGAAGCAAACCCTGGAAAGAGGTGATTGCGCACAAAGGAAAAAATCTACCCTATTGGCAATGCGGAACCGTGATCTCATCGGGTTCCAACTCGGTTACACCTCATATGTCCTCAAGACTTCCCGCACTTTCTGTCTTCTGAACGAGATGCTTCTAATCGGTCTCTGTCGGAGATTAGCCAAGTCATCAAGAGCACAAACGATCATGCTGGACGCAGTTGTTCGTTTCATTCCCTCTTTTGCCCGGACCGCCCTTTCGGGTTTCAGTCCACCGGGATACCCTTTTTTGCCCAAGTCGCCCTTGCGGGTTTTCAACTTGCCGGGTGTACAGTTCTTTTCTTTTATTTTTATCCCTAACTTTTGCCCGAACCTTCCTCTTTTTCTTGGTTCGCCGGGATGCCCCTTTTTTTGCCTGGACTCTTTATTCTTTTTTTTTGTCCAGCGGGTTTCTTTCACGAAGTATTTTCTAACTGCGTCCGCACTCACAGTGGATGGAAAATCGTCGTCATCCATGGTCGTCAACTACAAGGTTCTGTCAGGGGAAACCTTCTTGACCACGAATGGACACTCATAACTGCTCATCCATTTGCCCTACGATCGTCTTGAGGAGGAAGGATCCTTTTCAACGCTACATCTCTCATACAGTACGCACGAGGTCACACTTCTCGGTCAACAACACGTTTCATTCCCTGGGTACAACTGTCCCATAACTAGTAACTGTCAGCCCTCTTCCTCAGTTGGACTCAACGTGTCATTCTGAGTCCTTATCCATTCAGGCTTCTCTGACTTCTCATACATCTGTGAGGAAGACACCGCCCCAAGTAGATGCACATCCCAAGGTTCGATACCCAGGATACAGACTTTATGTTCAGCCACCATTGTTGGTGCAACCAACTCTGATCCGGGAAGCACTACCTCATTCACTTTACTTCCCCATCAGACATCGGAATCCGTTCGGATTCGGGGTCAGACCCCTCCTCCGGGATCGGTCACTCTCAATCTTTCGATTTGAGTACCTCGAGATGTCCTCATCAGGGACCTCAAACTTCCTTGGTTGATGACCTTCCATGGGTTGCTTTTAGCTTCTCAAACACTTACCTGATCAGATCCATTTTGGACTTCCACGAAGTGGTATGAATCAGCATACGCTGTCTCAGTCGGCGAGCAGCCTATGCCAAAGTACATCAAGTTTTTTCGAACAGTGAGTGTATTGTTTCACATTCGATAAACTTTTTGCTTAGGCAAATTGCATACTCTTTTCGACAAGACTAGTCATGCTGACTCAGTACGCACCTCATAAACCCCTCGAGGGCTGCCGAGTACCAGATTAACAATCATCCCCCTAGGAAGCATCGGAATCAGAAGTTCCTGCCATTTATCTCTTTTTCAATGCCCCTTGGCAATCATTATTCCGCCTGACAATTTGATTTATTCTTCTCTCTTTTTTTTTTTTTTTTTTTTTTTTTTTTTTTTTTTTTTTTTTTTTTAGCAGGATCGACCTCGATTCCTCTGATTCGCTCACAACAAGCCTCGGTAGCTTGATGGACAGCACTCCATAAGTGCACTGATTCAGACTCAAAAGTATGAGTTATCTCAAACGGTCAAACCACTTGCCCCAGGTCTACCGGATGCCCCTGTTCTCTTCGGGACTTTGTCATCATGTCCTCAACATGGGATTTGTTTTCACGATGAATCATATCATGAAACAAAGTCACCGTAGACTTTTGGTACGTGGCACCGGCCTCTTGTGATTGAACGACATCACCTTAGAACGAGAAGGTGCCCCTTGTGTGATGGACCTGACTTACTTCATATCATCTGGCAGCAATTCAATCTGGTCTTGGCCAAGAAGCCATCCATGAAGATAAACACTGAGACCTGAGCCATATAATCAACCAATACCTCATTGTGAAGTACCGGGAATTCATCCTTCAGATTAGCTCTGTTCGCATCTTGGTGGTCCATACACCTTCTCATCTTTCAGCACCAGTTTCCGCTTCACTAGAGGACAGTCTTCTCTTAAGGGTAGCTCGTGCCCCACAACATTGGTATTCCGCCCTGGTGTATCTTGATACAATCAGGCATACGTATCAACCTGCTCTTCTAACAGGGCTACCACTCTGTTCTCGACTTGTCTCTCAACCTTCACTTTCCCTTCTGACCTCGGCGGTTCCTGGGATGACAAACTTGACTCGCTCCTTGTGCGGTTGAATCATCTTCTCCTCTTGTTTCAACGACCTGGCTAATTCCAGCTGATCACAATCTTCTGCGCCTTCTTCTTCGACATGATAGCTTGGATTGTCGAAGTCATATGGAGGTGTAACCAAATTGTTATCGATGAGCTCAGGAGAATCATTTTTAAGGTTGGAACCAAATGAATCAAAAGGAAAGAGAATAAAAACATTGCCATTTTTATATTATACTTTTTTTTTAAAAACTGCAAACAATGAAAAACAGGGAACACCGCTTTTTTGATTGAAAAAACATCCATTTATTAATGACGCAGAAATGTTGCAAAATGAAACATGAGGTGGCCCTTACAATGGACCATTACGTGTCGGGCAACACGTATGGCTTTCATGCAAACAAAATTAAAACACAGAAATACTACACTTCCGGATGAACGACAGTGATGCTTTCGGAGGCCCTCCAATCGCCTGGCACGCACGACTTTATCCACGCCTCAAGCTCGCGGTCGCTGTCAACATCTTCACCCACTGAACGGGCATGGCCAGGATCCAACATCCCTGCACTGACGAAGGTGTAAGGTAGGCGACATCCTCTATTTGATCTAGACGACTCTTGACCCGGCTGATAACCGACCCCAAACATGTCTGCTTTTATCACGATGTCAATAATCCTTCCCCAGCCTTGGGCCTCTTTGTTCTTCACCACTTCCAGAGCTTGTTTATAAGAAGAAATGGACAGCTTCTTCTCTTTCTCGGCGACAAGAGCGTTCTCCACCTGGACGGTTTCAACTGCCAGACTGGGTGCCTTACATCTTTCATTGTCCATTTCTACTTTCTTCATCTTCTGGGTCGGGTCTTCCATCAATACACACCTTTCTGTAGTGATAGTCGCACAAGCATTATCAACAACAGGGAAAGCTTCATCCCGTAGCAGAAGTTTTGGAACCATAGCCATTGAACCTTTTAGCTGACCCTCTTCAATCACTTCTATTCCTTTCTTGACCTTTTTCATCATCTTTACCTTTATTGGTCCCTGCCTGAGTACGGGGTTGACATCCTCATCCATTATCTGTGCCAAGCTGATAGCCTTGGAGTCCACCAGATCTTGGACAATATGCTTAAAAGCTCTGCAACCTTCAATGTCGTGTCCGGGTGCCTCAGAGTGGAACTCGCACTTGGCACTTTCATCATAGTTTGCATGCCTCCGCTGCTGTTCTATCGGAATCAAAATCCTCGGTTGAACTAATCCCAGATCCCTCAACCTTTGGAAAAGAAAGGCATAAGTCACAGGTGGTTCCTCAAACTGACGATCCCCATTCTTCTTCCTCACCCGGCTCTTAGCTCCCGATGTCTTCTGTTGAGGTGGCAGTTGTTGCTGTTGAGCAGGTGGATTGATGACAGGAGTGGTTACAGTGGCGGCATAAGGATGATAACGATCTTTACTACGTTCTTTCTTTGCAGGCACACCAACCGGCTCAACCTTCTTCTTAAATGAACCACTGTCGGAGGGTTTCTTTGCTACAGTACCAGAAGGTTTGTTCACTTCGGAAGACGGAGCCTTCCCCTGGACTTTCTCCACTATCAGCCATTTCTCGATCCTTTCCAAACTCTCAGACATGGCTTTCTGCCCCAAGGCAAGTCCTTGCACAACACTGAACAACTCCCTCATCATCTCTTTCAGCTCAAAGATGTCGGCGTTGGGAAGATCCATCAGCTTGGATTTGTTGACCCCCAGCAGGTTATCTGAACAGATGAGCCACGCGCACTGGTTGAATACTGAGACCTACAAAACAGCAAATGGGTTAGTATGACTCACCCATGCAATGTCTGTCCGTACTAGGAATATTCAGTCCTCTTTTTTTTTTGGTTTCATTGAGACAGATAAAATTTATCAACAACATTTTGACATCTGGATGTCTCTCGACCTGAGTTTTAATAAAAAACAATGGACCCTGAGTACGGACAGACATGAGTTGAATGCAGATGAATGCGAAATGATATGATGCAAATGCATGAATGCAGGCCACTGTGCCGCCAAGTCAACTGTAGACCCATTAGGTCTATAAACTAGTCACAGTTATCTGGAGAGCTAGGTCACCATAAATCCAACTTGGGGAAATTCCGAAATAAACGGAACCGGAGATTACATCACTAGCTTCACAGGAACAACCACTGAACGAGTGACAAACGGATCCTCTGAACAAGCGCTCTCAATTCAACCCGGGGATCCGAAATAAACGGAACCCGCTGACAGATATCACGGACAGAACTCTGGCGTCCCAGAAATAAATGCCCATAATCCATAGTCGCCGTCAGTACCAAGAGTCACCAACAAGTCACCAACCAATCAGCGACTGTACCTGTAATACCTCCTCACTCACGGGTGTCATCTAGGTCAGGGTAAAGCTGAGAGAAACGCAACATAAATAACCTTTCGCAGGATACCATCATATACACACCCGAAGTATGTAACGATGATACCCCACCAGGGTCTGAACTGCTCGTGATATCAATGTTCCGCTAAGTGGCGCCATACCACCCGCTTCCCATGAATCACTCTATTCCTAATCATCCTAGATTGCACTCATGGTCTGGGTATTGGACCTTTTACCTCAACTGACTCCCCCCCCACACAGAGAAAACAGCCAGCCAGCCAGTAATGAATAATGAATATGAAATGCACACAATCAATGCAAACAATAAATGTACATATATACAATGAATGCAATAAAATACAACAAGCAGAAAGCAACCAAAACCCTAATCCTAGAGAGCGCTAGGAGAGACTCGCTCAGGGAAGATGGACCAGCAGAGGTCAACTTCTCTTAAATCCCCAGCAGAGTCGCCAGCTGTCGCATTACGCGAAAAACCGGCGGGAAAAGAAAGAAACAACAGAGCCGCCACCGTGCGTTATTTATCCCAAAAGAGGGAAAGGAAACGCTCGAAGTAAACCTAGGAAAGAACATGGTCTCGCGACCAAAGAGGATGGGTTCGGGAGTCGGTTATGCGAAGGGAAGGTGTTAGGCACCCTACGCATCCGTAGTACTCTACGGGATCCACGCACAAAAGGAAGGAAAAATGGTTGCTAAAACACTGCTCAAAACACACACACACTGGCTGAAAGAGACAAAAGAGACTGACTGAAACTGACTCGGCAGGACATCGTATCCTGGGCCTACTTAGTCTATCAGGCATAGACATCAGAGTCGAAGTAGTTCGGACTGGGGAACGACACATGCTCGCTAGGATATCGCATCCTATGCATACGTATCTTCTCGGACGAGAGAAGAATCAGAGCATTCGTAGCTCGGCTGACACGCACACAAACACAAACAAGGCAAAGGCAAACATGGAGCCCGAATGCCAATCACTGGACTTATATCGGCATCCGAACCAAAACACACACACACTGGAACCCAAATGCCACTCGATGGACTTACATCGGCTTCCAAGCACACAACAACACAACAGGTTAATAGGGAGTCGGGGACTCAAGCCTACAACTGTCAAACAACACACACAAAAAGAAAAGGGCGCCCGGAGAGATCAGCTCAATCTCCTGCCTACATACTTCATCTGGTATGAAGATCAGGGCGATGTAGTTCCCCTACGCAGGGACAAAGGATCTAGCCTAACCAGATAACAGAGGGAGACACAACTCTAGGGAGACTACGACTCGAGCCTAGATGTTGTCATGCAAAGTCAACCCTAAGTTAAGGTTTCTAGCTAAATGGCACAAGGGCCAACCTATCCTAGACAGGACTTGCACAGGAAGCAAGCCACACACACAACTAACTTGCACAGGAAGCAAGGAGGGTCTCGATTGCAACTAGGGCAAGAGAAAGGGGAGGTCTCAATCGCAACGAGGGCGAGAGAAGAGAATTAGTGTTAGTTGTTAGTCAAACTCGGCAAGACATCGCGTCTCGTGCCTACGTATCTCATCTGAACATGAGAATCAGAGTTGCCGTAGTTCGGCTAAAACAACTCTAAGCATGGCTTACACAGGAAGCAAGCCACACAGACTTGACTTGCACAGGAAGCAAGTCAAGCACAACCTACCTTGTACAAGGGCAAGTCTAAGCTACACCTAAAGAGGCAAAGCAAACAGGCAATCACAAAAAGCACACTCTATATGCATACAAGAGGCTCACACAAGGGTTAGGCACTAGGGCCAACTGGAATAGGGTAAGTGTGCTCTTAACCTTGCCATTGAGAGGCTAAGGTGAAGCAGATGAAAGGATGAAGTGAGGATAAGACCTCACAGCTCTTATCCCTGGCCAGGGAGAGCTAATAGACAAATGAGCATGGGTCCAGAAAGTGGGAACCCTTCTATACTCGAAGACTCTGACACTGTACACTTTGTACAAGATCTTGGGTTTGTATCCCAATGCATCAACACACAGCAGTGTGAGCAGAGGGATGACACAACAAGAGTAGTGGGGGATAGATTGCATATCCCTACCTTCCACCAATTGCCTTACTTGAAGGACTTTTCCTGCTTGGGACAATTTTAAACACACACAGGCATTGCCTCTTAAGGAGGACTTCAGACAGTTTGCCCGGTCAAATAACAGACCGGGTCTCCAGACTACATGAAGTAAAAGAGATTATACCTCAAGCAAGTTGCTAAAAAGCAAAGCAAATCAAGTTCAGAGAACTTAAGCAACTAAAGTACCTGAAAAAGTCAAAACAATCAGCAAACAGTTCAAAAGTTTAAATAAAAAAGAATTGGTAAACAGTCAACACAGATGGTCAACTGTGCGAGGCATAAGACTCAAACACATGAGTCAAACCTACAAAACAAAGGTTAGCATATGATAAAACAATCAAGTTCAAACAAGTTTGAATGATCTTTGAGGCATTGGTGCTTAACCTGAAACAGGAACTCAATTGTAAGCTCAAAAGACCACTAGGACTAGCCTAGGGTCAAGGATGAAAGGAAAAGTCAAAACAGCAAAGAAAAGTCAACCAAAGTCAAAGTCAAACATTTAGGAAGCAATCACAATTGGGCCCACATTCAAATCATGCATTATTATCATTTCATGAACATTTGAAGTCAAAGTAAGGCAAATGAAAGCTCAAAGAAGTCAACAGAATGACTTGCATCAAAAATCAACCCAAACATTTTCAAAAATCATCAAATAAATCACACTCAATCCTAACATCTAGCATGGTAAGCATGTCAAATTTCATGGCATTTGGATGAGAGGAAGGCAGTCAATGAAAATCAAGAAGTCAAACCAAATTTAAGCATGCACAATGAAGGTCAACAAACATGGGTCAACTTCAAAAAATCATATCAAATTGAAAACAGATGAGAAATGAATGAGATTAACACCAATGCAAAGCTCAAGATGTCTAGTTGTCACATATGAAATTTCATGATCATATAATATGGTATGAGAATTTCCCAAAGGATTTGGCAACATGTAGCACAAAAAGTCAACAATTGACTAGGAAGGGAATAAAATTCACAATCAAATGGAAAACAGCATGATTAAATCCCAGAAAATTCATACACAAACTAGACATGGGATAGATGATTCATGCAATAAATTGGGTCATTTAGATGTATGGAAGCATGTGAACAAAAATCATGAAAATGCATATCATTCATGTAGCACCAAATGCAACACATAACTTCAAAAAATCAAAGCTCATACACCACATGTGATAAATGCACAAACTCTACATGGAAACAAAGGTGGACGAGTCTAGTTTTACCACAAAAAATTTCAAGGGCATTGGATGCATCATGACAATTTCACAAAAGGAAAGGCACAAGGTATCAAATGTGCATACATGTCAAGAAATCTCACACCAATTAAAATCCAGCCAATGAAAAATTAATTAAAAATCACAATAAAATACTAGACATCCATGTGAAGATGATGGAAAAATTTTCATGATTTTTGGATTTAAATTGAAAGAGAAATGGATTTTTGAAGTTGAGTGAATAATTGGATGAAACATGAGCACATAGCATGGGAAACGAGTCAAACAATGGTCAACAGTGGCAGTTTTGTAATTACCCGCCTCACTAATCGAAGCTGTGCGTTTTGGGCAGGGGAAATGGAATGTTCTCATTGGCTGCTAGCCAATGGAACAGTACACGAACCAATAGCATTCAAATGTTCTGGGTTCTAAAACCCTTAGGGTTTAAGCAGCATGGCATGGCAACTTCATACAAGTTCAATCAACACACGAATCTCAACATCATTAAACAGATATCATGGCATTGGCAAGCAGTATGGCACTAACATCTAACAACAATACTCCAAACATGATCATGGAAAAAAAATCTGGAAAAACAAGTAGAGTTCATGAACAGCAGGGTGTCTTCATCATCAACATCTAAACATGAGCAAAAATCAAAGTGCCCAGAACTCAAAATTAATCATGGTAATAGCATCAGTAAGCATCAGGCATCACGAATATGGCATCAATCATCATTAACTCGAGCACACAACAGAGAAATCAACCAAAGCAAGTTTGGACATAAACATGTAAACCCAGATATTTCATGCAATACTCAATCATTTTAAACCATTCGAAGTTCATAATGCTCAGGGAGTGAAGATCTATGAGAAACAGGCAAAAGTTTTAAGAAACGAGAGGATTGAAATACCAACCAAATTTGAAGAGTTGAGTTAGAATGTGATTTTCTGGTTACTAGAGGTTGAAACAGTTGCTCTCCATGCCTTGGAATGATGAATGAGAAAGGTACTTCAGCTCACAAGTGCACGAGGTAGCTTGAACCAACTTCTACCATTGTTGTGTGCTTAATGAAAACAGAACGTGGGGTGCTTGACAGTAGGGAAATGGAGGTTCAAAGGAGCTCCAAATATGGTCCAGATGAAGGAATGATGAAGAAGGGCTCGGTTTTTTTGAAGTTCTGTGCAGAAATTCACCAAGTGCAAAAATGCAAGATGAGAGAAAAATGAGTGTTTTTGGGTCGTGGCTGCTATGATTCTAGGGTTGGAAACTCAGAAAATGAGCTTATATGTGACTGTTTAGAGTTGGTTTAGGGAATGGTAAGCTTGCTTATGTTTAATGACATGATTTGCATTTTGCTAAGTTGAACCAAATGGACATGGAGGTGTGATGGACTGCCACGAATTGGGCCCTAAACAGGCTGTAAACAGACCTTTGTTTCTGCTGTTTGAACTCTGCTCATGAAATGCTGTCCTTATTTTGCTTATTTCAAACCAATTGCAAGAAATGCCAATTTTGCACCTTTGGCCAAAATGATGGTATAATGGTGGTATGTGCATGAGTTAGGGCTTGGAGCAAGTTTCAAATGCCATTCTAAACATTTCCCAATTGGCCAATTGTGTCAAAAGTGTTTAAATCAAAAAGTCAATGGTTGGTCAAACTTGATTTTTAAATGAAATAGGTCCAAAAATGCCATTTTGACTGGTGAGGTTTTGGTGGATGAAATTTATATTTTTGGAAAGAGGAGGAAAAATGTGGTTTTTAGGAAAAAACCCCACCAAATTTGGCCTTATGGTTTGAGAGATATGGCCCTTTGAAGTTCACAAATTTCTGAAATTGAATTGATCATATCTTGACAACCACACATGGGATTTGAGAGTTCTTGGACTTTTTGAAAATGGGAGAACAAGATCTTCAACTTTCATGTTGGGCAAAAATTCATTTGGAGCTTGTATCATGATGCAAGTTGAGGATCAAGAAGTTTCCATTTTTGGCAGTTGAAATTACAGGTCCAGTTGCTATTTTGGGAAATTTTCTGATTGACTTGATTTTCTTCCATGATGAGGTTTGACATGATAGATGAGACTTATATAAGTATGAATGAGCTCCTTCAAATCAATTCCATCCATCACATCACTGATTAAATCCACAGTTGACCAAGTTTGACTTTTCTAGGGTTTTGGATGACTGAAGCTCTTCTGATGAATTCCAAACCCTAATTCCTTGAGACCTTGACTTCAAATGATGTCCCAAGTTGTATGGACTCTTGATTATTGATCATGGTGCCCAAATTCCACAAGAATGGCCACCATCCACTGCTTTGACTGACTGTTGACTGTCTAGGGTTTCTGCCTGGCTATGCATGCACTGATGGCTTCTGAACATCCAACCCTTGACTTGAACACTTTAAATGGACCTCCAAGTCATGTGAACTTGTTGGACAAACCCTAGGGCTTTGATTCCTTGAGAAACACCCTTGCTTGATTGATTGACTGATCTCCTGATCAGTTTGACCTAATTCTTGCTTGCTTGCTCTTGAGGCAACTGAGGACAATGCAAATGCTATGCAATGGATCATGATATGCTATGACCTAATATGAGATGGTGTGCACAATGATAGGTGCAAATTTGAGGTGCTACAGAGGGTTCCTTCTTCTCAAGAGATTGCTGATCTGCTTCACATAGATGTATCTGATATTGGTGCTCATATGACTACCAAAGGTGGAATTCAAGGTCTCCCATCTGATTTTCTCATCGCCCAAGCTACCTTGTTCGGGAAGGCCATGAGTGAGGACATCTTTGAAGCCATATTTGTACTTCTCATCTATGGGCTAGTGTTATTCCCCAACATCGACAATTTTGTGGATGTGAACGCTATTAGGATTTTCTCTACTCTTAATCCCGTTCCTACTCTGTTGGGTGACACTTATTTCTCTTTGCATATGAGGAATGAAAAGGGTGGTGGTACCATTGTGTGTTGTTTGCCTCTGTTGTACAAGTGGTTTATTTCGCACTTGCCTCAGACGCTTGCCTTCAAGGAGAATAAAGGATGTCTATGGTGGTCTACGAGACTTATGTCTCTCACTAATGATGATATCTTTTGGTACAACCGTGTTTATGATGGTGTGCAGATTATTGACTCTTGTGGTGAATTCTCCAATGTGCCTCTTCTTGGTACATGTGGTGGAATTAACTACAACCCTATTTTGGCTCGCCGTCAGCTTGGGTTCCCCTTAAAGGATGAACCTAACAACATTCTGTTGGAAGGTGTGTTCTTTCAAGAGGGTAAAGATCCCCAGAACTTGAAGGGCAGAATGGTCCGTGCTTGGCGTAACATTCATAGAAAGGGAAGGAAAGAGCTTGGTCCGAAGAATTGTATTGCTTTGGAACCCTACACCTCTTGGGTGAGGAGGAGAGCGCTTGAGTACCGCATGCCCTATGATTATCCGAGACTTACCCCTATGGTTATGGTTGGGCCTTCAACCCTCCCTAACCAAGGAGTAGAGGAGTTGAGAGATGAAGATCGTTCGCGTGCTTGGATCCGTGAGCGAGAGGAGTTACTTCAGCAAATCAGAGATAAAGATGTTGTGATAGAATTTCTGGAGCATCAGGTTATTGATGAGCCTGATGATGTAGTTACTTCTCTTCTTCCTCAATCATCCAAGTTTTGGAAGAGGAAGTATGATCGACTTGCCAAGGAGAAGGCAGATATGGAGGCAGCCTATGAGAGAGAGGTGAAGAGGCTTCGTGCAGCTTATCTTCCAGTCTCAAGAGCTTTGGACGATTGCTTCTAGGGCTCTATAGGATGTTTATTCTCCTTTCTTCTTGTATTGTATTTGGTTACCAAGATTGTACTTCTTCATTGGTGTAAAAAAATTTCCAAAATATTATTGATATGAGTATTCCATATATGTCTAAAAAGATTGATATTCCCAAATATTTGCAAATAGATCTCTATAAAGTTCCTCTGATTAAAAATAAATCATATGCACAAACATTGCATGCATCATATGCATAAGTAGGTTTTGTTCAGCTCTGATCAGTGGTCTAACTCTTTGCTCTTCATTTATTTCAAAGACAAGTTGACGCACCGGTATAACACTAGGGAAAATATTCCAAAGCTGATGGATCACCTAGAGCAAGAGAACAGAGAGCTGAAAGAGGAGGTAGCTAGGCTGACTGCCATTATGGAGTTAGTGCTGGCTGCCTAGAGCCAATTGTCTCCAACTCCTGCAACTTCTCCCCAGAGGACAGTTATTTCAGAGGTAGCTTCCTCAACTGTGTCTGCCGCCACTGCTCACTTTGCGCCGGCTATGCCATCCAGGTTCCCCTGGGGGATGCCCGCAAACTTTGTGCCTGAGGGTCTTGCTCCAACCTTCACTTCTCTACCGGCATCTAGCCCGGTCCTTGCTGTGTCACCTGCCATTGTGCACACTTTACCAAGAGTCGAAGACACCATTTATCATTCTGAGCCATCTGAGGACCCAAATGTTTATGAGAAAATGGACGCCATGAACGACCAATTCCTTGAGCTGCACAAGGAACTGAAGACTCTAAGGGGGAAGGACCTCTTTGGTAAATCTGCTACTGAGTTGTGCCTTGTGCCCAATGTCAAGATCCCTGTCAAGTTCAAAGCGCCTCACTTTGAAAAGTACAAGGGAAACACTTGCCCTCTCAGCCATCTTGTGATGTATGCTCGCAAGATATCAACTCAGAAAGAGAATGATCAACTTCTCATCCACTACTTCTAGGACAGCCTGTCCGGTGCCGCTCTCAGATGGTACATGGGTCTGGACAGTGCAAACATCCGCTCTTTCAATGATCTTGGCGAAGCTTTCGTCAAGCAATATAAGTATAATGTTGACATGGCTCCCGATAGGGACCAACTGAGGGCGATGTCCCAGAAAGAGAAGGAGACATTCAAGGAGTACGCCTAGAGATGGCGTGAGTTGGCCGCTCAAATTGTGCCACCCCTCGAAGAGAAAGAAATGACGAAGATCTTTTTAAAGACTTTAAGCTCTTTCTACTATGAGAGGATGATTGCTAGTGCTCCCTTGGACTTCACGAAATGGTGAATATGGGAATGAGGCTAGAGGAAGGAGTCCGTGAAGGACGTATGTCTAGAGATGAAGGCTCTTCTGCAAAGATGAAGAAGGAGGGAGAGGCACATGTTGTGTCTTCCCATATTAAAAGAAGACCCTCTGTGAAGATGAAGATTGCTCGCCCTGCCGTCAGCCAACACCAGGTGGCTCATATAGCACCTGCCTTCAGGGAAGGTCATCATCAACAACAATATCAACAACAACATCGTCCACAACAGCAGGCCTACCAGCCTCGAAACAACATCAACACTAGCACCAACTACGATAGGAAGAGGGTCACTTTTGATCCAATTCCAATGACTTATGTTGAGCTCTATCCTTCGTTGACAGACAGAAAGCTGATTACTCCACGTGACCCACCCGCTGTACCGACCAACCCTCAATGGTGGTACAAGCCTGAGCTACATTGTGTATATCATTTCGATGCTCCCGGACATGATGTGGAGAACTGATATCCCTTGAAGACCGAGGTTCAAGACCTTGTTAGAAGTGGCATTTTGTTTTTCGAGGACGTAGGTCCTAATGTGAAGAAGAACCCATTGCCTGAGCATGGGAAAACTGCTGTGAACATGGTCCAGGGTTGCCCTGGCAAATATAAAGTCCTGTATGTCAATGATATCAGGCAATCTTTGGTCGAGATGCACAGACTGTTGTGTGGATACAGTCATTATGAGCATGACCATTGTAACACCCTTCTAAAATACCCCAAATATTTAATTAAAATAACAATATATCAATCAGAGTAAATATGCATTCAAGGGTGTCACACAACTACTTCACACCATAATAACTGTCATGCTCTTTATTTAATCAAAATAACAGTTTTGCATAATTCGCAGCGGATATAAATCAACCAACCATTCAAAACATACAACATTTTACAGTTAAAAGGTTCAACAACCAACAATAAAACAATTAAAACATCCCGTCCCGATGTTACATCTATCAGAGCATGACCCACTAAAGCGACTACACTAGACTCCAAGCATTAGCTTCTACTCAACTCATTGCTCGTTACCTGAAAAATAGTTGTAAGGGTGAGTTCCTCAATCGATATAACAAGCATTATAAATTATCATGTTATGTTAAGTAATTTAACTCATTAATCACCCAATATCAACACAACTCATATACATACTCAAGATCAATACCACTGATACACATACAACAAACCAACATAATGCAACTCTAATGAGACTCGACTCGTCATGCATGTGGTACCATTCGGAGTAAAACTCCCAACTTAAAATCATTGCCATTTTAGTGGGCATCAAGGCATAAGCCTTCAACTTTCAACTTAAAAATTGCCAATCCAGGCCAACGTGGTGTGAGCAAAGCTCCGACTTAATGCATATGAATGTACATGGCACATACGACTTTAAAGGTTCGACAACATAATAACAACAGCACCACAACAATGTTTTCAACAAAATCAACTTATAATCAACTTTGGCTCACCAAGCCTACAACTTAATATTTTCCACAACTTTAACACAACTTATCAACATATTTGTATCAACACTTCATAACATAAACTCAACAAAATTACTCATCAAAATCAACGATAATAGGCCAATCGCCAATTATGTTTACAACATTAAAATATCATTTTTTCCAATTTCTAACAGTGTTAACCGGTTAACGCCCTGGGTTAACCGGTTAACGCAGGAAAAATACATTTTCTGGCAAAACGCAACAGTGTTAACCGGTTAACGCCCTGGGTTAACCGGTTAACGCAGGCAAAACAGCACATTTTCACAAAATATAACAGTGTTAACCGGTTAACGCCCTGGGTTAACCGGTTAACGCAGGCAAAACAGCAGTTCCTGCGCTAACACAAGGCAGAATGCAGAGTTTCCGCATTTTCCGCCGTTGGAGGACTTCCGGACCTCCGATTCAACTTCCGTAAAAAGCTACATTATCGGAAAATCACGACACATACAATTATCGATTCAATTTCAGTTTTCCTACAACTTATTCATCACAATTTTCAGCATTCCAAATCCCAATTAGGGTCAATTCAACGGTTTATCACTACCCATTACATGCTAATCTATAATACCCATTAAACGATGATAAACCCCCCTTACCTGAGATAATCCAGCAATCTCTAAGCTTCAAGCTTTTCCGTTCTTCAACCTTTGCTCTCTAGCTCTTCCTCTTTGCCCTTTCTCCACTTTCCACTTTTCAGCCGCTTCTCTGTTTCACGTGAAAACTCTTTACCAAAAAATGAAAACCCTTTTCTCTTATTCCAACTTATATATTTTCCACTAATTATTATTCCAAATAATAATAATAATAATAATAATCCAATAATTCAATTTATTTAATTAAATTAATAAAAATATTATTAATTTAATTTAAATAATTCTCTTATTTTATTCGGGGTGTTACAACTCTCCCCCACTAAAAGAGTTTTCGTCCTCGAAAACATACCTCAAGCAAATAACTCTGGATAAGACTCTTTCATCTGACTCTCCAGTTCCCAAGTCACATTGCCACCTGCTGGTCCTCCCCAAGCTACTTTCACTAAGGCAATCTCTTTACCCCGCAACTGCTTCAACTCTCGATCCTCAATCCTCATAGGCGATATTTCAACAGTCAGGTTATCTCTCACCTGTACATCATCTACTTGGATCACATGCGACGGATCATGAATATACCTCCTCAACTGAGACACATGAAAAACCTCATGCAAATTCGCAAGTGACGGCGGTAAAGCGATACGATAGGCTACCTCTCCTATCCTCTCCAAAATCTGATAAGGACCAATAAATCGCGGTGTCAACTTCTTTGACTTCAAAGCTCGACCAACCCCAGTTATCGGAGTAACACGAAGAAACACGTGATCTCCCTCTCGGAACTCAAGTGATTTCCTCCTCTTGTCATGATAACTCTTCTGACGACTCTGAGCAATTCTCATCTTCTCCTGAATCATCTTAATCTTTTCCGTAGTTTGTTGAACAATTTCCGGTCCAACCACAGCACTCTCACCGGACTCATACCAACATAAAGGTGTCCGACATCTCCTACCATACAAAGCTTCAAACGGCGCCATACCAATGCTCGAATGAAAACTATTGTTGTAGGTAAACTCAATCAAAGGTAAATAACAATCCCAAGCACCTCCCTTTTCCAAAACACAAGCTCTCAAAAGATCCTCTAGTGACTGAATCGTCCTCTCAGTCTGACCATCAGTCTGCGGATGATATGCAGAACTCAATCTCAGTTTAGTTCCTAAAGCCTTCTGCAAACCTTCCCAGAATTTCGATGTAAATCTAGGATCTCTGTCCGAAACAATACTCGACGGAATACCATGCAAACTTACAATTTTCTCAATATACAGCTCAGCTAATTTCTCTAACGGATAGTCCATTCTGATCGGAATGAAATGAGCCGATTTTGTCAATCTGTCAACAATCACCCAAATAGCTTCAAAATTCTTAATTGTCCTCTGTAAACCAGAAACAAAATCCATACTGATACTATCCCACTTCCACTCTGGAATAGCCAACGGTTGCATTAGCCCAGACGACTTCTGATGCTCAATCTTTGACTTCTGACAAGTCAAACAGGAATAAACAAAACTCGCAATTTCTCTTTTCATTCCCGGCCACCAAAATAACTTTTTCAAATCATGATACATCTTCGTAGCTCCAGGATGAATACTCAGGCCACTACGATGTCCTTCTTCAAGAATACTCTTCTTAAGTTCGATAACATCCGGAATACACACCCGATTACCAAATTTCAAAACATCATTCTCATCAACTCTGAATTCGCCACCTTGACCTTGATTCACTAGAGTCAACTTATCAACCAAAAGCACATCGGATTTCTGACCCTCTCTGATCTCATCCAGAATACCACTTGTTAACTTCAACATCCCCAATTTAACACTATTGTGAGTACTCTCACACACCAAACTCAAGTCTCTAAACTGCTCAATTAAATCCAATTCCTTAACCATTAGCATAGACATATGTAATGATTTCCGACTCAATGCATCAGCCACTACGTTTGCTTTACCCGGATGGTAATTCAAACCAAAGTCATAATCCTTCAGAAACTCTAACCATCTTCTCTGTCTCATATTCAGCTCTTTCTGATCAAACAAATACTTTAAACTTTTATGGTCACTGAAAACCTCAAATCTTGACCCGTACAAGTAATGCCTCCACAACTTCAGAACAAACACCACAGCCGCCAACTCTAAATCGTGCGTCGGGTAGTTCCTCTCATGAACCCTCAGCTGTCTTGAAGCATAAGCTATAACCTGCTTATTCTGCATCAACACACCACCCAAACCCAACAATGAAGCATCGCAATAAACCTCAAACGATTCTGACGAACTCGGTAATATCAGAATAGGAGCAGTAGTTAACCTTCTCTTTAACTCTTGGAAACCTTCTTCACATTTTGAGTCCCAAACAAACGCTTGCCCCTTCCTAATCAACATCGTCAATGGTAACGCCAACTTAGAAAATCCCTCAATGAACTTCCTATAATAACCAGCCAAACCAAGGAAACTTCGAATCTCAGCAACAGACTTCGGAGCTTCCCACTTAGATACCGCTTCTATCTTAGAAGGATCAACAGCAACACCACCTCTTGAAATCACATGACCCAGAAAACTTACCTCTCCTAACCAAAATTCACACTTGGACAATTTAGCAAATAACTTCTTTTCTCGTAGAACTCCCAAAACCACTCTCAAATGTTCAGCATGCTCTTCTTCAGATTTCGAATACACCAAAATATCATCAATAAACACCACAACAAACTTGTCTAGGTACGGATGGAAAATCCTATTCATGTACTCCATAAATACTCCAGGCGCATTAGTCACACCAAAAGGCATTACAGAATACTCATAATGTCCATACCTTGTTCTGAAAGCAGTCTTCTGAATATCCTCGGTTTTCACACGGATCTGATGATACCCAGATCTCAAATCTATTTTGCTGAACACACTTGCACCAACCAACTGATCCATCAAATCATCAATCCTCGGCAAAGGATACCGATTCTTGATCGTCACTTTATTCAGTTGCCTGTAGTCCACACACAACCTCATAGTACCTTCTTTCTTCTTAACCAATAGCACTGGTGCACCCCACGGTGACACACTCGGACGAATAAATTTCTTATCCAACAGATCTTCCAACTGACTCTTCAATTCAGTTAACTCAACAGCAGACATACGGTACGGAGCCATCGATATCGGCCTAGTACCAGGTACCAAATCAATCGAGAATTCCACTTCGCGCTCTGGCGGTAATTCATTCACCTCTTCCGGAAACACATCAGGAAAATCACACACCACTGCTAGATCGCCAATCACCAGTTTATCTTTAGCCTCCAAAGTTGCTAACAGCATAAACAACTCTGCCCCATCAGCTACTTCCTCATTCACTTGTCTTGCTGATAGAAACAAACTCTTTCCCTCCTCAATCTCAGGAAAGACCACCGTCTTATCAAAACAATTGATAGAAACTCGGTTAAACACCAACCAGTTCATACCCAGAATAACATCAATCTGCACTAGTGGAAGACACACTAGGTCCATCCCAAAGTCTCTACCAAAAATACTCAAAGGACAATTTAAACAAACCGAAGTAGTAGTCACTGAACCCTTCGCAGGAGTATCAATCACCATACTACCAAACGTCTCAGATATATCTAACTTAAGTTTCACAGCACAATCCAAAGATATAAAGGAATGAGTCGCACCTGTGTCAATAATAGCTACAAGAGGAAAGCCATTAATATAACACGTACCTCGGATAAGTCTGTCCTCACTGGAGGTTTGAGTTCCGGTCAATGCGAACACCTTCCCCGTCTGAGATTTCTTTGGCTTCTGACACTGACTTCCAATATGCCCTTCTTCGCCACAATTAAAACAAATCATTTCCTTGTGCTTGCAATCAGCTATTGCATGGCCAGTCTTACCACAGCGAAAACATCTCTTTACTTCAGCAGTGCATACATTACTCTTATGACCAGCCTGACCACATTTGAAGCAAACTATACCAGCAGGAGCACCTCCCCTACTAATCCTCTGAGCCGGAGCAGCTCCTTGTTTCCCTTTTCCCACTGGGGCATCATACGGCTTTCCACGGTTTTGATGTTGCTTGCCCCTGCGGTCACGGACAATCTTGTAATGAGCATTATTGTCTTCTTCAAATATCCTGCAGCTATCAACCAATTCAGTAAAAATGCGTATCTTCTGATACCCAACAACCTTCTTAATTTCAGAGCGCAGTCCATTTTCAAACTTGATGCACTTTGAAAATTCGGCACCAGCACCAGTGTAATGAGGATAAAATTTGGACAGCTCCACAAATTTCGCAGCATAATCAGTGACAGACATGTTTCCTTGCTTCAGCTCAAGGAACTCAATTTCTTTCTTACCACGGACATCTTCCGGATAATACTTTCTCATGAATTCCCTGCGGAATACATCCCAAGTAATGACTTCACCTGCCACGGTCAACCTCTCGTGAGTCTCTAGCCACCAGTCATCAGCTTCGACTGCTAGCATGTGAGTACCATACCGAACCTTCTGAGCTGGAGTGCAATCCATAACACGGAAGATTCTCTCGATCTCTTTCAACCATCCTAAGGCTGCATCTGGATCATGCTTCCCTTTAAACACCGGCGGATTCTCTCTTTGAAAAGTCGCCAAGCTACGTGATCCAGCATCACCACCAGCATTTGGCAAGTTCTGCACAGCTTGTGCCATCGCTTGCATTGCGGCAGCCATTGCAGCGTCATTCCTTCCAGCCATTTCAACTTATCAATACAACACAACTTAAAAGTTAGATTAGTAACAATACACAATTGTTAGACAGTAACGACACGACAACTGGCCGGACAGACCGACCTGCTCTGATACCACTAATGTAACACCCTTCTAAAATACCCCAAATATTTAATTAAAATAACAATATATCAATCAGAGTAAATATGCATTCAAGGGTGTCACACAACTACTTCACACCATAATAACTGTCATGCTCTTTATTTAATCAAAATAACAGTTTTGCATAATTCGCAGCGGATATAAATCAACCAACCATTCAAAACATACAACATTTTACAGTTAAAAGGTTCAACAACCAACAATAAAACAATTAAAACATCCCGTCCCGATGTTACATCTATCAGAGCATGACCCACTAAAGCGACTACACTAGACTCCAAGCATTAGCTTCTACTCAACTCATTGCTCGTTACCTGAAAAATAGTTGTAAGGGTGAGTTCCTCAATCGATATAACAAGCATTATAAATTATCATGTTATGTTAAGTAATTTAACTCATTAATCACCCAATATCAACACAACTCATATACATACTCAAGATCAATACCACTGATACACATACAACAAACCAACATAATGCAACTCTAATGAGACTCGACTCGTCATGCATGTGGTACCATTCGGAGTAAAACTCCCAACTTAAAATCATTGCCATTTTAGTGGGCATCAAGGCATAAGCCTTCAACTTTCAACTTAAAAATTGCCAATCCAGGCCAACGTGGTGTGAGCAAAGCTCCGACTTAATGCATATGAATGTACATGGCACATACGACTTTAAAGGTTCGACAACATAATAACAACAGCACCACAACAATGTTTTCAACAAAATCAACTTATAATCAACTTTGGCTCACCAAGCCTACAACTTAATATTTTCCACAACTTTAACACAACTTATCAACATATTTGTATCAACACTTCATAACATAAACTCAACAAAATTACTCATCAAAATCAACGATAATAGGCCAATCGCCAATTATGTTTACAACATTAAAATATCATTTTTTCCAATTTCTAACAGTGTTAACCGGTTAACGCCCTGGGTTAACCGATTAACGCAGGAAAAATACATTTTCTGGCAAAACGCAACAGTGTTAACCGGTTAACGCCCTGGGTTAACCGGTTAACGCAGGCAAAACAGCACATTTTCACAAAATATAACAGTGTTAACCGGTTAACGCCCTGGGTTAACCGGTTAACGCAGGCAAAACAGCAGTTCCTGCGCTAACACAAGGCAGAATGCAGAGTTTCCGCATTTTCCGCCGTTGGAGGACTTCCGGACCTCCGATTCAACTTCCGTAAAAAGCTACATTATCGGAAAATCACGACACATACAATTATCGATTCAATTTCAGTTTTCCTACAACTTATTCATCACAATTTTCAGCATTCCAAATCCCAATTAGGGTCAATTCAACGGTTTATCACTACCCATTACATGCTAATCTATAATACCCATTAAACGATGATAAACCCCCCTTACCTGAGATAATCCGGCAATCTCTAAGCTTCAAGCTTTTCCGTTCTTCAACCTTTGCTCTCTAGCTCTTCCTCTTTTCCCTTTCTCCACTTTCCACTTTTCAGCCGCTTCTCTGTTTCACGTGAAAACTCTTTACCAAAAAATGAAAACCCTTTTCTCTTATTCCAACTTATATATTTTCCACTAATTATTATTCCAAATAATAATAATAATAATAATAATCCAATAATTCAATTTATTTAATTAAATTAATAAAAATATTATTAATTTAATTTAAATAATTCTCTTATTTTATTCGGGGTGTTACAACCATGACAGGTGTCGGGTGTGCATTGTCAACGAGAGAGGATGCCGCCAAGTCAGGAAGGACATCCAAGAGATGCTGGATTAGGGTATGATTAGATACTTCAGAATCGAAATGAGGATGAAGTGGATGTTATTTCTCCTGTGTTCAGAATACCAGAACCTGTTGTTGTCAAATATGATGGCAGCAAGAAGAAGGTTTCTCCCACTCTTGTGATTAAGCCAGCGGGCCCTATCCCGTACTCTTCAGATAAAGCTGTTCCCTACAGTTATAACGCCGTTATGCTGGAAGATGGGAAGGAGGTGTCGTTGCCTTCCACCTTTGTTGTAAGTATATTAGACGTTAGTGGTGTGACCCGTAGTGGTCGTGTCTTCTCGGCGCCGCCGAAACCCCATGAAGGCGTTGTGAGAACTGTTATTCATCCTGCCGGTCTTGTGGGGACTTCTTCTTCTTCGAATCCGACACTTGTTGTGAAGGGCGTTGACCCTGTTGTTGATAGAAATGTTAAAGCTCCTGTCCTGGTTGGCCAGCATGACATATTGAAAGAGGACTGTGATGAGATGCTAAGGCTCATCAAGAGGAGCGAGTATAATGTTTTTGATCAGCTGCGACAAACTCCATCAAAGATATCTGTATTATCTTTGCTGATGAATTTTGAGCCACACCATGATGCTTTACAGAGGGTGTTGGACGTGGCATACGTGGATCACGATGTCACAATTGAACAGTTTGATAACATTGTTGCAAACATAACTGCTTGTAACAAATTGAGCTTTTGCGATGCTAATCTTCCCGAGGAGGGAAAGGACCACAATTTGGCTATACATATTTCTATGAATAGCAAGGATGATGCCTTATCTAATGTATTGGTAGACACGGGATCATCGCTCAATGTGTTGCCAAAATCCACTATGGCGAAACTTTCATACCAGGGGCCTCCTATGAGGCAGAGTGGAGTGGTAGTCAAAGCTTTTGATGGATCGAGAAAAACTGTGATCGGCGAAGTTGAACTCCCGATCAAGATTGGACCTAGTAATTTCCATATCACTTTCCAGGTCATGGATATCCACCCATCATATAGCTGTTTGCTTGGCAGACCATGGATTCACGAGGCAGACGCCGTGACATCCACCATACACCAGAAGTTGAAGTTTGTTAAAAACAAGAAGTTGGTGGTGATAGGGGGAGAGAAGGCTCTCTTGGTTAGCCATTTATCTTCCTTTTCCTATATTGACGCTGAGGATGAGGTTGGGACTCCGTTCCAAGCCTTGTCTATTGCTGAGCCTTCAAGGAAATGACCTTCCTCATTTGCTTCCTACAATGATGCGAAGTTAGCCATTGAGCATGGTACAACTACTGGTTTAGGACAAATGATTAAGAGGGAAGATAATAAATCTCGAGCTGGCATAGGGTACTCTTCCGGTGTTTCTAATAAGCGTGGGATGTTCCAGAGTGGAGGTTTCATCCATATTGTTGAAGATCAAGAGGCTGCTGCTATAGTGGAAGATGATGAAGAAGAATATTCTGGCAACTTTGTCATCCCTGGAGGAGTCTGCAATAATTGGGTCGCTGTTGATGTTCCAACAGTTGTCCACAAGTCCACGTAATATGTTCATTTTGTTTTAAAACCCTTCTCCCATGCCAAAAGGAGAAGTGATGACATTGTTGGCACATTAATACAATGATATTCTTTCAAAAACTACATGTTAAATGTTTATTTTTCCAAATTATTTTCCCTTTTTGTTTTTTGCATGAAATTGGTGATCACCATAAAACCCTAAAAAGAGAATAAAATCAATCTTTTCATCTGCATAATGATTTGCCTTGTTTGAATTCTAAAATCTCTTTTATACTCAAAATCATTATGCAGGTTGATCAAACCCATTGAACATAATGATCCGACACCATTTCCCAACTTTGAGTTCCCTGTATTTGAGGCCGAAGAAGATGATGTTGAAGAGATTCCTGATGAGATTACCCGTCTGCTTGAGCACGAGGAGAAGATCATTCAGCCGCATCTTGAGAATCTGGAAACAGTCAACTTGGGGTCTCAAGAATGCATTCGTGAAGTGAAGATTGGGGCACTCCTGGAAGAGTCTGTCAAGAAGGGGTTGATTGAGCTGCTACGAGAATATGTCGACGTCTTTGCTTGGTCGTATAAAGACATGCTTGGTCTAGATACTAATATCGTGCAACATTTCCTGCCTTTGAAGCCTGAGTGTGTGCCTGTGAAGCAGAAGCTCAGAAGAACTCATCCTGATATGGCAGTGAAGATTAAAGAAGAAGTTCAGAAGCAAATTGATGCGGGGTTTCTGGTGACTTCTACATATCCTTAATGGGTGGCCAATATTGTGCCTGTGCCTAAGAAAGATGGAAAAGTCCGAATGTGTGTGGATTACCGTGACTTGAATAAAGCTAGTCCGAAAGATGATTTTCCTTTACCACACATTGATATGTTGGTAGACAATACGGCTAAATTCAATGTCTTTTCATTTATGGATGGATTTTTCGGTTACAATCAGATTAAAATGGCACCCGAGGATATGGAGAAGACAACATTCATCACGCCTTTGGGAATATTCTATTATCGAGTGACGCCCTTCGATTTGAAGAACGTCGGAGCCACGTATCAACGAGCTATGACTACCTTGTTTCATGATATGATGCTGTCATGCGGTGAACTGACTTTATGTGTTTTGCTTTGGAAAGCAAATGTCACGGATAGCAAGAGTCGCCACCGACTTTTCTTTTATCCAATAAGGAAAGGTGGAAAAGAACAGGAAAGACCTTAATTAGATTTTGGGTTCGGGAGGTACATTATACAAAGGGAAGGTGTTAGCACCCTTTGTATCCATGGTTATCCATGGGCTCTTAATTGCTTGATCACTTATGTTTGTCTGAAAAAAGTGGTTGTGAATTGCTTAAAAAATGTTTTGAAAAGAGGGTTTAACTTTGTAATGATTCTTGTACGAATGTATACAAAGTATTTATCTCGTTTAATTTTGAAATCGGTTTAGAAAAATATAACTTGGCAATGATTCTAGTACGAATGTATACCAAGTGGTGATTTTCTAGTATTTGCAAAGTGTGAGGTATGACACATGTTTTAGGTGAGCCAACAATCAAGAGTTATACCTACCCAAGGTCTTTATGGGCATTTCCTATCTTTATGAGGGTAAAACTGTCCTTACTATTGAGAAGTAAGTAGTCTTATCCCTTTGGATGTAAAGGGACATCGTAGGGTCATCGTTAGGTCATTGAAGGCAACATTTGTAAGGATACCTTAGCATTCGAAGGGACGATCATCATTTCACCGTAGGCTACAACGAAGGGTCATCGAGGGATAAAATCATATATTCGCAGGCAACATCCGAGGGACTATGATTTATTTTATAGGGACATGATGATTTAATCGAAGGGTCCTTGATAAGTGTATCCCCACATTCGCGGGACATGACCATAATACCGTAATATCGTAAGGCAACAAAGAGAGGTCCGAGATCACATATTCAAAGGCAATATTTTACAATCAATTAGGTAGTTGTAATCAATTAGGTAATTAGGTCCATATTACAATCAATTAAGTAATTAGGATGAATCTCCACATTAAAATCAATTAAGTAATTAGGATGAATCTCCACAAGGGTATCCCACAAATAAAGTGGAATACCTAACAAGCTACCTTCTCCGGGAGTATATGAACCCTTACAAAATTCAGCAAACAGGTCAGAATACCAAATCAGGGTGCAATCGAGAATTACACCATAAAAGAAATCATAACAGTAATAGGGTCAGGTAAACAATGCTTGGCTATGATAAAACATGTCAGATGAGCAAAAATCAGAACAGAAAAGTCAGCGACTGTCACGTTCGCTTCTGCCTCGCCTAGCGACGGCTTAGCGAATGCTCGCTACATGCTCGCTTAGCGATGTGCTAGCGAGCGGCTACGGGTTCTGGTTTTAGAACGGTACGATTCCAGCAAGCTTCACGCCCTGTTTGCAATTGAATTGCCACCTTGAATTGGCAAGTCGGATTGAGTTGGGCGGAGGTAACCTTGGTGCAGATGGGTTTCCTTCAGGGTTTCCTTTAGGGTTTCTCTGAATTCTCTGGGTTAGCCTCCAGGGTTTGCTGTGCCTTCTCTCTATCTCCCGTTTTCGTTCCGTTTCCGTTCCCTTTTTCTCATTGAAGTTTAGGTATTTATAATGCTCTTTTTATGACCTAATGGGCTCAGAATGAAGCCCAGAATTTTCTGGTATTCGCAAGCTTCGCCAGGCGAAGGAATTGCTCGCCTAGCGAGCAAACCAGTTTAGGCCATTTTCTGGATTTTGTCATCCGTGTGCTGGGTCCTTGTTCTTTTAAGATCAATGCCTTGAAAAATAAGTTGGAGTGCCTTATAAATGCCTTGTAATATTAGCGGGAAAATTTTGGGGTATGACAGCTGCCCCTGTTCAATATTCTTGAACCGAGAGATTTAGAATGGTATGTACGCCATTCGTGATCTGGAGGTGGAAGATTATTGAACACTAGAATGCCCCAAAAATTTGCACTTGTTAGTCAGAAGTTATTCCTGATGGAGGTGGGCTTAAAGATGCCATCCAGGAAGTTTGATGATGAAAGATCAGAGTGGATCATACGCTGTTGGGGATAAAGGATCAGAATGGACCATATGCTAGATCGTATCTGAGTAGCAGAATGAGTTATCCATTAGGCGGGTGACTTCGCTGGGGATGCAAGATCAGAATGGACCGTACGCTAGATCGTATCTGAGTTGCAGAATGAGCCGTACGTTAGGCTGTATCTGGAGGTAGAATCAGAATGAATCGTACGCTAGATCGTATCAGAGTTGAAGATCCAAATGGGTCGTACGTTAGACCGTATTGGAGTTGCAGAATGAGCCGTACGTTAGGCCGTATCTGAAGAAGAAAGTAGTCGTACGCTAGACTACACCTCGGAATGTACCGTACGCTAGGCAGTATCTGAGGATTTGAAGATCCAAATGGGTCGTACGCTAGACCGTATTGGAGTTGTAGAATGAACCGTACGTTAGGCTGTATCTGAAGAAGAAAGTAGTCGTATGCTAGACTACACCTCGGAATGTACCGTACGCTAGGCAGTATCTGAGGATTTGAAGGTCCAAATGGGTCGTACGCTAGACCGTATTGGAGTTGCAGAATGAACCGTACGTTAGGCTGTATCTGAAGAAGAAAGTAGTCGTACGCTAGACTACACCCCGGAATGTACCGTACGCTAGGCAGTATCTGAGGGTTTGAAGATCCAAATGGGTCGTACGTTAGACCGTATTGGAGTTGCAGAATGAACCGTACGTTAGGCTGTATCTGAGGAAGAAAGTAGTCGTACGCTAGACTACACCCCGGAATGTACCGTACGCTAGGCAGTATCTGAGGGTTTGAAGATCCAAATGGGTCGTACGTTAGACCATATTGGAGTTGCAGAATGTCAGAATGGATCGTACGTTAGATCGCATCTGAGTTGAAGGAGTCATATGTTGAGCTGAATCAGAATGAACCGTACGTTAGGCTGTATCTGATAATATTTGCTGTATTTGCAATGAATATCTGGGGTGGGCTTAAAGATGCCACCATTGGGAGGATATCAGAGTGCTTGTCAGAATGAATGTTCATATGGATTATATCTGAGAGATGTAGTTGAATCTTGAATGTAATTGATAAAGATGTCCGTCTGAATGGACCTTTGTTTTGACTATACCAGGAGGATAATTAACCTGAAAAATAAGGTTAGCTTCATGCCATGTCATGATGCATGAGATATTTTATGCTTATGAAAATAAATACGAACAATGTATGCATGCGGATGCTGTGAAATGATGTAATGAATGAATTATGCGTCTGAAAAGTTTTTTTCTGGCGACCCCCTGGGGAAAATAAATCCCCATCTTCTGGTTGGAGGTACTTGTATTGATGACCCTTTCTCATCTAGGGATACTTGATTTCTGTCTGATGGTAGAAATATTTAACAGAAGCCTGGCTGGGGGTGGAAGAGATGACCAATTTGTCTAGTAATGCCAATTGCTTATGGGGAATAACTGGCTTTGCTGGGGAATAGAATTAGCCACGGATTCATTGGAAAGCATGGTTAGACCTTCTCCTCGATCCTGAAGTCTTGTAGTAATCGCTATTTCTATTTTATGCATGCATTTTTGGTACACATCGATCATATCCAAATGCATATATTAATTCAAATTAAATCAATGGACGTTTACGCAAACAAAACAGAAAAAGTAAAACAAAAGCATCTTTTTGGAAATAAAATTATATTGATTTTGAAAGAGGGCCTATAAACAGGCAATTTGTGTACAAGGAGACAGAAATCCTAGTCAGAGGAAATCGTCGAGACAACAAAGAAAAAGCTATGAAGAAAAAGAGTCCTATTGATTTTAATTCTGCTACTGTCATTATGTCTTCAAGCATCCCATCTCCTGATGTCGGATAGAAGTGATTGGCTTGTTCAGTCCCTTGAACTTGGATGAAGCTGTCTGAGAACGGGACATAGTCATACGCTTTTAATCCCTAATTTTTGCCTGGACCGCCTTTTCAGATTTTCAGTCCACCAGGATACCCCTTTTTGCCCAAGCCGCCTTTTCAGGTTTTCGACTTGCCGGGTGTACATTTTTATATGTTTATCCCTAATTTTTGCCCGAACCCTTTTGGTTCGCCGGGATGCCCTTACTTTTGCCTAGGTACGTCGACCTAGTGGGTCTCTTTTATGCGTAGTATTTTTTGACTATGTCTGCGTTCACGGGATGTGGGAAGTCTTCGCCATCCATCGTAGCAAGTATCATGGCTCCACCAGAGAATACCTTCTTAACTACAAATGGCCCTTCGTATGTGGGAGTCCATTTGCCCCTGGGGTCACTTTGTGGTAGCATGATACGCTTGATCACCAATTCGCCGATTTGATACACCCGTCTCCTGACCTTTTTGTTGAATGCCTGGGTCATGCGCTTCTGATATATCTGCCCATGACAAACAGCCGCGAGTCTCTTTTCATCAATCAAATTTATCTGATCGAGTCGAGTCTGAATCCATTCATCCACGTCTAAACCTGCCTCTTTCATGATTCTTAGAGAGGGAATCTGAACTTCCACAGGTAAGACGACTTCCATTCCGTAGACTAAAGAGAAAGGAGTTGCCCCTGTCGAAGTGCGTACTGAAGTGCGATAACCATGAAGAGCAAATGGTAACATTTCATGCCAGTCTTTGTACGTCACTGTCATCTTTTGTATAATCTTCTTAATATTCTTATTAGCAGCCTCCACGGCGCCGTTCATCTTTGGCCGGTATGGGGAAGAGTTATGGTGTTTTATTTTGAACTGCGTGCAGAGTTCAGTAATCATCTTGTTGTTCAAATTGGTGCCATTGTCCGTGATAACTCTTTCAGGGATGCCATATCGACAAATGAGATTATTCTTGATGAATCGTGCCACCACATTCTTGGTGACAGAAGCAAATGAGGCTGCCTCTACCCACTTTGTAAAGTAATCAATAGCAACAAGGATGAAACGATGTCCATTAGAAGCAGTAGGTTTAATCTCTCCGATCATATCAATGCCCCACATTGCAAAGGGCCAAGGGGCTGTCAACACGTTCAATGGAGCAGGAGGCATATGTACTTTATCCGCATAGATCTAGCACTTGTGACAAGTTCTGGAGTGATGGTGGCAATCAGCTTCCATGGTAGACCAATAATACCCTGATCTCAGAATCTTCTTGGCCATTGTATGTCCACTAGAATGAGTCCCAAAAATACCGTCATGCATGTCTCCCATAATCTTTTCTGCTTCCTTTTTATCCACGCAGCGAAGCAAAGTCGAATCATGATTACGTTTGTATAATACTCCATTACTCAAAAGGAATTTAGCGGAAAACTTCCTCAGAAATTTTCTGTCATTGATGGATGCCCCTTCAGGGTATTCCTGAGTTTCTAAATATCTCTTTACTTCGTGGAACCAAGGTTTCTCTTCTACTTCATCATCATTAAGTTCATAACAGTATGCTGGTTCATCTAATCGTTTAATGGTGATCATGGGAGCTTCATTGTCCCATCTGACTTTGAACATAGATGACATGGTAGCCAACGCGTCTGCCAACTGATTCTCTTCTCGTGGAATATGTTCGAATGTAATCTCTTCAAAATATGGGATTAATGTCAACACCCGTTCTCGATAAGGGATGAGATTCGGATGTTTAGTGTCCTATTCTCCTTTGATCTGACTGATTACTAGTGCTGAGTCTCCGTACACACCCAAAAGCTTGATTCTTAGGTCTATAGCGGCTCTGAGTCCCAAAATACATGCTTCATACTCAGCCATATTATTGGTACAATCAAAACATAGTCTAGCAGTGAAAGGCGTATGACAACCCTTGGGGGAAATGATTACAACACCAACACCATTGCCCAATGCATTAGAAGATCCATCAAAAACCATAGTCCATCGGGATCCCAATTCGGGTCCTTCATCCGGTCCAGGTTCTTCATAATCAGTAACAAGCATGACATCCTCATCTGGGAACTCAAAATTCATAGATTGGTAATCATCCACTGTTTGATGAGCCAAATGATCGGCTACCACGCTTCCTTTGATTGCTTTCTGGGTAGTATACTGGATATCATACTCTGTTAAAATCATCTGCCATCTTGCTATTCTTCCGGAGAGGGCAGGTTTCTCAAATATGTATTTGATAGGATCCATCTTAGAAATCAACAAAGTGGTATGATTCAACATATACTGTCTTAGTCGGCGAGCAGCCCAGGCCAAAGCACATCAAGTTCTCTCGAGCAGTGAGTATCTTGTTTCACAGATGGTAAACTTTTTGCTAAGGTAGTATATGGCATGCTCTTTTTGACCAGACTCGTCATGTTGCCCCAACACACACCCCATTGAATTTTCTAACACGGTCAAATACATAATTAGAGGTCTTCCTTCAACTGGTGGCACCAGAATTGGAGGTTCTTGGAGATACTTCTTGATTTTGTCGAAAGCTTCTTGACATTCATCATTCCATATCATCTCTTGATTTTTCCTTAGTAGTTTGAAGATGGGTTTGCAGGTAGCAGTCAAATGGGAAATAAATCGGGCAATGTAGTTCAAACGTCCCAAGAAACCTCTGACTTCTTTATCCGTACGGGGAACTGGCATCTCTCGAATAGCTCTCACCTTGGCCGAGTCAACCTCAATTCCTTTACCACTGACAATAAAGCCCAAGAGTTTACCGGATCTTACTCCAAAGGTGCATTTGTTCGGGTTCAATCTCAACTTGTATTTCTTCAACCTCTCAAACAGTTTGTATAAATGATCAAGATGTTCTTCTTCGGTATGAGATCTGGCTATCATGTCATCCACATATACTTCTATTTCATGATGGATCATGTCATGGAACAAAACCACCATAGCACGCTGGTACGTTGCCCCGACGTTCTTTAAACCGAATGGCATTACTTTGTAACAGAAAGTGCCCCATTGCGTCACGAATGTAGTTTTCTCCATGTCTTCAGGTGCCACCTTAATCTGATTATAACCCGAGAATCCATCCATGAATGAGAATACCTTATGTTGAGCGGTGTTATCTACCAGAACATCAATGTGCGGAAGTGGAAAGTCATCTTTGGGACTCGCTTTATTCAAATCTCTGTAATCTACACACATTCGCACCTTACCATCCTTCTTTGGCACTGGTACCACATTAGCAACCCATTGAGGATAAGAAGTAACAGCCAGAAAACCTGCATCAAATTGTTTCATAACCTCGGCTTTGATTTTCTCAGACATTTCAGGACGCATGCGGCGAACCTTTTGCTTAACAGGACGACAATCTTCCTTCATTGGCAAACGATGCACTACTATATCAGTATCCAATCCTGGCATGTCTTCATAAGACCAAGCAAAAATCTCTACATAGTCATGTAACATCTGAATCAATCTTTCTTTGATATTGTTTTCCAAGCCTGCTCCTATTTTGACTTCTTTCTTGTCTACTTCGGTGCCCAGATTTATAATTTCAATTGATTCCTCATGCGGCTGTATAGACTTTTTTTCTTGCAGTAACAATCTGGCAAGTTCTCTAGGTACTTCACAATCTTCCTCACTTCCATCCTCGGCTTGGTAGATCGGATTTTCAAAGTCATAATAAACAGTAGTAGAACTATTATCAACAGGATCCAGAGTGGGTATGGATCTGCAATTTGTTACGTGAGTGTGTGTAAGAAAGCATAGCTTGTTTGAAAGATGACAGGAAAGATAAAGAGCGCGATATTTGAATGCAAAAAGTCCATTGATTTATTGAATGTGAATATGCTTATGAAAATGACAAAACCCTTAACAAATTAGCTATTGTGCACAATGCTTTAAGAAGTTCAATTGTAAAAAATTAAAAATTTGCAACACTAAAATAGGCAATAACAATTACTCCTGACTAAAGGAAATCGGGATAGTGTCTTCAACCTTCCAATTATTGAGTCTGTCACCAATCGTTGGGAAAATCCAGCTATCCAGGTCACCATTGCTATCAGCATCTTCTACAGCATTAATCTGATCTTTGACCATCTTTTCAGCGTTAAACCCCAGACCAGACTTATCAGACTTGTACGGTACATCGATCAGTTGACCCCAGCCGGTACGACCACCATCTTCAACCACGGCTTGAGCATCTTTCAGAGAAATCATAGCAAGAGGAGCCCGAATAACCTTGGGCATAAGGGGAGTTGGCTTAAGGTCAGGACTGAGAGGAGGAACCACTTCAAATGACTGAGAAGGAGTCTCAAAGAATTCACCATCCATCTCGACGTATCTGAAGGCCTGCACACTACTGACAATATATTCTTCTTCTCCACACACAGTGACAATCTTGCCCTCTATTGGATACTTCAGCTTTTGATGGAGAGACGAGGCTACAACACTTGCCCCATGAATCCAAGGGCGTCCCAGCAAGCAGGAATAGGCAGGACGAATGTTCATTACGTGAAAGGTAGTGTTGAAGACTTGAGGTCCTATCTTGATAGGGAGAACCACTTCACCATGGACAACACTCTTCGCACCATCGTAAGCACGCACCACAATGTCACTAGGCTTCACTTCAATGCTTTTACAGTCAAGTTTATCGAGCACGGCTTTCGGTAGCACATTCAAAGAAGAGCCATTATCGATCAACACATGAGACAAGGTGATCCCCTTACACTCAATGGAGATATGCAGAGCTTTATTGTGATTCTTTCCTGCTGGTGTCAGGTCAGCATCAGAAAAGCCTAGGCCATTGTCAACAGCCAGATGAGCAACATAATTTTCGAACTGATCGACGGAGGTCTCCTGAGGTACATGAGCAGTCTTCAAGAATTTTATCAACGCTTTGGCATGAGATTCAGAAGATAATAACAAGGATAACATCGAGATCTTAGACGGAGTATGCCCCAACTGTTCTACCACATCAAAATCACTCTTACGGATGATTTTCAGCATTTCCTCCACTTCCTGCTTGGCAACATCTTCGGTAGTAACTTCGACCGGTGTCTTCGACTGAGCAGGGTTGATCGCTGGTTCCTTTCCTCGAATTTCAGGGGCAGGAGGTGAGATTTCTGGAGAGAAGATCCTTCCACTTCGAGTAACTTTACTAGTCCCAACAATGTCATTAGGATTAGCAGAATTACCAACTTGCTTCACGCCATGGATGTGAACATCACCTCCATAATTCCACGGAATGGCTTTGCTTGAGGAATACGGTACTGGGCCAGGTGCAGTAATGATTAGGGGAGCTACCTTGGGCTCAACAGTAATCTTCACAGGTACTCTAATAGCGGTAATCTTCACTGGAACTTTAGACCTAGCAATCACAGATATCTCTTCAACAGCGTTTTCCACTTTAGGAATCCTTTCAAAGAGAATTGTATGATCATCCATCAGCCGTTGAATACCATTCCTCAATTTCAGGCAACCATTGGGTCGGAGTACACAAAGATCGCAACTTTCAGCACAACCTGGAAATAAACCAGCTTGCAATAAATTCTTCTTGATGGTCAGGAGAGGAGACACTAAGTCGGCTACATTAGCAATGTGAGAATTGTCATCCACAGAATTAACAGTCTTGTCATGGTTAGGCATAGGAGCAGTGATGACATTAGGAGTCTCCGGAGGATCAAATTCAATTTCCCCAGCATCGATCATATCCTGAATCTTATTCTTCAACAACCAGCAATCGTTTGTATCATGCCCGGGGCTATCAGAGTGATACGCACACCTGACATTGGGATTATAACGGGGAGAAGTAGTGTCGAGATTTGCAGGAGGGCCTCTGAGAGTAATTAAATTTGCCTTTAGCATACCCTGCAGTGCTTGCGCTAAAGTCATATTGATCTTGGTAAACTGCCTTCTTGGTCTGTCTTGTCTGTGCTGGAAGTTTTGAGCTGGCGGGGCTGCAATTGTAACTGCTCCGATGGTATGGTCACGACTTTTCTTGTTATGACCCCTTTCACCATACACAACATTTGACTCATTCTTTCCCTGATGGGGCTTTCTGGTGCTTGCAGAGGTAGCTGCATGTATCTTTCCACTTCGAATACCGCTTTCAACACGTTCACCCGTCAATATAAGGTCAGTGAAACCTGATGAAGAACTTCCCAGTAGATGGCTGTAGAATGGGCCAGTCAGTGTACCCATGAACATGTCCACTAATTCTCGATCAGTCATAGGGGGTTTGACTCGGCCAGCCAAATCTCTCCATTTTTGAGCATATTCTTTGAAGCTTTCTTTAGAGCCCATAGTCATATTCTGCAACTGTAGCCGAGTAGGTGCTAATTCCGAGTTATACTGGTAATGCTTGTAGAAAGCTGTCGCTAGATCAGTCCAGGTGTGGATGTTAGAGCTCTCGAGCCGATAATACCACTCCAACTGTGTGCCAGACAGACTCTCTTGGAAGAAATGGATTCATAGCTTCCTATCAGTGGTATACGGCTGAATCTTTCTCACATAAGCTCTCAGATGCATCTGAGGACAAGATGCCCCATCATACTTAGTGAAATCGGGGACCTTGAATTTGCGGGGAATGATCACATCAGAGACCAGACCCAAGCTTTCGAAATCCAGACCGGGCGCCTTCTGACCCTCCATAGCTAGCATACGTTCTTCCAGCAATTTATACTTATCCTCTTTTGGAGAGTACTGTTCATCTTCATAATCTTCATCGTCGTCCTCCTGGTTGAGAGGATCAGCATTCTCATCTTCCGAATCATTCTCTGTCTCCTCTTCTTGATCTTTCGGAAGTCTAATCTTGACTTCTGCAGCCTGTCCTTTAAGCCTTCTTCCCGGGTTAATGTAACTCACAGGTTTCTTGTCTTTCTTCTTCTCGAGCAAGAGAGCCTTCAGTTCTTCCTTCCTCTTGGATAAGCTCAGCATCATCTCCTGGAATTGAGCATTCTGAGCTTGGAGATCTTTGACAGTTTGTTCGAGAGCCATTTTTCTGTTTAATAGGAAGACCGTGAGAATATTGATCCTTTAGAATACCTGTTATGTAATGTTATGTTATGCAATGCAATGTATGAAATGTTTTCAAGGACTTTTGAAATTTAACTTTGCGTGAACCACCAAGAAAGGACTTTTATTAATAATTTTTAATCAATGTTCATTACAATAAATAATAAAATACAATAAAAGCTCAAGTCTCCCAGGGGCGGCTTCTTTTCGGGCGAAGATATGTATTGAGTCTTCGTTCCTCATTAAGCTGGCAGGTGAGTTCCAACACTTTCTTCCTTTCAGCACAGAACTGGGCTTCAAAAGTATCCCTTTCCTCCCTCAACTGGATCCAGGATCTCTTTAATTCTTCCACATTGGTAGGCATATCTGGACAAGGAATGATCTGAGGAGTACCTCCCTCAACTTCTGGTTCAGCAATCAGCGGTCCGACTGCGAGATATGGCATGACAAGTTCACGAGCTCTTGCGCGTACCCATCTGAGATAAGGTTCCATAGAGTTTTTCGGTCCTAAAGTACTTCTTTTCACCATGCCCCAAGCTCGTACAAATCTTTGACGGAGACCTTGGGAATCGTTGTCATAGTCAAACACCGTGCCTTGAATAATTATTTCATGTGGTCCGTCTCTTCGAGCATAACCAAACTGGCGTAGGGCTAAAGCTGGGTTATAAGTAATACCTCCTCTTATCCCCAGGGGTGGTACGTTAGAGAATTCTCCACAACGGTCAATGATGATAACATTTTCTTTGAGATGAGGACACCAACAGATGTCTGAATGGGAGAGCGACATTATCCTTTGAGACCATTTCAGATTTTGCTCATTCTTCAAGACTGATTGAGGAAGGTGTGAAATAAACCACCTAGACAATAAAGGTATGCAGCACATGAGAGTCCCTTGCCTTTTCATAGTACGAGTGTGAAGGGAATGCAAAATGTCTCCAAGCAAGGTAGGCACAGGGTTATGAGTGAGAAATATCTTAATAGCATTCATATCTATGAATTGGTCTGGGTTAGGAAATAACACCAAACCATAGATTAGTAATGCTAAAACATCTTCGAAAGCCTGGACATTCATAACTTTTAGGAATTCTCGGGCCTTATTTATCAGCAATTTGGCAAGTAAACCCTTAATTCCACTTCTTGTTACCCAATTGGTTTCAATGTCTGACTTTGTCATGTGTAAAGCTGCGGCAACTTCTTCAGACTTCGGAATCTTTTCTAAACCACTGAAAGGTGTTTGATCAAGAATAGGTATCCCAAGCAGCCTGGAAAATTCTTCTAATGTGGGTACCAACTGATAATCTGGGAATGTGAAGCAATGATGTTTAGGATCGAAGAACTGGAATAGGACTCTCATCATATCTTCTTTGAAACCAGTGGTAACCAAATTGAGGAGAGAACCATGTTTCTTGATGAACTGAGCCTGATCGGGAAGTTCTGACACTAAATCCTTGAGTTGAGGAGATATGGCTACCAAATTGATCCGGATGGTCTTCCTGGGAGCCATAGCCTGTTACAGAGCAAAGTTAAATCCCTAAGTCCTTGAAATGGTTAGTACAATGCCATGATGTTATGATGTTATGATGTTATGATGTTGTGATGTTATGATGTTATGATGTTGTGATGTTAAATAAGTAACAAGCACAAACAAGTCACACAACAATCATTCTTAGGTTTTAAGGCTTGCATGCGTTCCATAGGTAAGTACCCTCCCCACTGAAGTTTGGTTGGTTCAACCTGTCCTAGAATAGTAACCGGGTTCTAGAAGGATCTCAAATCATTGACCTTCCTTTAAGTCCAACTCAGTGTAACACCAAGTGGTTGACCGAAGCTTCCCTAAAGTCCAATCTCAAAGAGTGTAGTATCGAGTCTCAACCAACCCCAGTCGGAACCGAAGTCAGTTATCTCACTACTTTCTAATGGCTAGGATGAGTCAATTAGGGTTCTAAAGGTCTGGTTAATGCTTTGATGACACCACGCGGAAGCCAAATTTTTCCTCAAGTAAACATGAGGAACATCAGGACATCCAAAGTGTCACATTAACCGTAGCCATCATTTTGACCATTCCAGTATACGCCGGATAGTCGCGATGATCTATTGCTACTTACCTAAGGTACACTAGATCCGGGTGTAGGATCTTTCACTCAAGCATAAAATACCCAAGCAATCCCTTAAAAGTAAATCAGATAATTTGAATAAGTGATCTTGTTTTTTAAGGTAACCTCTCTTTTTAAGTCCCCAGCAGAGTCGCCAATTCTGTCATGCGGTGAACTGACTTTATGTGTTTTGCTTTGGAAAGCAAATGTCGCGGATAGCAAGAGTCGCCACCGATTTTTCTTTTATCCAATAAGGAAAGGTGGAAAAGAACAGGAAAGACCTTAATTAGATTTTGGGTTCGGGAGGTACATTATACAAAGGGAAGGTGTTAGCACCCTTTGTATCCATGGTTATCCATGGGCTCTTAATTGCTTGATCACTTATGTTTGTCTGAAAAAAGTGGTTGTGAATTGCTTAAAAAATGTTTTGAAAAGAGGGTTTAACTTTGTAATGATTCTTGTACGAATGTATACAAAGTATTTATCTCGTTTAATTTTGAAATCGGTTTAGAAAAATATAACTTGGCAATGATTCTAGTACGAATGTATACCAAGTGGTGATTTTCTAGTATTTGCAAAGTGTGAGGTATGACACATGTTTTAGGTGAGCCAGCAATCAAGAGTTATACCTACCCAAGGTCTTTATGGGCATTTCCTATCTTTATGAGGGTAAAACTGTCCTTACTATTGAGAAGTAAGTAGTCTTATCCCTTTGGATGTAAAGGGACATCGTAGGGTCATCGTTAGGTCATTGAAGGCAACATTTGTAAGGATACCTTAGCATTCGAAGGGACGATCATCATTTCACCGTAGGCTACAACTAAGGGTCATCGAGGGACAAAATCATATATTCGCAGGCAACATCCGAGGGACTATGATTTATTTTATAGGGACATGATGATTTAATCGAAGGGTCCTTGCTAAGTGTATCCCCACATTCGCGGGACATGACCATAATACCGTAATATCGTAAGGCAACAAAGAGAGGTCCGAGATCACATATTCAAAGGCAATATTTTACAATCAATTAGGTAGTTGTAATCAATTAGGTAATTAGGTCCATATTACAATCAATTAAGTAATTAGGATGAATCTCCACATTAAAATCAATTAAGTAATTAGGATGAATCTCCACAAGGGTATCCCACAAATAAAGTGGAATACCTAACAAGCTACCTTCTCCGGGAGTATATGAACCCTTACAAAATTCAGCAAACAGGTCAGAATACCAAATCAGGGTGCAATCGAGAATTACACCATAAAAGAAATCATAATAGTAATAGGGTCAGGTAAACAATGCATGGCTATGATAAAACATGTCAGATGAGCAAAAATCAGAACAGAAAAGTCAACGACTGTCACGTTCGCTTCTGCCTCGCCTAGCGACGGCTTAGCGAATGCTCGCTACATGCTCGCTTAGCGATGTGCTAGCGAGCGGCTACGGGTTCTGGTTTTAGAACGGTACGATTCCAGCAAGCTTCACGCCCTGTTTGCAATTGAATTGCCACCTTGAATTGGCAAGTCGGATTGAGTTGGGCGGAGGTAACCTTGGTGCAGATGGGTTTCCTTCAGGGTTTCCTTTAGGGTTGCTCTGAATTCTCTGGGTTAGCCTCCAGGGTTTGCTGTGCCTTCTCTCTATCTCCCGTTTTCATTCCGTTTCCGTTCCCCTTTTCTCACTGAAGTTGTGGTATTTATAATGCTCTTTTTATGACCTAATGGGCTCAGAATGAAGCCCAAAATTTTCTGGTATTCGCAAGCTTCGCTAGGCGAAGGAATTGCTCGCCTAGCGAGCAAACCAGTTTAGGCCATTTTCTGGATTTTGTCATCCGTGTGCTGGGTCCTTGTTCTTTTAAGATCAATGCCTTGAAAAATAAGTTGGAGTGCCTTAGAAATGCCTTGTAATATTAACGGGAAAATTTTGGGGTATGACAGATGCACAAGGAGATCGAGGTATATGTCGACGATATGATTGCGAAGTCGAAAACGGAAGTTGAACATGTAGAGCACTTGTTTAAGCTTTTCCAGCGTTTGAGGAAGTACAAACTCCGCTTGAATCCGAACAAGTGTACATTTGGAGTCCGTTCCGGCAAGTTATTGGGCTTTATTGTCAGCGAGAGAGGTATTGAAGTTGATCCTGCCAATATCAAAGCAATACAAGAGATACCTGCGCCCAAAACTGAGAAGCAAGTCCGAGGTTTTCTTGGCCGCTTGAATTATATTTCCAGATTTATATCCCACATGACTGCCACATGTGCACCTATATTCAAGCTCCTCCGGAAAGATCAGCATCATGATTGGACTGAGGATTTCCAGAAAGCATTTGACAATATCAAAAAGTATCTATCTGAACCTCCGATTCTGTCTCCGCCTGTTGAAGGGAGACCCTTGATTATGTACTTGACCGTGCTTGATGACTCTATGGGTTGTGTATTAGGTCAGCAAGATGAATCAGGGAAGAAATAATATGTCATATATTACTTGAGTAAGAAGTTCACTGATTGTGAGTCTCGATACTCGATGCTTGAGAAGACATGTTGTGCTTTGGCTTGGGTTGCTAAGCGCTTATGCTGTACATGTTGAATATTCGACTTGGTTGATATCCAAAATGGATCCAATCAAGTATATCTTTGAGAAGCCTGCTTTAACTGGGAGGATTGCCCGTTGGCAGATGTTGTTGTCTGAGTATGAGATTGAGTATCGAGCTCAAAAAGCTATTAAAGGTAGTATCTTGGCTGACCACTTGGCACATCAACCAATTGAGGATTACCAGTCTGTGCAGTACGACTTCCCATATGAGGAGATTCTGTATTTGAAGATGAAAGATTGCGATGAGCCTACGCTCGATGAAGGGCCAGAGCCTGGTTCTCAATGGGGTATGGTGTTTGATGGTGCTATTAATCAATATGGAAATGGTATTGGGGCAGTGATTATTACTCCTCAGGACACACATTTTCCTTTTACAACAAGGCTAACTTCCAAATGCACGAACAACATGGCGGAGTATGAGGCCTGTATTATGGTTTGGAAGAGTGTATTGATCTTAGGATCAAACATCTTGATGTTTATGGTGATTCGGCCCTTGTTGCTAATCAGATTAAGGGTGAATGGGAGACGAATCAGCCTGGCCTCATCCCATATAGAGATTATGCGAGGAGGATTTTGACTTTCTTTATTGAGGTTGACTTCCATCATATTCCTCGAGATGAGAATCGGATGGCAGATGCTCTTGCTACGCTTGCTTCGATGATTATGGTGAAATATTGGAATGAAGTTCCCAATATCACTGTGATGCGCTTGGATAGGCCAACTCATGTATTTGCAGTTGAAGAAGTGAAAGATGATAAGCCGTGGTATTATGACATCAAATGTTTTCTCCAAAGTCAGATTTACCCGCCTGGGGCATCTGTTAAAGATAAGAAGACTTTGAGGAGATTATCTGGCAGTTTCTACCTCAATGGTGATGTGCTTTATAAGAGGAATTTTGACATGGTTTTGCTCAGATGCGTGGATAGACACGAAGCAGACCTGTTAATGACTGAAGTCCATGAGGGTTCATTTGGTACTCTTTCCAATGGACATGCCATGGCAAAGAAGATGTTGAGAGCAGGCTACTATTGGCTGACAATGGAGTCTGATTGCTGCAAGTATGTGAAGAAATGCCACAAGTGTCAGATTTATGTGGATAAGATTCATATTCCCTCGACGCTTCTGAATGATATTTCCTCACCATGGCCTTTCTCTATGTGGGGAATTGACATGATTGGCATGATAGAGCCTAAGGCGTCAAACGGTCACCGTTTTATTCTCGTAGCAATCGATTTCTTCACCAAGTGGGTTGAAGCGGCATCATATGCGAACGTGACCAGGCAGGTGGTTGTGAAGTTTATCAAGAATAAACTCATATGCCGTTATGGTGTGCCAGACAAGATCATTACTGATAATGGATCTAACTTGAACAACAAGATGATGAAAGAGCTGTGTAGCGAGTTCAAAATTGCGCATCATAATTCTTCTCCCTACAGACCCAAGATGAATGGGGCTGTTGAAGTTGCTAACAAGAACATCAAGAAGATTATCCAGAAGATGGTTGTTACGTACAAAGATTGGCATGAGATGTTGCCATTTGCCTTACATGGCTATCGTACATCTGTCCGCACTTCAACAGGGGCAACCCCTTTCTCTCTGGTATATGGCATGGAGGTTGTGCTCCCCGTGGAGGTTGAGATCCCATCAATGAGAGTCTTGATGGAGCCAAGTTGACTGAGGCTGAATGGGTTCAGAGTCATTATGACCAACTGAATTTAATTGAAGAGAAAAGGTTAACTGCCATGTGCCATGGTCAGCTGTATCAGCAAAGGATGAAGAAAGCCTTTGATAAGAAGGTTAAGCCTCGTGTGTTCCGAGAAGGTGACCTCGTGCTCAAGAAAGTTTTACATTTCGCGCCCGATTCTGGGGGCAAGTGGACTCCAAACTATGAAGGTCCATACGTTGTTAAGAGAGCCTTTTCAGGCGATGCTTTGATACTTAAAACTATGGATGAGGAGGATTTCACTCGTCCTGTGAATTTAGATGCAGTCAAGAAATACTTCGCCTAAAATAAAAATAGAATAGCTCGCTAAGTTGAAAACCCGAAAGGGCGACTTAGGCAAAAATGAGCGTCTCGGTGGATTCAAAACCCGAAAGGGCGATCCAGGAAAAAATTAGAGACATGAAAAAATGAATATATATCCCGCTAGATTGAGTACCTCACCTTGGGGCAATCTTGGAAAAAATTAGGGATTTGACAAGTAACTGCATCCTGACAAGACTTTGTTCTTCAACTGTCATTTGTCAAAGAATCTCGCTCAGTCATCGTCAACTGAAGCTTCAAATACATTGGATTCAGAGTTGGTGGAGAAATGGTCATTATGTTCAATGTAGCCCTTTTTCCAATATATATCACCAATTTCAAATTTGTAAAGATCCATGGAGTCTCGCCATTTGCGGACTACCATTCTATCAAATAAATTTGAGCCTTTATCCAATTCTTCGCACTCTTATTTGTTTCTGCTTAACAAATGTTTGCATGTTTTAATTGATAAATATCATTGTTTTATACAAATAAAGTTTTTATAATCTGTTTTTAAAACAAAGTGAACATTCACAATGACTAAAAGGATAAATAGAACGTCTTCAGTACTCTCCTCAGTAGGGTTGCTCACAGCAGACTGTCCTTGGTTGGATCGCCTACAATCTATCCCTAGTGGAGTTTCCTGATCAGAGCTTGATAATTTGTTTTCCCCTCCGTATTGGAAAATTTCCTCCTAGCAGAGCTGGTGGTGAAGATGTTGTGTCCATCCCCCAGCGGAGCAATCAGTTCTCTCTCCCCTTAGCTGAGATGTCTCTCCAGCGGATGAGAAGGTTTTGTTTTGATTATTAGAACTCCTGTTTGGTGGTTGTTCCCCACAGAGTTTCATATCATCCCTTGATAAGTTCCTCAATAGAGTTCCTTCTACGACGGATCTTATCCGTATTGGATTCCCCAGTAAAGTTTCCTCTACATCGGATCTTTTGTCTGTTCAACAGCAAATCCCTGGCGGTGACTCTGTATGTTCCTTAGTTGACTTTGCCTGATCCTAGTTTGACATTGGTGTCCCCTCCGAGTGGAATACATTTTCCATTACTAAGGAACTTTGAGGAAGCTGTGTTGTTTCCTTCCCCAACTGAGCAGTTTGTTCCTTCTCCCGGTAGCAGAGATGTTTCTTCAGCGGTTAGAAGAGAATGCTTGGTTGATGTGTTTCTGTTTGGTGGTTATTCCCCGCAAAATTTCATGTTATTTCCTGATAAGATCCCATGTAGAGTTCTTCTCTGTCAGATCTTATTAATATCTCTGCATGTTCCCGAAAATTGTTGGAAGATCCCCGACAGTTGATAGCTGTGACCTTTTGCTGATCCCCAGCAGCGGTCCCTGATCCTCAACGGTGGTCTTTGCCTCCGGCGGTGATTGGTGTTTCCTGGTATTTGATGCTCCCCACCAGATTGGATTTCTCCTGTGGGCCTGACCTTTCTCTTTTGAGATGTTATACCGGATGTCTGTCCATTAATTCTTGGACCTGGTTGTGTTAGATGTGTCTGTTTGTCAACACTAATCATACATAAACCCTGTATATACATGCATAATCTCAGCACTCAGATATTCATGTTGCATTCTTTTCCATATATCTTTGCTTGCTATCTCCTGCTATTGGTGAAATGTTCTTCCCCAAGCAGATGTTGGTGTCTGATCTCTCCATATAGAGTCAACCCTATAGGCAGAAAATGTCTATCTTTCCTTCATCATTCCCCACTGAGTTATGTCCTCGTGGATGATTGTTATTTCAGTTTCCTCCCTAGATATGAATTGGGATGGAATTACTCCCTTGAGTTATATCCTCATTGGGTTGAGTCCTGTTTCATTGTGTCTCTCTAGTTTGTTCCTAGATTGACTCCTTTCTTGTTATTTCCCCTGCAGTTCCCTGTGGTTCGGTTGTTCAATTACTCAGTAACCAGTAATTATCCATCTTACCCAGTGGATATTTCCTTGGTCTTCTACCCAGTAACCGGTAGTTGTAAGTCCTATTTCTGTGGTTTTCCACCCTGTAATCGGTAGATGTAATCCCCTCTTTGTTGGTTATCATTATCTAATATTCGGTATTGATATTCCTTCATTTTCGAGTATACCACCCAGTAACCGGTGATATATCTTTGGGATCATTGCTTTTGTCAATGCATCCCCAACGAATCATCTTTCATTTACCCTTGTTTGGTAATGATTGTTTCTCCTTTTGATTGGTCATCATTTTATACCCAGTAGTCGGTATCCTGATGTCCTTTCTTTTCGGTCGATTTATCCTTTATTAACCCAGTAGCCGATTGTGGGTAATCTTCCATGTGAGTATGTTATCTACGTTCTCACGGTAATAGATAATATATCTCATTCGCTCTTCAGTCGAAGTCCTTTTCTTCCCCAGTTGAGTAAGATTCGTTTTTCCTTGTGAAATCGAATGTCCATCCTGTAAATTGAGTTTTCTTTTTCAGCCCTCCTTTTCGGATGAGGAGTTTCTTGGACATGTTCCTAATTCACGCCTGGTTGGTCACCTATTATATGCTCAGTAACCGGTATCCCTGGTGCTCCTTTCTTCTGCTCCCTATTATGACTTTTTGTCCCCTGTGGAGTCAGATTTTCCTGAGTTGAAATATGCCTTTTAGGTTTTTCCTCAGATGTTTTGGAAGATTGATATCTCTCACCCTTATACCGGTCTTAGATATTCTTTCTCCTTAAGCGTGTTGTTCTCTCACCCAATAACCGGTGTTTTGATCACATGTCTCTTTTTGAGTTTATTACCCAGTAACCGGTAATATCTCATTTTTCTTCCTCAGCTGAGTCCTTTGTGGATTTCCCCATCTGAGTCCGGATTTTTATCCGAAGTATCCCTTGTGGATAGTTTGCTGTATTGGCATATTCCCCAATACATGCATCTTTGCGTCAGCTCGAGTCTTTCCATTGATTTATTTTCATGGAATCTCTTCGTGTCTCCCAACAAGTATTTAAGTCGTGACCTGCTCACGCATTTTATCCTATTTTTCCCAGAGTCTCTGTCTCCCTAGTAAGCGTATTACTCCTATGGATTTTCAGTTTTTCCTGATTTTTTTTCTTTGTGGAAGTCTTCCCCACAGAGTATTAACTTTTGCATGCATACATTTGCACCATGAGGTCTCTTAGGGATCAAAATTTGTGTCTTTGTTATTATTTAAGCCCATTCTACCACGTCAAGACGAAGATTTTAACCTTCATATCTCCGACTAGAATGACCTTAAATAGGGGCATCTGTAAGACCCTAATTTTGACCCTAAGATCCCTTAAGGCATCATATCATTCCTCATTGCATTGCCTCAAGGATCATAGCATGTGTGGCTCATTAACCCTTGAGTGGGACTTGTGTGAGTGGTTTGAGACCACCAAGCATGCTTGTATTGTATATTATTGCTTTTCTTATTTTGATTACTAACCAAAAGAACCAAAATATGTCACTAACTCTTTTGTTTTGAAGCTAAAGTGATCATGTGCTCCCTTGCTCCTAGGAGGCTCCTAAGCTCAATGAAGTGGCTAGATGAAGATGAAAGCAAGCATGAAAATGGTCCAAAAAGCTCCTAATCATCATATATGTTTCCCAAGTATCTCAATTTTCCAATTTGATCAAGATAACCCAAAGGGCTTGAGGATTGTTTCCCAAGGAAACCCTAATTCAATTGTGCATTGACTTTGCCTTGCTCATGAGGCAACCTCAACCTATGATCAAATTTATTCAAGGGATGTTATTTCATTCATTATTTTATTCATATATGAGCCTATCTGAGTATCCTCAATCATTCATTCATCAAGATTTGAAGTTTGGCCTTGAGAAGTTGACCAGTCAAGTCATCTGACTAAACTAAGGATCCCTGAGACCTAACTTTTGATGTGTTTGTCAAATGAATATGACCCCAAGAGAAAAACTTTTCTTAAGAACCATATCAATAACTTTAATGTTAATTAAAAATCCATTTGAAACTTGAAAGGTCATCATTCATTTCAAAACATTATAGGTCATTTTGACTGAAACCCTAATTTTTGGTCAATTTCCCAAGGATCTAACTTCCTTATTTTTTATTATTTTGAGGTGAGACCAATTGAATTGGAAATATTAAGATGTATACTTAAAATGTTGTGTTGGACAAAATTTCATAATACTAAAAGAAACACATGTGATAATACAAAACATTATAGGTCACTTTGGACCAAAACCATTGAAATGTGAAAAATGTCCAACTTCAAGTGCCCATGACTTATAAAAAATCCAAATGATTCATAATTTGAGTCTAAATTGATTATATTGAAAATATCTACAAATTTGATGTTGGAGGAATTTTCATTTGAGGCTCGCATCATTGAAACAGAAGGGCTTGAAGTTGGTCAGTTTTAGCAAATTTTTCAAAGGCATGTTTTGTACCCCAAACTTCATGACCAGTTTTCATAATTTTCCAAACTCCAAATGGATTTTTTCCTAACATAACTCTTGTTCCTTATGTCAAGACCTTTCCAACCATTACTCACATGCCTATATTTGGATTTTCTAAGTGGGATTTTCGTAGAGGGGAACATTTATGCCCAATTATGCATTTCACATTGAATTTCCATGCACAAGCCATTGCAGTTCAAATTGCACGTCCAATTCAACTTGGAATGAGCTCAGCATTCATTTCCAATCAAGCTTGGGCCTCACATGTGCCTGTACAGGCCCATGCATGGAGGACCCAAAGCTTCATGCACACAGATTCTACACCTGATTGCTTGCATCTCAGCTATAAATACCTTGCCATACTCATTCAAATTTCACCCTGAATTCAACCTGAAGTTCTTCTGAAATCCATACCCAACCTCACTTAAAGGAATTCTGATTTTTCTTTTCTCATTTCAAGCTTGAATTTCAACAAAATCAGTTGATCTTCAAGACTTATTCCTTAGCCTTGCATTCATACCACATCTCAAGAGCAAATTAGAAGCAAGAGATTTATTGGATCGTGCTGCATAAAGCTGCTCTTCAAAGGTAAATGCTCAAACTGTTTTGATCTAAATCTCCTCATATGATGTGAATTGTTTGTGTTCATTTGGTTTTCTAAAGTCCTCGTGTGAGAGGCAAGCCAATGGTGGCTTTGATTTTGTGAATTGAAGCATTTCAGTTTTCGCACCTCGATTTTCAAGCTCAGATTTCTCATTCCATATAGATCTTGAGAGAAATCCAAGGTTACAGGGGTGATGTACATCACCCCAGCTTCATTTTGGTATAAGGCTCGTGCGTTTTGTTTGAGGTTTGAAAACCTGCAACTAGTGGCCGGAATCAGTTAGTCCACCGGAGAAGACGGTGGTTTCCACCACTGTCCCCACGTGGATGCACCTGGGCCATTGGATGGTGATTAAATGATCTAATCCCGGCCTTTGTTTCTATTGACCTTTTTTAATTCAATGTGTTTCGCGTTTGACTGATGCCTACCATGGAAGCGCGCTTCTGGACCATTAGATGTGTCCACGTCAACTAATGAGTTCCATCCAATGCTTCCTGATTTTTCTATTTTTCTAATTTCTGTTTTATTTTCTTTTATTCCATTTTATTTCAAAAATTCATAACTATTTTATTTGGAATCACAAAAATATGAGACCAACACTAAAAATTTTCTTGAAAAATCTGGTTTCATAATCTAATTTTTAATTATTTTTGTGATTCCATTTAATATTTTTTGTGAATTATTTTGTTTTTAATAGTTTTTAATTCATTTTAATTACTTTTTGATACTCAAAAATTCCAAAAGTATTTTCTTAACACATATGGATCATGATAAGTCTATGAAAAATATTCTCATCAATTTCTTAATTGATTTGATATTTATTTGAGATTTTAATCCATTTGTGTTATTTTTCTTTGTTTTTAATTGTTTTAAAATAGTTTCTGTTTTAAAAAAATGTTGAACCTTTATTGAATTCTAATCTTCATTTTATTTTATGTTTTATTTTAATTCCAAAAAATATGTTTGACCTTTATTGAATTCTAATCTTCATTTCACTTCTGTTTACCATTGGTTGATGATGATTTCATTCACATTTGATCATTGTGTTTTGATTATACCATTTGATTTCTCCTTTTGTCCATTTTCATTTCATCTTCATCTTCTTCTTTTTATTTTGGCCAATGAGTTAATAATTTGTGGTTAGCCATGACATATGAGAGGCTTAACCTTCTTTGATCCAAATCAAACTCAACTTGATCAAAGATCAAGTGAGTTGCTTTGTGTCCAAGATAGGTTGCTTCTTGGTCAAGCAAAAAAAAACCTAAGATCCATACAAGGCCTTTCCTTCTTTTCTTTTGGCATGGCAAGTTGTAGGAGCTTGGCTTACTAGTTATGATCTCTAACTTGTGTTTATTTGCCTATAGTTTTATTGGTCGACCTCAGATAGGTGTGACTACTACATTAGTCCACTTACGATTGCTTAACATAGCGCTAAATTGTCTTATGACACACTAACATTGACTACTAATTACTAACTTTAATTCAAGCATTTAATTCTTGCAATTTACTTTAGTGCAATTTACTTTCTTGCTCATTTATTCATATTGCCTTTTCCTTTTGCTCACTTGAGCTCATATTTTATGTTTATGTCATTTTTCTTTTGCTCATTTGAGCAAATTATTGTATATAAATATATTGTCTGTTTTGTGTTTGTTTGTGTGAACCCAATGCAAAAAGGAGAAAGGACTTAGAATTAGGACTTTACCTATGCTTAATGGAGTTCAAGAGCAACTAGGCCTCATTCCTTTAGAATGCTAAACTTGTTGAAGAGCAACTAGGCCTCATGCCTTTAGAATGCTAAATCTTAAAAGTTGACTTCAGAGGACCACTAATCTAAACTCATTTTTTGTCCATTCCTCTTATTGCATTGTGAACCTTTTGATTGTTTGTTCTTGTGTGATAGGGATTCCAAACTTGAGATAGTAAGGAGGACCATTGTCATGAATAGTCAAGCTAAGAGAGTCAAGCCAAATGGAGATCCTAGGAGCTTGAATGAATATTTGTTTGATTGTTTGAGTTAATTGCTAAGTCCAAAGGAAAGGAGCATGTTGAATCATCTTTATGATCTCAAGAAAGAGAACTCCAAGGGTTTTATCTTTTCTCTTATCTTTGCATGTTTAGGATTAGCCCTTCTCTTCTTCTCTCCACTCACCCTAGCCAAACTCATTTTGTGCAAACTTGGACATTGTTTTCAAAATTAGAAACCTAGGCTTTATGCCTTTGACTTTTTTTCAAACTCTTTTCATTAATACTTATTTTGAATGAACCTTAAGTCAACTTTGACCTCATTTTGTGAATACTTCTAACTTGTAAATACAACTCACTTCAAGTTATTTTTGTGGTTCCAATGACCACCTTTGTTAAAACCTTTTCTTTCTTGCTAATCTAAACTCATTCTTTGTCCATTCCTCTTATTGCATTGTGATCCTTTTGATTGTTTATTCTTGTGTGATAGGGATTCCAAACTTGAGATAGTAAGGAGGACCATTGTCATGAATAGTCAAGCTAAGAGAGTCAAGCCAAATGGAGATCCTAGGAGCCTTATTGAATATTTGTTTGATTGCTTGAGTTAATTGCTAAGTCCAAAGGAAAGGAGCATGTCGAATCATCTTTATGATCTCAAGAAAGGGAACTCCAAGGGTTTTATCTCTTCTCTTATCTTTGCATGTTTAGGATTAGCCCTTCTCTTCTTCTCTCCACTCTAACCCAAGTCAAACTCATTTTGTGAAAACTTGGACATTATTTTCAAAATTAGAAACCTAGGTTTTATGCCTTTGACTTTTTTTCAAACTCTTTTCATTAATACTTATTTTGAATGAACCTTAAGTCAACTTTGACCTCATTTTGTGAATACTTCTAACTTGTAAATACAACTCACTTCAAGTTGTTTTTGTGGTTCCAATGACAACCTTTGTTAAAACCTTTTCATAAACATTAGCCATAGGTTTGAGTTATCATAGTGGTTGATGTAAACCTCACCTCATCCTTAGTGATTGGACTATAAGTCTTCCATACTTATTATAGGGTGGATCCCTCACTAGTATGTTAAAGCTCTCATCACATGGTGGATTGTTGGTTTAGGTTGAGTTTTCTCCCTTTGATAACAAATGACCTTAAGGCTTTTGATCAAATCAATTCACCAATATTTAGAGATTTTTACCCCGAACTACGAGGTTTTGATCCTACCTTTGTGATGGTACGTAGGCAATGGGTTCATCCATTCAAACCACAAAATTCTAAATAATATGTATATTCTCTTCTCATCTCCCCAATCATGTTTGCACAAATCTTTTCACAAATACCAACCTACAATACACATTTGCAAAAAGGGCTCCCTTAGAGTACTAAGGATGTTTTGGATGCTTAAAACCTTCCCATTTCATAACCAACCCCCTTACCCAGATCTCTGACATTTTTATTAGTTTTTGATTTGATAAAACTTCTTACTTGGTTTTTGTTCGCTTTCTAACCTTTCCTTTGGATAAATAGAAGTGCGGCGGCGACTCGAATTGTATGCTTACTTTTGATTTAGTCAATAAATAAGGTAACGAATACCCCGCTACACTATCCTTAGCATTGTTGTGGAGTTATGGACTTAGAATTAGGGTCTTGACCTTTTCTTTGGGAACTTATGATTTGAGACCTTGGAATTCATCTGGTGTCTTTGACTTTGGGCTTCTTTTGAAAACTTGACTTGGTTATCTTGGTTTCATCTGGTGCATGATTATTATTTGCTTATTTGGCTTGCTTGAGGCTTAATCCAAAGGAGGGAATTCTTGCTTGACTTATGTCATAAAGCTTGTTATCTCTTAGTTAGATCTTTCCTCTCTAGATTTTACTTTATACTCTAGGATAGTCTCTTTTTCTCATCCCTTTCTTTGATTTTTTTCAAATCTTCTCCCTCTTTTCAAAAATATTCTTGATTTCAAACTTGATCCACTTTCTCAATAAACCTTGACTTCTGTCAAGTGATTTTCAAAACCTTTTCCCAATTGTCGTACTCCAAAATTTGCCCTCTCTTTATCATCTTTTTCATTCAACCTATGACTTGATGATTCATCTGCAGTCATGTGCATCATGCATTCTTTCTCACAAACATCATAGATTCAAAGCTTGTGAATAATATATTGTGGTCTTTCTTGATCTTGGGGGGCTACATCTTGATCTTTCATGCTTAAACCCTAATTGTGGGTGCTCATGGTAGAAGCTTCAATTGTTGACCTTGCTTTGGGCTCAAAACCCTAATCAGGGAAGATGTGATCTTAATGTGCCTTATGACTTGATTTGTCACCCTATGATTAGTAGAAACCCTAGTTAATTAGGGAAAGATGTTTGGGTATCACACCATACACCTTCCATCATCTATATGTCTACATGGTTGATACATCTTCGTACTTCACACATTGCTTAAGCCTTTTGGTATTAGAAAAAACATTGGTCCATGTGTCTTGATTCATTGTGAATTAAGCAGTAGTCTTTGTCTCCTGTGAATCATGCTCTGGTTGCATTACATGTGAAAACCCTAATTCATGCCTCATAATTGACGTCGATCTGCTGTTGAGTTTTTGATCAACCAGTTGACGAAAGTTAACAACCCACTTCTGAGACCATTTAACATCAAGATTCATCAACCACTGATCTTTCTTTCCATTTTGATCTGTCTTTAATCAATTTTCAATGTTAATTTAAATTGGACAATTGAATTTCCAAACCATTGTTAATATTAAAAGTCCATTTCACAAAAAGAGTATTTTATAACAATAGTCAAATTACTTTTAATTAACTTTTTCATAATATTCAACTTTCTAAGTATTTTTTAAGACTCCGATTGAATATATTTTAGGCCAATTTACAATTTAGAATCATATTTTGATTTCTCAATTTTTTCAAGCTTTCACTTCCCAAAATCATTTTTGAAATCATTTCAAAATTGACACTCTTAAATCCACTTCTAATTAATCTTAACCTTTAAAAAAAAATATTCCATTGACACTTAAATTTCCATTTCAAACTTCTTAAAACATTTTGAATTAACCATTTGAATCCAACCTCTTCTTCATTAATTTTCTTTCTAACTCATAATTCAATGTCATTCAATACATTTAAATGCACATTCATTTTTAATCCAATAGAATCATTTGTTAATTTATTTATACTCATTCATTACAAAATGATCCAAACATTCAAATATTTAATACCATAACATTCAATTCATTTCCATACATGTGTTTTTTTTTACAATTTCATTGCAATACACCAAGTGTCAATTTCGAAATTCATCCTTGAATTGGTTATACACATAAGACAATTCCACAATCATTTGAGTTAACCATTGCATTCAATTTCAAACCACTAATCATATTACAATCTTAATCACAAATCCATCCCAATTCAAGCTCAATCAACATTCCAACAATACAAATTCCAATCTAATTACATAAACCATTCATTCCAATAATCAACCAATACAAATACATTCCACATCAAATTTTCAAGCTTAGAAATCAATCCTACATAGCCTATGATTCCCATTTCCAAGCACCTGCATTTTCACAAAAGAAAAACAATATAAGATTCACTTGCATTTCAGGATCATTCAATACACATCACCAAACAATGATTTTAACTATAACAGAGCAAGTGATCCACATAAATTCAGCTAACATTGGAAAAAGGCATGTCCATATCCTATAACCATTAACATACTAACATAAACAACCTAACCTAAACCCTTCCAAGCCAAGGTAAACATGAACCTGCACCAATTTAAACACCAAACTAACAGTATAAACATCACAGAGCAGAAAGTGGTTTTCATTTTGACGGTTATTTCGTGATTGAATCTCTAACCTCCAACATCACTAACATATAACTAACTCCTAACTAACTAACAAAATCACAAAATTAACAGTTTTACTTCCTAACAGAAAATCATCCTAACTAACACAAACTAAAAACTAACTCTAACAGAATTCCACATTTCAATGTAATTTGAGTTAAGTTTCAATTTCATTTCACCATAATTTCTAATAGTATTTGATAACAGAATTAGAATTCTATAAGTACTCAACTCACCATTCTGCAGAGGGAGGTTCTTCGTTTCACTCTGAAATCTCTTCACTTCACTTTTCATTCTTTCTTGGGTTGATGCGGAAGATTCGGGCCTTAAGTGTGGGCCTGTGTTATTGCTCAACGCACCCCAAGGCTCAGCAATCACTTTTTTGATTGACCCAACGTTGGGCCTTGTGTCCTTGGGCCCATGCGCGTTTTTGTTCATTCATCCCAGTTCAGGCTTGCCTCTTGGCTTCAAGGCCCATTTCCAGTCTTGTACTCTATTTCCTTGTTTTTGTTTCGGTAATTAGTGTAAATTAGAATTAATTTATTAGAATATTAGGAAATATTAAATTAATTAAAATTTTAGAATTCATTAGGTTTTAGAATCTGATTAAGAAGATTAGAATTTTAGAATTGATTAACTCTCTTGTGATTTCTAGAGTTTAACTAGGTTAGTGAGAGTTTAGATGATTAAATTAATTAGGACTTTTAGATTAATTGGAATCCTAAATTATTTGAGATTAAATTATAGGAATAATTTAATTCTAGAATTAGATTTCCAAACAGATTAATGTTAGATTGGCTCAAGATGTTGAATGTAATAAGGGGTTAATCTTGGTTGATTAATTATGCATCAATTAGGTTTAGTTAATTTTGATTAGGTCTTGATTGTTAGAACTTTAATCAATATTTTCCTAATTAGTCAATCTTTAGGGTATGACCATCTTGCTCTTAGGGCCTAAATGTAACACCCCGATAAAACAAGATAATTATTTAATTTAAGTTAATAATATATTTATTAATTTAATTAAATAATTGGAATTTTTATTATTGGATTATTATTTTATTGGAATAAAAGTTGGAATTTAGAAAAGGTCTCATTCAGTAAAAAGGTTTATTTTTCACGTGAAAAGGAAAAAGGGGCAGAAAAGTGGAAAAAAGGCAAAAAGAGAACCAGAGAACAAGGGTTGGAGAGAGGAAGAGCTTGAAGCTGCAGGATTTGCCGGATTAACTCAGGTAAGGGGGGTTTTATCGTCGATTAATGGGTATTATGGGATAACATGTAGTGGGTAGTGATAGACCATTGATTTGACTCTATTCGGAATGATGCATGATGAAATTGTGAACTTTTGGATGAACGAAATTGGATTATGATTGAGAGGAATTCGTAGGAATTAGATGTAAAAATGTTAGAATTGGTGAAATTGAATAGGGTATGATTCGTGTTAGATGATATGAACGATTACTGTGAAAAATTGGATTGTAGGAGGTTGGAATTGGTAGATCTCGTAGCAGAGAAGACCATAGCAGATCTGGAAATCTGGTTTCTGGTCATACGCGTATGGCACTAGGCAATACGCGTATGAGATGGTCTGGTACGCGTATGGCATTAGGCATTACGCGTATGGATGAGGAAGATGATGTTTTGAACGTGGTTTGGTCTCTGTTGGTACGCGTATGGGGAAGTGGTACGCGTAGCATACGCGTATGAGATAGGTGGTACGCGTATGGGATTGGCTGAGAATTGGGCCATACGCGTATGGGAATAGGCAATACGCGTATGGGCAGGATTGTGATTTTTCTGTGCTGTTGTTGTGCAGTTTTTGGTTGTTCAGCTGAGTAATGTAAATTAACTGATGTATGATAGAGTAGGGATCATTTCCCGTTGTTTTGAGTAGTATAGGTATTAGTAGAGTGTGCTAATGCTGTGATTGATTATGTGGTATGACATGATATGATTATGTGGTGAATATGTTGATGATGTATGATGATATGCATAATGTTGTGAATGTATCTATCATGTATGAAATTATGAATGGACTGTTTATGGCTTAGAGTGTGAGCATATGTCCATTGTGGATGATTGTTGATGTTTGCATGACTAAGTGATTTAGCTTGCATATTGTGGCCTTTATGGTGGTAGCTAATTCCTATGGTGAGGAATTAGTGAGTTAGTATTGTGGATTGTTGTTGATGTTTGCATGCTAGGTGATTAGCGTGCATATCATAGCCCTTGGGGTGGTAGCTAATTCCCATGGTGAGGAATTAGTGAGTGAGTCACTAGGTCTCAAATGAGTGGGACTAGTGAGCTTGGTAGCCGTACCTGGATTTGGTCGGTGAGGTTGAACTATATGTTCACGAATAGTCGGTACCGCATGCATGGAGTCTCATTGCATAATGTATGTATGTATGGCGTATAATATGAATGGATGTATTCCAATATTATACGTGTGTTTTATGGTTGTGTTGAGTTTGAGTATGATGATTATGAGTTGATATTGTCGTTGCTGAATATGTGTGATCTGATTAGGGTGATGATATGTGTTAAATTACTTAGCATTACATGATATTTTATAATGCTTATTATATTGATTGAGGAACTCACCCTTACAACTATGTTTCAGGTAACGAGCAATGATTGAGTAGGAGCTAGTGCTTGGAGTCTAGTGTAGTTCCTTAGTGGGTCATGCTCTGATAGATGTAACATCGGGATGTGATGTTTTTAATTGCCTTATTGTTGGTTGTTGAACCATTTTACATGTAATGTGTTACATATTTTACAATGATTGATGAGATTTCTATCCGCTGCGTATTATGCAAATGCTTATGTTTTGAATTAATAAAAGAGCATGACAGTTATTTTGGTGAATGGTGTGAAGTGATTGTGTGACACCCTTAATTGCATATCTACTCTGATATATATAATTGTTGTTTTAATTAAATAATTGGGGTATTTTAGAAGGGTGTTACATTAGTGGTATCAGAGCATAGTCGGTCGAGTCGAGTCGTAATTATTCTGTTTCCCCTGTACGGGATAGGTGTTGTGTAACCCTATCAGTACTTATTGTTTTAGCTTGATTGGGTTTTCAGATTAGAAGATGGCTGGAAGAGGTAGAGACGATGCTGCGATTGCTGAGGCTCTGGGTATGCTAGCTGGAGTACTTGGAGGGAATCCGAATGTTGTGGGAATGGGAGCTGCTCGTCAACTGAGTGAGTTCCAGAAGAACAATCCTCCAATGTTCAAGGGAGCATACGATCCAGATGGTGCTCAGAAGTGGTTGAAGGAGATCGAGAGGATCTTCCGAGTGACTGAGTGTGCCGATAACCAGAAGGTCAGGTTCGGTACGCATATGCTGTCAGAAGAAGCAGATGATTGGTGGGTTGCTACCCGCACTGAGTTGGAATCTGCTGGGAATGCTGAGATCACTTGGGCTGTGTTCAGAGAGAGATTCCTGAGGAAGTATTTTCCAGAGGATGTCAGAGGAAAGAAAGAGATAGAGTTCTTAGAATTGAAGCAGGGCAATCGGTCTGTTACGGAGTATGCTGCTAAGTTCACAGAGCTGTCGAAGTATTACACTCCCTATAACGAGGCTACTGGGGAATTTTCGAAGTGTGTGAAGTTTGAGAACGGGTTACGTCCCGAGATCAAGCAGGCTATTGGGTATCAGCGGATTAGAGTGTTTTCCGATTTGGTTGACTGTTGCAGGATTTTTGAACAGGATACCAAGGCTAGAGCAGAGAGCTATCAGCAAAGGGTTGATAGGAAAGGCAAGAATCAGAATGATCGTGGGAAACCGTATGCAGTTGGCAAAGGTTTCCAGAGGCAGAGTGGGATGAGGAGACCTAGTGGGGGAGACTCCAGCGCCCCTGCTAAGTGTTTCAGATGTGGCCAGGCTGGACATCGTATCCATGAGTGTACCAGTAATGAGAAGAAGTGTTTTAAGTGTGGCAAAGGTGGTCACTTGGCTGCAGATTGCCGGTTGAAGACTGTGACTTGTTTCAACTGTGGAGAGGTGGGTCATATCAGTCCACAGTGTCCTAAGCCGAAGAGAGAGAACCAGTCGGGAGGCAAGGTCTTTGCTTTATCGGGTCCTGAGACTTCTGCAGATGATCGTTTGATCCGAGGTACGTGTTATATTAATGGCTTTCCTCTTGTAGCTATTGTTGACACAGGTGCGACTCATTCCTTTATATCTTTTGATTGTGCTGTGAAACTTAAGTTAGAAATATCTGAGATGCATGGTAGTATGGTGATTGATACTCCTGCGAAGGGTTCAGTGACTACTACTTCAGTTTGTTTAAATTGTCCTTTGAGTATTTTTGGTAGAGACTTTGGGATGGACCTAGTGTGTCTTCCACTAGTGCAGATTGACGTTATTCTGGGTATGAACTGGTTGGTGTGTAACCGAGTCTATATCAATTGTTTTGATAAGACTGTGATTTTTCCTAAGATTGAGGAAGGAAAGGATTTGTTTCTATCAGCGAGGCAGGTGAATGAGGCAGTAGCAGATGGGGCAGAGTTGTTCATGCTGTTAGCTACTATGGAGGCTAAAAATAAATTGGTGATTGGCGATCTAGCCGTGGTGTGTGATTTTCCTGATGTGTTTCCTGAAGAAGTGAATGAATTACCGCCAGAACGTGAAGTTGAGTTCTCGATTGATTTGGTACCTGGTACTAGGCCGATATCGATGGCTCCGTACCGTATGTCTGCTGTTGAGTTAGCTGAATTGAAGAATCAATTGGAAGATCTGTTGGATAAGAAATTTATTCGTCCGAGTGTGTCGCCGTGGGGTGCACCAGTGTTGTTGGTTAAGAAGAAAGAAGGTACTATGAGGTTGTGTGTGGATTACAGGCAACTGAATAAAGTGACGATCAAGAATCGGTATCCTTTGCCGAGGATTGATGATTTGATGGATCAGTTGGTTGGTGCGAGTGTGTTCAGCAAAATAGATTTGAGATCGGGGTATCATCAGATACGTGTGAAAACTGAGGATATTCAGAAGACTGCTTTCAGAACAAGGTATGGACATTATGAATATTCTGTAATGCCTTTTGGTGTGACTAATGCGCCTGGAGTATTTATGGAGTATATGAATAGGATTTTCCATCCGTATCAAGACCAGTTTGTTGTGGTGTTTATTGACGATATTTTGGTGTATTCGAAATCTGAAGAAGAGCATGCTGAGCATTTGAGAATGGTTTTAAGAGTTCTACGAGAAAAGAAGTTATTTGCTAAACTGTCTAAGTGTGAATTTTGGTTAGAAGAGGTTAGTTTTCTTGGTCATGTGATTTCAAGAGGTGGTGTTGCTGTTGATCCTTCTAAGATAGAAGCGGTATCTAAGTGGGAAGCTCCGAAGTCAGTTTCTGAGATAAGGAGTTTTCTTGGACTTGTAGGTTATTATAGGAAGTTCATCGAGGGATTTTCTAAGTTGGCGTTACCGTTGACGATGTTGACTAGAAAGGGGCAAGCGTTTGTTTGGGACTCAAAATGTGAAGGAGGTTTCCAAGAGTTAAAGAGAAGGTTGACTACTGCTCCTATTCTGATATTACCGAGTTCGTCGGAACCATTTGAGGTTTACTGTGATGCTTCATTGTTGGGTTTGGGTGGTGTTTTGATGCAGAATAAGCAGGTTGTAGCTTATGCTTCGAGACAACTGAGGGTTCATGAGAGGAACTATCCAACACACGATTTAGAGTTGGCAGCCGTGGTATTTGTTCTGAAGTTATGGAGGCATTACTTGTACGGGTCAAGATTTGAGGTTTTCAGTGACCATAAAAGTTTAAAGTATTTGTTTGATCAGAAAGAGCTGAATATGAGACAGAGGAGATGGTTAGAGTTTCTGAAGGATTATGACTTTGGTTTGAATTACCATCCGGGTAAAGCAAACGTAGTGGCTGATGCATTGAGTCGGAAATCATTGCATATGTCTATATTAATGGTTAAAGAATTGGATTTAATTGAGCAGTTCAGAGACTTGAGTTTGGTGTGTGAGAGTACTCACAATAGTGTTAAATTGGGAATGTTAAAGTTAACGAGTGGTATTCTGGATGAGATTAGAGAGGGTCAGAAATCCGATGTGCTTTTGGTTGATAAGTTGACTCTAGTGAATCAAGGTCAAGGTGGTGAATTCAGAGTTGATGAGAATGGTGTTTTGAAATTTGGTAATCGGGTGTGTATTCCGGATGTTACCGAGCTCAAGAAGAGTATTCTTGAGGAAGGACATCGTAGTGGCCTGAGTATTCATCCTGGGGCTACGAAGATGTATCATGATTTGAAAAAGTTATTTTGGTGGCCGGGAATGAAAAGAGAAATTGCGAGTTTTGTTTATTCTTGTTTGACTTGTCAGAAGTCAAAGATTGAGCATCAGAAGCCGTCAGGGCTAATGCAACCGTTGGCTATTCCAGAGTGGAAGTGGGATAGTATCAGTATGGATTTTGTTTTTGGTTTACCGAGGACAATTAAGAATTTTGAAGCTATTTGGGTGATTGTTGACAGATTGACGAAATCGGCTCATTTCATTCCGATCAGAATGGATTATCCGTTAGAGAGATTAGCCGAGTTGTATATTGAGAAGATTGTAAGTTTGCATGGTATTCCGTCGAGTATTGTTTCGGACAGAGATCCTAGATTTACATCGAAGTTCTGGGAAGGTTTGCAGAGGGCTTTGGGAACTAAGCTGAGATTGAGTTCTGCATATCATCCGTAGACTGATGGTCAGACTGAGAGGACGATTCAGTCACTAGAGGATCTTTTGAGGGCTTGTGTTTTGGAAAAGGGAGGTGCTTGGGATTGTTATTTACCTTTGATTGAGTTTACCTACAACAATAGTTTTCATTCGAGCATTGGTATGGCACCGTTTGAAGCTTTGTATGGTAGGAGATGTCGGACACCTTTATGTTGGTATGAGTCCGGTGAGAGTGCTGTGATTGGACCAGAGATTGTTCAACAAACTACGGAAAAGATTAAAATGATTCAGGAGAAGATGAGGATTGCTCAGAGTCGTCAGAAGAGTTATCACGACAAGAGAAGGAAGTCACTTGAGTTTCAAGAAGGGGATCATGTGTTTCTTCGTGTCACTCCGATAACTGGGGTTGGTCGAGCTTTGAAGTCGAAGAAGTTGACACCTCGATTTATTGGTCCTTATCAGATTTTGGAGAGGATAGGAGAGGTAGCCTATCGTATCGCTTTACCGCCGTCACTTGCGAATTTGCATGAGGTTTTTCATGTGTCTCAGTTGAGGAGGTACATTCATGATCCGTCGCATGTGGTCCAAGTAGATGATGTCCAGGTGAGAGATAACCTGACTGTTGAAACATCACCTATGAGGATTGAGGATAGAGAGTTGAAGCAGTTGCGGGGTAAAGAGATTGCTTTGGTAAAGGTAGCTTGGGGAGGACCAGCAGGTGGCAATGTAACTTGGGAACTTGAGAGTCAGATGAAGGAGTCTTATCCCGAGTTATTCGCTTGAGGTATGTTTTCGAGGACGAAAACTCTTTTAGTGGGGGAGAGTTGTAACACCCCGATAAAACAAGATAATTATTTAATTTAAGTTAATAATATATTTATTAATTTAATTAAATAATTAGAATTTTTATTATTGGATTATTATTTTATTGGAATAAAAGTTGGAATTTAGAAAAGGTCCCATTCAGTAAAAAGGTTTATTTTTCACGTGAAAAGGAAAAAGGGGCAGAAAAGTGGAAAAAAGGCAAAAAGAGAACCAGAGAACAAGGGTTGGAGAGAGGAAGAGCTTGAAGCTGCAGGATTTGCCGGATTAACTCAGGTAAGGGGGGTTTTATCGTCGATTAATGGGTATTATGGGATAACATGTAGTGGGTAGTGATAGACCATTGATTTGACTCTATTCGGAATGATGCATGATGAAATTGTGAACTTTTGGATGAACGAAATTGGATTATGATTGAGAGGAATTCGTAGGAATTAGATGTAAAAATGTTAGAATTGGTGAAATTGAATAGGGTATGATTCGTGTTAGATGATATGAACGATTACTGTGAAAAATTGGATTGTAGGAGGTTGGAATTGGTAGATCTCGTAGCAGAGAAGACCATAGCAGATCTGGAAATCTGGTTTCTGGTCATACGCGTATGGCACTAGGCAATACGCGTATGAGATGGTCTGGTACGCGTATGGCATTAGGCATTACGCGTATGGATGAGGAAGATGATGTTTTGAACGTGGTTTGGTCTCTGTTGGTACGCGTATGGGGAAGTGGTACGCGTAGCATACGCGTATGAGATAGGTGGTACGCGTATGGGATTGGCTGAGAATTGGGCCATACGCGTATGGGAATAGGCAATACGCGTATGGGCAGGATTGTGATTTTTCTGTGCTGTTGTTGTGCAGTTTTTGGTTGTTCAGCTGAGTAATGTAAATTAACTGATGTATGATAGAGTAGGGATCATTTCCCGTTGTTTTGAGTAGTATAGGTATTAGTAGAGTGTGCTAATGCTGTGATTGATTATGTGGTATGACATGATATGATTATGTGGTGAATATGTTGATGATGTATGATGATATGCATAATGTTGTGAATGTATCTATCATGTATGAAATTATGAATGGACTGTTTATGGCTTAGAGTGTGAGCATATGTCCATTGTGGATGATTGTTGATGTTTGCATGACTAAGTGATTTAGCTTGCATATTGTGGCCTTTATGGTGGTAGCTAATTCCTATGGTGAGGAATTAGTGAGTTAGTATTGTGGATTGTTGTTGATGTTTGCATGCTAGGTGATTAGCGTGCATATCATAGCCCTTGGGGTGGTAGCTAATTCCCATGGTGAGGAATTAGTGAGTGAGTCACTAGGTCTCAAATGAGTGGGACTAGTGAGCTTGGTAGCCGTACCTGGATTTGGTCGGTGAGGTTGAACTATATGTTCACGAATAGTCGGTACCGCATGCATGGAGTCTCATTGCATAATGTATGTATGTATGGCGTATAATATGAATGGATGTATTCCAATATTATACGTGTGTTTTATGGTTGTGTTGAGTTTGAGTATGATGATTATGAGTTGATATTGTCGTTGCTGAATATGTGTGATCTGATTAGGGTGATGATATGTGTTAAATTACTTAGCATTACATGATATTTTATAATGCTTATTATATTGATTGAGGAACTCACCCTTACAACTATGTTTCAGGTAACGAGCAATGATTGAGTAGGAGCTAGTGCTTGGAGTCTAGTGTAGTTCCTTAGTGGGTCATGCTCTGATAGATGTAACATCGGGATGAGATGTTTTTAATTGCCTTATTGTTGGTTGTTGAACCATTTTACATGTAATGTGTTACATGTTTTACAATGATTGATGAGATTTCTATCCGCTGCGTATTATGCAAATGCTTATGTTTTGAATTAATAAAAGAGCATGACAGTTATTTTGGTGAATGGTGTGAAGTGATTGTGTGACACCCTTAATTGCATATCTACTCTGATATATATAATTGTTGTTTTAATTAAATAATTGGGGTATTTTAGAAGGGTGTTACACTAAATCCCTACTTTTTAATGCATGTCCCCTTAGTGTTAGGGCCTTGGTTAGAATTGTCCGACTTTTATTTTAGTTGATATAGACTATTATTGTACATAATCCAAATATTATTTTAATCCCACTGATTAACGTTGACCAAAGGTTGCTTTGGTCAACCAAATCCTTTGTAATCGTGTTGTAAGCCCCAAGCCTATTTCAAGTGATCAAAAGACCCTTGATCACTTGATATGGCGAGTTCATTACGCTCAAGCTATCGTGGATATGTTGAATCTCAGGAGCTCAACACTTCAAGGTTCAAATGCAAGATCAAGACTTCAAGTCAACATCAATCGAGCATAGCTAGCAAAGTGGACTACATTCTCCAGTACAACAAAGGTGTCAACACTTGACATGTGCGATTCAAATTGTAAGCTATAAGCCTTAATCAATGAGGAATAATGAGACAGAGTTTCTCATATCCTTGTCTAGAATGACTTTGCATATGGGGCATATGCCCAGCTATGCAAAGCATTCACCCTCATTCATAGGCTTTAGCATAATTCACATTAAACAATTTTCAAGCCTTCTCAATGCAACAAAACAACATGACATCACCAAGATAAATAATCAACACTTGTCGATCATAATTCAAAGTGTGTGGCACGAGCCTTAAGCAATAGAGAAGGAATGAGACTGGAGCTTTCTTACACTCATTATGGATATCTTTGGGTGCGGGACGTTTGGCCCGTGGCTCATCATATTCACCTCTATTCATAAACTTTAACACAATTTGAATTACATGATTGTCGAGTCTTCTTTTAGAACAAATGACACAACATCAACAGGATCAACGCAGGATCTCTTGTCAACAACTTGTTAATTTTGATTCGAGTTGCAAGCTATGAGCTTTAAGTAATAAGGAATGATGAGATGGAGTTTCTCATATCCTTGTCTAGAGTGACTTTACATACGGGGCGTAGGACCTAGCTATTCAAAGCACTAGCCCATGTTCCTAAACTCTAGTGCAATTTGAATCATGCAATTGACAAGTTCTTCTTTAAGTAAGCATCAATTTCCAACACCCCAATAGTGGAGCATCTTTTGCTATAGGCAACTTGTGGTTGTACACCTCATTCAATTCAATCCTTTACCTTGATAGGTGGTAAACTTTGGCACATTCATTTCCTTGTGAGGTGTTAAACCTTGGTTATTTGATTCAATCCTCTGCCTTGTAAGGTGTTAAACCTTGGCTATTCAATTTTGATCTCTGCCTTGAGAGTCATAGACTCTGGCATTTAAATTTCTTTGCCTCTGCCTTGAGAGTCATAGACTCTGGCACATGTCTCTTTTTGTCTTGTGAGGTGTTAAACCTTGGCTATTCAGTTCTTTTCCCTGAGAGTCATGGACTCTGGCATATGTTTCTCTTTTCCTTGTGAGGTGTTAAACCTTGGCTATTCAATTCAAATCTTTGCCCTGAGAGTCTCGGACTCTGGCACGTGATCCTCTTTGCCCTGTAGGTGTTAAACCTTGACAATTCAGTTCATTGACATCATCAATTATAAGTTCTAGTATTGATACCTCACTTGAAGGTCATGGACCTTGGCACTCTTTTTCAACTTTGACGGGTATTGAACCCTGGCAAATCAATCGTGTTCCCTTTTGTTTCAGCCGTAGTAGGGTGAACTACGATTGCTCTGATTTTCTTATTGCACGATGAGAATACGTAGGCACGAGGGTTCGAATCCTCCGCGAGCATACTTATTTATTATTCTTCCTTCTGCCTTAAGGCACCATTCATATCTTTCATCATCTGTTATCTACCTTCGATCATAAACAATCTATCCAGTGACACATTATTTCTTTGAAACCGAAATACACTTTCTTTGGAAATTCATATACACCCTTTTAGGACGATATAGAGGCAATCCGCATTTATACCTAGAGTTGTTTGGATTGTCCCCTGACATTTAATTCTCCTTTTTTCGGCTCAACCATACAGTGATATCGTGTTGTAGGCCCTCACTTGTGGTTCATGCCACCTTCCCTCTAGGGTACAAATCCCACTTCCCCCATAGATTCCAATACACCTTTACCTTCGGTTTCAAATCATACCTCTTTAGTCACTGTTACCAAATATTCGATTTTGTGACTTTGGTCACTTCATTCTGTTCATCTCCATGATGCATCCATATACTACCTTCATTTACTCCATGTGATATACCTATTCTTTGATCCAAATATAATGTACCTTTGTGCTCCATCTTGTACTTCTTTGTGAACCAAAAGCAGATTTTTTTGTATTATCAGACCTTGTAGCTTAGACAAACATCTCCTTACTTACTTTGCAGCCGTATAGAGGCAACCCTTTCTTTTCGGTTATTCCAATACAGTGATACCATGCCTCGTGCCCCTCACTTGTTGGTTCATACCAGTTTTAATCTTGGGTTCACGTTTTCACCCCTTGTTGGAGTTCAAATCAGATAATCCTTTGGTTCAGACCATACTTGTTATCACAATTCTTTTCACCTCCTACCACTAGTTCTTCGAACTACGGAGTTCTGAATTCCTCATTGCACTATGAGGATACGTAGGCATGAGGGCCCTAATCCTCACCGAGCACTTTATCTATTTCCTTTCCTTTTCCCATTCTTTTGCGAGTAATTTTTAGATGTCACACCCATTCAAGTGAGAATAATCAATACGGTTCCCATGGAGTACCATGGATGTTTGGGGTGCTAATACATTCCCCTTGCATAACCGACTTCCTTACCCAACATATCTCTTTCCCCCGGGTTTTATCGATGATTTCCCTTTCCTTCAGGAATAAATAAAGTTCGATGGCGACTCTGTTGTATGTTCGAGCGTGCAATACGTTCGGGTATATTTCCTATTGCTTCACCAATAAATGCTAATTAATCTTAAGGATATTCAGATCAATTTCAAAAGACTAATAAAGGCATAACTCACTCAAATTATTTTGTGCCCTTTGTGCACTTTTCCTTTTGAAAACTTTTTTCAAAGATTAGACATGAGTCATTTCAATAATTGAGATATAATTCTCATATCTCCATAGTATTGATGATAATTCTTTTCCATCTAAGAGAGCTAGTGGCATACTTGTAGATTTTTATCCAAGTTGGAGCCCTTCTCATGATGATGCAAAGTTCTCATACTTGTGGGAGACTAGTTGAGTATTCTCCTTAAAATGATAAAGTGCCTTTTCATTAAAAATAAAATAAAAACAAACATCTTTGATATTTTTACCACGAACTACGTAGGCATGGGTCTCCAAAAGTCTTGGCATGGGTCTCCAAAAGTCTTGGCAAACACAAAAAAATATAGTTCTTTTCCCACCTCTCCAATCTTTTTCAAACAACACCTTTTTCAAACCAAATGTACGTATTTTCAAAGAGGTTCCCATGAAGTACCATGGATGTTTAAGGCGTTAATACCTTCCCTTTGCATAATTAACGCCAGACCCGTAGCTCTTTTTATTAGTTTTATTTTTAAAATTTCTTTGGGTTTTGTTCGTACTTTTTCCCATTTCCTTTGGAAATAATAAAAGCATAGTGGATACTCTTGCTTTCTGAGTTAATTTAATCAATAGTTTAATCTCAAACTTTTTACCTTTACACATCATATACAATATTTCTATCAAGAAGTTGATCATCAACATCATCATTATCATTTGTACATTGTGGGACGGTTTCACTGATTCTATACATCATAAAAAACAGAGGAACACAAAAAATTAACACAATATATATCATACATTTCAGATATCACAATATTTTCACATACTACATATAAATCTTTTATTTCTTCCAATTGTTTCCTGCAAGTTTCCCGCTCCACTTATAACTTCTCTTCAAAAAAATTCTTTTGACTATCTATCTTTCTCTCAAACTCTTCCAACGTTTCTTTTTACACTTGTCTGGTGTCTTTTCTAGACGTACCAAAAAACACTATGAGGCTGATGCCATCTCCAACCCCACGGACACGCCACCATGCTCTTTTGTTCCTATTTCTCCTACTAATATATCATGTCGTGGTTCTAGAACAAATGAACCTTCACAGTCTAAGTTAACCAACGAATCCTACACAACATGATAAGACATATATTTTTAATTACTAAAGTGAATTAAATAACACTTGACATATGCACAACACGATCAACTTACAATTTTCTTAGATACTAATCATGAGGCATCTGACGTGTAGTCTCCATTTGGTCTTTTTCGAGTCCTCTTCCACTTCTCATGTCATCACGATGGAAATGGTTCTCGATCATGACTTATGGAGTCCCCATCTCCTAGTTGTTGTCTTTTTTGAGAAATCATTGTTTTCTTAAGTTTTCTACATCCCCCACGAGACAACCCATGGGGGTATTTGTTTTTAGACTTGTTCAAATTCCCGTCTTCACTTTTAACCTATTTTAAACATAGGAAAACAATTAATTTCCATGGTTGTATCCATAAAATTATCAGAAAATACAATTGGTACTAACCATGAACTCCTCATAACTACGAGACTTCACAATTTTTTCCAAACGTTCTTGTTAATTAAAGGTATTTCACCCACGGGCGCTCAATATTAGGCTTAGGCTTTGTAATGTAGTCACTCGTGAGCCGTGACTTAAATCTCCTCCAAGTCGTACCAGCATAAGTGATCCACTTTTTTTCAACTTCGAATCATCACTAAACTTAAATTCCAACTATACATTTACATCAATAAGTATGTATTAGTGTTTATATAAAGTAATATTGAATCAATGAAAATTAAAATTAATACCGGACGTCTGTCAATATGCTCATTTTCACCTCATCTGTTACATCTTTACAATCATCTAATAATATGTTGACTTTGATACGTCCGAGGAACGCATCATAACTCTTAAAAAGTGAACAATAAGGACAACCAAGAATTGTATAAATGACACTAAACTCGACCAGAAGTCTGACACCCTACTTGCGGATTTTTGTTAATTAAGCCATCATTGTGACACCTTTTTGCTGTATTTTTTCTATTCTCCTACTATTGATTGAGAATCATTTGTATTGGTTTCATTTGTATACATATCTTCATCGCTACTAGATGAAAAAGATGCCATCTATCAAGAAATAAAACAATCAACATCAAGACACAAACATCATCAACAATAGCATCATCAACATAATGACATCATCAACAACAGTGAAATCATCAACACAATGGAATCATCAACATAATGGCATAATAACAACAAATACACAAGCAACAATATGGCATCACCAACAACAATGGCATCATTACAATGACATCAACAACAACAAATACATAAACATCACTGCCATCATCAACACAATGACATCAACAACAACAAATACATAAACACCAATGGAAATGACGGTATTATACATGCATGGGGAAAATGTTTACGTACTGGAAATATGATGAATAAGTAAAAAAAATGTTGTCAAAATCTTTCAGTTCCTCCTCGACATCTAAACCGAAGACTAGTCAAGAACGAAGAACACGATGTCGACTTCTTCCTCGACGGTACGAAAGCACAAACGTTGGTTGAAAATATTGCTGTTTCTTCAAGTTTGAAATGGTGTTGCACGTTTTGTTAGGGTTGAAACTAGTTTTGTTTCGTTAGGGTTGAAAATGATGTTGTTTGGTTATGGTTGAAAATCGTGTTGTTTCGTCAGGGGTTGTTTCTTGATGGAAATGAAAATATGGATTTGAAGAGACAAGTTAGCTAGCTCTGTTTAAAGTGATTAAATAATATCACCACAGTTGTTTATCAAAACCGTTGTGATATATGATGAAATTTTATAAAAAAACTCACGAGGTTTTAAGTATTTTTTTTTAAAATAATGAAAAATATATTATAACGGTATCTTTAGACAACCGTGGTGATATAAGATTTACATTAATGATATTTTATATATAAAAAAAGTGTCAAGTTTTAAGTAATTAAAATTTTAAAAAATTTAGAAAATATATCACAACGGTTAGTTTAAAGAACCGTATTGATATACCTTTCTTTTTAAAAATAAAAGTGAAAGGTAGTACTAAAACACTAATGAAATCACGAATTAGCAGGTGCTGAGAATCAAACTCATGAAACATCAACTGATATCACTACAATGTGGTGATAAATTAACAATGTTTAATTAAAAAATAAAATATATATAGGCGCCTGAATTTAGAGATATCACCACGGTCCTTCGAAGGACTGTAATAATGGTGGCGTCGTTGTATGTACTTTTTTACTAGTGACCACAAGAAAAAGCATCCAAAATCGATCACAATCACTTTAAAATATGATGGTGACTACAAGAAAAGATGCAGAATGCATCAATCAATGACACCTAGACTCTGGGTGTTCAACTCACATGACGAGAAGGAAGGATTGACTTGTAAAAATTAATCAAACATTGAAAAACAAGGTGAAACTCACGGATAACAACACACTTGCAATAGAGGGTATTGAAGATTTATCAATAAAGAGGAACAGTGGTGATCATTCATTGATTAAAGATATGTTGTATAATTCGGAAATCAAGTGTAATATTTTAAGAATTAGTCAATTGATTGAAAAGGATAACAAGATTCACATGAAAAATAAAGTGTTGAAAGTTATGGATGCAAAAGGGAGTTTGATCCTAAAGGCTCATATGGCTCAAAACAGAACTTTCAAGATTGAATAAAAAGTAATGAAACATAGGTGTCTTGCAACAACTATTGATTAGGAAGAATGGATCTGGAACTATAGGCTTTGACACTTGAATTCCAAGGATCTCAATGTTATGTAGAAAAACAACATGGTTATGAGGATGAAATTTATCAATATGTCAACTGAAGTATGTGAAGAGTGTGTGCAGGCCAAGCAACACCAAGCCAACTTTAGTAAAGATGCATGATATAGAACCAAGTGTCATCTTGACATGGTGTATTGATACATTTGTAGATCCATGCAAGTTGACTCAATCGGAGGCAATATGTACTTTATTATTTTCATTGATGAGGTGCTGGAAGTATTCAAGAAGTTTAAATCCATGAGAGAAATAAAAAATGATCATAAAATCAAAACTCTTAAAATAGATGGTGGAGATGAATATCTCTCAAATAAGGAAGTGCCACCTTACACGCCTCAACAAAATGGAGTCGCTGAGAGGAAAAATCAATTGATTATGAACATGGTAAGATGCATGTTGAAAGGGAAGAACTTTCCAAAAGAATTACGAGGAGAAGTAATGTCCACAACTGCATATTTGTTGAATATGTGTCCAATAAATAAGCTTAAAAATATTACATCCGAAGAATCATGGTCCGTTTTCAAGTCAAATATGAGTCACTTAAAGGTATTTAGTTAGGTTGCGTATAGACATATTCTAGATCATCTTAGAAAGTAGTTAGATGACAAGGGAGAGAAAATGATACTTGTTGGGTATCACTCTATGGGTGACTACAAACTTATGACACATTTAACAAGAGAATCGTAATCAGTAGGGACATGATTTTTGAATAACTCGGAGTCTGGAAGCATGTTATAATTGATTATAATAGTGCTGGAATTGTTCATGCAGTGTTTGAGAATGTAGAAATTGAAGCAGGTGAAGTGCAAGTTGAAGAAACTGTGAGAAGATCAACATGGCAAAGAGGCATGCCTACGAGATTGCAAGATTATGAGTTGTTCTCAGATAATGAACTAAACGACAATGGTGATCTTGTCTATTTTACGCTCATGGCTGAATCTGAACTAGTGAAAACAGAGGAGGTCTTTAGTGATCCAAAGTGGATACGTGAAATTAAAGAGTAGCTGGAGTTAATTAAGAAAAATAATACATGGGAACTAGTTGATCTACCTCAAAGAAAGAAGTCAATTCGTGTAAGATGGATGTGAAAGTGAAAGCAAATCCCAAAAGTGAAATAATCAAGCATAAGGATTTATTAGTTGCAAAAGGATATTTACAAAGAGAATGCATAAACTTTGAATAAGTATTTGTACCGGTAGCTAGAATTGAAACCATTTGGATAATTGTTTGTATAACAAATAATAACAATAACTCCATCTACCTAATGGACATCAAATATGCATTTTTGAATGGTCCTTTGGAAGTGGAGGTGTATGTGGCACAATCACCTGGTTTTGTTGTGAAAAATCTGGAATCCAAGTTCTATACATTGAGGAAAGTATTGTATGGGCTGAAGCAAGCACCAAGAGCTTGGATTAAAATAATTTATGGGTTTCTAAAAGTGATGGAATTTGATAAATGAGTATCTGAACATGGTGCGTATGTGAAGAAGGATATAAGCCATGAAGTGATCATCCTATGTCTCTACGTTGATGATTTATGGTTACAGGAAACAATAAAGGTTACATTACTGAGTTCAATGGTGATCTAATGAAGGAGTTTGAGATGTCTGACCTTGGTCTCATGAAATATTTCTTTGCCATTGAGTTTCACAAGTTCGAAAAGGGACTGCTCATGCATCAAATGAGGTATGCTCTTGATATATTGAAGAAGTTCGAAATGGAGCACTATAATGTGGAAATTACCCTTGCAAAGCCAGGATTGAAGACGAGCAGGATATTAATCCAACGCAGTATAGGAGGCTAATTGGATCATTGCAGTACTTTTGCAATACGAGCATGGACTTGGCATTTAGTGTGGGCATAATGAGCATATTCATGGGGAAGTCAAATGCATCACACTTGGAAATGGTCAAGAGGATTCTAAGATATGTCAAAGGTTCGATTGGATGAGGATTTCTATTTCTCACAACGGATAAAGGTAGAAGTTGTAAATTGCTCGATTAAACCGACTCAAACTGGTGCAGAGATATAGATGACATAAAATTCACTTCTTATGAGGTTCTAAGAAGGAACCAGTTGTGACACTCTCTTCTTGTAAAATCGAATACATTGCAACATCTATGTGTGCATGTCAAGCTGTATCGTTGATGAATTTGATGAAGGAGTTGTACAACAAAGAGAATGAAGTTGCGACTTTAGTGGTAGACAATGTTTTTCGCTCTAAACCTTGATAAGAATCCCATTGAACATGGTAGAAACAAACATATAAAGATGAGATTTCACTGCTTGAAAGAATTTGTGAGTGAAGGAAAATTGAAGTTAGGGTATTGCAAAAGTGAATATCAAGTGACTCATCTACTAACCAAAGGAGTGTAAACTGAAGTGTTCTAGAGAATGAACAAACACATGAATATGAAAGATTTGAATTAAGGTGGTGTGTTGAGAAAATAGTAATTCAAGTGATCATGTGGTTATTGATAGTACAATAGTGATTACTAATAATTCAGCATGTAATTAATGATAGTTTAGTAAATAATTCAATAAATGATTATTGATAGTTCAACATATGACTAATGCTAACGATGTACTTTAGTTATATGATCATATACAAATGATGTAACACATGTTTGTAAATTTCCTCTCTCTCAATTGTGTTTTATTCTTTCCTATTTTTCTCAATTTGGAAATAACTTGTAGTTCAAGTTACTCTAACAGCAATCATGTCTCTCACCTAGGAAAATTAAGGCCATAAGCCTATTATTTTGTTTGTTCTCAGCCGTCTACAGGATATACCAGCGGCAGCATATTGCTTGTTCTCTAGAACGCAACATTTCTCTTGCGCATGTCAAGAAAAATAACTATTCTCTCGCTGGTTATAGCAAACTGTGTTTATCTTTGTAATAATTAAATAATATACAAGATAAGTTTCATTTGAATTATATCCCAAAAAGTAATTGGAATATTAGATATCTGTCTGCCGAATGTAATATCCACTTGAACCAACCTGACAAAAAAAAGTTTCTAGTTTTACTCACAACATTATAGAGACAAAAAAAAATCAAAAATTTAAATTAAAAACTAAAAGATGAAAACAAGGTACTCCACTTAGTATATAAATAAACTCACAAAACTCATTCCATTGCATTGGTGTGACACAACAATACAAATTGAAACTAACAAGAACATGGCAGCTACTAGCACTTGTTTGACCTTGACAATATTGGTGGTTTTTGGAACATTAATATATAACACAAACAATGTTTCAGCTCAATGTGGAGGAAGTCTTCCAGCTCTAATTTCTGAGTGCTCTAAGTTTGTTCAGAAATCTGGACCAACTATTCCACCATCACCAGGGTGTTGTGCAGTGATAAGAAGCTTTGATGTTCCATGTGCTTGTAAAATGGTCACTAAAGAAACTGAAAAGTTTGTGAGTATTCAAAAGACAGTATTTGTTGCAAGATCTTGTGGATTGAAACTTCCTGCTGGAATGCAATGTGGATGTAAGAATTTTCTATTCATATTTGGATACCAATTAGATTGTTTTTGAAGAAATATATTAGTTAAATGATAGTGCATATGTATGTTTTTTTTTCTTTTATTACAAGTGATATATAGAAAAATGAAAAAGAAAACTTATTGACAATTGTGATGACTTTGTTTCAGCTGTTAAACTGCCTCCAAAAGCAATGAAGTGATCAACATCTTGGACTGCCTCAGTCAAAGTGTCTTTCTGTTGACAATAAAGCACTTTCCATTTTCTGTAAATGACAAATAAGTAATCCTCCATATCACATTGTTGTGTGTTCATGGAAGAACAGTGTTGGAATGTCCCAAACATATCTATTTATAATAATCTAATATTTTTCTTTTGTTCTTTTGCACAAGTTTTATACCATGGGTTATTCCCAACTTTTCTTAAAAACTAAATAATGCTAATTAACAACATAAGTCCCTTTTATTAATTAAAATGATATGAGTCTTATTAAATTTACATTTTTATATATTTTTGTCATTGATTTATAGTGATTAATGTTGGGACAAGTGATTCCAAAAATAAGAGGAGGTAAATTGTGTTTCTTTAAAAATTAATGTTTAATTAATTTTTTTTAGTAAAATCAATTGTTTAAAACAATTTTAAAAAAAAAACAGCCAGAATAAATGAATAAAATAAAATCATAGTAGAAAATATATTTGAGCAGAATAAATATAAGCAAGCAACGAAAATAAATAAAAAAAAGGATAAAAAAAATTGCAATAAAGATTTATAGAGGTTCAACCTAACCGACATACTCATTTCTCCAAAAATTTTTTGAGAATTTTTACTAGAGATGTGAGCTTTTCATATATTACGCTCATAATTCTTTGTACAAACAAACTTGGAGTATTACGCTGGCTATCCTCTAAACCAATCGAAGATTTTAACAGAATTTCTCACCAACCAAATGAGAGTTTTTACTCTATGTATAGCTCATGAATCAAACCGAGATTTTAACGGACAGTCTCACAAACCAAATGAGAATTTCTACACATACGCAACTCACAAATCAAACAAAGATTTTTTCAGACAATCTCACAAAACAAATGAGAGTTTTTATATCAGACGAAACTCACGAATCAAACGGAGATTTTCAGGGACAAACTCACGAATCAAGCGAATGCTTTCACTAGCTAAACTTACAACCAACCATAACTTCGTACAAAAGATATTTCACAAGAGAAAAAATATTTTTAACAAATTACAATATCACCCTTACACCAGAATATACGATACAAATCTCACTAATATATCTCATTTTTAAAGCACTATGACAATATTAATGAAACTAAAGAAATGAAAAGAAAAAGGAGTAGAGAGTGAGAAAGAGTGTTAAAACACATTTTTTTATTTGATTGAAAGTGATGAGAGTCATCTATTTATAGGTAAGAAATATGCCTCAAAAAGGAAAATTATTTGTGGGATTTTTAATGCTCGATTATAATCGATTAGGTGTTAGGTCAAATTAATTATGGGCTTCATAAAAACGACAACCCTAATTCCTTAACAAAAGAAACCCTACAATGACTATTATCCTATCGATTATGAGTGTTCGTAATTGATTAGGAAAATTTAAACCTTAATCAATTAGGCATTGTATGTAGGTCTCCTAAAAGTTTAATAACACTCTTTATCAATTCCACAAGAACCTTGATGGTTCTTATAAGGGTCTTAAAGAGTTTTATCAAAATAGAGAGGTTAAAAATATTTTTAGGTGAGTGTGTGCATTCTCTTAGTAGTTTAAGAACTATGCTAATATCTTTTACAAAACTCTCATCACTCATACATGAATCCGATGAGTTTTCACACATTCCTTCTTTCACAAACTATGAAGCTTCAAGATCAATATTTCAACAATTCATTTGGGATTTGACTTCTTTTATTTGATGAGGATTAATAAGACTCCTTTATACACACCATCATCACATAGATTTCTTGTATGAGATCATCGTAGATTCCACCGAACGCCGCTTGACATTAGGTGTTGTCCTTAAGAGATTAACTTTGATATTTTGATCTCCTAAGACTAATATATTTATCATCACTTCATATGACTTTATATCATAGTGTTATCATCATCAAAACTAAAGCTGAAAAAATGAGTTGGATTAGACAGAAAAACCTATAAAACTAAAGGGCTTGAATAACAACACTAGGGCCCAATTATTATAGAAGTCTTTTAGCCCAATCTCGATAAAAATAATTTAAAATAATGAAATTCTGAAACAAACTATTTAATAAATTAAAAAACTATATTTATTTTAATAAAAAGAATTTGGCATTGGTTGGCCCAACCAAACCAATCATTCCAATTTCAACGCCCAACCCACCTGCTGTGTGTAATGTTTTTAGTAAATAACACAAACAATTGAATGAATCTAACAACACCTTTCACTAGTACATAAGATGAATACAAGAGAAAGTGATAGAGAATTACAACAATGAAACAGTAAAATATGTGGAAGGAAAAGTATTGATAATGCACTAATGCTTAGTGTAAATCTAAAAAGAAGAAATCATTCCTAAGAATGCCAAAAGGAGGAAATAGAAGTTTCATCAAATTCTGCACACTATGATTGGTACCTTCTCTTTCTATTTGTACTCAAAGAGAGAATACTTACGTTTAGGAACACTGAATATGATATGGTTCAGGAGCCAAGTTATGTAGACGTTGTAGAGCATCTTCCAGCATGCCAGTCAATCTAAAATTTAGCTTGTCAAACAACGGAGAAAGCAATTGTTTTCTACTAGTTGAAACTACTTTTGGAACATGGTTCAAATCATTCCACTTCTGATCTCAAAACGTTTCTCTTTCACTTATCATATAGCCTGTTTCTCTAAAACAAGCGATAGATCTCCATTCACACGTATATAAACCTCAGGACTTCTGTCAATCCTCCATGTCTTATATATATTGTCGCCATCCTTGACTATGTTGACATCCTCCTTTTTTTCTTGAAGAAACCTTAATACTTGTTTTCGTAAGAGGACTCTGGGAAACTTTGAGTGTCGGATGGTGGTTGTTATCAAAAGCAACACTAAGTCCATCAGAACTATTCCTCTGAGGCAGATCTCGTATATCACTGGGAAGCTTTTCTAGGGAGGTGATGTTTGGACCTCTACGGAGACAGACTTTTGTTGAAGACTCAGAATTAGAAGCAAATATAGTATCACAAGTGATTTGATGAACAAGAGAATAAACTGAATATTCCAAGTTGGGTAAATCTCCAGAATCATTTGTAATCCATGAATGTGTGACTTTTGAACTCAGACGAGCTATTTTTTTTATCAACAGTGTATTCAATGGAACTAGTCATGGTCGCATCAAATCTATCTGGCATCTTAAGATCCCTAGAATCTGAATTGACGAGACTATGGTAATGTCTGGAAAAAGCTATTGAATCTATAATGATGTTGTATGAGACACTTGAGTCTGATAACTATTCTGGTTTGATGAAACCAATAGGTATGTTTAGGATTTTGGTCCAATGTCTTGATAATATGTATAAGAGTTAAGTTGTTTAGGTTAGGACTTTGGTATGATGATGATGTACTTAGGTATGACGATGATGGGTTTCGGTTTGACGATGTAGGACATCAGTCCAATGTTGCAGGACTTCGGTTCAGTGTTTTGATTGGTACTTGATAATGAGTGTAGCAGGTTCGGATGGATATTATTTGCATTTATTTGGTCACGCATCATGTACATTGGAGTTAGGTTAGGACTTTCGTCCGATGATCATGGACTTCGGTCCGACAAGGATGGACTTCGATTTAGTGTTGTAAGATGGTACCTCGTGCATGAGAGTAGAGGTTATCGTGTCTTATATAGCATTCACGTGCATCGATGTGTGAGTGTATGAGTTGGAGTGTTAATCGTTATGTTGTGATGTCAAGTAAAAATAAAAGGCAGTAAGAACCTTCCTAATATTTCATGACTTATTCAAGTACATAAAAGGAAACTTGCTAAAAAAACCAATAATTATCTTTAAAATATGACAATTTATTTTCCCATCCCAAATCCTTGATGAAAAGTAAAAAATGCCCCCAGTTTTCGAAGATGCATCTCTGAACGCACTATTGCCTCACTTTTCCATAAATTAATTCGGAGATACATCTTCGTATTTGTTTTAGGGTTTATTCGCAAATACATCTCCGAATTAACCCTTAATTTCAAATCCAAGGGGAAATTTGGAGATGCGTCTCCGAACGTGTTTAATGTATATATATTGCACCAGACCCTCCCTCTTCCCGTTCTTCATTTTATGAAACTTTTTCATCCTTACTTCAAGCAAGATCTGAGCTCATAGTAACATACTTCACGTACATTTTTCAAGATTCTTCAAGGATAAGTACTACATCTACTTCAAGCATTTAAAAATTCCAACTAACTCCACTTATTCATCCTTGACACTTTTTTGAGTAAATTTCTCATTTAACTTTATTTTTATTTTTTATTAATGTATTAGGTAAAATAGCTTGTTATAAATGCAATAGGTAGTAGTAAAATTCATAATAGATAGCTCTTAGATACATGCACTATCATTTGATTGACTTTTGGATTATTAGGGCAAGACTGATATCAGTTTCTGTCATTGATGCTAACACGAGCTTTTTTGGAGATGCATCTTTGAATTTATGGTTTACTGGTTTTCAGAGATGTATATCTAAAACTTTCCTGGGTGAAAACTGATGTCTTTTTATCATATTGTTTCAGGAAAAATGGCTGCAAACAACAAAGACAAACTAAGACTCAACCGTGAGACCCAACATGCGTATGTTTGATGTGAGAGGACTGGGATTCAAAATGAGCATGCCAGAGTTAGGTGGGGGACCATCCATAGGCCTCATGAGGGGGAGGCTCCGACTTTTAAGAGTCGTCTATCATAGGGATCCTCATCCCAAGGGAAAGTCTCCCCTAATCACGTAGACCGGGAGGAAGCTCCTGATGTTGCAAATGATGGTGCTCTTCAACTTGCAAACCCTTTTCCAGGAGGGCCCTCTTACACCTCTTTACTGATAGACTATAGATATCATGTTTTTGAGCATGTCTAGGCTGGAGAGGTATTTTTGTTAACGATTTTTATTTATATGTTTTAAACACTTTCCGTGCGACTAATATTTTGTTTTTAATAGGTGTGTGATTGTTTGAAGTTTGTTAACCACAACAGAAAGATTCTGAAGCATTATCATCCTAAGTATCATTGGTTCTAGAGTATCCTCCAATAGTCCGGTCTTGCAGGCCTGTGTTGCTTCAGGTACAAGACCATTAGTCATGGCATGTATGAGGCTTTTGCTGAGAGATGGCATACGGAAATGACATCTTTCCATTTCCCTACTGACGAGATGGCGATTATCCTAGATGATGTTGCTTACCTTCTATGCATTTCTATCAAGGGGAGGTTACTTGATCATTCTAGGATCAAACATGATAAAACCCAGAAGATAATGGTCATTTATTTGGGAGTTGACCCAATGGATGCCCAGATGCAGTGTGAGAGCACTAGAGGTGCACATGCCAAATTTCCTTACTTGGAGGTGATAACATGAAATAATATCACATTTTTGGACTCGATTTAATTAAATTATATTATTATTTGATTCGATTTATTTCATATTATTCGATATTACTTGGTATTTTCCTTCTATTTATTCCAGGCAACATTATTTGAAGCATACGTGAAAAAGAAAGAAAAGGAGGTGCAAAAAGATGATGAGAAGCAATTTCCACGAAAGCCCAGCCCACAACTATCAACTAGAAGCGCTGAAGCTGTGACGACCGCCACACAAGGTGTGACGAGCGTCACGCCCCCCTGCTTTGTGTTACGAGCGTAACAAATGGTGTGACGAACGTCACACCCCCATTCCTATATTTTTGGGTTTGACGCGTAACAGAAGCACGTTCTTCCTCTTTCTTCGCTTGACCAGTTGACATGAGGAAACCTACTGAATGGAAGAAAAGGTCACTTGGTGGAGTGGTATAAATAGGACCAGTGGTGGAACCCTGTAGGGGACGCTCAATTTTCCAGTTTTCGGCACCGCATTATTTTTACTGTTTTTCTTATTTTCCAGCACTCTACTTTCCTAGCAATTTTTATTTCCTTTCCTTTTCTAGTCAATTTTAAAGCATTCAATTAATTTTCTCACAATAGTTTCTACACCGGAAACTATTGTGCAATTTTTACTGGATCCAACCTTACGTTAGATCATAGTATTTTATTCCTTCGTTTTTATTTTCTTGTCCGATCGAAGATTGTAAGAACAAATCCAACCGGTTTGTGGTGGAGAGTTCAAGCATCGAAGCTAGGAATAATCAAGACTTCTATTAATTTTACAGGTTCTTTAATTTTATTGTTTAAATTTATGTATGCTCTGCACTGTTATTTATTTATACTGTCTGTCTGATATGGCTGTATGTAAGCATAATTATTGTTTAGGCTTGTTTAGCATGTCTGGCTAAATAAACTTAGATATCGGTATGTAGAGTAAGCGGAATGAAGGAATCAAAACTAAGTTGGTTTAATTTTGTTTAAAAACATAATCACTCTTTTTATGGTCTCAATTTACAAAGTTAATACCAAGGTTTTTGTACGAGAGTAAAAGACATAAAGAAGTTAAAATCAATAGAACGACGATTTGAGCTTTTAACTGGACAGTGTAAATTGGACATTAATTTTAAATCAGGGCGAAAGCAATTTTTAGAGTTAATTAAATTCTAATCATTTTCAAAAAGTATTTTTAAAGGTTAAATGTGAGGACGAGAGTTAAGCATTTAAGTTTAATTATATAATCTAAGTCAACAGAGCGAGAGTTTGAGACAAGAGTGTTTAAATGGTTAGCATTTTCTTAAAAAGAGTTTCTATAGATTCTATTGTTTTCAAAAAGTGATTTTGGACTTAACAAATTAGTGACAGCGCACGTTAATATAAAGTCATAGTCTATTCGACAGAGCGAGAGTTTGAGAAAAGGCTTTTAAATCAATAGTGTCTACTGAAAAGATTTACTTTAAAACTACGAAACCAACGAAGATTTGATTCCCTAATTACGACGAACTGCATACCGATATCCGCGTTATTCGATATTTAATCTAGACCTTATTTTAGTTTTACTTTTCCCCCTAATCATCAAAGTATCATCCGCCTTAGCTTTACGAAGTAACCTTAGAAAACGGTATATCGATTCATAAGTCCCTGTGGGATCGATATCTTTTATTACTACGCGATTAGACTGTGCACTTGCAGTTAATACCCCAATAGACTCATAAAGTCGCGATCAAGTTTTTGGCGCCGTTGTCGGGGACTTTTATTTAGTCGATATCGTAACTCTTCCGTTACGCTGTAGAGACTAAGGCAATTTTTATTTCCTTTTTTTCGTTGATTTGTATGCCACATACTCGCTCACAAGGCGAACCGTATTACTTACGAATCAACGACGTTGAACGATATCTCCGAGTCTTACGACGAATTCGGGAGTATCGTGCTGCAAACAGTCTCCCTCCAATCGAAATTCCTGATCTCAAAAATTTTCTTCCTTCGCCGATACCCGAGATGGCAGAACCAGCTCGTGCTCTTCGAGATTACGCCGCTCCATCGCAAGACGAGCCGCATTCGAGTATTGCTCCACCCGCAATCGAAGCAAACTACTTCGAACTTAAACCTTCGCTGTTACAGGCAGTGCAACAGAATCAATTCTCTGGAAATCCTACCGAGGATCCAAACCTTCATTTATCCGTATTTGTTCAATACGCTGATACTGTTAAAGCTAATGGTGTCACTTCAGAGGCAATTCGACTTCGTCTTTTTCCTTTCTCGTTAAGAGATAAAGCTAGAAGATGGCTTCAGTCTCTTCCTTCCAACTCAATCACCACATGGAATGAGTTGAAGAAAGTCTTTCTTGCCCGATATTTTCCTCCAAGCAAAACAACTATGTTAAGAGCCCAGATAAATGGATTTAAACAGAAAGATAACGAGTCTCTTTTCGAAGCATGGGAAAGATACAAAGACATGATGAGACTTTGTCCACACCATGGTTTAGAGGACTGGTTAGTAATTCATACCTTTTATAATGGTCTCTTATACAACACAAGATTAACAATAGACGCCGTCGCAGGTGGTGCGCTTATGGATAAACCTTACGCTGATGCTTATCAACTTATCGAAAGCATGACCCAAAACCATTATCAGTGGGGAAGCGACCGAGCAATGGTAGAGAAACCTCAAACGAAAAGTGGCATGTACGAGATAAGTAGCCTTGATCATGTTAATGCAAAAGTGGATGCTCTTGCCCAGAAAATTGAAAGTTTAAATGTATCACCTCCAGCCGCCGTGGTTGCCGTGACTCAAAATTATGAAGTCTGTGGAATCCAAGGTCACACTCCTACAGATTGTCAACTCCTAACAGGAATCCAAGCAGAGCAGGTGAACTATGCACAAGGAAATCCTTACTCGCACACCTATAACTCAAACTGGAAGAACCATCCTAATTTTTCATATAAGAGCAACAATGCCTTATACGCACCAGGACAAGCTCCCAATCAAGCCCCAGCTATACCTCCTGGATATCAAAAGCCGACCCCATCTACATCTAACAATAACGTTCCTAGGAAATCCAACTTGGAAATCATGATGGAGAACTTCATAGCTTCTCAACAGCAAACCAATAAAGATTTCTTAAACCAGAATGTACACACTAACGAACAGATTAAACAACTAGCAAGTAAAGTAGATGCCCTGGCTACCCATAACAAAATGTTGGAAACACAAATCTCACAAGTAGCTCAACAACAAGCACCTACTGCAGTCCCAACTGGTACATTTCCTGGACAACCCCAACCTAACCCGAAAAGCCACGCTCATGCAATTATATTAAGAAGTGGAACAGAGGTAGAAGGACCATCTGATCCAAGAATTGAAAACCAAAACTCTAAAAAGCCAACTGAGGAAGAAAATAAACCTAAGGAAAAGGAAGAGAGTAATAAGGAAACCGTAGAAAAGAAAGAACCTTATGTACCTCCACCGCCTTACAAACCACCTATCCCTTATCCTCAGAGGCTAATTAAAACCAAAGACGCGGGCCAATTTAAAAAATTTGTTGACCTACTGAAACAATTAAACGTCACCATTCCTTTCACAGAAGCTATTACACAGATGCCCTCATATGCTAAGTTCTTAAAAGAAATTCTTTCTAATAAAAGAAAACTTGAAGATAGCGAAACTGTTACACTCACTGCTGAATGTAGCGCTATAATCCAGAATATGCCTCATAAACTTAAAGATCCCGGTAGTTTCTCTATACCCTGTCACATAGGAAAATTTGTCATAGACAAAGCTTTATGCGACTTAGGAGCCGGTATCAGTGTTATGCCCTTGTCCATATGCAAGAGACTTGAAATGGGAGAATTAAGACCAACTAAAATGTCTGTGCAATTAGCAGATCGTTCCGTTAGATATCCCGTAGGAATTCTTGAAAACGTTCTCGTGCGCATAGGTCAATTCTACATTCCAACCGATTTTATAATTATGGACATAAGAGAAGATGAAGTTACACCCATTATATTGGGAAGACCATTCTTAACAACCGCCAGTGCTATCATAGACGTAAAACGAGGATGACTCACTTTCGAAGTAGGAGAAGAGAAAATTGAGTTCATTCTTTCCAAATTTTTGAAAGCACATGCAATAGAAGACACATGTTACTTCATGGATATCATCGATGAATGCATAAAAGAAATAGAATTAGAAAATGACAAATTGTCTGACTATCATGTAGAAGACAGACTGAACCATTGTTTAGCCATAACATCGGATCCTACGCAATGCCTTGAGAAACCAACCCTCGACCTGAAAACACTTCCCAAAAATCTGAGATATGAATTCCTAGACTTAGAACTTGAACGACCAGTGATAGTTAATGCAGACCTAGGAAAACTCAAAACCGAAAAACTCCTACATATCTTAAGAAAATATCCGACCGCACTAGGATACAACATCACCGATCTAAAAGGGATAAGTCCTTCTATTTGCATGCACCGCATCATGCTAGAAGAAGACTGTAAAACTTCTAGGGAACATCAGAGGAGACTAAACCCGATCCTGAGTGAGGTAGTGAAGAAGGAAGTAACGAAGTTATTAGAGGCAGGTATCATATATCCTATATCTGATAGCAAATGGGTTAGTCCTGTACACGTAGTACCAAAGAAAGGAGGTATAACAGTTATCAAAAATGAAAAAGGAGAAACTATAACCAAACGAATCGAATCGGGATGGAGAATGTGCATTGATTATAGAAAGCTAAACAAAGCAACCCGAAAAGATCATTTTCCTTTACCATTCATAGACCAGATGTTAGAACGATTAGCAAAGCATTCTCATTTCTGCTATCTAGACGGTTACTCAGGCTTCTTTCAAATACCAATTCATCCTGATGACCAAGAAAAGACAACATTCACATGTCCTTTTGGTACCTTCGCTTATCGACGAATGCCGTTTGGCTTATGCAATGCTCCTGCAACCTTCCAAAGGTGCATGATGGCAATATTCGCCGATTTTCTCGAAAACATCATGGAAGTCTTTATGGATGACTTTTCCATATGCGGGCAAAGTTTCGAAGAATGTCTTGAAAACCTAGAAAGAGTTCTAGAACGATGTGTAAAAGTAAACCTAGTACTTAATTGGGAAAAATGTCACTTTATGGTACAAGAAGGAATTGTTTTAGGACACATTATATCAAATAGAGGAATTGAAGTAGACAAAGCTAAAATAGAAGTAATCGAAAACCTTCAACCTCCGAAAACTGTAAGAGAAGTACGAAGCTTCTTAGGACATGCTGGTTTTTATCGACGATTTATTAAGGATTTCTCTAAAATAACTAAACCTTTAATCGGATTATTAATGAAAGATGCTGAATTCATCTTCGACAATAAATGTTTAGAAGCATTTCAAACGCTTAAACAAGCATTAATCTCCGCGCCCATAATGCAGACTCCGGATTGGAATGAACCATTCGAAATAATGTGTGACGCAAGTGACTACGCCGTAGGCGCTGTTTTAGGACAACGAAAGGATAAAAAACTTCACGTCATATATTATGCAAGTAGAACTCTAGATGAAGCACAGATGAATTACGCCACGACCGAGAAAGAACTTTTAGCAGTAGTGTTTGCACTAGATAAATTTCGTTCTTACTTGGTCGGAGCTAAAATAATCATTTACACTGACCACGCTGCCATTAAGTACCTCTTAACAAAAAAGGATGCTAAACCTAGACTCCTAAGGTGGATCTTGTTGTTACAAGAATTTGATTTGGAAATCAAAGATAAAAAAGGAACTAAAACGTAGTGGCAGATCACCTTTCTAGACTAGAAAATCTGGAACCGGAAAGAACATCGATCAATGATGACTTCTCGTACGATAGACTTATAGCTAATTTGGAAGAAAATAGAGCTGATGAACAGGTAGAGACCACCTTGGCTGTATGCGTTACACTATGGAACGCCGATTTTGTCAATTATTTAGCCGCCGGAATAGTTCCACTTGATTTATCCTACCAACAAAAGAAACGATTCTTCCATGACTTGAAACATTATTATTGGGACGACCCTTTACTTTTTAAAAGAGGCCCCGATGGTATTTTCCGTCGGTGTATACCTGAAGAAGAGATAGAAAGTATAATCCAACATTGTCATTCCGCTCCTTATGGTGGACACGCAAGTACATCCAAGACCTGTTCTAAAATCCTACAAGCCGGTCTTTATTGGCCAAACATATGGAAGGATGTGCATGCTGCTGTCAAGAAATGTGATAGATGTCAACGCACGGGAAACATATCTAGACGTGACGAAATGCCACAAAAGGGCATTTTGGAAGTAGAGATTTTCGACGTGTGGGGAATAGATTTCATGGGACCTTTTCCACCTTCTTTCGGTAACAAGTACATACTCGTAGCGGTTGATTAAGTATCAAAATGGATTGAAGCTATAACTTCTCCAACAAACGACACACGAGTAGTAACTAGACTCTTTAAGAATATAATCTTTCCAAGATTTGGTGTCCCAAGAATAGTAGTCAGTGATGGTGGATCACATTTCATATCTAAGATACTCGAAAAACTATTGTTTAAGTATGGTGTAAAACATCGAGTAGCGACACCTTACCATCCTCAAACCAGTGGACAACTGGAAGTGTCTAACAGAGAAATTAAGCAGATATTGGAAAAAACAGTCGCCACGTCAAGAAAAGACTGGTCATCAAAATTACCTGAAGCTTTATGGGCTTATCGAACTGCTTACAAAACTCCCATAGGAACAACTCCCTTTAGGCTTATTTACGGAAAATCTTGCCACCTCCCAGTAGAGCTAGAACATAAGGCCTATTGGGCTATTAAAAATTTAAATTTAAACTATAAGGCCGCCAGTGAAAAGCGAATCCTTGATATAAACGAATTAGAGGAACTTAGACGAGACGCTTACGAAAATGCCAGAATCTACAAAGAAAGGACGAAAAAATGGCATGATAAGCGCATATCAAGGAAAACTTTCAAACAAGGCGATGTAGTCCTATTGTTTAACTCTAGACTTAAGTTATTCCCAGGAAAACTACGCTCTAGATGGTCAGGCCCTTTCCAAGTCACTAATATTTTCCCTAGTGGAGCTGTGGAAATTAAGGGAAAATCTATGGAAACATTTATCGTAAACGGGCAGCGTCTGAAACATTATCACTATGATGAAAACAATGAAGACTCGCAAATTCTGCACTTAGACGTATTGTGTCCTAAATCCATAGATTAACATTTACTAGTTTTATGTCGAGCTTGTGACATTAAACAAAGCGCTTCGTGGGAGACAACCCAAAATTTTTTACTATCTTTTCTTTGATTATTCTTTTGATTTTATTTAGTATTCATTCTTCATTTATTTTATTTTATAAAACTTTTCTTCTTTTCTCCTTTCGGCATCTGGCCAAATCCTGACTAAATTCTTGTTTTTCTTTTCTTTAGTTAACACTAACCTGATGGGACAAATTGATCGTATGGGTATCAAATTCAGAGGGAAAGCTCAGAAGAAAAAGTTTGAAGAACTAGCAGAGAGAGAGATGCTACCTAGTTTCTATGCTGATGATTGGGCAATGACTGCCCTTGGACTAAGAGAGAGTGTCATGTATCTGCTGAGTCAAATAGGGTGGGAAACCACTCCTATTCGAAGACAATTTGTCACTTACCGGAGGCTAACTCTAGAATTCCTTAGCTCCCTGATCTATCTACCCAGCCATGGAAAAGGAATAAGCAGAGGTTTCATTCAGTTCAGGATGTTCAATATGGAGTATCAATTTAACATTCAAGACTTTACTAACCTTTTAGGGTTTCCTACCTCTTTTGATACATTCACCATGAGCCAAGAAGACCTTTTTGAATATAGAGAACTTGAACATTTTTGGGGAAGTTTAACGGGAAATGACGACCCTGAGGAGCATGAGTTTCTTTCTGGAAACATACATAACCCAGCTTTTCGTTATTTCCATAAAATCCTAGCACACACTCTTTTTGGGAAGAAATCAAACATTACCACAGTTTCACGTGATGAACTCTTCATAATATTCTGTGCTTCCCAGAACCGTCCAGTGAATGGTGCAACTTATATGTTGGCGAATTTTGACCGCCTTATTCAAGATGACCGAGCACCAATTCAAATAGGCGGATTGATAACCATGATTGGTAGTGCTATCGGATTACGCCAACCCATGCTTGACTTGAGCCCTTTTTGTGGCATTGCGCCTATGAGTATACCCTTCCTCTTCAACACTATGTTTATAGGAAACCTAGGACCTGAAGAGTTTGAGCTAATAATTAACAACCAAGTTCTTTGCCTATTCACCTTGCCTAGCCCAAGGACTAGTGTTCATAACCGAAACAATTGGCTCTACAATCTGAATGGAATACCTTCTCCTGTTAGATCTACTGAATCCATCCAAGACTATGAGATTTGTGACAACCAGATTCCTTATGCTGAGTCTGATCCTAAGAAACCATCTGGTTATTACGATATTGACTCTCCACCTCATCCTATCCCGACCGAAGAGTCGGCAATACCTGATCTTAGACATCATATGCCCGGAACTGATTATAACACCGCCATTCAAGCCTTGATGTCAGAACAAGAAGCCATCAGAAAAGAGCTAACTAATATGGGACATGAATTTCTGGGATACATGAGCAGTATGACAAATCAATTCCACAAGTTGCTAAACCGTGTTAACTCCTTTGCTGCTCCGGCCAAAGATCCTACAAGTGGCTAGAAGTTTTTAGTTAATTAGTTTTAGTTTTAGGGAATCTATAGTTTCATTTAACATTATTTTAATCTTAGTATTTGTTTTCCATGTTTTCTTTTACCTTCAAATGTTACATTATGTTTATGAAGCTATTGCATTATTGGTTTATTTTATTTTATTTTGTTCTATGCAATATCTACAATTATCAATAATGATATTTACTGTTTGTTGCTTACATAACCTATTAGAAAAAAAATATATTTACACTATGGTGTAATAGAGTAGCATGCATGGTATTTCTAAAATATATCAACAGCAAAATAAAATAAACATAAGCAAAACAAAATAAAAACAATAAAATAATAAAAACATATTATGAAGCACCCACTTAAGTGACCGTTGCAAGCTGACTGGTGTGACGAGCGTCACACAAGCCATCACGGTCTTCACGCAAGTGCATGTGACGCCCGTAACACCTTCTTTCACGAGCGTGACAACTTCAGAATAGGTGAACATTAGTGACCGTTGGGGACACGACCGTTACTCACCCACCTTTTTATTTTCCCCATTCATTCACCTTTACTCCATCCCAATCACATTCATCCACATTTATTTTCCTTTCACCCACTTCTCTTCCAACTTCCAAACACTCTCCCTATAAATACCTACACTCCATTTCTCCCTAAACCACATCATTCTAACAAACAATTCTATACAAATACATTTTCATCCTCTTTCCTTTTTTCAACCCACCTATCAATATGGCGGAAAACCAACAATTCGGAAATATCATCTTCCGATCCGAAGATGATAACTATCAACGAGAGCAATTCGATCGGTTTCAACAACGAGGTGTCATCTCTACCAAGTATCCTGATTTAAATTGTTTACAAGAATTAGGATTACTTCAAGGTGTGCAATGGATGCTTCGGCTCGCTGATTTAACTTTTCTTTGCACACACAATAAACCTACCTACCCATCACTCACCTTAGAATTTTTAAGTTCTTATTCATACACCACTCCAACCGGTGAAGACGAGTACTTAACCGGTACCGCAACTTTCCGCATGTTCAACACCGAGTACTCACTATCCCAGGATCAGTTGAGTGCCATGCTACAGTTCCCTGTAGGAGACCAAGTCCACCCAAGAATCCCTCCGAACTCACAGTGGCCCATAAACGCCTTCGACCTCTTTAGAAAAATATCCGGTGTGGAAACCGATAATTGGGATGCACTACTTGCTTCACACATACATAACCCAACCATCCGGTATTTTATCCGCATTCTGCAAAACACCATTTTCGGTCGACCCAACAACAACAAAGTCAATGCCAAGGAATTATTCTTCCTCCACTGCGTCTTTGCAATGGATACAAAGGTAAACACCGCTTCTTTCTTATTTCACCATATCCGCACCCTATATGCTAGAGGCCGCCAACCTTTCGTGATTGGAGGATTAATAACCACCATAGCACTTGGCTTAAATCTAGGGGACCGCCTTCAAAATTTACAAGCTCTCCCACCCCTATTTATGGATATAAGCTATTGTCGCTCCAGCCGCTTAATCAAAAATAGGGTAGGCGGAAGGTATTATCTTATGGTGAATAACCAAGAAGTCCTAAGCGTTGTTTTACCCAACATTGCCCTCACAGATGTCACCAACCCCGACCGATTCATCTACGACCTTAATGCTCCCGAAGCTACCAAGCCTACACAAGCAAACACGGCCCCGAACGAGTTTGAAGAAATGGAGCAAGGTGATCAAGGTCTTGAACAACAGTCAGCCCCGCTTAACCCTTCCGATAATGCAACTGGTCCATCCTCCCGACGTCGTCGAAGAAGAAGGCCAGCAATTAATGATGACATCATGGATGCTATTGATGCCATGCATGCGCAGAATACCGAAGTGATGCAACTGATGGCCAGATGCAACATCAGCAGGAAGCAAGGAATGCAATAACCGACCAGCGGTTCACTGATTTGCTCAACAGGTTTGATGACTTAGAAGTATGTCAACGCTCACCGGGCCCGAGAACACGAGAACGCAGGCAAAATTGAGCATATTTATTTTATTTTCCTTTCTTTTCGCTTTTCTTTAAAACATTGGGGACAATGTTTCACTTAAGTATGGGGGGGGGGGGGAAACTTTGTTTCCGTTATGATTATTTCTTTTCCAACATTCCTCTTTCAAGTATGTTATCTTCCCTTTCATTGTTATTTCCCTTATCTAAATATAATATATTTTAAGTCGAGTCCCTAGTGTGAAAATTTTGTATTATCTTTTCCCCTCAATTTTCTTGAGCCAAAAAAAAAAAAATTTAACACTTAACACACTCAATAAGTATAAAGGTTGCTTATTTTATCAAACTTGAGTAAAATTAAGACGAAAATTATTACCGCCCAAACGCTCCAAAAACCTCAACATGTTAGATCGGGAAAAGTACCTATTATACCAATCCCTTGAACTCTTAGTTTTATAGTAACCCCGAGTAGTTTATACGAGAAGTCGGCACCATCTTAATAGCAAACTACATGGAGAGCCGATGAATATAAGTGAATGATTCCCAAAACAAAAAAAAAAAAAAAAAATATATATATATATATATATATATATATATATATATATATATATATAATATATATATATATATATATATATATATATATATATATATATATATATATATATATAGGAAATGCACTAATTAAGTTAGGTGATCCTTACCAGATCATTTAATCCAAAGGTTGCGGACCCTACAAAAACATTGTATGAACGATCCACTGTGAGTTGGTTCAGCGGTTTCTGGTGCTGAACTTGGTAGGGCGGACTACGGTCCGATCCCCCGCAATTTGCAATGGACTAAATAACAAAGTTATCCAACTTATGTACCAAAACTTCAAGCTAAAAAAGGGAATCAGAATCGCTAACCGGTTACTCCACTATGTGCGCGAAAAGATAAAGGGCTTAATATGATTTCACTAGAATGAAAACGGGTGAAATAAGAGTAAAAGAACTAGGATAGCTATAATAGCGTGACTCGAACTGGTTTGCATAAGGTGAGGGTATCTGAGGTTGTAACGGTAGTTGTTGATGTTAAGATTAAGCTCAGGCTATTTCTAAATGAGATTTACTTGCAACCTAGCGCGAATTGATGTGTGTTTAGAAATTTCATCTGGCTAATCTTTTAAAACGATTTCTATACTGTATCTTGCTTGAGGACAAGCAAAAGTCTAAGTATGGGGGAGTTTGATAACATGAAATAATATCACATTTTTGGACTCGATTTAATTAAATTATATTATTATTTGATTCAATTTATTTCATATTATTCGATATTACTTGGTATTTTCCTTCTAGTTATTCCAGGCAACATTATATGAAGCATACGTGAAAAAGAAAGAAAAGGAGGTGCAAAAAGATGATGAGAAGCAATTTCCACTAAAGCCCAACCCACAACTATCAACTAGAAGCGCTGAAGCTGTGACGACCGCCACACAAGGTGTGACGAGCGTCACGCCCCCCTGCTTTGTGTTACGAGCGTAACACATGGTGTGACGAACGTCACACCCCCATTCCTATATTTTTGGATTTGACGCGTAACAGAAGCACATTCTTCCTCTTTCTTCGCTTGACCAGTTGACGTGAGGAAACCTACTGAATGGAAGAAAAGGTCACTTGGTGGAGTGGTATAAATAGGACCAGTGGTGGAACCCTGTAGGGGACGCTCAATTTTCCAGTTTTCGGCACCGCATTATTTTTACTGTTTTTCTTATTTTCCAACACTCTACTTTCCTAGCAATTTTTATTTCCTTTCCTTTTCCAGTCAAGTTTAAAGCATTCAATTAATTTTCTCACAATAGTTTCTACACCGGAAACTATTGTGCAATTTTTACTGGATCTAACCTTACGTTAGATCATAGTATTTTATTCCTTCGTTTTTATTTTCTTGTCCGATCGAAGATTGTAAGAACAAATCCAACCGGTTTGTGGTGGAGAGTTCAAGCATCGAAGCTAGGAATAATCAAGACTTCTATTAATTTTACAGGTTCTTTAATTTTATTGTTTAAATTTATGTATGCTCTGCACTGTTATTTATTTATACTGTCTGTCTGATATGGCTGTATGTAAGCATAATTATTATTTAGGCTTGTTTAGCATGTCTAGCTAAATAAACTTAGATATCGGTATGTAGAGTAAGCGGAATGAAGGAATCAAAACTAAGTTGGTTTAATTTTGTTTAAAAACATAATCACTCTTTTTATGGTCTCAATTTACAGAGTTAATACCAAGGTTTTTGTACGAGAGTAAAAGACATAAAGAAGTTAAAATCAATAGAACGACGGTTTGAGCTTTTAATTGGACAGTGTAAATTGGACATTAATTTTAAATCAGGGCGAAAGCAATTTTTAGAGTTAATTAAATTCTAATCATTTTCAAAAAGTATTTTTAAAGGTTAAATGTGAGGACGAGAGTTAAGCATTTAAGTTTAATTATATAATCTAAGTCAACAGAGCGAGAGTTTGAGACAAAGGTGTTTAAATGGTTAGCATTTTCTTAAAAAGAGTTTCTATAGATTCTATTGTTTTCAAAAAGTGATTTTGGACTTAACAAATTAGTGACAGCGCACGTTAATATAAAGTCATAGTCTATTCGACAGAGCGAGAGTTTGAGAAAAGGCTTTTAAATCAATAGTGTCTACTGAAAAGATTTACTTTAAAACTACGAAACCAACGAAGATTTGATTCCCTAATTACGACGAACTGCATACTGATATCCGCGTTATTCAATATTTAATCTAGACCTTATTTTAGTTTTACTTTTCCCCCTAATCATCAAAGTATCATCCGCCTTAGCTTTACGAAGTAACCTTAGAAAACGGTATATCGATTCATAAGTCCCTGTGGGATCGATATCTTTTATTACTACGCGATTAGACTGTGCACTTGCAGTTAATACCCCAATAGACTCATAAAGTCGCGATCAGGAGGCGCTATATCAAACCAACTTGGAGTTGGCCAAGAATGCCGACAACGATGATCTACAGGTTACCTACCACATGGAGTGTGCTTTGAGGTGTTTCATCCTATTCTTGGTTGGAATGTCCATTTTTGTGTGGACAAAAGTATAACCTACATCGATATGGCATACCTTAAGTATTTCATCTACTTGTCGGTCATTCACGAGTGGAATTTTGGGGCCACTTGTTTGGTAAACCTGTACTCTAAGTTGAGCGAAGGTTCTCTTTGGACGACAAAGAAAATGGCAGGCTCATGCGCCCTGCTAACGGTAATTTCCATAACCACTATTAATATTAAAACCACTTATTTCTTTACACTTATTACTAATACTTTTTTCTTATTCATTTTCAGGGATGGATCTTATCCCACTTTCAACGTATACACGGGTTTGATCGTGTGATAAAGTATAATAAGGATTGGCCACGTGCTTGCCTATATTTCCCGCACATAGGGAATGATGTTGTGTGGTTATTCCATGTGTATATTGATCGGACTCATCATGATGACATCGACTAGACACCATACAACACTCACCGGGATACTATTCTCTTCGGCCCTATTTCATTTTACTCCGGATGGCTAACATGTGGGACAAATCTAATGTGCAAGTATCTGCCAGAGCAACGCATGCGTTAGTTTAGATATGTGTAGATCATTCTGAGACCCCCCTTCATGTCTTCTCCTAACAACATTGTCCACAAACATCTTGATAATATATTAGCGGACTACAAGAGCCATATAGTACCAGATGAGTATCGTAGTATGTCATCCACAAGTCAGTGGTCTTATGCGGAAGGTTACATGACTTGGTTCTATAGTGTGTCACACCCTGTTATGACACTAGACACTCATGGACATCCACCTAAGCCTGCTCATGAGGAGATAATAGAGCATGAGTATGTCAGGGATGAGCATGCCATTGATGTGTTACTAATGTGTCTGAATATTATGCAAATTATGTATGAGGACATATAGTCTGGGATGTCTGAGAGAGGTGACGATAATGTGGTTTCCCTAGAATTTTCCATTCTTACCGAGGCACGGAATGACTTGGGTTACCCGCAACCGAGGAGGAACTAGGGGGTTAGGAATAGGCATGCATAGTAGGTTATGCTTTTATTTGTATTTTGGGATGTTTTAGTATTTCTTTTCATACATTTAGCAATGTTCGTAATATGATTGAATCTTTTTGTAGTTAACACATTACCTTATTCTATGATATTCGTATTTATTAATGTTTGAATCAAATAATGGTAATGTTAGTCAAATTAAAATGACATTGGATTAAAAAAAAATACAAACTTAGGACAATATTTTTGCCCAAGAATCATGCAGAGAAGATTTCAGAGATGCGTCTTCGAATTTAGCAGATGCATCTTCGGACCATTTTTTGGCAAAAATGGGGTGGTTGCTTGATTTACGAAGGATGAGAAAATTTAAAGGGTGCGTTCAAAGATGCATATCAGAAAATTTCTTAGGGTGTTTTTGAGTTTTCAGAGGTATGAGTCACACCATAAAGGTAGAAATTGGCAAAAAAGTATTTCTAACATCTATTGCGACAATCGTCATTATGATCAAAACATCATAAGCATTAAAAAAATACTAGTTAGGAATGAATCATCGAATTCCTTGAATATTAGTTTGGAATGAATCATCGAATTCCTTGACCACCATGCCAATGAGAGAAACAAAACAATGTTTCAATAAATGAATTGCATGTATTTATTTCGTATTTTAGATGTTGGACTACGGTTCCTCGTTTAAATTATGACGTTTGTAATTGCATACCAACATGAATGTAAATTTTTTAAAAATGCAAAGAATCCACATCCAATTATTTATTACTTATCTAAGTCCACAAAACCCAACTTACTAAAAAGGAACCTACAATTATCTTACAGAATTTCTTAAAGCACCACAAACCTTTCTACTGCACCACATGAATTTTCTCAAATATCCCCCGTTTTCGGAGATGTATCTTCGGACGCACCTCTTGCACACTCAATAAAGGCCATTTTGAGAGGTGCCCCATATATTGGGTTATTTTTTATTTTGGAGATGCATCTCCGAATTTATGGGTGGTATTTTGAAATTCTCTATCACCTTTTCATGTCAGGTATTTCCGGAGATGCATCTTCGGAAATATTTGATATAGAACCCAAATGCATGATCACTCCTTCATTGTTAACATACTTGGTTTTCAACCAAACCCTTCACCCTAAACACCCTTCATTCTCACATTGATCACAGGGAGCAAAAGAAGATAGAATTCCAGGTAAAAAAAAATTCTTTTCCCTCTGCATTGCTCACATTGATCATCGATTTTTCTAAAAAAACTTATGTTGTGTCCGAAAATGTATCTCTGGAACGTGTAAGAACTTGTTCGGAGATGCATTTCTGGAAGTTGTTTGTGTTCGTTTTTGCAGTGATTCTGCAGTAGTAGTTGACCCTATGTTCTGTAACTTTTTAAATTGTTTTCATTAGATATGGTTCACGCCGATGTTTTCCTAAAACAAGTTGTTTCTCATAATGTCCAAGGTGTGGTTGTTTCTCCGAATGTTCAAGGTGTTGTTGTGAAGACGGTAGATGTTGACAACGACTTTAAAAATAAGAAAGAGCTTGAATCTCGTGATCAAATGCTTGAATGGATTCGTATATAGGTCTTTAAACTTGGATTTGGTGTGGTTATCGGAAGGTCTGATAATGGTTTGGATAGAAGATGTGCCTTTGTGACAATGACGTGCGAAGGAAGCGAGAAGTATCGAACTCCTCTCCAGAATTTTAAAAGAGACGACACCGGTACAAGAAAATGTCAGTGTCCATTTAAGGTTTGTGGTTACATGTTGGCAAACAAAGATTGAAGATTTAATGTGATATGTGGTTTGTATAACAATGATTTGTGTTTAAAATTAGCATTCATCTTACTGTCTGTTGGCTCAAGCCAGGAGAGAAGGAATGTATTACTGACATGACCTTGAATCTAGTTCAACTGAAAATTATACTTGCAACATCGAAACAGAAACGACCCGATAATATATCAAATATCAAGCAAGTGTATAATATTTGATACCTCACTAACAAGGTGTTTATGGTGGATATAACTTAGATGCAACAACTCTTGAAACTGTCGAATGATAACAATTATGTTTCATATGGTGCTTATAATTGATTCCATAAAGTTGTTCAACATGTTTCTTACGGTGCCCATACTTGATTCAACCTACATGACCAACAAGTATAGACTTCCATTATTTGAGATGGTTGGTGTTACCTCAATTGAGAAGACATATTCTATTGGTTTTGCATTTCTTGAGTGTGAAAAAGAAGACAGTTTTACTTGGGCATTAAAGGTGTGTCGGTCACTGTTGAAGGTCCAAAGTGAGATGCCTAAAGCGATTGTCATCGATCGGGATAATGCATTGATAAACGCAGTTACAAAGGTATTTCCTTATTCTTATACATTACTTTGTAGGTATCACATAATAAAGAATGTGAGAAGTCGAGTTAAACCCGTGGTAGGAACGAAACAAATAGAGTCTGAAGGTGGAAAATTGGAGAAAGAGGGTATGATTGTGGAAAAAATAATGGGTGCATGTAATCATATAATAAATTCTTCCACAAAAAAAACTATATTTTGATTCCGTTATTCATTTCAAGAAAGTGTGTGAAAAGTATCCAGATTTGTTGAAATATTTTGAAAGAATAATACTTGACGAGTTGAAGGAGAAGATAGTTTGTGTGTGGATTGATAATGCTAGACACCTTAGAAATACAATAACTAACAAAGTTAAGTCTCGTCATACCCTAATTTTACCCCTAATATTCCACCTATCATATCATTTGCATTTCAAACAAGATCACAAGGATCGAGCGGGGTTTCTAAGTTAGGGTTTGGATTCTCAAAGTCAAAGTTTGGTCAACAAGTAGTTCACAAGAGCTTCTACTTCAAGTAATGACCTATAATCTTAGGTAACATTCATCTCAAGCTTCATTCAACATCATTTAATCAAGATAAGTTCAAGTTTGGTTCATAATTTCAAATTTGATTCAAGTATGGCTCATGTATTTATTTCCGTGCCATATACATCTAATCTTCAATAAATTATCAAGGTTCTTAAAAGGACAATCAAGATTACTCTCTTTGGTACTCAATTGGTCATCATTGGGCCTTTGGATGCAAGAAAATGGCAAGAAAACACAAGTCGGTACATGTTTGGTTGACCTAAAATCAAGTATGGCATGTCACTTGGTCCAAACACCATAACTCTCTCATTTCTCACCATTTTTAGAATCTACTTCGATCCAAATGTCACAGTTGAACTCCTCTACAACTTTGCTTGAAGGGTAAAACATCAATTTTGCCTTTAAGTCCATCAACTTTGGAATTTTCCAAGATGCCCATGTGTGCACAAAAGTAGGCCCAGGACCTGGTCGACCTAATGTCTAGCCTAGAATTTCAGGTCACGACCCCAACTTTCCATCCATGCCATTTTCAAATCAAGCCATATTTTTAATTGATTCTTTTTTCCCTTGATTCAGTGCCATGAGGAGATCATTTGACACAAAGAATATCTCAAAATGCACGGGTGGATTTAATTTGGCCCAAGCTCAAACATGGTACCATGGACTCTGCTTCTGGCGCAAATTTCAGGTCACAAATTCCATGCCATGTTCAATTTGGGACCACCTGCACATGCATAACCTCTTTTTCAAAGCAAAACACATCTGAACAAGTGCAAAACGACTAGGTTTCACCATCAACATACACATTTCATGTTTCATTTCACACGAATTACAAATCCTCAAAATTCTGACCTAATTCACACTACTTTTCCTCCGTTTCACACGTACCATGATCTCGTTTCATTTCCTATAAATATAGGAAGATTTTGAGTTCATTTGCAAGCTTTAATAGCCAAAGAAACTCTGAAACCGTTTGACCCGGATACCTCAAAAAACTAGTTGACCATTTCTTCGATTCAAGCTCTTTTAGCTTCGAATCTTTGCCTATAATCACTCATCGACACCTTCTGAAGCTAACTGAAGCATTTCCTTGGATTTAAACTCCTTGGGACCAGAATCCCAAATCCACCATTGTTGACCTCTGAAACTTCAACAGGAAAGGTATATATGAGTTACATTTTTGAGCAAACAAGTTACCAGTGTGTTCGTCGTAATTCACTGACCAAAAGCCCTAAACTACCTTGAATTTATTCCCCGTATTCATAATTTAATTTTAATTTGAAAAACTAGGGTTCTTCGTGTTCTTGAGAAAAATCTCTTTGCTTAGAGAGCCAATCAATGGCTTTGATGCAAAGAGACATGAACGATGATATGTTACGAAGGTAACTCCGTGCTTGGGAGTTGCTAAAAACACGTGTTCAAGGATTTGCCAAATCAAGCTGAAAGTTGAAGATGAAGTTCAGATACACGCCTTTGGTGCCAAAATTCGAATCCCTCCAATCATTGTCTGGCACGTGTGCTAGCCGTTGGTGCGCCCTAATTCAAATATTTTCTTTTTCTTTTATTTTCTTTTTCCTTTTACTTTCTAATTTAATTTTTAATTATTTTTAATTCATTTTTCCTCAATTTTTTACAGAAAATCCATAATAATATTTAGCATCACATATATTTTTTGCACAATTTTTTAAATCATTTTTGCATTTAAGTGATATTTTCCTTTATTTTTTCATTTAAATTTTATTTTTTATTTCATTTTTTTTTATCATTTCTTAATATTTTTGCATCCAACTTTTGAGGTCCTTTTATTTGTAATGTTCTAACCTCTCATAATTTTCTCAACCATTTCTTTTAAGCTTTGGTGCTTTATTCAAATTTTCTCTTTAATTTCCCTTTTTAATTAATTTTAAATCTTTTTTTACTGATTTTGTGTAACTTGATGTTTGAGCTTAAGTTGTTGACTTGGTTGATCAATGCTTCTACATTTCAAGTCATCCATAGATGGTCTCTTAGGTTGATTCAACCTTCTCTAATTCAATATGTTGATAGATGATCATTTGATCATATTTTTGGCACTTCGAGTTAGTGATAGGTCATCCCTAGGCTATGCCACATGTTTGGGTCCCTTGACTTGTTTGATGGTAGATCCTAAGTCAAACACTTAAGCTTGCTTTCATTTTGCCTTTTTTTTCTCTTCTTTCCTCTTTGAGTTTTGAACAATTGTGTTTAATGCCTTGAGAGTTTGACTTTGTATCAACACTCTAAAATGATTGCCACATACATTGCTTGCATCATGATCACTAACTTGTTACAGCTAACCTCCTAACGTTTACTTTATGCACTTTACATTCATGTCATTTATATTCTTGCCTTTTACTTTTTGCTTATTTTGTTTTCTTATTTTAAAAGAACAAAAACATGATAAAATGGCTGAAACCCTAAAAAGCTCTAATATGATGCCTTGTGATCCCTTTGGACTTTGTGCTACTGTCCTTTGCTTGAAGATTATTTTGGGCTTTGGACCTTAAGAAATTAGTAATTTCCCCTTGCTTGAAAAGCATCTGATACTTTGTGATTCATCTGATGCCTTGTGATCCCTCTGGACCCTTTGATTTTCAATTCAAAACTTTGATGCTTCTTTGTGGCTTTGTTTGTTGTTCATCTGGATCTTTTGATATTCATCTACTTATGTTCTTTTATCTTGTGGCTCAATCCAAAGGGAAAAGAATGGTTGTTTTTACCAATGTCAAATGCTTGCTCCATCTTATGATTAGTACACTTGCACACACAAAGGCTTTCTCTTGGGCTTCCTTACAATGAGACATTTTATTTCATGTCTTTTACTTTATGCCTTAGGATAGTCTCTTCATCTCCCTCTCATTTCTTCAATTTTCATAACTTCTCCCTATTTCAAAAACCTCTTGTTTTCAAACTTCACACCTTTTTATTAATAAACCTTGACTTTGTCAAGAGATCCAACAAATATTTTTCTCAATAAATGCTAAAACATTTAAGCGTACTTAACTTTTTTTTTCAAACTTCTAAAAAAGACAAACCTCATCAAACTTCTCTTTGTGCTTTTGTGCATTTTTTTCTGAGAGCCTTTTTTCTAAAATGATTGGATATTAGTCTATTTTTATAGTGATGCAAACCACTATACTTCTACAATATGTTGAGAAATGATTTACATCTTCCACTTGAATGTTGAGACTTGCTTGTGAGAAAGTCCAAGCCAAAGTTCTCCATATCAAGATGATGCAAGTGCCAATTTCCTCATACTTGTGGGTAGTAAGCTTATTTCTTCTACTCGAATAGGACAAAAATGTTTTTTCAAATTAAATTCAATCAACAAACAACCCAACCTTTTCATAAACACCTATTTTCAAGTGGGTCTTATGGAGTACCATAGATGTGAGGGGTGCTAATACTTTCCCTTTGTATAATCAACCCTTGTATCCAGATTTCTCTTTTGTTTTACCTTTTTGTGGGTTTTGTTCGACCTTTTTCCCATTTCATTTGGAAACAATAAAGTTCGATGGCGACTCTTGCTTTTTTTTCTGAGTTAAGTTAATCAATAGATTAATCTCAAATTTTTCCCGCCGCGACAAGTCTGCTTATGCTACTTTGCAAAATTGGTTGGGAAATTTAAAGAGGATTTATGTAGAGATTGAGACTCTGGGAACTACATGATTCAAAACTAGCATAATGAGATACAAATAACATTTGGTCGAAGCATCACAATTCTGGAACACAAATTTAAAGATAACACTCTATATTCTCAGTTGGTTGATAACAGTTCTTGGACGGGTTTGAACTATATTTTTCATGAGGCTAAATGAGTCGATAATGTAGGCTCCAATAGCGCAAAGTGTGGATGCACAATTGTGAAAAGACATGGTCTCCCATGTGCTTGTGTTATTTCTAAAAAATGAAACTTGGTGAACCGATAAGAATGGACAAGGTTTGCACTCATTGGAAGAGACTTAGGTTTGATGATGATAAATGCATGAATGTCGACAAATCGAATATCTCTATTTTGACTGAATGAGAAGTGATACAAGAGAGATTTTTGAAGGTCGGTGACAACATGAAACTCCACATCAAATAATAATTGAGGAATATCGCCTATCTAGAAACCGCAAACATGAAACCAACTTCTCAATCGGTAAAAACAAAAGGTGGTCCAAAGAAAATGAAGCCCACACCGGAGGCAAAATGTATGGAAAGAAAGAAAAATTTGATGCGATTTATGAGTCTCTTGTTTCTTGCTTGAGAGGTTCCAGCACCAGAGGCAAAATGGATGTGTTTCCCTGACATGGGTCACCTAATAGCATGTGTGTATGATAAAGTGTGTGTTGACCTGACACGCTATGGTTTTTCAGAAACCTTTTTTCCACTGTGCACCGCACCACCCTAAAATCCAAATGACTGAATCATCTGTATTGGGTGGCTTTCAAAATTAAGTTATTTTGTTCAAGTTTACTTGAAACCGGGATGCCCTATAGCACTTACATAACTGTATTAGACAACTCATTCAACCGCAAAAGCCGAGACTTGGCCGATCATTTTATGCAAAGGATGCAAGAATTCGAGAGATTGAACAACATTGAAAAATAATCGAATGCACAAAAGTCTAATGGGGTACCCCCTATATATTTATCCGACAACATATGTTTCGATTTATTTTGATTTCTTGTTTAACCAGACAAATAATTGTATGTAATTGTGTCTCAATATAAATGAAGGGTTACATATTCACCTTTTGTTCATATTTTGTCTTTATGCATTTTTTATCTTCCCCATAAAAACATTTCTGATTTTGTAAATGGAAAAAAAGGTTTTGTTATATGGTTCTGCAGTGATATTGGTTCAGGAGAATTTCCAGAGATGCATCTCCGGAACAAGATAATAGGGTGTGGTTTCAGAGATATATCTCCGAAATCAATATTTCAGTTAATGAGTGGTCCAAATTGATCTTTGCCTTCCATAAATTTAGGTGCTCTAATGTTAAATTTCACACAAACTTAAAATGTCTCAGATGTCACAAATAAACATCTATTGGCATGTCCCAAATGTCTCCTTCTCCGGCTCTACACCCGGGAGAACGTTCAAGCTCACCGACTTCACCTCCCTCAAAGATATCAAAGAAGAAATTCACCATCTCCTACCTTACAGAGACAATCAAAATATTGTGAAGTTCAAGTATTGTTCACCTTTAATTGACAACGAAGGGAACATTGAGTTTAGCAAATTTGAGCTCAAGACGCAAGCGGATGTTAGGGCTATGTGGGATACGTTTTTTGGTTTCGAAGAGAAAGTTTTGCTCGAGTTGGAAGTGACGCTACAAAGATCTGTCGAAGATATCCTGAAGATGTGCAAGCATCCACCATGACATTGAAATGTAATATTGAATTTTCTATTGAAATCATCATTGTAATGCTGGAGATTTCATTTTGGAAAGTTACTTTTCTATTGAATCTATTTATGGTGTGTCTCAGGAGATGTAACTATGAAATTATGTCGGAGATGCATCTCCGGAATAAATTAAACCAAAAGAAAGGGCGTAAATCAGAATGGGTTTTGTTGAGTGTTTGCTGGGTGCATCCAGAGAAAATTTGAAGTATAAGGAGGGGAATTCTATTTCAGATCACTTGAATAAATTTCAAGGGCTTCTTGATCAGATGTCAGGAATGAGTATCAAGTTTGATGATGAATTTTTAGGCCTATTTCTATTGCTATCTTTACCAGAGTCTCGAGAGACATTTCGGGTTTCTATCACAAGTTCTGCTCCAAGAGGTGTTGTTTCTTTGGAAACAACTAAGGATGATATTCTTAATAAGGAGATGAGAAGGAATGCACATGGTTCTTCATCTCAACCCGAGGTACTTTTCATTGAAAATAGGGGAAAATTCATAAAAAGGAACCGAAGGGTGATAGAGAGAATATAAGAAGCAAATCCAAGTCGCGATAGAAGAATCTGGAGTGTCATTATTATCACAAAATAGGACACGTACAAAGGTATTGCTATAAGTGGAAAAGAGATAACAAAGGCAAGAAGGGTAAGTCTAAATAAAGATACGATAAAGTTCATGATGATTAGCGTGTTACTATTGCTACTAGTGATGCTATTGTTATACTCCGTGATCATGAGTCTGTTAATCTTGTATCGGATGAGAGCATATGGATAGTTGACAGTGGTGTTACATTGCATGTTACACAAAGGAATGATTTCTTCACATCTTATACTTATGGTGATTTTGGAGTTTTGAAGATGGGTAATAATGGTGTATCTAAGGTAATTGGTGTTGGTGATGTTTGTTTGAAATTCAACATGGGAATTCAATTGTTCCTTAGAGGTGTCAAACATGCTCCAAATGTATGCTTTAATTTGACCTTTATGCACATACTAGATGATTGTGGTTATGACAATCACTTTGATTTTGGAAAGTGGAAACTCAAAAAAGATAACTTGGTTGTGGCTAGAGGGGAAAAGATTTTAAACTGTATTGGACAAAATCTTTGGTTGCCAGGGCCAAGGTGAATTCTATCGACATGGAAGTATCTCTGTGGCACCGAAGACTTAGTCATATTAGTGAAAAGGGGCTGAATGTTTTGGTCAAAAAGGATGTCCTTCATGTATTAAAGAATGTAGATTTGGAGAATTTTTGTCATTGCATGGCTGGTAAATAGACCAGAGTATCTTTCAAGAGACATCTTCCCTCAAGGAAGTCAAAGTTGCTTACATTCTGATGTTTGTGGTCCATTAAAGGTAAAAAAAATTAGTGGTTCACTTTATTTTATTACCTTTATTGATGATTACTCCAGGAAACTATGGGTTTATGCCTTGAAGACAAAATATCAAGTGTTGGAAAATTTTAAAGAATTAAATGCTTTGGTTGAGAGGAAGATAGGCGAGAAGTTGAAATGTGTTCGTTCAGACAATGGTGGAAAGTATTATGGACCATTTGGTTCCTATTGCAAGCAGTACGGTATTGCACATGAAAAGACTCCTTATGAAACTCCTTAATTGAATGGTTTAGCAGAGAGGATGAATCAAACACTAATTGAGAGAGTAAGGTGTATGCTCTCTAAAGTTAAGTTTTCTAATCATTATTGCAGTGAGGCATTTTACACGGCAATGCATGTTCTTAATCTCACTCATATTGTTGCTTTGAACAATGAAGTTCCATAAAAAAATTGGTTTGGAAAGAATGCCAAGTATGATCATTTGAGAGTCTTTGGTTGTAAGGGTTTTATGCATATTCAAAAGGATGAAAGATCCAAGTTGAATGCAAAATCAAAATAATGTATCTTCATCGGCTATGGGAAAGACGAGTTTGGTTACAGGTTGTATGATCCTATAGGGAAAAAGCTTATTCGAAGCCGCGATATAGTGTTTATGGAAGACCAAACTATTGAAGACATTGATAAGGTAGAGAAGGCTACACCCAAAAAAGATACAAGTTTGTCTAATGTTGATCCAGTTCGATTACCTAGTCATAATCTGGATGCTATTGGTGGTGATAATCACAATGGTGAGCCATATGATTATGTTGATGATCAACAACTTGGAGATGAGGTAAACATTCCAACTAATGATGGTGAAGGGGAAAGTGATATATCACAAGATGAGAATCTTTGTGAAGCTCCAAAATCATCTCAAGTTCAACTTAGGAGGTCTAACAGGCAGAGATAATCTTCTACAAGGTATAATTCTGATGAGTATGTGACCTTGACTGATGAGGGTGAACCCGATTGTTTTCAAGAGGCCATGGAAAGTGATGAAAATCAAAAGTGGATGGATGCAATGTATGCTGAGATGAAATCATTGCATGATAATCACACTTAAGGTTTAGTGAAGCTTCCTAAAGACAAAAGGACTTTGGAAAACAAATGAATTTATAAAGTTAAACATGAAAGAAACTCCAAGAATCCAAGATATAAAGTCAGATTAGTAGTGAAAGGTTTCTGTCATAGAAAGGGTATTGATTCTAATGATATTTTATCACCTGCTATAAAGATGTTATCAATTAGAACCGTGTTGAGTTTGGCTTCTACTCTTGATTTAGAGGTTGAGCAAATGGATGTGAAAATGACTTTCCTTCATGGTTATTTGGAGGAAGAGATCTACATAAAACAACCCAATGGTTTTCAAGTTAAAGGTAAATAAGATCATATGTGTAGATTGAAAAATAGTTTATATGGGTTGAAGCAAGCTCCAAGACAGTGGTACAAGAAGTTTGAGTCTGTTAGGTGTGATCGAGGATACCAAAAGACTACCTCAGATCATTGCGTCTTCGTTAGAAAATTTTATAACGATGACTTCATTATCCTATTGTTATATGTTGATGATATGCTTATTGTAGGGAAAAGTATTTTTAACATTAACAGGTTAAAAAAGAAATTGGGGGATTCATTTGCCATGAAAGACATGGGAGCAGCTGAACAAATTCTTGGCATTAGAATCATGCGTGACAAAAAAGAGAAGAAACTTTGGATGTCACAAGAATAATATATCGAAAGAGTTCTGCAAAGATTCAAAATGGAAAGTTCTAAGGCGGTAAGCACTCCTCTCGCTACTCATTTCAACTTGAGTTCTAATCTAAGTCCTTCAGGTGAAGATGGAGTATTTGATATGAAATGTGTTCCTTATGCGTCTGGTGTGGGTAGTTTGATGTATGGAATAATGTGTACACGATCATATATAACACATGTTATTGGTACAGTCAGTAGATTTTTGTCAAATCCAGGTAGAGAGCGTTGGAATGCTGTAAAATGGATTTTAAGGTATCTTCACGGTAATACTTCTAAGAGGCTTTGTTTGGAGGAGATAAACTTATTCTAGTGGGGTACTCTGACTTTGATATGGCTGGAGACATTGATTCCAGAAAGTCCACTTCGGGCTACATGATTAAATTTACAAGGGGAGTTGTGACTTGGTAGTCCAGATTGCAAAAGTGTGTAGCATTGTCTACTATGGAGACTGGGCTCATTGCAATTACCGAAGCATGAAAAGAGTTGCTATAGTTGAAGAAATGTTTGCAGGAGTTTGATTTTGTTCAAGACAAATATGTGTTATTTGTTGATAGTCAAAGCGATATTCATCTTGGTAAGGATCCGACTTTTCATAATAGGTCCAAACATATTGATGTGAGATATCATTGGATACATAATTTTTTGGATGTTAAGTTGTTGGAGTTAGCTAAAATTCATACAGAGGATAATGATTTTGATATGATGACTAAAGCATTACTAAGAGAAAAATTTGAAGCTTGTTGTGATATCGTCAGTTTGGCGATTTCCTCTACATATTTGTGAATGGGAGATTTGTTGGGTTTTATCTCCTTTCCTATGTGAAGAAAGACTCAAAATGACTAGCCCATCTGTCTCACTTATTTAAGTGGAGATGGTCAATTTATGGTTGAGAGAGATAGAGAAAAAAATAAGGATTCAAAAGATAGAAAAGATGAGAGAAACTCATTCCTGTTTTTCCGCAACCAGTCTCACTAAATCAACGATCTCCGATTCGTTAACCGTCAGATCAAACTCAAATTCGGAAGGTTGGTTCGCAACACATGTATCTAACTTTTTGCCATTCAGAATTTCAAAACAACATCTGAGATAAGAATTATCTGCTTCGCACTGAAGCTGTAGATTTGGAAAAATTTTCAGCTTTTTGATTCTTATTTGTAAGCGAGTTTGCTTTGTGATTTGCGGTTGTACTCTTAATTGATTATAGTTGAGTTATTTATTTAGTCTTGACGACTCGTAGTTTTTACTCTCATATTGAAAAGTTTTTCACGTTAAAAATATCGGTGTTCTTTTGTACATTTATATGTTCGACTTACCGTCTTATATTTGTTGTTGATCCTCAAGATTCTTACAAATTTAAAGAATTTTATATCCGTTGCATATTAGTCTGTTATTATGTTATAATTTTTCATCAAAATTCACATGGTGCATTAAGAACATAAAGGATACTATAAAAAAAATCTCTTATCTTATAAGCCTTCCAAACATGACATGCAACAATCATCGCTATGTTCAAAACATCAAAAAGTATTAACAAATATTCATTAAGAATGAACCGCCGAGTTTCTTGACTCTAGACGACACAAATGAGTCAAAGACAATGTTATTTCACAAAATGAATAACAGGTGGTCACACAATCACTCTAGCAGATCTATATCGTCTAATCTTTGATAAATAAATCTGAGTTTTGACTTCATATTTTATATCTATTTTGCATGTTAGAATACAAGCCTTCAAATTAAAATCAAACTTTTGTAATCATCGCCTATGTTCAAAACATCAAAAAGTATTAACAAATATTCCTTAGGAATGAACCGTCGAATTTCTTGACTCTAGACGACACAAATGAGTCAAAGACAATGTTATTTCACAAAATGAATAGCCGGTGGTCACACAATCACTCTAGCAGAGCTATATCGTCTAATCTTTGATAAATAAATCTGAATTTTGACTTCATATTTTATATCTATTTTGCATGTTAGAATACAAGCCTTCAAATTAAAATCAAACTTTTGTAATCGCACGACAACAGAATGTGAGATTATTTTTTTAAAAGCAGAGAATCAACAACTATCTTAGAACATAGAAAATCCACAACTAAAGAGTAAACAATTAAATGAATCAAAACATGTTCATAAAAAATGAAGATGAACTTTAACTATACATTCGCATTTCTTCTGTTCCTCTCACCAAGCATTTGAACTATATCTAAAAATTGATTATGATGCATAATCATTATTCATTACTATAAGGACAAAACATTTTCATGCAATACATCATCCCCATTTCTTTCTCATTGTCATTCTGGTTTTCGATTTTGCCTTACTTCCTTGTTCTCCAAGCCGATATCGAAAACAAGGACCTATCTTGCCAACATACTACCGCGCAACCGTTTTCCTCCCTCATTCTATATCCTTCGCAACCATAACTCTGCAGAAACCTCCTCGCTTGTAACCTACCGAAATAACTTAAAGGCACGTTAGCGAAACCAGCTAAATCGAATCTCATGAACCACTTATCAAGCTTCTCGTGCCTTTCCTTTCGTTCTAAACCTTCGCAGGCAATAATGTTCTTGATTTCCTCGCCAAAAAGCATTTTCTCCACTCTGATTCTTTCCAATGAGTTTCTTGAGACTGTTGATTCCAAACAATCGAATAATGCTGCGTAAGAATATAGAGCTTCTAGTAGCCTCTCCATAAGGGTTGCGCCGTTATGATTAGAGTCTTGTTCTGTTACAACCATTACCTTTGGTGATAAACTCCATAATGCGTTGAGAAAATTCTCCATGTTCATTGAATTTGACGTGTTTGAAGAAGCTGGAGATGATGACGAGGTTGAGTCGGGACTTTTGGTATATTTGTTAACCATATCCTTCGCAAGCAAATCGCCTAAGGTAGTTTGGTTGATTGGCTGGAATCTTTGCAAGTGAGTTCCATTTGGAGATTTCAACGAAAGAGGAGATTTTCTCTTCATGGTTTCATCATTTGAGGCTAAAAAGGTATGTAATTGGAGAATCGAACTAATTGCTAATGCCTCCCCGGTTTTTACACGAAGTTTGTCTAAATCGAGGTTTTCTAATTTGCTAACAACAGGATTGAATTGGAATGGTATATCCAATTTTTCAGCTTCTTCAATCAGTCTATGAGCTATCTGATCCAAAACCTCTTTTTTCGAATTAACCCCGGTGATTCTCAAATGCGGAGGGCCTTCAGGACGCGAACTCAAAACTTGGAGAAGTGCAATCCACTGAGCAGGTTCAGCAGCATTGAGATCAATTATGTGAATCATTTTCTCCCCTTCCATCGCCTCAACGATAGCCTGGTTCGTAAGAACAAACGCCACCTTCAAGAAAGGAAAAAGCTCGAAAAAGAGCTTCTGCACAAGAATCTCTTCCGAAACCATAACCATTCTAGTAGAGTTAAGTGCTTTGTGAAGACCAGGCCATGTTTTCAGTATCCTATCAGCGAGTGCTTCGGTAAAATACGCTGCGATTCTCTGCATAGTATCCCCGTTGGGAGAAGCAAGCATGGAAATTTGCTCAAGTGAAGCATTTGCATTCTCAAGATTGCAAGAAGCTACATGGTTTGCACAAGTGAGCAACAAATGGATCAAATACAAACCCCTTTCTTCAGATTTCAATTCTTTAATCCAAGGATGTGTAGATCCTAAGCTAGATGAATGTGACATCATGGATAAGAACTTTGCAGAAAATGAACCTTCTTGCAACCTAAACACACCATGTAACACAAAACAAAACAAAAACTTAGGAATAGGAATTTGAAAATAACAGAAATGTGATTAATGTTAATAATGCAGAAAAATGTACCAGAGTTAGAAAGATTCTGTAGGTGAGTCATACAAACCAATGTAGAACAAAAAACCAAAACTTTTAATCAAAAGATGAAACTTTGATAACTCAGAAAGCGATTAGGAAGAGAATTGATATGAATTAAGCAAAAAGTTAAGGAGTAAAAGATGGAAGAGGCAGTTACATGAAGAAAAAGGGAACCTACCAAAATCATGTGTAAAGAAGGAAAGGTTGGTGGGTATTGAAATTGAAGATAAAATGAGATGAAACCCTAAGAAAATTCCAAAACTTGCCTCATGGATTAGAAGAATGAGAAGAAGAAGCTTAATGGGAAACTTTGTTATGTTATGTTAAAGAGTGTTGTTTTGGTTGTTCTTCATGGCTACGCTGTCGATAAAGTGTCAAGGGTCCTTTTTGTCTTTACTGTTTTCTTGTCCTTGTCTTCAAACCTTAAGTGGAATATGGAAACTTTTTTTTTTTAATATATAGTAAATCTATGAATTTAGACAATAAATGTTATCCAAACATAAGGGTATTGAAATTTAGATATTAATACTATTATTGAAATGTAGGAAGTAATTTTTGTTAGGCATTAAATATTTGTGTTTGAGCTTAGGTGGGTAGGGAATCAGGGCTGACCTAAGAATTAAAATATTCCAAAAAGGGTATATGAATCCAAACATAAGGAGCCAAAGACAAACATTGGCGTCAGAATAGGTTTTTGAGTGGGGTGGTTGTGTGTGTGAGTGAAAGAGAAGGATAAGAAAAGTCCAAATTTATGGTTTTGTTTTATTTTGAAAAGCAATGACCATACAATTGGTATTATCCTCTTCTATTAGTACAAACAGAAATGAAGGTTAAGGATCAATCCAAAACCAGTTTCAACTTTTATCACTACTTTTGGAATCTTTGCTGGCCCTTACGCAAACCCTAATTTCGTCCTTTTCTTCATGGGAATTCCCATTTTCTATAACTTGCCAAAAATATTAACATCATCATACTTCATGGCCAGTTCATTATCACTATGTTTTTTTTAAATAAAATTACATACTATTTTTAAAAATAATAATTTTTAAAAATTTTATTTGGTTAAATTTTAACAGATTGTCTTCGAGGGGTATCTGACAAGGTGTCTTTTAGTGGATTAGAGGAGATCTCGAAATCTCAAGTCATAGAAGAAGTCTGAGATTGATGCAAATATGACGAAGAAAGGAGATATTTGAGGTCTGACTTCTGAGTTTTTGATTGGGAGAATTACCACTTTTGCTCAAGTCGGTAGTATGGACACCTTTAAAACTATCTTCGTATTGCTTATCTATGGTCTAACATTGTTCCCTAACATTGACAACTTTATTAATGTTAATGCCATTAAAATCTTCTATAAGACGGACTACCACACGTCAGATATTTAAAATTTATTATAATTAAACCGTAACTAAAATAATCTCATAAAATATTTATTAAAGTTAAATCATACATCATAAAATATTTATTAAAGTTAAATCATACATTATCAACCACACATTATTAAGTTCTTCTAACACCCATTTGGGAAAACACAACAATCCAAAAAAAAATAACATTAATTTCTACCAGCCCTACCAACAAACCACTCCCAAAAACACAACTTTATTATGTGCAACTAAAACAACATAACCACACTTAATTATCTTGAAAAATAGTTCTATGGCTCATAATCCATAAAGCCAACACATGAAAAATTACAAAGATTCAACCAAAAATAAAAGGAACAGTGTTGGCTTTATGTGTTGTTTGTGCAATTCATAAAGTGGAAGTGAAAAAAACACAATTAAGTAGCTCCTGATATAGCAGAAAGAGACAATTCGTATACAAACATTGAAGAAGGTGAAAGCGATACGAAAGTGAAGATTTGAGGAATTGGTTGTGTTAGTTCTAAGTGTAAATATGTATTTAATTTTTTAATATTCTTAAAATACCGTTTTATATATGGATGTGTCAAGCTTTCATACTTTAGAAAAATAAAATCAATAACATTTTAATAGAGTTGTATATTTGTGTTGTTGATCAATTTTAATTGTTAGCCTGGACATTTGATTTCCTCTTGTTTATTCACTTTGAAATGATGCAATTTTAACTATTACAGTATGGATCAGTTAATTTTAGTTTTAAAAAAATAGATTTTTTATTTTTATTTTTGAAAATGGATTTACAAAAATATTTTTTTAAAATTAAAAAAATTTCTGAATTTGTTTTTTATAAATTAAAAGACTAATTTTAATATTATAACATAAACTTATATTATCGAAGATCAAAATATAGTCAAAATCACAGTTTTTTCAAAAAAAATTATTTCAAAAAATTATTTTTATAAAAAGCTATTTGAAATAGCTTTAAAGTTGAGTGATTTTTTAAAATTTTAATATTAAAAAAAAATCGATAAAATGATGAAATATTTAAAATAACATTTTAAGAATAACTATTCAAACAAATTTTCATTTGAAACTTTTATGAAAAAAAAATTTGTAAAACTTTTTTACATCAAAATATGTTACACTATAAAAATCATTTAAAAAAGTCAAAACAAACGGACCCTAAAACACCTTTGTAGACTATTTGATTTTTTTAATGAAATCCAATGATATTAATGTTTAACAAATGAGCTTAAAATGATCGTTTTTTTTTTTTGGGAGGATTCAACCTGTCACCCTCAAATTAAATCTGGCGCCTCGCATATTTTTGTAATTCTTAAACTGTTCATGAAAAAATTTGAATCAAAAGTGCACATAAAATTTTCGATAGTTTATTCAAAATTTCTGATAACAGACCAAATTTTCGATAGTTCATTTTTAAATTGTCGGTATGAAATTTTTATCGAATTTTTTTATTGTGGCTATAATTAGCTTTATGGTATTGATGTCCTTATAGATTATAGTCTCCCACAGCCAATTAGTGAATGCATTCTCCAAGATGTTATTAAAGTTTACATTCAACCTTATCTCAAACAAACCTGATTTGCCCATTCACATTTCATGAAGGCATGATCAATGGTATCCCCTTTACTAAGACATCTGGGACAGAAGAAATGGCAATTCATCCATCTTTTATTTAGGTCAACTCTAATCAGGACAACCTTATTAAGGATCCTCCAAGTGATAGTTTTTGTTCTAGGGTGAGTTTTTAAATTCCAGAATTTTTGCCAAGTTTTATTTCTAATCTTATAATTATAGGGCCTTGAAATATTGTTGTCTCGAAGGTTTTGAAAAAAAAAAGATATCCTAGCTTATCGAGTAGTTTTTGTCTTTATTGGCCATCCAGATAATGGTGTCCTCCTCATTAACTTGGCCTATAGGAATAAGAGTGACTGTGCCAATACCATAGGGAAGGAAAGTATTATTTATGAGTGACATGTCCTAATTCCTACAACCTTTCTCAATTAGATCCCTGACTTAAAGCACTTTGGAGTCCAATGGCTTCCAGGTCAGGACTTTAAACCATCCTTGATAAGACAGTCAAGGATCTTGCCACACATTCATCGACCTACCATTTCCTATGCGTAAACAACACCCTTTTAGGAGATCATCTTTAGTATGAATTATACTATTCGAAACATAGTTATCATTGCCATTGCTTTGCACTTTACTAATATATGACTTAGGGAAGTATTTTTCTTTGAGACATTTGTGCAGAATAGAGTCTTTATTAGTAATTATCCGCCAAGCTTGTTTAGCGATAAGTGTAGCACCTCAAATTTGCACCTACCTTTTGTACATACATTCTCATATTAGTTCATAGCATTAACATAGTCCACTGCATAGCATTGCATTGTTCCTTTGCCCTAGTGCAAGATCATCAGTCAGATTAGGTCAAACTGGTCAGGAGATCAGTCAGTCAAGCAAGCAAGTGCAATTTCCATTGAGACAAGGCCCTAGGGTTGGTCCAACATGTTCACATGACCTAGGGGTCCTTTTGAAGTGGTTTGGTCGAGTTTTGATTGCTCAGAAGTCATCAGTCAGTGTGCAGTCCACCAGAAACCCTAGAAAGTCAACTGTTGGTCAACTGTGCATTTAATTAGTGATTTGAGGGTGGGAATTGGTTTGAGAGGGTTCATTCATGTCCATATAGGCCTCATATAACATGTCAAACATCATCATGGAAGAATTTGAAGCCAGACAAGAAATTTCCAAAAATAGAAAGTTGACCTGTAATTGGAATTTGCCAAAAATGGAAAGTCTTGATCCTCAAACTTACATCATGATACAAGCTTCAAATGAATTTTTGCCCAACATGAAAGTTGAAGGTCTTGTTCTCCCATTTTCAAAAAGTCCAAGAACACTCAATTCCCATGTATGGTTGGCAAGTTATGATCAAATCATTCTCACAAATTTTTGAACTTCAAAGTGGCATATCTTCCAAACCATTTGGCCAAATTGGATGGGGTTTTTTGCTACAAGTCACATTTGATGCCCTCTTTCCAAATATGTCATCACAATTTACCAAAAACTCACCAATCAAAATGGCACTTTTTGAAGTGACTTGAATTATTTCAAGAGAAGTGAAAAATTGACTTTGCAAATTAACCAATTCCAACACCTCCTACCAATTGAAAATGTTCTGAAAACACATTTTGGACATGTTTGAGGCCCATTTTCGCAGCTGTTAGCACATGGACATGTAACATGAGTGGAAATCAAAAAATTAGCAAATACATGTCATTATGCAAATTGTGCTTACCATTTCCATTAACCAACTAATACAAACACTAAACAGCAAATATATACTTCATTTGGACTCTGAAAACCCTAGCACACAATTCACAAACAGATCAAAAAACTCTTTTCTCTCAAACTCACAATTTCTTCATTTTTGAAATTCTTGCTGAAAACCTCAAGGAGCTCGAACGTGCTTGTTTGTTCCATCATTTACCAGCCTATTGGAAGCATTTTCAAGCCCTGTATCTCAACTGTAATCAAAGGAAAGCACTGTTTCATTAAAGCCTCTTCACATGGCAGATCTGGATTGAAGCCATTCCAAGGATTGTTGAGCCACAAGTTACTATCCATTCATCATCTAAAGCATATTTGAGCATCTGTTTCGAGCAAACATGGCCAAACAACAGCTGCATCACAACTGTGCTTCAGATTTGGTAAGAAATCAAACTTAACCATTTGCTAAATCATGCTATGCTTTGTATAGGTCTTGCCATGCTGATTCTATTGAGCTTTAAATCACTGAAAATGGCTGAGTAATTAGGAAGAAATGTTGATTTGAAATTTGATGTTCATTTATGTTTTTACATGATTCGTCCATGATAGCATGATTCCATGAAATTGATTGTTGGAATGTTGATGCATGATGTTTGCTGGTTCTAATGATGTATTTGATTTCCATTTCTGGGCAAAAAAATTTTTTCACGATTTGATGATGATGAAGAACACCGTAGCATGAACACACGAACCCTAGTTTCACATTTCCAGAATTTCACGTTGGCTGTTGAGTTTTGTTTTGCATGCACTCACTATTACATTGCCATGCGCCATTTGCTGAGTGACACGCAGGCTGTTTGGAACGCTGCGTTTCACTAAAAGTTCCAAGTAATTACAATTTTGCCACGCCCGGATTTATTTAATTAGTTAAATCATGTTATTTCAATAATTATTTCATTTTTGTGACCAATCTTTGAAAATTCATAAGTCAATCATTTTTGATCCAAAATTTATGGGGTTTTTTGTGAAATGTTCATCATAATCTCTAGTTTTTTATCATATATTTTCCAGATTTTTGGCATGGATGGTTTTTTAATTGTGCTAGGGTTTTGTTCATGTGTCCATTTTTTGTACACTTTGCCAAATCAATTGTGAAATGATGATGCTTTATCCAATGGCTTCCAAATTTTTTATGCTTAAACTAGACACATTCATGGTGATTTTGGTATAGAGTTTGTGAATTTATCTTTGCTGGTTTGTGAGTTATGATTTTTTGAATTAGGGTGTGACAATTTGTGTCACACCATTGATGTCCAACTTCTTGATTTTTTTCTACCTTGCCTAATGAACTCAATTTGGTCTGATTTTTTGCATGAACATACTTATGGGTGTCTAGTTTACATGTGATTTTTATGGAATTATTGATGGCATTTCCTAATTGTTTGGAATTTTCTCCCCTGCTTGACCAAAATGTTGACTTTTGTGACACTTGTTGCCATATGCTTTGTGAAATTCTCATACATTATTGGATGGACATGAAATTTGACATGTGATTAGTAGACATCTTAAGGTTCATTGTAACACCCCAAATATTGTTAGAGTAATTTAAATATTATTTAATATGATTATTGGAAGGTAAAAGGAATTATTAAATAATATCGGGAATTATTATTATTATTATTATTATAGGTGTTATTTATTTTAATAATAATTAAATAATAAAATAAATGGAATATGAAGAGTGGAAGGGTAAAAGTGGAAATTTGATAAGAGGCCAAAGGGAGAACTCAGAGTGTTTTCACGTATTTTGCCTCAGAGTCAGAGAAAGGGGGAAACGCTGAAGAGGAAGAGAAGAAAGAGGAAAAAGGCCAAAGATTGCTCAGAACTTCCTTCAATCCAAAGAGGTAAGGGGTCTGAACCTTATTAAACAATAATATGCTGAAAATGGTGAAATATTGGATGAACGAAATTGGGATTTTAATCGAAGGAATTCGTAGAAATTATATGCAATGATGTTAGGATTTGTGAAATCGAATAGGAGACTAATTGTATTAGATGATATGAGTGATTTTGTGCGAAATTTAGACTGTGGAAGGATGAATTTGGATAGATCTCGTAGCAGAGAAAGCCATTGCAGATCTGGAAATCTGGTTTCTGGTCATACGCGTATGGCACTAGGCAATACGCGTATGAGATTGCCGGTACGCGTATGGCACTAGGCAATACGCGTATGGATGAGGAAGATGATGTTTTGAACGTGTTTTGGTCTCTGTTGGTACGCGTATGGGAATGTGATACGCGTAGCATACGCGTATGGACATGGGCAATACGCGTATGGAATTGGTCAGGCGTGGGCAATACGCGTATGGGCAGAATTGTGGTCTTTCCTGGACTGTTGTTGAGCAGTTTTTATTGTTTAGGCTGAGCGAGGTAACTTAGCTGATGCATGGTATACGAGGAATCATTTCCCGTTGCTTTGAGTGGTATAGATATTAGTAGAGTGTGATAATACTGTGTTTGATTATGTGGCATGATGTGATATGCTTTTGTGATAGAATGTGTTAATGATGATAATAACATGACTATATGATGCTGTTGTTGCTATGTTGATTATGATGCATGCTTGGTGTGCATGCATTCATGAAAGGCCGATGCCTAGTGATGAACGGACTGAGTTCCAATGATGTTGTTGACTCCGGGCTTGTTGAGAGGCTTGGTTCCTTGCGGGGAACTCGGATTCTATGGTGGTGAATCTGGGAGTGGTGATCCTGTAGTTGGTCACAAAATGGGTATACCGAGTCGTGTTGAGTCATGCATGGGTGTGTGCATTGCATTTGATATGTTGTTTTGTTGATGTTCATGACTATGTTGATTATGATGATTATGATGAGCTGTGTTGGCATATGTGAAATATATTTATGTTTATATTTCTGTCGTTATATTATTATTTAATAATGTAATTCTCACCCCTTCTGCATGTGTTTATGTTCATCTATGATGAGCAATGTGCAGATAAAGAGGAGTAGCTATTGTTGAGGTTTGAAGAATAAGTGTAGAGTTATCCTACAGAGTCGAGTCAAATGCTCTGGTCATGTGACACCGGGGTTATGGGATTCGATAGATAATTGATTATTATTTAAGTTGTTTATGATGACTAACATGTTGAGATGTTTTGTTGAGATAATGTTGAACCATTATTATGAATTGTTATATGATGAATGATAATATTAATATTGTTGTCCGCTGCGAAGTTTTAATAAAATAAATAATATGTTTTATGTTGTGATGCGATAATTGTTATGTTGTAAGAAATGTAAACTCTTCTACATGTTGTACTCTGATAATCTATTTAAATATGTCGTTTGGGTAGAAGGGTGTTACATTAGTGGTATCAGAGCATGGTCAGTCCAGTCGAGTCATAATGTGATGTTTTCCCTGTTGGTCGATTAGTGTAAATGACACTGTCGATATTTAACGGTTGTAGTTGTGTCGTGCAGAGTATGGCTGGAGAAAATGACCGTGCGATTGCTGAGGCTTTGGCTGCTATGGCGCAGGCTATGCAGGCGCAGCAGAATCCGCCGGTCGACGAGTTTAGGAATTTGGGAAGGTTTCTAAAGAATAACCCTCCTACATTCAAGGGGCGCTATGACCCAGATGGTGCTCAGATTTGGCTGAAGGAAATTGAGAAGATTTTCCGGGTGATGACGTGTACTGAAGCACAGAAGGTGCAGTTTGGTACGCATATGTTATCTGAAGAGGCTGAAAACTGGTGGGATAACACTCGCCAGAGAATTGTAGTACCAGGTGCTGAGATGACTTGGGAAAGGTTCAAGGCGGCCTTTCTGGAGAAATATTTTCCTGCTGATGTGCGATGTAAGAAGGAGATGGAATTTCTGGGACTGAAGCAGGGTAACATGTCTGTTGCTGATTACGCTTCGAAGTTTGAGGAGCTGGTGCAGTATTGTCCTCATTATAATAATGCTGATGCTGAGGAATCCAAGTGTGTCAAGTTTGAGAACGGGTTGCGTCCCGAGATCAAACAAGGCATTGGTTACCAGGAGATTCGTAGGTTTCCTACACTGGTTAATAAGTGCAGGATATTTGATGAAGATAGCAAGGCTAGGACTGCTCACTACAAGAGTCTTAGTGAGAAGAAGAATAAGGATCGTGGTAGTCCTTATGCATCTCCGAATGGTAAAGGTAAGCAGAAAGTGGTAGATGCGAAGAAGCCAAGTGGGGGAGGATCTCCCGTAGCTGGTAAATGTTTCAAGTGTGGCGAGCCAGGCCACCGTGCTGATAGCTGTACCAAGAAAGTGCTGAGATGTTTCCGATGCGGTCAGGCTGGTCATAGAGTTACGGAATGTAAGGATGCTGGTCCGACATGTTTTAATTGTGGCGAGAAAGGCCATATCAGTTTGCAGTGCTCGAAACCGAAGAAGGCGGCTACTGCAGCTCATACTACTGGTAGGGTGTTTGCTCTGAGTGGGGCTGAAGCTCCTAAAGAAGATAATCTGATTAAAGGTACTTGCTTGATTAATAATGTTGAATTGCTTGCTATTGTTGACACTGGTGCTACTCATTCGTTTATTTCGTATGAGTGTGCGACCAGGATTGGTGTGATTATGTCGTCCCTAGGCGGAAGTATGGTGATAGATACTCCTGCTAATGGTTCTGTGAAGACTTCTGTTGTCTGTCGAGGTTGTCGTTTGACGATCTTTGAGAGAGAGTTCGTGATTGATTTGGTGTGCTTACCCTTGCACCAAATTGATATTATTCTGGGAATGAATTGGCTAGAATTCTATGGCGTGTTTATCAACTGCTATAGGAAGACGGTGCGATTTTCTGAAGTTGGTGAGAATGATGAGGCAAGATTTCTATCTGCTAGGCAGGTGGGGGATTTTGTGAAAAATGAAGCTCAGATATTCGCTTTATTTGCGTCTCTGCAATCGGATAAGAAAGTGGTGAGTGTAGATTTGCCTGTTGTCTGTGAATTTCAGGATGTGTTTCCGGAGGATGTAAGTGAATTACCTCCAGAACGTGAAGTCGAATTTGCCATTGACTTAGTACCAGGTACGAGTCCAGTGTCGATGTCTCCTTATAGAATGTCGGCAACTGAATTAGTTGAATTGAAGAAGCAACTTGAAGAATTGCTTGAGAAGAAGTTTGTGCGTCCAAGTGTTTCTCCTTGGGGTGCACCAGTATTGTTAGTGAAGAAGAAAGAAGGTACGATGAGGTTGTGTGTCGATTATCGGCAGTTGAATAAGGTGACTATCAAGAATCGGTATCCATTGCCGAGGATTGATGATTTGATGGACCAGTTGGTTGGAGCTCATGTTTTCAGTAAGATTGATTTGCGGTCGGGTTATCATCAGATCCGAGTGAAGTCAGATGATATTGCGAAGACTGCTTTCCGTACGAGGTATGGTCATTATGAATACACTGTGATGCCGTTCGGTGTATCTAATGCTCCAGGTGTGTTTATGGAATATATGAATCGTATATTTCATCCGTACCTTGATAATTTTGTTGTGGTGTTCATAGATGATATATTGATATATTCTAAGACGGAAGAAGAGCATGCAGGACATCTGAGAATTGTTTTGCAGGTGTTAAGTGAAAAGAAATTATATGCAAAGTTATCTAAATGTGAGTTCTGGTTGAAGGAAGTGAGTTTCCTTGGCCATGTGATTTCGAGTGGTGGGATTTCTGTTGATCCGGCTAAAGTTGATGCTGTATTACAGTGGGAGACTCCGAAGTCTGCTACTGAGATACGCAGTTTTCTGGGGTTAGCTGGTTATTATCGCAGATTTATTGAGGGCTTCTCTAAGTTGGCATTGTCGTTGACGCAATTGACTAAGAAGGGTCAAGTATATGTGTGGGATGCAGCTTGTGAAGCGAGTTTTGTGGAGTTGAAGAGGCGGTTGACCAGTGCTCCAGTGTTGATCTTGCCTAATCCTGGTGAGTCCTTCGTTGTCTATTGTGATGCTTCTTTGATGGGTCTTGGTGGTGTTTTGATGCAGAATGGTAAAGTTGTAGCTTATGCTTCTAGACAGTTGAAAGTTCATGAGAGGAATTATCCTACGCATGATCTAGAACTTGCAGCTGTTGTATTTGTGTTGAAAATGTGGAGACATTATCTGTATGGTTCCAGGTTCGAAGTGTTCAGTGATCACAAGAGTCTGAAGTATCTGTTTGATCAGAAAGAGTTAAATATGAGGCAGAGAAGGTGGTTAGAATTACTGAAGGATTTTGACTTTGAATTGAGTTATCATCCCGGTAAGGCTAATGTAGTTGCAGATGCACTGAGTAGAAAGTCTCTACATATGTCTATGATGATGGTTCGGGAGCTTGAGTTAATTGAACAGTTCCGTGATATGAGTTTGGGTTGTGAAGTTTCCGCTGATAGTGTAAAGTTGGGTATGCTGAAGTTGACTAGTGGAATTCTGGAAGATATTCGGAATGGTCAGCAAGTTGATGTCGCTCTAGTTGATCATATTACTATGGTTAACCAGGGTAATGGTGGTAATTTTGAGATTGATGAGAATGGCATCCTGCGATTTAAAGGTAGAGTTTGTGTTCCTGAGGTGTCTGAATTGAAAAAGAGTATTCTTGAAGAGGGCCACAGGAGTGGATTGAGTATCCATCCAGGTGCAACTAAAATGTATCAAGATTTGAAGAAGTTGTTTTGGTGGGCTGGTATGAAAAGAGATGTTGCTAAGTTTGTGTATGCCTGTTTGACTTGTCAGAAGTCAAAGATTGAACATCAGAAACCGGCAGGTATGATGCAACCTTTGAAGATTCCTGAATGGAAGTGGGATAGCATTTCCATGGATTTTGTGACGGGATTGCCGAGGACGACGAAAGGTAATGATTCTATTTGGGTGATTGTGGATCGATTGACTAAGTCGGCGCATTTCTTGCCGATGAAGATTAATCACTCTTTAGAGAAGTTGGCAGAGTTGTATATTGAGGAGATAGTGAGGCTGCATGGTATTCCATCCAGTATTGTGTCTGATAGAGATCCCAGATTTACTTCTAGATTTTGGGAAAGTTTGCAGAAAGCGTTGGGAACTAAGTTGAGGTTGAGTTCAGCTTATCATCCTCAGACTGATGGTCAGACCGAAAGAACTATCCAATCCTTGGAGGATTTGTTGAGAGCTTGTGTGTTGGAGCAGAGTGGTTCTTGGGATAGTTATTTGCCGTTGGTGGAGTTTACTTATAATAATAGTTTTCATGCTAGTATCGGTATGGCTCCATATGAAGCATTGTATGGTCGGAGGTGTAGAACTCCATTGTGTTGGTATGAATCAGGTGAGAGTGTTGTACCCGGACCTGAGATTGTGCAGCAGACGACTGAAAGGGTTAAGATGATTCAGGAGAAAATGAAGATTTCTCAGAGTCGTCAGAAGAGTTATCATGATAAGAGGAGAAAGGCACTTGAGTTCCAAGAGGGAGACCACGTGTTCTTGAGAGTTACTCCGACGACAGGTGTGGGTAGAGCTTTAAAGTCTAAAAAGCTTACTCCGAGGTTTGTGGGTCCGTATCAGATTTTGAAGAGGGTTGGGGAAGTGGCGTATCGGATAGCTTTACCGCCGTCGCTTTCTATGCCTGATAGACTAAGTAGGCCCAGGATGCGGTACCCTGCCGAGTCAGTTTCAGTCTGTTTTCTTGTGTCTCTTTCAGCCAATGTGTGTGAGTGTGAGCAGTGTGTTAGCAACCATTTTCCTTTCTTATTGTGCGTGGATCTCGTCGAGTACGACGGATGCGTAGGGGTGCTAATACCTTCCCTTCGCATAACCGACTCCCGATCCCATTCTCTTTGGTCGCGAGACCATGTCTTTTCCAGGTTTACTCTGAGCGTTTCCTTTCCCTCCTTTGGGATAAATAACGCACGGTGGCGGCTCTGTTGTTCTTGTTTCCCGCCGGTTTTTCGCGTAATGCGACAGCTGGCGACTCTGCTGGGGACCTAACAGAGAAGTTGACCTCTGCTGATCCATCTTCCCTAAGCGAGTCTCTCCTAGCGCTCTCTAGGTTAGGGTTTTGGTTGCTTTGTGCTGTGTTTATTTATTGCATTCATTATTTGTTCATTTCATTTATTGTTTGCATTTATGTTTACAATTATGTTTGCATTCATTCACATTCATTATTCATCTGCCTGGCTGGTTGTCTGTTTTTCTTTGTTGGGGGTGGGAGTCACTTGAGGTAAAAGGTCCAATACCCAGACCATGAGTGAAATCTAGGATGATTAGGAATAGAGTGATTCATGGGAAGCGGGTGGTATTGCGCCACTTAGCGGAACATTGATATCACGAGCAGTTCAGACCCTGGTGGGATATTGTCGTTACATACTTTGGGTGTGTATATGATAGTATTCTGCGAAAGGTTATTTATGCTGCGTTTCTCTCGACCTTACCCTGGCCTAGACGACACCCGTGAGTGGGGAGGGGTTGATCTTTATTACAGGTACCGTTGGTGACTTGTGGTTCTGTTGGTGACTTTGGGTTCAGACAACAGTGTTTCAGTTGACCTTGGGTTTCAAGTTGGATTTGGATTGTGAGTTTAAACCGAAGCTTCAACCTTGTGATCAGAGATGCACAACCAGCCAGTCCAGTCTGCATCATGTGCATCATAGCATATTTATTTGTCAAAAGAAACGCAAAAAAAAAAGAAAAAAAGAAAAGAAAAAAAGAAAGAAAAAAAAAAAAGAAAAAAAAACTAATCTCTGCATGCATATCATTTCTCAGGTACATTCCAGAGCTTGGTTCACCGATAGAGATGGCAACAGTCCCAGAGCCGAAGCGGAAGACCTGTTCCTACAGCTTTCATCGTGAGTCGTTGACTTCATTGATGGAGTTGGGTAGCCTTGTGACTAGTGATCAGCTGAAGAGTTTTGTTGGGCAGTTTGGGGATATTCTGACATTGTTGAAGACAATAGTCGATCCGGTGCCGCTGCAGACACTTCTTCAGTTCTACGACCCGGAGCTCAGATGTTTTACCTTTCAAGACTACCAGTTGGCGCCTACTCTTGAGGAGTATTCTATTCTGTTGGGTGTCCCTATTCAGCATCAGGTTCTTTTCCTGGACGTGCCTAAGGAGGTTGACTTTAGAGTGGTTGCCAGAGCTCTCCGATTGAGTGTCAAAGAAATTTGTGATAATTGGAAGCTTAGTGGGGAAGTTGTGGGTCTGCCGTTGAAGTTTCTCCTGAGAGTTGCTAGAGATGAAGCCGAGAAGGGGAATTGGGAAGTTTTTCATGCCCAACTGCTGCTATGATCTATGGGATCGTCCTATTCCCAAGCATGCCCAATTTTATTGACCACGCTGCTATCAGTATTTTCATGGGAAGGAATCCAGTTCCCACTCTGTTAGCTGACACTTATTATGCCATCCACAGTAGGCATGGTAAGGGTGGAGCTATCAGATGCTGTCTACCTCTTCTGCTCAGATGGTTCATGTCCCTTCTGCCAGTCAGCGGACCCTTTGTGGATACCCAGAGCACTCTTAAGTGGACTCAGAGGATCATGTCGCTCACCTCATATGACATCAGATGGCAATCCTACCGGATGGACGTACGGAATGTTATTATGAGCTGTGGAGAATTCCGGAACGTGCCACTCGTGGGGACCAAAGGTTGCATAAATTATAATCCAGTTCTGTCTCTTCGTCAGTTAGGGTTTGTAATGAAGGGAAGACCACTTGAAGCTGAAGTAGCCGAAAGTGTATATTTTGAGAAGCAGAGTGACCCAGCTAGATTGGAACAGATAGGGAGAGCTTGGAGGTCTGTTGGAGTGAAGGATGGATCTGTCTTAGGGAAAAAGTTTGCCATTGCAATGCCTGATTACACTGATTGGGTAAAGAAGAGAGTGGAAACTTTGTTGCTACCCTACGATAGGATGGAGTCGTTGCAGGAGCAACCACCCTTGATCCTTGCTGATAGTGTGCCTGCTGAGCACTATAAGCAAGCTCTGATGGAGAATCGCCGGTTGAGAGAGAAGGAGCAAGACACCCAGATGGAGTTGTACAAAGCCAAAGCTGATAGGTTGCACCTGGCCCATCAACTCAGGGAAGTGCAAGGAGAGGATGCTAGCAGAGCAAGGAGCAAGAAGAGATCTTATGAGGAGATGGAATCCATGTTAGATACAAAACATCGGGAGTGCTTGAGGCTGCAGAGAGCTGAAGCCAACTATCAGAAGAAAATCAGAGACCTAGAGAAGCAACTCAAAGACAAAGACGCCCAGTTGAAGAAAGAGGTGGATTCGAGACAGGCATCAGAGGACTATCTTGGAGGAGAAGTCATGGAGCTTAGAAGACAGTTGAAGGAGAAGATTACCCCTCTACCAGAATGTTCGGAATGCACACTGTTGATAGACCAGTGCCAGTACCTGAAGACCCTCATTCCGGAAGACCGTCTGTCTTAGCTTATATCTTTGATGCCTATTTTGAGAATCACCTCCAGGCTTGTTGGATGGGATTCATTTGTTTGTACCCTAAATATCTTTGTTGACTTGGTTGTATGATCTTTTTGTCCTTATGTATAGATAAATTTGGTGGTATTTCCCTATTGTTCTCATTTACCCTGTATTGTGTTGTTTCCTCGTTGCTGCAGGTTGCCATCTTTTGAGGATGGATCAGGCTCTTTGAATGCCTGAGAAATGAGCATATCATGTGCATCATACGCATCATTAAACATCATACTCATCTCATTTGCATAACAGGTGTTCTTATGCCGACTTCTCACTTTGGTTCCTGTGTTCAGGCAGGATAGCTGATCAGAGACCGCACCGCTACTCAATGAGACTCAACCATCAAAGGAATATGGATCAAGTACAAGCTGAGTTAGCAGAGATGAGGGCTAACATGGCCCAGTTCATGCACATGATGCAAGGGGTTGCACAAGGACAAGAAGAACTCCGAGCCCTGGTTCAGAGACAAGAAGCTGCACTTCCACCACCCAACCAAGCTCTGCCAGAGGGAGGCCCGACCAATGATAACCCTACTGCGGCTGTGCCCGTCAACAATTATGCTGTAGGGGAAGAGTTAAGAGGTATTCGAATCAATGGTCAACCGATTGCTCCAGATGCTGCTAATGCCAGGGTAGTCCGTGCTCCGGCCCGTAATCAAGCTCCGATTGTTGACAGACAAGAGGATATGTTTACTTTGCTTAGTGAAGACGAAGACATCTTGGGTAGGGTTGATGAAAGAGACCGCAAAGTTGAGGCCCTCGCTGAAAAGATCCGTGCTATGGAATGTCAAAACTCCCTCGGTTTTGATGTTACTAATATGGGATTAGTGGAAGGACTGAGAATCCCGCACAAGTTTAAAGCACCCACTTTCGACAAATATAACGGCACCTCCTGTCCTCGCACTCATGTACAGGCATACTATCGAAATATCTCGGCGTATACTGACGACGAGAAGATGTGGATGTATTTTTTCCAAGACAGCCTATCTGGGGCGTCTTTGGACTGGTACATGGAGTTGAAAAGAGATTCGATCAGATGCTGGAGGGATTTGGGTGAAGCATTCCTTAGAAAGTACAAGCATAACATGGATATGGCACCGACCCAGACTCAGCTGCAGAGTTTGTGTCAGAAAAACAATGAGAGCTTTAAAGAGTACGCCCAAAGATGGCGCGAGCTTGCTGCGAGAGTTCAACCCCCTATGCTGGAAAGGGAGTTGACAGATATGTTTATCAGCACTCTTCAAGGTGTGTATATGGACCGGATGGGAAGCTGCCCATTCAGAAGTTTTTCTGATGTCGTCATCTGTGGCGAGAGAACAGAAAGTCTGATCAAGGCTGGCAGAATTCATGATGTGGGTTCTTCTTCGTCATCGAAGAAACCCTTCTCTGGGGCACCTCGCCGTAGAGAAGGAGAGACCAATGCTGTCCACCGAGGGAATGTGTACAGAGGGAATGTGAACAGAGATCAGTATCGTCCAGTGGCTGCAGTGACCATTCCTGCACCTCAGCCTCGTCAACAACAACAACAAAGGGTTCAACAACCGCAACAACAACAACAACAACAGCAACAACATCCGTATCAGCCCAGACAGAGAATGGTTGATCGACGTTTTGATCCATTGCCAATGTCGTACGCCGAACTACTGCCCGAACTACTCCGGTTAGGGTTTGTTGAGTTACGTACAATGGCTCCACCAATAGTATTGCCACCTGGATATGACGCCAACGTCCGCTGTGATTTTCATTCTGGGGCGCCAGGGCACCATACTGAGAAATGCCGGGCTTTCCAGCACAAAGTCCAGGATTTGATCGATTCCAAGGCGATCAACTTTGCTCCGGTACCTATTGTAGTGAACAATCCTATGCCTCAGCATGGAGGACATAGGGTAAATTGTATTGAAGGGGGAGAAGCTGAAGACCTAGTTGATAATGTTGATGATGTTCAAACTTCTCTGCTGGTAGTAAAGGGCCGTCTGTTGAAGGGGGGTGTCTACCCGGGATGTGATGAGGGTTGTTTGGGCTGTGGCGAAGCTGTCAATGGTTGTGACCAGTTGAGGGCTGGTATTCAGAAGTTGATTGATGAAGGTTGTCTCCAGTTCAGTCGGGTTGCCAAAGATAACGGGTTGGTGTCGACTGTCACCATATACTTTAAACCGTCTGAAGGACGAGGACAAGGGGTTGTTGGTACATCTGCAGCAAGTGGTACTCCAGTTACCATTTCTACTCCGATAACCATCAGTGCTCCAACTACTATCGTTGCGTCTAGCAGAAGACCAGTTGAGAATAGTAGGGCTGTCCCTTGGAGGTATGATAACGCCTATCGCAGCAATCGAAGGGCTGATAATCAGATGAGGTCAGCCAGTCAAGCACCTGTAACCATCAGTGCACCAGTGAAAACTCCTGTGGTTGTGAGTCCTGTGGTGGACAACGTCGGTGGACCAGGAGCTTTTACCCGGAGTGGACGACTGTTTGCTCCTCAGCCGTTGAGAGATGCCAATGCTGAGGCGTCTGCTAGGGCGAAGGGCAAACAGGTGGTTGTTGACGAAGAACCGGCTCAGAAGGAAGCTGAGGGTTCATTTGAAAAGGACGTCGAGGAATTTATGAAGATCATAAAGAAGAGTGACTACAAGATCGTAGATCAGCTCAACCAGACTCCGTCCAAAATTTTAATTCTCTCTTTGCTGTTGTGCTCGGAGGCACATCGTGATGCCTTGCTGAAGATGTTGAACATGGCATACGTACCGCAAGAGATTTCCGTCAACCAACTGGAGGGTGTGTTGGCCAACGTGAGCACCAGGCATGGTGTAGGTTTCACTGACCTAGACTTAACGCCTGAGGGTCGTAATCATAACAAAGCCTTGCACATCACTATGGAGTGCAAGGGTGCTGTTCTGTCTCACGTATTGGTAGACACCGGGTCGTCCTTGAATGTCCTGCCAAAGCAGATTTTGAAGAAGATTGATGTTGAGGGAGTTGTGCTCACTCCCAGTGACCTTATTGTGCGCGCATTTGATGGATCCAAACGTTCTGTGTTTGGTGAAGTTACCTTGCCAGTGAAGATAGGTCCGAAATTTTTCGACATCATTTTCTATGTAATGGACATTCAACCCGCCTATAGCTGTTTGTTGGGGCGTCCGTGGATTCACGCGGCTGGAGCAGTCTCGTCAACTCTCCATCAAAAACTCAAGTATGTCTGGAACGGTCAGATTGTGACCGTGTGTGGCGAAGAAGAGATTCTGGTGAGTCATTTATCCTCGTTCAAGTATGTCGAGGTAGATGGCGAGATCCATGAAACATTGTGCCAGGCATTTGAGACCGTGGCGCTTGAGAAGGTAGCCTATGCTGATCAGAGGAAGCCGGGTGCTTCGATTGCTTCATACAAGCAAGCCAAGGAAGTTGTAGATTCTGGCAGAGCTGAGGGCTGGGGCAAGATGGTGGACTTGCCTGTCAAGGAGGACAAGTTCGGTATCGGTTATGAGCCTCTCCAAGCAGAGCAGAGTGTACAAGCGGGTCCGAGTACCTTTACCAGCGCCGGGCTGATAAATCATGGGGACGTCTTTGCAACCGGTGGTGAAGACTGTGACAGTGATTGCGATTTGGACATCTGGATTCGCCCATGTGCACCAGGGGAGTCTATCAATAACTGGACGGCTGAAGAAGTGGTTCAAGTTACTCTTCAGACAGAGTAATTTTCTTTTGTTTTTTTCATTTTGCATGAAAACCCTACGTTCTGCCCAAGGCGTAGTGGTTCATTGTAGGGCCTCATCATGTTCCGATGATTATCATAAATAAAGGACGTTTTGCAATCAAATTTTGTGATCTCTGTCTTTCTATTTTTTTGTTTTCACTCTTTCTAAAAAATAATAAAAATGGCAATGTTTTTGTTTTTTGTGACTTTTTTTGAACTCTTTTTCTAAAAATAAAACATTAAACATGCAGAAGCGATCTTTTGGCATCCACTGTGAACAATTCTGTTATGGCTCAGTATGATTTTGATAATCCCATCTACCAAGCTGAAGAGGAGAGTGAGAAAAACTGTGAACTCCCCGCAGAATTGGTCAGATTGCTGAAGCAAGAGGAAAGGGTCATCCAACCTCATCAGGAGGAGTTGGAAATTGTTAATCTGGGTACTGAGGACGCCAGGAGAGAGATCAAGATTGGGGCTGCTTTAGAGGACTCTGTCAAGAGGAGGCTGATTGAGATGCTGAAAGAATATGTGGAAATATTCGCCTGGTCATACCAAGATATGCCTGGGTTGGATACAGACATTGTGGTGCATCGACTACCCCTCAGAGAAGAATGTCCGTCGGTCAAGCAGAAGCTTCGCAGAACAAGTCCTGATATGGCTGTCAAGATCAAGGAAGAGGTTCAGAAGCAGTGGGATGCAGGTTTTCTGGCTGTCATCAGTTATCCGCCGTGGGTGGCCAACATTGTTCCCGTGCCAAAGAAGGATGGCAAAGTCAGAATGTGTGTCGACTACCGGGATTTGAACAGAGCGAGTCCGAAAGATGATTTCCCATTACCTCACATCGATGTATTGGTGGATAATACGGCTCAATCCTCGGTATTCTCTTTCATGGACGGTTTCTCGGGCTATAATCAGATTAAGATGGCGCCAGAGGACATGGAAAAGACGACATTCATTACACCTTGGGGCACCTTCTGCTACAAAGTGATGCCATTTGGGCTGAAGAACGCCGGTGCTACCTATCAGAGGGCAATGACGACTCTCTTTCATGACATGATGCACAAAGAGATCGAAGTGTACGTGGATGATATGATTGCGAAGTCGCAGACAGAAGAGGAGCACCTGGTTAATTTGCAGAAGTTGTTTGACAGGTTGGTCAAGTTCAAACTGAGGCTGAATCCGAACAAGTGTACGTTTGGGGTAAGATCAGGGAAGCTGTTGGGCTTCATTGTCAGTGAAAAAGGGATTGAGGTTGATCCAGCTAAAGTCAAAGCTATTCAAGAGATGCCTGAACCAAAAACGGAGAAGCAAGTCCGTGGGTTTTTAGGGAGGTTGAACTACATTGCAAGGTTCATATCTCACTTAACCGCCACATGTGAACCAATTTTCAAACTGCTTAGAAAGAATCAGGCGATCAAGTGGAATGATGATTGTCAGAAAGCTTTTGACAAGATCAAAGAGTATTTACAGAACCCTCCAATCCTGATTCCTCCAGTTCCAGGGAGACCATTGATAATGTACCTATCAGTTACCGAGAATTCGATGGGGTGTGTATTGGGGCAGCATGACGAGTCTGGTCGAAAAGAGCATGCCATATACTACCTTAGCAAAAAGTTTACCGACTGTTAAACAAGATATTCACTGCTCGAGAAAACTTGTTGTGCTTTGGCCTGGGCTGCTCGCCGACTAAGGCAGTATATGTTGAACCATACTACCTTGTTGATTTCTAAGATGGATCCAGTCAAGTACATCTTTGAGAAGCCGTCTCTCACCGGGCGCGTTGCTCGATGGCAAATGATTTTAACAGAATATGACATTCAGTACACGTCACAGAAGGCCATCAAAGGTAGTATTCTGTCAGACTACCTTGCCGAGCAACCGATCGATGACTATCAGCCTATGATGTTTGAATTCCCTGATGAAGACATCATGTATCTGAAGGTAAAAGATTGAGAAGAGCCGCTTGTCGAGGAAGGACCGGATCCTGATGACAAGTGGACACTGATGTTCGATGGGGCTGTGAATATGAACGGTAACGGTATTGGGGCAGTGTTGATCAATCCCAAAGGTGCTCATATACCTTTCTCTGCCAGATTGACTTTCGACGTCACCAACAATGAAGCTGAGTACGAGGCTTGTATCATGGGGATAGAGGAAGCCATCAACCTGAGAATCAAAACTCTTGACATATTTGGAGATTCCGCTCTAGTGATCAATCAGGTCAATGGAGATTGGAATACGAACCAGCCGCATCTGATTCCGTATAGAGATTACACCAGAAGAATACTGACGTTCTTCAAGAAGGTGAAGTTGTACCATGTCCCCCGGGATGAGAATCAAATGGCTGATGCCTTGGCTACGTTGTCCTCTATGATCAAAGTTCATTGGTGGAATCATGTGCCACATGTTGCGGTGAATCGACTCGAGAGGCCTGCGTATGTGTTTGCAGCCGAGTCTGTTGCGATTGATGAGAAGCCGTGGTACTATGATATCAAGAACTTCCTCAAGACTCAAGAGTATCCTGAAGGTACGTCGAAGAATGATAAGAAGACCCTGAGAAGGCTAGCTGGAAGCTTTTATTTGAATCAGGACGATGTGTTGTATAAGAGGAACTTCGACATGGTCTTGCTCAGATGCGTGGATAGACACGAAGCAGACATGTTAATGCAGGAAGTGCACGAAGGTTCGTTTGGTACCCATGCCGGTGGTCATGCAATGTCGAAGAAACTGCTGAGAGCCGGTTATTACTGGATGACTATGGAATCCGATTGTTTCAAGTACGCTCGGAAGTGCCATAAGTGTCAAATTTACGCTGATAAGGTGCATGTACCACCAAGCCCGTTGAATGTCATGAACTCGCCTTGGTCGTTTGCCATGTGGGGCATTGACATGATTGGGAAGATTGAGCCTACTGCTTCGAATGGACATCGCTTCATCCTGGTTGCGATTGATTACTTCACCAAATGGGTAGAAGCAACTTCTTTTGCTAGTGTCACCAAACAAGTGGTTGCCCGGTTCGTTAAGAAGGAAATCATCTGTCGTTATGGAGTCCCTGAGAGAATCATCACTGACAATGGTTCGAATCTCAATAACAAGATGATGAAAGAGCTTTGCAAAGATTTCAAGATTGAACATCACAATTCTTCTCCTTACAGACCAAAGATGAATGGTGCTGTAGAGGCGGCAAATAAGAATATCAAGAAGATTGTGCAGAAGATGGTCGTGACGTACAAGGACTGGCATGAGATGTTGCCTTTCGCTTTGCATGGATACCGTACTTCAGTACGTATGTCGACCGGGGCAACCCCTTACTCCCTTGTGTATGGTATGGAAGCAGTCCTGCCTGTTGAAGTGGAGATCCCTTCTCTGAGGGTATTATTAGATGTCAAGCTGGACGAAGCCGAGTGGATTCGTACAAGGTTTAACGAGTTAAGCCTTATCGAAGAGAGACGGTTAGCAGCTGTGTGCCATGGGCAATTATACCAGAGAAGGATGAAGCGAGCCTTTGATCAGAAAGTGCATCCTCGAACATTTCAGACTGGTGATCTAGTTCTGAAGAGGATCCTTCCTCCCGGTACAGATAACAGGGGCAAGTGGACTCCTAATTATGAAGGTCCGTATGTTGTGAAGAAGGTTTTCTCCGGTGGAGCCTTGATGCTCACAACTATGGATGGTGAAGATTTTCTGTCCCCTGTTAACTCAGATGTAGTCAAAAAATACTTCGCATGAATTGACCCGCTAGACAAAAAGAATAAAAGAGTCCAGGCAAAAAAGGGCATCCCGGCGAACCAAAAAACAGAAAGAAAAGGTTCGGGCAAAAATTAGGGATAAAATGAAAAAAATTGTACACCCGGTAAGTCGAAAACCCACAAGGGCGGCTTAGGCAAAAAGGGGTATCCCGGTGGATTGAAAACCCGAAAGGGCGGTCCAGGCAAAAGAGGGATTAGAGCGAAGACTACAGTCTGAGTTATCTGTACTTCATCGCGCTTCGTCAGCTGCCATCTCGAAAGATGTGATCGGTCCAGTCAGTCTTCTCAGAAAGCAAGGAGTTGGGAAAAAACTGATGATCTATGAGTTATAACAGAGTTGGGAAACAGTGGATGCCGTGTTCACATTGCCATTAGGATAGTTTATTTTCCTTTTGTGCGCAATTACCTCTTCCTAGGAATTGCTTCCCAATGTATTTTGCCTTCTCAGGCACATTTTCAATCAATAAAAGTCGTTATTCAGATAAATTGCTCTCTTGTTTTTTACTTTTACTGTTTTGTTTGCAAAAACGTCCGAATTTTTGATAAACATTGCATATAAAAAACATGAAGGCTAAACAATAACGTGCAAAAGATTAAAACATTTGAAAATCATTTTGAATGTTGAGGACATTTGAGCGTATCTTGCCCATGTATCCCCTGGGGCATCTGTTATTCCGTTGTGCAGGTCGTCACCTGTGAGCATTCTCCAGCAGTTTTTTCCCAGAACAAAGTTTCTATCCCAGCTATGGATTGGTTAAGTCTTCCCCGAGTGGAGCAGGCTTCATGAAATATTTCTCCAGCATAGTTCATCCTACCAGTGGGGTGGACAGGCTTCAGTATCAGATCGGTATGTGCATCCCCAGCTTGAATCTATTCTACCTGTGGATTGCATGGGTCGTCCCCGGCGGAGTAACAGATATTCCCCAAAGCAGAGTTTATCCTACCTGAGGTTTGTTCGAGTTTTCCCCAGTGAAGCCGCTTTGTCACGCCTCGATAAAATCGTCTTGTTACTCCCGTCGAGTATTATCCCCAAAGAGTTGCCTGGTTTATCTTCCCCAGCGGAGCAGTTATTTCCCAGAGCGGAGTTTATCCTACTTGTGGATTGGTTGGGCCGTCCCCAGCAAAGTTGCCGGTTTGTCAGTAGCAAGTTGCTTTATTACTCCCCAGCGAGTTGCCTTGTCTCCCCCTAGCGGAGTTGTATTGCTGGTTCCCCGGCAATTGCCTTGTTTTTCTCCCCAGCAGATTTGTATTGATGGTTTCTCAGCACAGTCGTCCTGTGTATTCCCCGGCGGAGTTTTCATCATTTTGCATTTTGCATATAGTGATCATTGCATCCTCAAAACTGCGTAGCATTCCCATTCTAAATGGAGCATTACGCCATAGAAAAAATTCAAACATATGCATTCATGTGTTAACCTAATCAGACTGTATCCCCGGCAGAGGCGGATCATTTTGTTCAACATCGGTACAGCACGCCTGCTACAGTTGCTCCTGACAGCATTCAAGATTGATATCCCCACAGAGGTTTATTTCCTCACCCGTTGGTGACAAAAAGTTTGTTTCTCTTCAGTGAGACCCCCAGCAAGTGGCCAGCCTTGCCTTGGCATATCTAAGATGTCGTTCTTGTGATACTGGTAAGTGTCATGTCAACACCCGCGTGTGTTCTTTGTTGGTGTCAGTAAACACCATTGTTTCGGTGTCGGTAAACATCGAGTCTTCACCCCAGTCATCAGTAAATGTCTGGTCATTTTTTGGTGTCAGTAAACACCATTGTTTCGGTGTCGGTAAACATCGAGTCTCACTCCGGTCATCAGTAAATGTCTGGTCGTCTTTGTTTGATGTCAGTAAACATCATCTTTCGATGTCGGTAAACATCGCGTCTTTTCCTCAGTCATCGGTAAATGTCTGATAATTCCCCAGCTAGAGATCCCCAGTAGAGTCATCGGTAAATGTCCTATCTGGTTCCCGGTTACAAATTTTTGTTTTTCCTCCCCCAGTAAGTATTTCCCCAGTCATCGGTAAATGTCTGGTCATTTTTGGATGTCGGTAAACATCATCTTTCGATGTCGGTAAACATCAAGTCTCATCCCAGTCATCGGTAAATGTCGGGTCGTTTTTGGATGTCGGTAAACATCATCTTTTGATGTCGGTAAACATCGAGTCTCATCCCAGTCATCGGTAAATGTCTGGTCTTGCTTTGTTTCCTTGTTGATAAAATCAAGATCTCCAAGAGTCGTCGGTAAACGTCTTGTCTGATTCCACAAAGATTATTTTGTTCCTCTCCAAGCAGAGATGCCATCGGTAAATGGCCCCGTTCTCTTCGATATCGGTAAATATCGAATTCTCAGTTGCAGCAACCATCGGTAAATGGTCTTGTTGAAGTTGATATCGGTAAATATCAAATTGCTTTGAAGCAACCATCGGTAAATGGTCTTGCTTCCTTTTACATCAAGTTGTTTCCCAGCAGCCATTGGTAAATGGTCTCGCTGAAGTTGATATCGGTAAATATCAAATTGCTTTGAAGCCACCATCGGTAAATGGTCTTGCTTCCTTTTACATCAAGTTGTTTCCCAGCAGCCATCGGTAAATGGTCTCGCTGAAGTTGATATCGGTAAATATCAAGTTTCCAGTTTTTTAACCATCGGTAAATGGTTTCGCTTTTCTGAAATTGTCATGCAGTCGTCGTCGGTAAATGACTTGGTTCTTCTTGTATCATATCCAGCAGTGCAAATTTCTACGGTTCTTTGGTATTCAATCCCTGTTTACCCTGAAAGTCTGACAGCCGTTGCTCTCATCCGTTCGGGTTCCCAGCTGATTGAATAGGGGCAGCTGTAGCACCTCAAATTTGCACCTACCTTTTGTACATACATTCTCATATTAGGTCATAGCATTAACATAGTCCACTGCATAGCATTGCATTGTTCCTTTGCCCTAGTGCAAGATCATCAGTCAGATTAGGTCAAACTGGTCAGGAGATCAGTCAGTCAAGCAAGCAAGTGAAATTTCCATTGAGACAAGGCCCTAGGGTTGGTCCAACATGTTCACATGACCTAGGGGTCCTTTTGAAGTGGTTTGGTCGAGTTTTGATTGCTCAGAAGTCATCAGTCAGTGTGCAGTCCACCAGAAACCCTAGAAAGTCAACTGTTGGTCAACTGTGCATTTAATCAGTGATTTGATGGTGGGAATTGGTTTGAGAGGGTTCATTCATGTCCATATAGGCCTCATATAACATGTCAAACATCATCATGGAAGAATTTGAAGCCAGACAAGAAATTTCCAAAAATAGAAAGTTGACCTGTAATTGAAATTTGCCAAAAATGGAAAGTCTTGATCCTCAAACTTACATCATGATACAAGCTTCAAATGAATTTTTGCCCAACATGAAAGTTGAAGGTCTTGTTCTCCCATTTTCAAAAAGTCCAAGAACACTCAATTCCCATGTATGGTTGGCAAGTTATGATCAAATCATTCTCACAAATTTTTGAACTTCAAAGTGGCATATCTTCCAAACCATTTGGCCAAATTGGATGGGGTTTTTTGCTACAAGTCACATTTGATGCCCTCTTTCCAAATATGTCATCACAATTTACCAAAAACTCACCAATCAAAATGGCACTTTTTGAAGTGACTTGAATTATTTCAAGAGAAGTGAAAAATTGACTTTGCAAATTAACCAATTCCAACACCTCCTACCAATTGAAAATGTTATGAAAACACATTTTGGACATGTTTGAGGCCCATTTTCGCAGCTGTTAGCACAGGGACATGTAACATGAGTGGAAATCAAAAAATTAGCAACTACATGTCATTATGCAAATTGTGCTTACCATTTCCATTAACCAACTAATACAAACACTAAACAGCAAATATATACTTCATTTGGACTCTGAAAACCCTAGCACACAATTCACAAACAGATCAAAAAACTCTTTTCTCTCAAACTCACAATTTCTTCATTTTTGAAATTCTTGCTGAAAACCTCAAGGAGCTCGAACGTGCTTGTTTGTTCCATCATTTACCAGCCTATTGGATGTAAGAACAAAAATTGTTCTACAACAGATTCCATGATTTTGATGATAACAAAGGATGAAACCAAAAATGGCACCCTAACGAAAAGTTTCTAAGTGTGCAGGGTTCTAAAGAAAGAAGAAATAAATCTGATGATGTCATCAGATGCACAACAAGATCAGATACAAATTATCAAGTATCAGAAGCATCTAAAGTGGAATCTCGTTTCAAGAAGCTCTGACTCTGGACAAAACTACAAAGTATCAGAAGCATCTGAACATGAAGTAAAGTCTAGAAGCTCTGACTCTGAACAAATGCCTTCTGTAAATTCTGAAGTTATCAGCGCCATCTGAACTTTCAAGAGATAACATCAGAAGCCAGTTTCTCCAGATACACAAAGACTCTAATCAGAATTGTTAATCATGATGAAGTAACATTTAAGCCAAGTTAAAGTTCTGCAAATGGATTTCCTCAATTAGAAAGAGACGTTAATCTCCACTTCCAAGAGAGAAGATACTACTTGTGGTAAGTAGTCACTTCTAAGAGAAAAAGTCTACTGCAGAAGCTATTAATGGAATGGCGTAACTACATCTCAATATCCAACAGATTCAACGCTACTTCAACTCTACTTCAACTCCTATAAATAGAGAAGAAATCTCATTCAGTAAACAAGAAATCACTAGCCAAAACTATACTGAAATTATATCACGCTCAAGAAAAACATCTTTGTTCTTCAAAGAATTTCACTAAGCTTTTGCTTATCAAGTGAAAAATTTGTTCTTAAGTTTGTAATATTTGCTTTCTTAGAAGCACTCTAGATTACACATCTTGTATCTAATTTTTATTTGATTTCCTCAAGTGACTCTTTGCAGTCTGTAGACTTGAGAGGACTAAGAGATTTTCTTCTCTCTTAGGGGTTGTTTGTAATCTTTCAAGATTAGTGGATTAAGTCCTTGTTGAAGGCGAAATCACCTTGGCCGGGTGGACTGGAGTAGCTTTGTGTTATAAGCGAACCAGTATAAAATCATTGTGTGATTTCATTTTGCAAAAGCGCTTATTTTTCAAACAATTCAAACCCCCCCTTTCTTGTTTTTCTCACCTTCAATTGGTATCAGAGCTCCGGCTCTGTTATTGATTTTCAAATCAAACACTTAACCGTGTAGAGAGATCCAGTGCGAGAAAAACAAATGGCCCACTCAAATGAGAAAGATTCTTACAATGCCAAGCCTCCTGTTTTTGATGGAGAAAAGTTTGATTACTGGAAAGATAGAATCGAAAGTTTCTTTCTGGGTTATGATGCTGACCTCTGGGACATTGTCACAGATGGATACAAACCTCCAACCTTAAATGGAGCTGAAGTTCCCAGAAGCAAAATGTCAGAAGATCAGAAACGTGAGTTCAAAAATCATCACAAGGCCAGAACAATACTTCTAAATGCTATATCATACAACGAATACGAAAAGATCACCAACAGAGAGACGGCTAAAGATATACTTGACTCTCTGAAGATGACCCATGAAGGAAACTCCCAAGTCAAGGAGACGAAGGCTCTGGCGTTGATCCAGAAATATGAAGCCTTCAAGATGGAAGATGACGAAGCTATAGAAGCTATGTTTTCCAGATTCCAAACTCTTATTGCAGGTCTTAAAGTGCTAGACAAAGGATACACGACTGCAGATCATGTTAAGAAGATAGTCAGAAGTCTGCCAAAGAAATGGAGACCAATGGTTACTGCTCTGAAGTTATCAAAGGATCTGAACAATATCAGCCTTGAAGAACTTGTTAGTTCTCTCAGAAGCCATGAGATAGAACTAGAGGAGGATGAGCCTCAGAAAAGGAACAAGTCAGTGGCGCTGAAGTCCAGACCTGAAAGACGGAAGTCAGACAGAACCAAAGCTCTCCAGGCAGAAACTGCAGATACTGACGACTCTGAACCTGAAGACTCTGATGATGAAGAAGAATTGTCCTTACTAACCAGAAGAGTTAAGCAACTCTGGAAAAGAAGGAACAACAACAACTTCAGAAGATCAAGACCCAGAGGGGATAGATCAGAGTCAACTTCAAAAGGTAAACCTAATAAAGATATTACCTGTTTTGAATGTAAAGAAACAGGTCATTATAGAAATGAATGCCCCAAGCTGAAGAAAGATAACTCTAAGAAAGAAAGCTTCAAGAAAAATGCCTTCAGAACAAAGAAGGGATTAATGGCCACCTGGGACGATAGTGAATCCGAATCATCAGAATCTGACTCTGATGAACAGGCCAACGTAGCTCTTATGGCTACCACATCCAGCAGCTCAGATGAAGAATCTGAAGAGGTATTTTCTGAACTTTCTAGATCTGACTTAGAATCATGTTTATCAGAAACTCTTACCTCTCTTCAGAAATTAAAACAAAAAGTTAAAAACATTAAAGGTCTTCTTAAAGCAAAATCTGAAGAGTGTAGTAAACTTGAGACAACAATTCTAACAAGAGATGATACAATCATATCTTTAACGTTAGAAAGAGATGAAGCTAAAACGAAAAACTTAGAATTAGAAGAAGTGTTGTCTCAAGCACCACAAACTTCAAATGAAATTATTTATAAATATGAAGAAGCCTTTCAACAATTTCTGAAGAATGGGATAAATAGGAGTATTATGGCATCCATGATTTATGGAGTAGGTCAGAATAATAAAAGGGGAATTGGGTATGATTCTGATTCTGATAAAACTTCTACCAGTAACCTAATTAAATCGCCTTTTTCATACCACTACACACACACACAAGAACACAAATTTAAAAATGCTAGAAGACCCAAAGTTGTAAGAAACTCTGGGAAAACTAATCTGAAAGGACCCAAGAGATTCTGGGTACCGAAAGATAAGATTATCTATGTTGCAGATATCCTATGCAGCAAAGTTCAGACACCAGTCATGGTACCTGGACTCTGGATGCTCGCGACATATGACGGGAAGAAAGTCTATGTTCCAAAGCCTGGAACTTAAAGACGCTGGCTTCGTAGGCTTTGGAGGAGATCAGAAAGGAAGGATCAGAGGCTCCGGAACTATTGGTAACGGTACTCTTCCCTCTATATCTGATGTTCTTTATGTAGAAGGATTAATGCATAACTTGTTATCCATAAGTCAATTAAGTGATAACGGTTATGATGTAATCTTTAATCAAAAAACGTGTAAAGCCATTAGTCAGAACGATGGCTCTGTCCTTTTCACAGGCAAGAGGAAAAACAACATTTATAAAATAAATCTTTCTGATTTAAAAGATCAAAATGTTAAATGTTTAATGTCAGTTCACAAAGAGCAATGGGTATGGCATAGACGCTTAGGCCACATTAGCATGAGAAAACTTTCTCAGCTAACTAAACTTGAGTTAGTCAGAGGCTTACCTAAACTGAAGTTTTCTTCAGATGCTCTGTGTGAAGCTTGTCAGAAAGGAAAGTTTTCAAAAACATCTTTTAAAAAGAAAAATGTTGTTTCTACCTCCAAGCCTCTGGAGCTTCTTCACATTGACTTATTTGGTCCTGTGAAAACAGCATCAGTCAATGGAAAGAAGTATGGACTTGTAATCGTTGATGATTACAGCCGCTGGACATGGGTAAAATTCCTAAAGCACAAGAGTGAGTCTCACTCTGTATTCACAAGTTTCTGTTCTAAAGTGCAAAAAGAATTTGACTCTAAAATTGTTAGAGTCAGAAGTGATCATGGTGGAGAATTTGAAAATAAAGATTTTGAAGAACTATTTGATTCTAATGGAATATCCCATGATTTCTCCTGCCCTAGAACTCCACAACAAAATGGAGTTGTAGAGAGGAAGAATAGGACACTCCAGGAGATGGCCAGAACCATGATCAATGAAACAAATGTAGCAAAGCACTTTTGGGCAGAAGCTGTAAATACAGCGTGTTATATTCAAAATAGAATCTCTATTAGACCTATTCTGGAAAAGACTCCCTATGAACTGTGTAAGGGAAGAAAACCCAACATTTCATATTTTCATCCTTTTGGATGCATTTGCTTTATATTAAATACTAAAGAACATCTGAACAAGTTTGATTCCAAAGCACAGAAAGGTATTATGTTAGGATACTCAGAACGCTCTAAAGGCTACAGAGTATACAACACAGAAACCAAAATTGTGGAGGAATCAATTCATGTTAGATTTGATGATAAGCTTGACTCTGAAAAGTCAAAGCTAGTTGAAAAGTTTGCAGATTTAGAGATCACTCTGGTAGAATCTGAGAAAACTCCAGAAGCAACTGTCACTCCAGACTCTGAAGAAATTAAATCTCCAGAAATTCCAAGGAAAGTCAAGAGTCGTAGCAACGTATCTGAAGATTTGATTTTGGGAAACAAAGATGAACCTGTTAGAACCAGATCTACCTTCAGAACTTCTGAAGATATTCCTCTGGGACTAGTGTCTCTGATTGAGCCTACGTCCTGTGATGAAGCTCTTCAAGATAATGATTGGGTGGCAGCTATGCAAGAAGAGTTAGATCAATTCTCCAAGAATGATGTCTGGGATCTCGTTCCTAAACCCAGAGGCACTCATGTCATTGGAACCAGATGGGTTTTCAGAAACAAACTGAACGAGAAAGGAGAAGTTGTCAGAAACAAAGCACGACTGGTAGCTCAAGGTTATAGTCAACAAGAAGGTATTGATTATAATGAAACCTTTGCTCCAGTCGCGAGGTTAGAATCTATTCGTCTTCTTGTATCTTTTGCTATTAATCATTCTATCAAATTATACCAAATGGATGTCAAGAGTGCATTTCTTAATGGTTATATTTCAGAAGAAGTGTATGTTAATCAACCTCCTGGTTTTGAAAATTCAAACTTTCCAGAACATGTTTTCAAACTTAAAAAATCTTTATATGGACTAAAACAAGCCCCCAGAGCTTGGTATGAACGTCTGAGCAATTTTCTTCTGGAACAAAATTTTATCAGAGGGAAAGTTGATTCTACACTCTTCTGTAAAAACCTTAATAATGATCTCATGATATGCCAGATTTATGTTGATGATATTATTTTTGGTTCTGCTAATATCTCTGTTTGCCAAGAATTTTCTAAGTTAATGCAGGCAGAATTTGAAATGAGTTTAATGCAAGAATTAAAGTTCTTTCTGGGAATTCAAATTAATCAAACTCCAGAAGTCACATACATTCATCAAAGCAAGTACATTAAAGATGTTCTGAAGAAGTTTGATATGTCTGAATGCAACTCTGCAAAGACTCCTATGCACCCAACTTGCATTCTGGAGAAGGAAGAGGTAAGCAACAAGGTTTGTCAGAAGCTCTATCGAGGTATGATAGGCTCTCTTCTCTATCTGACTGCTACTCGTCCTGATATTCTCTTTAGTGTCTGTCTTTGTGCCAGATTCCAATCAGATCCTAGAGAATCTCATTTAACAGCTGTTAAGAGAATTCTTAAGTATCTGAAAGGAACTCCTAACTTGGGCCTGATGTATGAGAAAACATCAGAGTATAGGCTTTCTGGTTATTGTGATGCAGATTATGCAGGAGATAGAATAGAACGAAAAAGTACTTCTGGAAATTGCCAGCTTCTGGGAAACAACCTAATCTCCTGGGCTAGCAAAAGACAGTCAACAATTGCTCTATCAACTGCAGAAGCAGAATACATCTCAGCATCACTGTGCACAACTCAGATGCTCTGGATGAAACATCAGCTAGAAGATCTTCAGATATTTGAGAGTAACATTCCTATCTTTTGTGATAATACTGCTGCTATCTGTTTAAGTAAGAATCCCATTCTACATTCCAGAGCCAAACACATAGAAATAAAACATCATTTTATTAGAGACTATGTTCAGAAAGGGATAGTAACGCTGAAGTTCATTGATACAGAACATCAATGGGCAGATATCTTTACTAAGCCTCTAGCTGAAGATAGATTTCTTTTTATCTTAGAAAATCTGAACATTAAAAATTGCCCTGAGTAAAATTTGGCTCTGAACATGTAAAATGAGACTCTGATAAAAACAAATACACTTCTGCCTCTGACTCTGATACTTCTACCAAGTTAAGAAGATATCTGAGTTAGAAATCTTCAGAAATCCTTTGGTATTCCTGAAGATCAGATACATCAACACGTGGGGAACATGCGTCTAACCCTAGAACTTCTAGACAGCTGTCAAAAGAAATCAAAGGTCAGAACGCTTGAAATCTCCTCGAGCAGTGTGCTTACTGTTGGGATTAGACATTCATTTATTAACTATAATCATTTTTCCCCCCTAGCGTGCAAATCTTGTGTTCTGTTCCAACGCAATTAAATGTGTCGTTTTGCATGTGTTTTTACCCTTAGGTATATAAACACTTTTCTCACATTTCACACACTTATCACTCTTCACTCACTCTTAAACCCTAAACCCTCTCTCGAAGTTTTCTCTGCAACCTCCTTCAGTTCTTCATCTTCTTCATCAATTTTCTTCATGAATCCTCAAGAGCAAGAAGTTTTTAACTTCTCCCAACAAATGGAAGCCGCTTCTAATCCCCAAACCTCAAACACTCAAACACCCATGGTTATAGACGTCACCACGACCCCAGTCTACAAAGAACCTCACATTCTTGAACGTGAACAACACATAAACCTTTCAACTCCCTTTGAAGGTTTGGATGTACTGTGTGAATCGCTGGTAGATTTTGAGAACTTGAGAAGAAACGGTGTTGATCTTACTGAAGATCTTCGCAAGCAAGGTTGGGAAACCTACTTCGACAGGATTTATGGTCCAATCTATCCTCTTCTGGTGAAGGAGTTCTGGAGATGTGCAGATGCTGATGACCAGTTCATTGTTTCTTTTGTTCTGGGTGTGAAGATTGTCATCACTGAAGCATCAATTGCTTCCTTGCTAAACATGGAGAAAGCTGGAGGTAAAAGGATTTACAATATTCCTCCAAGGTCCAAGCACATCACAGAAGTCATTAACCCTACAATCTTCAAAGCAAATGTTGAAGGAAACCCCTCTAAGAACAAGGAGCTTCATCAGAACCTCCGAGTTTGGCTGAAGATTATTCTGGGAACAATCCATCATCGTCCAGCCTCCAACTCTTCAGATTACATAAATGCTGATCAGAAATGCATCCTTTACTGTATTCAGAAGGGTATCCCGATCAACCTCCCTGTTCTCCTCTTCAGATATCTGAGGGATTCAGTCAGAGAAACCAGGAATAACATGAAGCCCAGATCCTACATTCCTCTGGGTAGATTGCTCTCTGACATCTTCATTGAGCATGGGCTGGTAGATGCTCTGGAGAAGACCAGATGTATGGATGATCTGGCAATTGATGTGGGAAAGCCTCTGAATGCCAAAAATCTGAGGAGTATGGGAATCATCAAAGACATCAGAGTCAAGCCCACTATGGATGTAACCTGGGAAGCTCTGAAGGATCAGAGGAAGATGCCTCATGGCCTTGAAAGGTTCTTCAAGAATGAACCCAGAGATGCCATTGCTATCTACCTTCAGGATCGTCTGGATGAAGGCATTGATATTTCTGATTTCCGCCTTGAAGACTGTCTGGACTCTGTAGAAGATTTGGTCAGATACAAAAGAGGTCTTTCTGAGAAGAAGATAGCTGAGGAAGCAAGGAAGGCAAAGAAAGCCAGACTTGGAGAAACCTCTGGCACCAAAGCTTCAGCACCTCTGAATGTCTCTTCTGGTAAGTCTATTCCTCCTGTCTCTTCTGAATCTATAATGGCTTCCTCTAACCCTCTCTCCTCTCAACCAATATTTACAACCTCTGAAATCCCTCCTTCAACCATCAGAACCTCTCAACCTCCACCTGTTCTAAAAATTGCTCGAAATTTCACAACAACCTCTGACCCTAATCAACTATATCACCACAGCTCTTCCTCATCCTCTGAATATGAATCACCCCCTTACCTTTCCCCTTCTTCTGACCAAGAGTTCTCTGAACAAGAGTCCTCTGACCAAGAACACTCTGACCCTAACTCCCCAACAATAGCTGAAATTTATGCTAAAAATTTCGCTCCACAACCCTCAAGACAATCTGAAGTAACCTCTCCCCTCCAAACTTCACTTCCACCACAACAAACAACAACCTTACCCTCTGAAACTCAACCATCTGATCCCTTCACCTCTAATATCACTCCACCATTTATTCCCGCTGTACCTGGACCAGACTCTGACCCTTTAGACCTAAATCCACTATATGCTTCATCCCCTAGTCTTCAACCAGACGCAGATTCTGAACTTCAAGCAGAATCTGAACCTCAACAAACTGAACCTCAACCTCTAAATCTCAGCCCTCAAAACTCTCCACCTCATTCACCTGAACCTGAACCTGAACTTACCATACCTACCCTTGAGGAGGCCATTATACAGGTTGCAGAAGCCTCAGTCCAGAAGATCAAGTCTCTGGCTAAAAACTCTGAAGTTAGTGATGATCCTAAATCTGTTAGGACACACTGGAACAGAGTCATTAGTTGGATGACCTCTGAGTCTTATAGGCTGAAGAGTATCTCTGAACAAGTCAGAAATGGCTACATCAGAGACTCTGAGGAAAGACTCCAAGAGAGACTGGCTAGAGAAGCTGAGGCCAAGAGATTAGAGGAAGAAAGGTTGGCCAGGGAAGCAGAAGAAGCAAAGAGGTTGGAAGAAGAACGACTGGCAAAGGAAGCAGAACTTCTAAGGATTCAGGAAGCTGAAGCCAAGGCTCAGGCAGATGCAGAAGCCCAAGCTGCTGCTGAAGCTGAAGCTCAGCAAGCTCTGATTCAGGGGGAGTCTTCCTCTGCGATCCCTCTGATTCTTAACACTCTGAAGGAGATCAAGCAAGATCAGCAAGAGATCAAGAAAGATCAGAATGAGCTTCGTGCCAGGATGGACAAGCAAGATGCTCTGAATGAAAACATCCAGAACATGTTTGCCATGTTGCTTCAGAGACTTCCTCAACCTCCAAACCCTTAGGCACTTAGGATTTTCTTTTTGTGTTTGCTTGCCTTGTGTTTTTGCTTCTGTCTTCTTGTTAGCTCTGATATTCTTCTTTGCTTCTGATGTTTTTTGACTGTTGTTTGCCTTTGTGCTGTTTAATGAAATGTTTTTCTCTTTATTATTCTTTTTATTTTTTATGCCTTTTTGATTATGCCAAAAAGGGGGAGAAATTATTAATAGCTCTGATGAAAATTATGTCTAAAACCTTAAGCATTCTGCAACAATTATAGAAATAGTTCTGATATAAATAGCTCTGATTAAATAATAGCTCTGATTAAATAACTCTAACATTAAAATTAAGAAATTGCAGAAAGTTTTCAGAAATCTCATTGCTTGGAAAGCTCTGGTAAGAACTTCTGAACTCTCTAGTACTAACTCAGGGGGAGCTTTAGTCTATCTGATCTAATATTTTGCATGTTTCATCTGATAATTTTATTTGTTTTGTCATCATCAAAAAGGGGGAGATTGTAAGAACAAAAATTGTTCTACAACAGATTCCATGATTTTGATGATAACAAAGGATGAAACCAAAAATGGCACCCTAACGAAAAGTTTCTAAGTGTGCAGGGTTCTAAAGAAAGAAGAAATAAATCTGATGATGTCATCAGATGCACAACAAGATCAGATACAAATTATCAAGTATCAGAAGCATCTAAAGTGGAATCTCGTTTCAAGAAGCTCTGACTCTGGACAAAACTACAAAGTATCAGAAGCATCTGAACATGAAGTAAAGTCTAGAAGCTCTGACTCTGAACAAATGCCTTCTGTAAATTCTGAAGTTATCAGCGCCATCTGAACTTTCAAGAGATAACATCAGAAGCCAGTTTCTCCAGATACATAAAGACTCTAATCAGAATTGTTAATCATGATGAAGTAACGTTTAAGCCAAGTTAAAGTTCTGCAAATGGATTTCCTCAATTAGAAAGAGACGTTAATCTCCACTTCCAAGAGAGAAGATACTACTTGTGGTAAGTAGTCACTTCTAAGAGAAAAAGTCTACTGCAGAAGCTATTAATGGAATGGCGTAACTACATCTCAATATCCAACAGATTCAACGCTACTTCAACTCTACTTCAACTCCTATAAATAGAGAAGAAATCTCATTCAGTAAACAAGAAATCACTAGCCAAAACTATACTGAAATTATATCACGCTCAAGAAAAACATCTTTGTTCTTCAAAGAATTTCACTAAGCTTTTGCTTATCAAGTGAAAAATTTGTTCTTAAGTTTGTAATATTTGCTTTCTTAGAAGCACTCTAGATTACACATCTTGTATCTAATTTTTATTTGATTTCCTCAAGTGACTCTTTGCAGTCTGTAGACTTGAGAGGACTAAGAGATTTTCTTCTCTCTTAGGGGTTGTTTGTAATCTTTCAAGATTAGTGGATTAAGTCCTTGTTGAAGGCGAAATCACCTTGGCCGGGTGGACTGGAGTAGCTTTGTGTTATAAGCGAACCAGTATAAAATCATTGTGTGATTTCATTTTGCAAAAGCGCTTATTTTTCAAACAATTCAAACCCCCCTTTCTTGTTTTTCTCACCTTCATTGGAAGCATTTTCAAGCCCTGTATCTCAACTGTAATCAAAGGAAAGCACTGTTTCATTAAAGCCTCTTCACATGGCAGATCTGGATTGAAGCCATTCCAAGGATTGTTGAGCCACAAGTTACTATCCATTCATCATCTAAAGCATATTTGAGCATCTGTTTCGAGCAAACATGGCCAAACAACAGCTGCATCACAACTGTGCTTCAGATTTGGTAAGAAATCAAACTTAACCATTTGCTAAATCATGCTATGCTTTGTATAGGTCTTGCCATGCTGATTCTATTGAGCTTTAAATCACTGAAAATGGCTGAGTAATTAGGAAGAAATGTTGATTTGAAATTTGATGTTCATTTATGTTTTTACATGATTCGTCCATGATAGCATGATTCCATGAAATTGATTGTTGGAATGTTGATGCATGATGTTTGCTGGTTCTAATGATGTATTTGATTTCCATTTCTGGGCAAAATTTTTTTTTCACGATTTGATGATGATGAAGAACACTGTAGCATGAACACACGAACCCTAGTTTCACATTTCCAGAATTTCACGTTGGCTGCTGAGTTTTGTTTTGCATGCACTCACTATTACATTGCCATGCGCCATTTGCTGAGTGACACGCAGGCTGTTTGGAACGCTGCGTTTCACTAAAAGTTCCAAGTAATTACAATTTTGCCACGCCCAGATTTATTTAATTAGTTAAATCATGTTATTTCAATAATTATTTCATTTTTGTGACCAATCTTTGAAAATTCATAAGTCAATCATTTTTGATCCAAAATTTATGGGGTTTTTTGTGAAATGTTCATCATAATCTCTAGTTTTTTATCATATATTTTCCAGATTTTTGGCATGGATGGTTTTTTAATTGTGCTAGGGTTTTGTTCATGTGTCCATTTTTTGTACACTTTGCCAAATCAATTGTGAAATGATGATGCTTTATCTAATGGCTTCCAAATTTTTTATGCTTAAACTAGACACATTCATGGTGATTTTGGTATAGAGTTTGTGAATTTATCTTTGCTGGTTTGTGAGTTATGATTTTTTGAATTAGGGTGTGACAATTTGTGTCACACCATTGATGTCCAACTTCTTGATTTTTTTCTACCTTGCCTAATGAACTCAATTTGGTCTGATTTTTTGCATGAACATACTTATGGGTGTATAGTTTACATGTGATTTTTATGGAATTATTGATGGCATTTCCTAATTGTTTGGAATTTTCTCCCCTGCTTGACCAAAATGTTGACTTTTGTGACACTTGTTGCCATATGCTTTGTGAAATTCTCATACATTATTGGATGGACATGAAATTTGACATGTGATTAGTAGACATCTTAAGGTTCATCATGGTTTTAGTCCCATTCATTTCTCATTTGCTATCACTGATTTATGATTTATTGAAGTTGGTGCATGTTTGGTTGACTTCTTTGAGCATGTTTGAACTTGCCCTGCCTTTCTGATTTTCATTTCCCTACTTCCCATGATCCAATTGAGCTGAAATTTGGTGTGTTTACCATGCTATGGATTATGTTTGACCATGATTTATTTGATGATTTTTTGGATTGTTTATGTTTGGTTTTGAACTGAGTCTTGCTGTTGACTTCTATGAGCTTCCATATGCCATGCCTTGACCTCTTTTGCTTATGAAATGATGATGATGAATGATATGATTGTGGAACCAATTGAGTTTGTTTCTTGATTGTTTGAACTTGATTTTGGACACTTGCCACTTGCTGTTTTGACTTTCTCATCCCCTTTTGACCCTAGGCTTGTCCTAGTGGTCTTGCTGCTCATGTTTGAGTTCATTTTTTCAGGATAAGAAGCAGTTGCCTTAGAGAGATCAATACAAATTGATTGATGCTTGATTGATTATCATGACTAACTTGTTTGTTTTGTAGGTTGCTTGGCTCATATGCTTGAGCCTTGTGCATTGCACAGTTAACTGACTGTGTTGACTGTTGATTTCTATCTCATTTTGATTTAACTTTGAATTGAATACTGATGTTGTCTGACTGGTTTCAGGTACCTTTAGTTGCTTATAGTTCTTTAAGAACTTTGCTTTGCTTTGCTTAAGAGCAATTTGCATTGAGGTATAACTTCTTTACTTCATGTAGTCTGGAAGACCTGGCCTGTTACTTGGCCAGGCAACTGTCTGAAGTCCTCCTTAAGAGGCAATGTTTGTGACTGTTTACATTTGTCCTTGTATAGAGTCAAAGACCTCCTAAGTGAAGAGGCAATTGGCAGAACCCAAGGGATATGCAATCTATCCCCTGCTATTCTGTGTGTCATCTGCTTTGCTCACACCACTGTGTTGATGCATTGCAGATACAAACCCAAGATCTTGTACAATGGTACAGTTGAGTCAGTTTCAAATGTGTAGAAGGGTTCCTCCTTTCTGAACCCACACATTCTTGTCTTAAGCTCTCCCAGGCCAGGGATAAGAGCTGTGAAGTCTTATCTTCACTCACCTTTCATCTGCTTCACCTTAGCCCCTCAATGGCAAGGTTAAGAGCACCATTAACCCTATTCCAGTTGGCTTCAATGCCTAACCTTTGTGTGAGCCCATTGCTTGTGTATAGTGTGTGCTACTTGTGCTTGTGTGTTTGTTTTAGCTTGCTTCCTGTGCAAGTTAGGTTTAGTGTGGCTTGCTTCCTGTGCAAGTCATGTTTAGGATAGGCTTGCTTCCTGTGAAAGTTAGATAGCAACCTTAACTTAGGGATGAATTTGCATGATAACATCTAGGCTCGAGTCGTAGTCTCCCTAGTTGTGTCTCCCTCTGTTATCTGGTTAGGCTAGTCCTGTATCCCTCCGTAGGGGAACTACGTCGCCCTGATCCTCATACCAGATGAGGTACGTAGGCAGGAGATGAGCTGATCTCTCCGGGCGCCCTTTTTCTTTTTCCACCTTTTGTGTCTTAACCACCCTTTATGTGTGTTTTGGTTCGGATGCTGATGTGAGTCCAGTGATTGGCATTCAGGCTCCATGTTTGCCTTCTTGTGTGTGTTCTGGTTCGGATGCCGATGTAAGTCCAGTGATTGGCATTCGGGCTCCACGTTTGCCTTTGCCTGTGTTTGTTTGTGTGCGTGTTAGCCGAGCTACGAATGCTCTGATTCTCCTTCGTCCGAGGAGATACGTATGCATAGGATGCGATATCCTAGCGAGCATGTGTCGTTTCCCCAGTCCGAACTACTTTGACTCTGATGTCTATGCCTGATAGACTAAGTAGGCCCAGGATGCGGTACCCTGCCGAGTCAGTTTCAGTCTGTTTTCTTGTGTCTCTTTCAGCCAATGTGTGTGAGTGTGAGCAGTGTGTTAGCAACCATTTTCCTTTCTTATTGTGCGTGGATCTCGTCGAGTACGACGGATGCGTAGGGGTGCTAATACCTTCCCTTCGCATAACCGACTCCCGATCCCATTCTCTTTGGTCGCGAGACCATGTCTTTTCCAGGTTTACTTTGAGCGTTTCCTTTCCCTCCTTTGGGATAAATAACGCACGGTGGCGGCTCTGTTGTTCTTGTTTCCCGCCGGTTTTTCGCGTAATGCGACAATAAGGGATTTATTAAAAGTGCTCTTTTTTTTTTAAACACATACCACACTTATTTTTTAAGGTGCAAAGATGATTCCAACTCAGCCGGTTGCTCTTTCTTTCTTCCTTCCTAGCTCCTCACCAATAGTTACGGATTATAGCATATATATCATTAGAAAGGCTAATCGTAAATTTTAAAACGCTCATAGCAAAGGTAGGAATAACTTGGGTCACTCCTTTGATAAGGATAGCCTTTCCCGCGTACAATAAATTCTTCTCTTTACACCCATTAAGCTTTTTCCTAACTCTGTCTAAAATGAAGTTAAAATCTTGTATGTTAGATCTATAATTTGCATTGGTAATCCTAGATAGTTCCCAATTATGTTTGTATTATTGATTGGCATCCAATCAATAATTTCACTTTTAGAATATGCATCCACATTCTTGCTAAAAACCATCGTAGATTTATCCATATTAATCATTTGTCCTGACGCCTTTTGGTACATATCAAAGATTTTTTCTAAGCTCATTGGCTTTGTTTTCCTTTTCCCTACAAAAAATAAGGTTGTCATCAGCAAAGAATGATTGGGAAATATGAGGGGCATTATTGGCTATAGTAAGCCCGTGAATGTTTCCAACATTCTGGTTGTTAGTAATCATCCCTGATAACACCTCTGCACAAAGGATAAACAGATACATAGAAAGGGGTGTTCCAACATTCTGGTTGTTTGTAATCATCCCTGATAACCCCTTAAAGTTTTGATGTCACCTTCATGGTTTCGTATTTTATTAATGTTGTTCCTTTTCTTCCTTTCGCTTGATCTTTGATGGAAATATTTCGTGTTTCTGTCACCTTCAAGGAGACAAGTACTTTTGGCTCTTTGAATCCACCAAGATTCTTCTACCTTACTTTATTATACAAGTCATCATATTTCTCCAAAAGGATGAGAGTTTAAATATTGGTCAGCTTGTCCAACGCTTTCTTAATACTCCTAGGAATATCAACGAATTTTCCTTTTCCCTATCTGGATAAGCTATTAAGGGTGACTTGAATTTTAAATGTCTCGTCCCCTTTAGACAGCCTTCGGATTGTTTAGACAATTTCCTGCTTTCTTCCTATGTGGCCAAAATTTTCTCAAATTTATTATTCGTGTTCTTGCTGCCCTTTTCAAACCTGAAATCAAAATTTTTATCATATAAAAGGAGTATAGGATTGTGGTCTGAAGAAAATTTGAGAAGATGTTTATTAATATCGTTATGTAATTTTCTAGTCAATAGATTAGAAACAAGAAATTTATCAACCCTAGCCTCAATGTAATTAGTGCCAAGTTGATTATTAGCCCAAGTGAATACCTCTCCATCATAACCCACATCATTTAAATTACTATCTGCTATATTACTATTAAAGAGACCGACTAAGCTTTGGATTATAGGGTTGCCTCCAAAAAAATTCGATCCTAAGATGTGAATATAAAATGTGAATATGGCGAATACAAATAATATTGATCTTGATAAGGTAATTTCACTTGTTACCCATTTATATTTAATATGAATAATTCATTTATAGTTTTTTAACTTTGTTGCTTAGTGATGAAGAAACCTAAAATTCAGTGGTGGAGAAAAAAATATTTAATTTTTTTACATATAATATACCATCATACAATGTGAATATGGCGAATACAAATAATATTGATCTTGATTATGTAATTTCACTTGTTACCCATTTATATATAATATGAATAATTCATTTATAGTTTTTTTAACTTTGTTATCCCAATGCTTCTATCATTATTCTTCTTATTAAGGTCAGATATCAAATCAGGCATTTTGTGTTTATTATTATGATTAGGATAACCATAGACGACAGTTAGGCAACATAAGTCATTGTTAATAGAATTATAGTAGTAGTAATTAATGAAATTCATATTACTATCAACAATAGTCATTTTTAGGGATGGAAATGGGTACCCATGGACATGGGTACTAGTTATATGCTATCCTCCTCATTTAGTAAATATGATATTCGTACTTGTCCCATACCTGTGTGGGTATATTCCAGACGGGTTCCATGGATTTTGAGATACCCGTGGGTATTTACGGATACCTATAGATACTTTTGAAAAAAAAAATTATTAATTCTTCTTATATGATATAAATAAAAAATTATGTGTATAACTTTTGAAGAAGATGCAAAGCAAAAAGAAGACGCGGAAGAAAAACGTATGCAACTAGGGTTTTAAGTGAAAAGGAGATTACCAAAAGTTAAATTAAGTGGCTATTGATGAAAATAATTTATCAAGTATAATAATTTTAAAGGATATTTAAGTAATTTTTTAATTATTAACAGATATAGATACTCGCGAGTACGGGTACCATCAAATATGTATTCGTGCTCGTAGGGAAATAGATAATTAAATATCTATTTATTTTACCTGTGGATATCCATTAAGCTATCTAACTCATGTTCGTGACAGGGTTTACCCGCGAGTACCTACGAATATGGTTTTTTTTTTGCCATCCATAGTCATGTTGATATCAAAAGACCATATAAGAATCAGCCCCACAGCCTTACCACTGTAAGAACAAGATTTAGGTATACACCTGACTTTTAGTTTTGATGATGTAAGACCCCAATTTTGATCCTAAGATCCCTCATGCTATCTCATCATATGCATTAACATTGGGATCATACCTTGGCATCCTCCTTACCCCTCTTTCATTGAGTTTGTTTTGCGAGAGATCACCAAGCACCATGTGATTGTATCATACCTTGTATTTTATCATATGCTAACTAAAATACCAAAAATATGTCTTTGTATTTGTCTAACTCTTTTGTAGGTAGGGCATGACCACCATTGATCTACCAAGTTCACATCTAGGGTTTAAGACCCTCATTGCTAAAAGCTCAACCAAGAAATGATCCACAATGGTTCTAGGCATCATATATGAGTCCCATTGATCTCTACATGTTATTTTGATCAAACATTCTTCAAGAGTTTGGAGTTGGTTTGCCTTGGAAACCCTAGTTCATCTGGGTATCTTGAGTAACTTCTTCAACAAGCTTCTTCACCAATTGATCAAATACTTCAAGGGGCACTTCAAATTCCATCATCTTATGCATATATGATCTCCCATTAGTCTAAAAAATCAAGAGAATTACAAGTTAGCAAGTTGGTTGATGGTGGTTGGCCAAATGAATTCATCTTATCAAAATAGGTCTCCCTAGACCCTATATCCTACAATTTTCATCATATGAAAATGATTCCAAGATAAAAGTTACTCTAAATGACATTCCAAATAACTTTCATGTTGAGTTCTAGAGCTAGTTTTCCTTGTAAAGTCATTTTTTATGTTGAAAGATTATAGGTCATTAAACCCTAATTTGAAAGTCAACTTCCCTAGGCCATAACTTGCTCAATTTTTATAAGATGAAATATCTCCAAGTTGCACAATCAAATTCAAGGTGTCTACTTCAACTTTGATGTTTGGATAAAAAGATAAATCAACTTTTATGAGCATGTGATATGGGGGTACATTATAGGTCATTTTGGACCAATACCATTGAACAAGTGATTTTCCTCAACTTCAAAAATGCATAACTCATTCATCCAAAATCCAAATGAGTTCAAATTTGTGACAATTTTGAAGGTTTTTGAAAGAGCCACAACTTTGATGAATACACTTTTCTCATTTGGAGCTCACATAAAAAGTTAGCCAAGGTGGAATAATTGAATATATGGCTTGACACTTCAAAATATTTTGACATGTTGAAATTTCCAAACTTCCATCTTAAAATTTACCATGATACAAGTTCCAAATGGAAAAGTGTTCAACATAAGATTTTTTCCTCTTGATCTAACCTTTCCAAAGAGTCCAAATTCAGTCATTTTGGATAAGGTTTGAGGGGTATGCACATGGCTTGAACAGGGTTGTATCAGTTGGCAAGAATCATCCTTCAAACATACAAACATTCTTGCCTTGTAATCCAATTCTCATTCAGACTTCATTTCACTTGCATTTGGACCTAATTGAGTTGCTTCATGGGCCTGTACATGCCCATGCAAGCGTGCACTTCACATTGCCAATTTTGGAAGAATTTTCAAGTATGCAAATATCACTTACATTTTGCTATAAATAGAGGTCCCTTGCATCAATTTGAAGGACCTTGCGCGCCAGCTTTGCCTCCAACCATTGAAACCCTCACAATTCAAAGGAAAACCTGATAAGTTTCACTTGAAATTTGAGTTTGAATCTCACTGTTTTGAGATTCAAGAACTCTAGGATCCAAAGCCTTGTACTATTCCTAATCTACTTCTGCAAGCTCCATAAGCAAGATCAAGCACGAATTGAAGCATGAGAGATCCAGTTCTGCATAGCATTGAAGGTATTTTTCTAGATTTTTCTTCTCTTCGATTCTCATCAATTCTCTTGGATCTTTGGTTGTCTAAAGACCCACCAATGTAGGCAAGAAGATTAGGTTGATTTAAGGTCAAATCGAAGCAACTCAGTTCATACATCTCAAAATTTAACTTCACGTATCTCTCAATATACTTGGAGTTAGTTTAAATTGAGGCCAGATTCGTGATCTACGCCATTTTTTCTTAGATATCATGTCTTCCTTTTTCATTTATGTGATGATGATGAGAGAACCAGTCCGGCCATGATCATGGAAGAAGATGACCGGCGCTTGGCTCCGGCGATGCGCTGGATGTGTTCTGAGCCATTGGATCAATTCAAAATGTTTTAATCATGAACGTTGCTTGTGATGACCAGTTGTGTAGCGCGCTGACTAGCGTGTACCATGGAACGTGCATTCTCCACCACTTGATCTGCCACCTCAATTAATAAGGGAGATCAAGTGGTCCACGTTTTTCTGATTTAATTGATTTTCATTTTATTTCTTTTATTTTCATTAATTCATATTAAATTTAATATTGATCCAAAAAAATATGAGAGTTTCACAAATTTTTTAAAAATAAAATCTTCTTTCATTTTCTGAATTAAAATTATTTTTTGGATCATTATTAGTATTTTTATGACTTAATTGATTTTGTGAATATTTTTAGTTGTTTAAAAATACTTTTAAGTTTCCAAAAATTCTGAAATTTTTTCTCCAAGGTCCTTTGACCTTGTTTGACCTATGATAAATCTCATGGCAATTTCTTTGGTGTTTTGATGAGGTTTTAGGAAATTGACCAACCATATTTAATTTAATGCATTACTTTTATTATTTTTAATTTATTAAATGTCAAATAAATTGTGTAGAGCCATTTTAATTGACTTTGTGAGTTTGACTTATGTTGTTGGGCCTTAGTCAAGGTTGATTTGACTTTGTTAGGTTAAGATCATTGGATTTAGGGGATTGATGGAATGTACATTCCATCTCCCAAAATGAATGAATGATCTTAACTTTGTAAAAGTCCTCCTTTGTCCAATTTGTGTTTGATCCATTTCCCATCCCTCTTCATCTCATTCCCATTCTTTATGCATTCATGTCATGGACCTATAATGTCTCTATATCCTAAGGCTAGTTGATTGCAAAATCAACATAAGTATGGATGAGATTAGGTCCCCGACTTTGCATATTATTTTTGTGTGTGGTATGTTTCATGAGCATAGTTCATCATACTATGTCTCTAACATGCATTAACACCAAAATTCTATTGTCCGGTCCCAAATAGTTGTGACTTCTACATAAGTACAATTATAATTGCTTAACATAGCGCTAAATTTTGACACAAAAGTCATAACATTCTAGTTAGTGAGATTGTAAGTCTCCCCTCTTTCATGGTATTGTGTGGAAACTTGGCCTTTTTTTCTTCCTTTGGAAGATGTCTTGGTTCAAGGGTCCATGTTTGTGATAAGTGGGTTGAGAGTTCTCCAAAGAATGACTTAAACAAAACAAAAGCAAAAGCAATACTAACTTCTAACTCATTAACAACTAACATTTAATTTCAAGTCATTTAATTTCAATGCACTTTAATTTTGAAGCCTTATTCATTTGCCATTATTCATACCATTCAAGTTGTTTATGTTAATGTCATTTTCACTTTGTCCACTTGGACCATATATTGTGATTGTGTATATTGTGATTGTTTGTGTGGTCTTTTGACCTTAATGTACATAATAAGAACAAAAACCCTAAAAAATATGTTGTGTGGACTGTTGGTTTGATCTGAGACAATTGGACTTAGAATTTAGGCAACACTCCCTATGCAAAGGACTTGGCCAATGCCAACTTTCATGAGACCAAATGCTTGTGAATTGAAACTTCATCTGATACATCATTGAAGATCCATTTGATTTCATCTGCAACATGATCATTGTGAAGCTGTTATTTTGAACCTGTGACTTATGCCATCTTTGAAGTCATCTGATACATGGGAAAAACTTGAAGAAGATCATGGAGTTGTTAAGCTTGGATGTGGCTATATTTATTTGATGCCTTGCTCTTCAACTTGCTGTTTGTATATTGATTGTTGTGTGATTCTAAAGTCCAAGGGAAATTTGGGTTTCTATATGACATTCTTGTCTATTGGATTGTAGCCCATTGGTTAGATTTTTTCAACTCTTAACTTTTAAATTTATGCTTAAGATTAGTCTCTTATGCTCTTCCCCATTTCTTTAATTTCAAAATCTCTCCCTCCTTTTAAAATCTTCTTTGCGTGTGACTGTTTTCTAAAACTTTGACCTCATTGCAAATTAGAAACTTTGGCCTTATGCCATTGCATTTTTAAAAATCTTTTCTTAATCAAACTTGTAAATAAATTTAACTATACTTGACTTACAATTTCAAAAAAAGAGCCAAAAAGAACTGACACTCATTCAAACCATTTTAGGCCCTTGTGCCTTTCAAACTTAAATTTTGTTAAAAGCAATGCACTCACTTTGAAATTGATACCACAGACTACGAGGTTTTGATCCCTCGTTTTTATGTTGGTACGTAGACACAAGTCCGAAGGTCTTGTCAAACACAAAAATATAATTAATGAATTCTTTTCTCATCCCCCCATTCTATTTATTGCAAACATCATTTTGTACAAAAACACACATGCACACAAAAAAGGGCTCCCTAGGAGTACCTAGGACACTTTGGATGCTCACACCTTCTCTCTGTGTAACCAACCCCCTTACCTGTAATCTCTGGCATTTTATTAGTTTTGATTTGAAAACTTCTTATCTTTTGGGTTTTTTTTCGTACTTTTCCTTTTTCCCTTGGAAACAATAAAAGCGCGGTGGCGACTCTGGTTTTATTGACGTCTAGCTTATCCATAGTTTGATGGTCATGAATTTACCGCTACAGAAATTAAGTGGCGGCTCTGCTGGGGAGTAGTCTCCAGTGGGTTTAGCCTAATTTTGTGTGTGTATATAATTGTATATATTTGATGTATGTATATTTGTTTGTATGATATAATCTGCTTGTTATGCTTGGTGATCTCTGAGTTGTGAGATAAGTTCTAACCCGAACTTGAGTGAAATTAAGATAGGAGGATGGTATATTCATGTTCGACTTGTGTGGAGTAGTCCTTAACAAGTTGGTTTGAGACCCATCTTCTTAGTGGAGACCCATTTGGAGTTAGGAATGTCACATAAGTATTTGTGGTTAGGCATTACTATATCTGATTTGGGGTCCGAGAAGCTGAGGACCGTAGAACATTTAACCCCTCTTGGCCATTTAGAACGTAGTGCAGAGACCGTTCAAGTGTAGACTTGTTAATAGTTGTTACGTGATACTACACTCAGACGAGTTTCTCTTGAGAATATTATGGGTTGATGAGTCAGTCATCCTAACCTATAATATTTGATAGATGGAATTAAGACTCTGGGAACTTTTTAGAACATGATCTACAGGTTTTTGTCCTTAGTTCACTCCTTTGGGATGGTTCTTACCCAGACTCCATGCTCGTGACTCGCAGCAAACCCTTGATTCTTGGTTGATCCAATCAAGTCTTTTCAATATCAATGGAACTTGGATGTTGATAAGGTGTAAATCATAATCCACCAAAATGGATGATTGATCTTGACAATGACTTGATTCATCCCTTGACCTTTGTTTGTTTGCCTTGTGTGTGATCCCTTATTTGTGATTGTTGCATTCATGCATTCATGCGCATCATAACATTCATCACACGAAAATTTCAAGGAACTGAGGTGTTATTTGCAAATATTTTCAGACCATGGATTATGGACGAAGGAACACTAAGAAGTACAGTTTCAGATGTCCCGACTTGAAAGAGTTAAGGAAGCTAGCATCTTTTGTATTACATCCCTTGGACTTCAAACAACGCCATGGGAAGCTTTTGTTTATCTTATCTGCCGATGTAGTTGAAGGACTTCCGAGTGTGTTGGTTCAGTTCTATGACCCTTTATACTGTTGCTTCAGTTTTCCAGATTATCAGCTTGTGCCTACGTTGGAGGAGTATGCCCATTTCTTGGGAATACATATTTCTAGCAAAGTGCCCTTTAGTGGATTGGAAGAGATTCCCAGATCTCATCTTATTGCTGAAGCTCTTCACTTGAAGAAGTCTGAGATAGAGGCTCATTGGGTGAAGAAAGGAGGATTGTTTGGGTTGACTTTTGACTTCCTCATCAAGGAAGCTACTGCCTTTGCTCAAGCCAGTAGTGTGGACGCTTTTGAAGCTATCTTTGTATTGCTCATTTATGGATTAGCTTTGTTCCCTAACATTGACAGTTTCGTTGATGTCAACGCCATTAGAATCTTCTTGATTGGGAATCCTGTGCCTACTTTGTTGGGTGATATGTACTTATCTTTGTATCTAAGGAATTCTAAAGGTGGTGGAACTATCGTCTGTTGTGTGCCTCTTCTGTACAAGTGGTTTATTTCGCACTTGCCTCAGACGCCTGCTTTTGTGGAGAACAAACAATGTCTACGGTGGTCTCAGAGACTTATGTCTCTCACTAATGATGATATAGTTTGGTATGATCCTTCATTAAACAGTTTGGAGATTATTGATTGTTGTGGTGAATTCTCTAATGTGCCTCTCATTGGTACACAAGGAGGAATTAATTACAACCCTGATTTGGATCGTCGTCAACTTGGGTTCCCCTTGAGAGACAAACCTAATAACACTTTGTTAGAAGGTCTTTTCTATCAAGAGGGTAAAGATCCCAACATTTGAAGCATAAGATTGTGCATGCTTGGAATAATGTGCATAGGAAAGGAAGATCTAAGCTTGGTCCGTGCAATTGTGTAGCTTTGGAAGCTTACACTCTTTGGGTGAAGAAGAGAGATTTGGAGTTGAAGATGCCTTATGATTGTGAAAGACTTGTGTCTATGGTTGTGGTTGAGCCATTAACTCTCCCTAACCAAGATGTAGAGGAGTTGGAAGACGCACTCGCCAAGATGAAGCAAGAGAAGGATATGTGGGAAGAGCGTTTCCATGCTTTGAGCAGAAAGCATGAGAAGTTGCAACTTAAGTATAAGGACAAAGGTGCACTTATTGAGCTACTTGAAGACCGAGTGACAAAGAGACAGAGAGAGCCAAAGGTTTCATCTTCCTCTAGTATGCCTCAGCCTTCCGTCGTTTGGAAGAAGATTGTTGATCAGCTTGTCCTCGAGAAGACTCAGATGAAGGCTTCTTTTGAGACTGAGATCCGACGCATTCGAAGGAAGTACGCTCCTGCCACCAGATCTTCTGATGTTATTGTTAGGGATCCTTAGGATGACTAGGCTCCTTTTCTCTTGTATTTTTGTATTTTTGGTTTATGAAATTGTACTTAGTGTAATCCTTCCAATTATATAAATAAAAAAGGAGTTTTTTGGTCAAATCAAATTGATACAATTGTTATTACATATATTTTGCAAATAATATAGTAAGTTCCTTGAAAACAAAAATAAACAAGCATTGCATTTCATGCATCATTCGCATAAGCAGGTTTCTCTTTTGCCAAATGTCTCATTGGTGTTTCTTCTGTGCTTCAGCCAAGCTGACTCATTGATATAATACCCGCGCCAATCATCTGAAGATTATGGAGCATGTAGAGCAAGAGAACAGAGACCTAAAGGATGAGATTGCTCGTCTAGCTGCCATGATGGAGTCATTCCTAGCTGCTCAGAGCCAGTCTTCCCCAACACCCGCAACTCCTCCTCCTCAGACGACTGTCATTTTCGAGGTGGCTACCTCTACCATTCTTACAACTTCTTCTTATTTTGCACCCAACATGCCTGCCAAATTCCCGTGGTGTCGCAACCTGAAAAATACAGTGTGCGAAAAAAAAACCGGCGAAAGAAAATGACAGAAGAGTCGCCACCGTGCGTTATTTATCCCAAAGGAGGGAAAGGAAACGCTCGAAGTAAACCTGAAAAGAGGAAAGGAAAAGACAAGGTCTCGCAACCAAATCTTGGGTTCGGGAGTCGGTTATGCGAAGGGAAGGTATTAGCACCCCTACGCACCCGTAGTACTCTACGGGATCCACTTTTATAGTTCTTGTCTAAAGGGTGTGAGTTTATCTTGTGCTGTTTACTAAAAAAGGGGTTAAATGAAAATGACTCGCGCGGATGTCGCATCCACTGCATACGTATCTCATCTGAATATGAGAATCAGAGTCTTCGTAGCTCGACTGACCTATGGGTTGGGGGGATGTGTGCTCGCTAAGACATCGCGTCTTATGCCTATGTATCTAATCTGGAATGAGAATTAGAGCAAGCCGTAGTTCGGCTAACTACGGGGTTATGGATTGGGTTTTGGACGGACGACGTCACTACGCAATCTACTGGATGCTCGACCTTTGGAGACTTACTCGCCTGTAGTAGAAGGAGTAAACGTGTTAGGAGAAGAAAAATCAATGGGTTTGTAGGGTTAGGGATGCTTATACAAAAAGGCAGTCCTCGACGAAGGAACCTGCATAAAGTAAACACAAAAACATTGCCTCCTATCGAGGTCTTCCAGCTAGGAAAGCAGTAAAATGCGGGAAAATGTAAAAGTACCACACGGATGAAGATCCGAGGTAACAGCAATTACAGGAACGATAAACCCTGAGATCCTTCGAAGCTAACATCATCAAAGAAAGTGGGTCAGTACAGGTAATTGGAATGAACCTCCAGGGGGTATCCCACAAATATGGTGGGAAACCATGCAAGTTATCCCTGTAAAAGTCATGTGAGCCCTTACAAAAACTCAACAAACAGGTTAGAGACAAAAAAATAGGGTAATCAAGGGTTGCCCCCAAATCAAAATGTAACCACATGAATCATGCCATTAAAATTCACAAAAAAGACATGCATCAAAAGGGTATCAAATTCACCCATAATACCTCAAACATTCAGAGTATTCAAATTCGAAGCTCAAAGGTAATGGGAATAAGGGCAAACCTGATTGGAGAGATCGGTTGAAATCAAATGGCACAGCTGGATTTGCAAACCAATGTTAGGGTTTGCTTGAGCTGAAAGTGTGTGAGTCAGAATGAACCTTTCAGAGTTGCCTGGAGGTTGCTCTGAACTCTGTTAGCTCTTCTCTCACTATCTTTTTCCCCAGGGTTCTTCTCTCACTATCTTTTTCCCAGACAGGGTAATAGGAATAACATGGCCTTTTGTTTCACTGAAACTCTGAATTTATAACCTGATTTTTGTGGACCTGTGGGATCAAATGAGAGAGGTCAAAGTCTAAGATTTATTTATTTATTTATTTTATTTTATTTTATTTTTTATTATTTTTTTTCGTTTTTCGTTTTTTTTTTCGTTTTTTTTTCAAAACACGTGGGCTTCGCCTAGCGAGCATGACAACTCATGAACAAACCTTTGCTCCTTCAAGATTAACGTTTTGACTGACGAATAGACCCCTGTTGGAAGTAACTCAAGTCTTTCCCTTGCGTTGACTGATCATCTAAATAGAGCCCACAAAGTGTCCTGGATGATGTTCAAGCTTCTTGGATCCGATTCCGATTGCCATGATGAAATGCAAATGCTAAATGACCTAAAAATGAATGCATGCATGAGGTGTAAAGCGTATGCTTCCAGGAAAAATGAAGGGTAAATTTTGGGGTATTACACGTGGGGGATGTCGCCGAACTTTGTGCCTGAAGGCTTTGCGCCTATCTTTGCTTCTATGCCAACATCTAGCCCGGTCATGTCTGTGCCGCCGCCTGTTGTGCATACTCATCCCCGTGTAGAAGACATCATCTATCATTCTAAGCCATCTGAGGGCCCTGATGTGTATGAGAAGATGGACGAGATGAAGGACTAATTCCTTGAACTGCGAAAGGAATTGAAAACTTTGAGGGGTAAGGACTTGTTTGGGAAGAGTGTTGCAGAATTGTGTTTGGTTCCAAATGTCAAGATTCTGGTGAAATTCAAAGTGCCTGACTTTGAAAAATACAAAGGGAATACCTGTCCACTCAGTCATTTGGTGATGTACGCCAGAAAGATGTCTACTCAAATGAGTAATAATTAGCTTTTGATCCATTATTTTCAAGATAGTTTGACCGGTGATGCTCTGAGGTGGTACATGGGATTGGATAGTGCAAGCATCCGCACGTTCAATGATTTGGGCGAAGCATTCGTGAAGCAGTATAAGTACAATGTTGATATGGCTCTAGATAGAGACCAGTTGAGGTCGTTGTCTCAGAAAGAGAAGGAGACATTCAAGGAGTATGCTCAGCGATGGAGGGAGATTGCTGCTCAGATTACCCCTCCTTTAGAGGAAAAGGAGATGACTAAGATTTTTCTTAAGACCCTGAGCTTATTTTACTATGAGAGGATGATTGCCAGTTCCCCCGGTGACTTTACCAAAATGGTAAACATGGGGAAGAGGCTCGAAGAAGGTGCCCGAGAAGGACGGTTGTCTAGAAATGAGGCGTCATCCAACAAGAGATATGGTAATAGTTTCAGTAAGAAGAAGGAGAGTGAAGCTAATGCAGTTTCGGTTGGGAGGCAAAGGAGGCCTCAGGTAAAAAGAAATAAACCATCCCGTTAACATCATCATCAAGTATCATCAGTCATTCCGGTATTTTCAGCAAATCAGTCAACACCAATTCAACAACAACAACGTCAATAACAAAAACCACAACAACGAACAAACACTACAACAACAACAATACTAACAATCATCAACAACAAAATTTTGAGAGGAAGAAGGTCTCTTTTGACCAATTCCGATGACATATGCAGAATTATATCCTTCTCTGGTTCTCAAGAACCTGTTACAACCAAGAAATCCTCCACAAATCCCTAAACCACTTCCTTGGTGGTACAAACCAGAACTCCATTGTGCTTTTCACCAAGGAGCTCCCGGACACGATATAGAGAATTGTTACCCCCTCAAGTATGAAGTTCAGAAGCTGGTAAAGAGTGGAATGGTATCCTTTAAGGACCGTGCGCCAAATGTTAAAGCTAACCCACTACCTGCTCATGGGAATTCATCTGTTAATATGGTGGACCGTTGTCCAGGGGAGTTCAAGGTTTTCGATTTATGCTTCATTAGAAGGTCCTTGGTGACGATGCACAAGGATATTTTCTTGGTGAGTGATTGCGAGCATGACCATGAGGGTTGTGCTATTTGTAGTGTCAATCCTAGAGGTTGTATGGTTGTAAAGAGGGACATCCAGTGGTTGATGGATGAAGGCTTGATTCAGATTGTTCAATCCTGTCATATAGATGACGATGTCAATGTAATAGTACCAGTTTTTAAAACTCCTGAGAGAGTGGTTATTCAGTATAACAACAGCAATAGTAACAACGTCAGCAATAAATCGGTATCGCCGTTGGTTATACGGTTGGTGGGTCCAGTCCCGTATGCATCCGATAAAGCTGTCCCGTATCAGTATAATGCTACTATGGTGAAAGATGGTCATGAGTTCCCGTTACCTACAACCAGTTCTGTTGTAAGCATTGCTGATGTTACTAAGGTGACCCGCAGTGGTCGTGTGTTTGGGACGGTGTTCCCAAATAATATAGAAGATTCGACTATCAATAAGAAGGTGGATGTGCTTGTAGTAGAATCTGTCAGTGCTTCGAGGTGTCAGTCTAGTGAATCCAGCAGCTTGAAGCCTAATGATGATGATGAAGCACTCAGGTTAATTAAGAAAAGTGAGTCCAATGTGGTGGAGCAGTTGCTCCAAACCCCCTCGAAGATTTCAGTACTGTCTCTATTGATGAATTCAGAAGCGCACAGAGAAACACTGTAGAAAGTTCTTGAATAAGCCTATGTGGAACATGAGGTTATGGTGGATCAATTCGATCATATTATGGCTAACATCACTTCTTGCAATAATCTCAGTTTTTGTGACGAAGAACTCCCTGAGGAGGGTTGAAATCACAATTTGACTATGCACATTTCAATGAACTGTAAGGAGGATGCTTTGTGAAATGTGTTGGTAGACACCAGATCTTCTTTGAATGTATTTCCAAAATCAACTCTTTCCAAGTTGTTATACCAAGGAGCGCCTATGAGATATAGTGGCATGATCGTCAAAGCATTTGATGGTTTGCGCAAGACAGTGATTAGAGAGGTGGACCTTCCGGTGAAGATAGGTCCGAGTGACTTCCAAATTACTTTTCAAGTAATGGATATCCACTGGCCTACAGTTGTCTATTGGGAAGGCCATGGATCCACGAGGCGGGAGCCGTTACTTCAACATTGCATCAGAAGCTCAAGTTTGTCAAGAATGGGAAGCTTGTTATTGTTGGCGGGGAGAAGGCGTTGTTGGTCAGCCACCTGTCATCTTTCTCTTATGTTGAAGCTGAGGATGAGGTTGGAATTCCGTTCCAAGCCTTATCTATTGCTGTTGAAAAGAGAGTTTGGGCACCCATGTCCTCATTCAAAGATGCATTGAAGATTGTTAAAGATGGTCAGTCTGATCAGTGGGGGCAGATGGTAGAGGTCTCTGACAACAAGAGTAGATCCGGTTTAGGGTTCCAACAAGGATCGTCAGCAGTCAGATCTGAAGATGTACAACTCAACTTCCGTAGCGGAGGGTTCATTCATGGTAATGAACAACACTTAGCTACTGTGCTAGAGGATGATGAAGAGGAAGACTGCACCAATTTTGTGACGCATGGAAATGCTTGCAACAATTAGACCGTTGTTGATATTCCTGTTATTATGCATCGATCTAAGTAATTACTTTTATTTGTTTTTGAAAATCTGTCTCCTATGCCTAAGGGAGAAGTGAACATTGTTGGGCATTTTCAACTCGATCATCAATAAAATATAATTCTATTCATCCACATCTATGATGTTTTGTTTTTACTTTTTGCTTTATTCTGAAAATGGTAATCACAAAAAACATAAATAAATAATAATAATTATTCATTTGCATAATATTTGGTCACAAATTCACTTCTCTAAAATCAAAATATCAAATCATTATGTAGGTTGGTTTCTAACCCCATTGAATACAATGATCCTTCTCCTTCTCCAAATTTTGAATTCCCTGTGTTTGAGGCTGAGGAGGAAAGTTATGAAGAAGTGAATGATGAATTGTCTCGTCTTCTTGAGCATGAAGGAAAAGCCATTTAGCCATTTGAAGAGCAGATTGAGCTAGTCAACTTGGGTTTTGAGGATGACGTGAAGGAGGTCAAGATTGGATCTCAACTGTGTCCTGAAGTTAAGAAGGGGTTGGTTGATCTTCTCCGAGAGTATTCAGATGTGTTTGCTTGGTCCTATCAAGACATGCCTAGGTTGGATTTTGAGCTTGTGGAGCATAAATTTCTGTTGAAGCCAGAATGCCCACTAGTCAAGCAGAAGTTAAGGAGGACTCATCCTGATATGGCAGTGAAGATCAAAGAAGAAGTGCATAAGCAGATTGATGCTAGTTTCCAGGTAACTGCTGAGTATCCGCAGTGGGTGGCCAATATTGTACCTGTGCCGAAGAAGGATGGAAAAGTTCGTATGTGCGTTGATTACCGAGATTTGAATAAATCCAGTTCGAAAGATGATTTCCCTCTGCCACACATTGATATGTTGGTAGACAATACAACTAAATTCAAAGTCTTTTCGTTTATGGACGGATTTTCTGGATATAATCAGATCAAGATGGAACCCGAAGATATGGAGAAGACCATATTCATTACACCTTGGGGAACATTCTGTTAAATAATGATGCCTTTCGGTTTGAAGAATGCTGGTGCAACTTACCAGAGAGCAATGACTACTCTTTTTCATGATATGATGCACAACGAGATTGAAGTCGATGTTGACGATATGATTGCTAAATCTATTGATGAAGAGGAACATGTTGAGCATTTGTTGAAGTTATTCCAGCGTTTGAGGAAGTATAAACTCCGCTTGAATCCCAATAAGTGTACTTTTGGTGTTCGTTCTTGTAAGTTATTGGGCTTTATTGTCAGTGAGAAGGGTATTGAAGTTGATCCTGCCAAGGTCAAAGCAATACAAGACATGCCGGCGCCTAAAACTGAGAAGCAAGTCAGAGGTTTTCTCGGCCGCTTGAATTATATATCAAGATTTATTTCACACATGATTGCCACATGTGCGCCTATATTCAAGCTTCTTCGGAAAGATCAATCTTGTGATTGGACTGAAGACTGCCAAAAATCTTTTGATAGTATCAAAGAGTATCTACTTGAGCCTCCAATTCTGTCTCCACCCGTCAAAGGAAGACCATTGATTATATATTTGACTATGCTTGAAGAGAGTATGGGTTGTGTTTTAGGTCATCAAGATGAGACTGGAAAGAAAAAATTTGCAATCTACTACCTCAGTAAGAAATTCACCAACTGTGAGACTCGGTATCCTATGCTTGAGAAAACTTGTTGCGCATTGGCTTGGGCTGCTAAGCGTCTGCGTCGGTATATGCTGAATCATACCACTTGGTTGATATCCAAAATAGATCCAATCAAGTATATATTTGAGAAACCTGCTTTAACTGGGAGAATTGCCCGTTGGCAGATGTTGTTATCAGAGTATGATATTGAATACCGATCTCAGAAAGCTATCAAAGGTGGTGTCTTGGCTGACCATTTGGCTCACCAACCAATTGAAGATTACTAGTCAGTGCAGTATGATTTTTCTGATGAAGAGATCTTGTACCTGAAAATGAAAGATTGTGCTGAACCATTGCTTGAAGAAGGGCCAGAACCTGGTTCCCGTTGGGGCATGGTATTTGATGGAGTTGTTGATCAGTATGGTGATAGCATTGGGGCAGTGATTATTACTCCTCAAGGCACGCATTTTCCATTTACAACTAGATTAACTGTCAAGTGTACAAATAATATGGCAGAATATGAAGCTTGCATTATGGGGCTTGAAGAGGTCATTGATCTAAGAATCAAGTATTTAGATGTTTATGGAGATTCAGCTTTAGTTGTGAATCAAATCAAAGGTGAATAGGAGACGAATCAACCCGGTTTGATACCATATAGAGACTATGCGAGGAGGATTTCAACTTTCTTTACAAAGGTTGAGTTTCATCATATCCCTCGATATGAAAACCGGATGGTAGATGCTCTTACGGCATTGGCTTCAATGATCGTGGTGAAGTATTGGAATGAGGTTCCCAATTTGACTGTGATACGCCTTGATAGGCCAACTCGCGTATTTGCTGTTGAAGAGATCAAAGATGAAAATCCATGGTATTATGACATCAAGTGTTTCCTCCAAAATAAGATTTACCCGTCTGGGGCATCTTTGAAAGATAAGAAGACTTTGAGAAGATTAGCTGGCAATTTCTACCTGAATGGTGATATGCTTTACAAGAGAAACTTCGATATGGTTCTGCTCAGATGCGTGGATAGACAAGAAGCAGACTTATTGATGACTGAAGTCCATGAAGGTTCTTTTGGTACTCATTCCAATGGACATGCTATGGATAAAAAGATGTTGCGAGCAGGTTACTATTGGTTGACAATGGAATCTGACTGTTGCAAGTTTGTGAAGAAATGCCACAAGTGTCAAATATATGCAGATAAGATTCATGTTCCTCTGACATTGTTAAACGTCATTTCCTCTCCATGGCTCTTCTCCGTGTGGGGAATTGATATGATTGGCATGATTAAGCCCAAAGCTTCGAATGTACATTATTTCATTTTGGTGGAAATTGACTACTTCACAAAGTGGGTTGAAGCGACATCGTATGCGAATGTAACCAAGCAAGTTATTGTAAGGTTTATCAAGAATCAGATTATATGCTGTTATGGTGTGCCAAATAAGATCATTACTGATAATGGTTCGAACTTGAATAATAATATGGTGGAAGCTCTTTGCAAAGACTTCAAGATAGCACATCATAATTCTTCTCCCTACAGACATAAGATGAATGGGGCTATTGAAGCTGCAAATAAGAACATCAAGAAGATTATTTAGAAGATGGTTGTAACGTATAAGGATTGGCATTACATGATCCCATTTTCTTTGCACGGGTATCGTACATCTATCTACACTTCAATAGGGGCAACCCCTTTCTCTCTTGTATATGGTATGGAAGTTGTGCTCCCCGTAGAGGTTGAGATCCCATCATTGTGCGTGCTCATGGAAGCCAAGTTAACTGAGGTTGAGTGGTGTCAGACCAGGTATGACCAGCTGAATTTGATTGAAGAGAAGAGGTTGACTGCCATGTGTCATGGTTAATTGTATCAACAGAGAATGAAGAAAGCTTTTGACAAGAAGGTTAGACCTCGTGTGTTCAGAGAAGGTGAGCTTGTGCTCAAGAAGATCTTATCTTTCAGACTAGATTCTAGGGGCAAATAGACTCCTAATTATGAAGTCCCATATGTTGTTAAGAGGGTCTTTTCAGGCGGTGCTTTGATCCTTACAACTATGGATGGTGAAGAGTTCACTCATCCTATGAACGCATATGCAGTCAAGAAATACTTCTCCTAAAAAGAAAAGAATAACTCGCTAAATTGAAAACCCGAAAGGGCGACTTAGGCAAAAATGAGCATCTCGGTGGATTGAAAACCTGAAAGGGAGATCCAGGCAAAAGTTAGAGACATAAAACAGAAAGACTTATCCCGATAAATTGAGTACCCCACCTTGGGGCAATTTATGCAAAAATTAAGGATTATGGCAAGTAACTGCATCCTGCTGATCTTTAGACCTGAAGACGTTCTTGAGCACAACGGTAGGTCTTGATTCATCGTCCCCAGTAGCCATCAAGAGCATAATGGATATCAAGAGTTGGTAGAAGGATTAGTGATCATTGTATTCAATGTAACCCTTTTCCATGTAAATTACCATTTTCAACTTTGTAAAGATCTGTGGAGTCTTATCATTTGTAAACTACCATTCCATTAAATAAAGTTGAGCTTTTATCCAATTGTTTTTACTCTTATTTAATTCAGCCAAATAGTTTTAAATTTTATTGTGATCATTTTTGAAAATTAAATTTTTTAATCAAAATCACGTTTTCTTAAACATATAAAAGCATTAATTTTAAGCAATCGATTTCATTTAAACGGAGTATCAACAAACAGTTCAAAAGCAGTAAGCCCTAAGTGTGGAGCATTATTGGTTCTCCCCAAGCAGTAGGCGCGATTTCTCTTTCACCCCCGACAGTATTGATCGGAGTTTGTTGAGTTCTCCAGACGGTTATTTATCCGTCATCCCCAGCTGAGTTGGTCGATTATTCCCCTGCCAAATTTATATTTGGTCTCTGTAAGACCCCAATTTTGACCCTAAGATCCCTCATGCAATTTCATCATAAGCATTAGCATTGGGATCATACCTTGGCATCCTCCTTACCCCTCTTTCATTGGGTTTGTTTTGGGAGAGATCACCAAGCACTATGTGATTGTATCATACTTGTATATTATCATTTTACTAACCAAAATACCAAAAATATGTCTTTGTATTGGCCTAACTCTTTTGTAGGTAGGGCATGCTCTCCATTGATCTATCAAGTTCATATCTAGGGTTTAGGACCCTCATGACAAAGAGCACAACCATGAATTGATCCAAGAATGGTTATGAGCATCATGTATGAGTTCCATTTATTCCTACATGTTATATTGATCAAGTTTTCTTCAAGAGTTTGAGGGTGATTTTCCCTGGAAACCCTAGTTTGATTGAGTATCTTGAGTAACTTCTCCAACAAGCTATCTCACCAATTGATCAAATATCTCAAGGTACACTTCAAAATTCATCATCTTATTCATATATGATCTACCATGAGCCAAAAAAGTCCAAATAATTGAAGGTTAGCAAGTTGGTTGATGGTGGTTGGCCAAATGAATTCATTTGATCAAAACTGGGTCTCCATAGACCCTATCTCCTACAATTTTCACCATATGAAAATTATTCCAAGAGAAAAGTTACTCTAAATGACATTACAAACAACTTTCATGTTGATACATATAGCTAGTTTTTCTTGGAAAATCATTTTCTATGTTGAAACATTATAGGTCATTTTGTCTAAACCCTAATTTGAAAGTCAATTTCCCAAGGCCATAACTTGCTCAATTTTTATGAGATGAAAGATTTCAAAGTTGCACAATCAAATTCAAGATGTCTACTTCAACTTTGATTTTTTTAGTGAAAGCAAATTCAACTTTTATGAGCATGTGATATGAGGTTACATTATATGTCATTTTTGACCTATACCATTGAACAAGTGATTTTTCCAAACTTCAAAAATGCATAACTCTATCATTCCAAATCTAAATGACATGAAATTTGTGACCATTTTTAAGGTATTTTAAATTGATACAACTTTTATGAATACACTTTTTTCATTTGAAGCTCACATAAAAAGTTAAGCAAGGTGGAATATTGAGATATATAGCTTGACACTTAGAAAAATTTTCAACATGTTGAAATTTCCAAACTTCCACCTAAAAATTCTCCATGTTCCAAGCTCCAAATGAAAAAATGTTGAACATCAAACTTGTTCCCCTTGATCCAAGCTTTCCAAGGAACCCAAGTTCATGCATTTTGGATGAGGTTTGCTAGGTCTACGCATGGCTTTAACAGAGCTGCATCTTTGGCAAGAATCAAGCTTCAAAACTTCAGTTCCCTTTGCCTTGCCAGTCAAGCTTCCATTCAGACTTCATTTGGATTGATTTTGGACCTTTTTGCATTGCATCATGGGCCTGCACATGCCCATGCACTCGTGCCATCAACATTGCTAAAATTAGACAAAATTTGAAGTGTGCAAATATCATTCATTCATGCTATAAATACATGCTCTTTGTGCTCATTTGAATCAGACCTTGCGCGCCAGCTTTGCCCCCCATTGAAACCCTCACATTCTAAAGGAAAACCTGATAAATTTCAACTTGAAATTTGAGTTTGAATCTCAACTGTTGGAGATTCAAGAACTCCAGGATCCAAAGCCTTGCAACCTCTCTAATCACTTCCTGCTAGCTTCTCAAGTGTGTTCAGATCGTGTTTGGAGCAAGCAACATCAAGAATTACATAGCATTGAAGGTAATTTTTAGAAAACTTCATCTCTTCGATTCTCTCTTAATTCTACTTAATTCTCTTGGATCTTTGGTTGTCTGAAGTCTTACCAATGTAGGCAAGAAGATTGAGTTGCTTAGAGGTCAGTCGAAGCAACTCAGTTGACACACCTCAAAAATCAACTCCTCATATCTTTCTATATATGTGGAGTTAGTTAAAATTGAGGTCAGATTCGTGCTCTACACCATTTTTCCTTTCAGATCATGTCCTCTTTTTTTATTTGAGTGATGGTTGAGGGTGGACCAAATTGGTGAGGTCCACCGGAGAAGAAGACCATAGCTACAACTCCGGCCGTGCGTTGGCACGTCTCCCAGCCACATGATCTTGCCATTTTGTTTTAATCTGAGGCGTTGGTTGTGATTACCACGCGTGTGGTGCGCTGACTAGGTTCCATCATGGAACGTGCGTTGTAGTCCACTTGATCTGCCACCTGAATTAATGAGGGAGATCAAGTGGCTCTCGTTTTTTGTTATTTTCTGATTTTCATTTTAATCCTTTTATTTTCATTAATTCATATTAATTTCAATATTGATAAAAAAATGAGAGTTTCACCAAAAAATTTCAAATAATTTCCTCTTTCATATTCTGAATTAAAATTATTTTTTGGATCATTATTAATATTTTTCACGATTTAATTGATTTTGTGATTAATTTTAATTGTTTAAAAATACTTTTAAGTCTTTAAAAATTCTTAAATTTTTTCTCCAAGGTCCTTTGACCTTATTTGACCTATGATAAATCTCATGGTCATTTATTTGGTGTTTTGATGAGGTTTTAGGAATTTGACAAACCATATTTAATTTAAATGCCTTATTTTAGTATTTTTAATTTGAATAAATGCCAAATAATTTTGTTGATCAATTGTGATGACTTGTTTGAGTTTGACTCTTGTTGTTGGGCCTTGGTCAAGATTGATTGGACTTTGTCAAGTTAATATCATTGGATTTAGGGGATTGATGGAATGTACATTCCATCTCCCAAAATGAATGGATGATATTAATTTGGTAAAAGTCCTCCTTTGACCAATTTGAGTTTTGATTCATTCCCCTCCCTCTTCATATCATTCCCCTTCTTTATGCATCCATCTCATTTAGCCTATGATATCTCAAAGTCCAAAGGCTAGTTGATTGAAAAATCAACATAAGTATGGATGAGATTAGGCCACATCTTTTGCATATTCTCGTTGTGTGTGGTATGTTTCATGAGCATAGTCCATTATACTATGTCTCTAACATGCATTAACACCAAAATTTTATTGCCCGACCTCAAATAGTTATGACTTCTACATAAGTCCAATTACGATTTCTTAACATAGCGCTAAATTTGTGACACAAAAGGCATAACATTCTAGTTAGTGGGATTGTAAGTCTCCCCTCTTTCATGATATTGTGTGGAAACTTGGCCTTTTTTCCTTCCTTTGGAAGATGTCTTGGCTCAAGGATCCATGCTTGTGATAAGTGGGTTGAGTGTTCTCCAAAGAATAACTAAAAAATGAAAAGCAAAAGCAAAACAATACTAACTTCTAACTCATTAACAACTAACTTTTAATTTCAATCCATTTTTTTTAATGTCATTTAATTATAGCCTTTATTCATTTTCCATTGTTCATATCATTCTAATTGTTTATGTTAATGCAATTTTCACTTTGTCCACTTGGACCATATTGTGTGATATATCTTGTTTGTGTATACTTTGCTTGTTTGTGTGGTCTTTGACCATTAATTTACATAATAATAACAAAAACCCTAAAAAACTTTTGTGTGGACTGTTGGCTTGATCTTAGACAAATGGACTTAGAACTTAGGCAACATTCTTATGCTAAAGGACTTGGTCAATGCCAACTTTCTGTGAAACCAAGTGCTTGCAATTTGAAACTTCATCTGATACATCATTCAAGATCTTTCTGAGTTCATCTGCAACATGATCAATGTGAAGCTATTATTTTGAACCTGTGACTTGTGGAATTGATCTGCTACATGGGATAATTTTGAAGAAGATCATAGAATGACTAAAGCTTGGATGTGGCTATCTTTATTTGATGCCTTTGCTCTTCAAGATAATATAATTGTGCATTTGTGTGTTGCTTGATTCTAAATGTTCAAGGGAATTCTGGATTTCTATTGACATTCTTGTCTATTGGATTGCTACCCATTTGGTCAGATATTTTCAACTCTTAACTTTTAATTTTGTGTATAGGATTAGTCTCTTCATCTTCTCCCCATTTCTTTAATTTCAAAATATCTCCCTCCCTTTTCAAAATCTTCTTTGATTGAACTTGTTTTGTTTTAAACTTTGACCATTTTGCAAAAAGATAGAAACTTTGGCCTTATGCCATTGTATTTTCAAACTACTTTTCTTAAATCAAATTTATAAATAAACTTAACTATACTTGACTTAAACTTTCAGAAAAGCCAAAAAGAACTAACTCATTCAAACCCTTTTTAGGCCTTTGTGCCTTTCAAACTTAATTTTTTGTTAAAAACAATGCATCCACTTTGAAATTTATATCACGAACTACAAGGTTTTGATGCCTCATTTTTATGTTGGTACGTAGGCACAAGTCCGAAGGTCTTGTCAAACACAAAAATATAATTAATGAATTCTTTTCTTATCCCCCCATTCTATTTGTTTGTAAACATCATTTTTTTGTACCAAATACATATGCTCACAAAAAGGGCTCCCTAGGAGTACCTAGGACACTTTGGGTGCTAACACATTCCCTCTGTGTAACCAACCCCCTTACCTGTAATCTCTGATATTTTATTAGTTTTGATTTGAAAACATCTTACTTTTTGGGTTTTATTCACACTTTTTCCCTTTTTCCTTGGAACCAATAAAAGCGTGGTGGAAACTATTGTTATTTGATGTCTTTCTTATCCATAGCTTGATGATCATGAATTTACCACTACAAAAATTAAGTGGCGATTCTGCTGGGGAGTAGTCTCCAGTGGGTTTAGCCTACTTTTTGTGTGTGTGTGTGTGTGTATATATATATATATATATATATATATATATATATATATATATATATATATATATATATATATTTGTATATATATGATGTTTGTATATATGTATGTGTGATATAATCTGCTTGTTGTGCTTGGTGATCTCTGAGTGGTGAGATAAGTTCTAACCCGAACTTGAGTGCAATTAAGATAGGAGGATGGTATAGTCATGTTCGACTTGTGTTGAGTAGTCCTTAACAAGTTGGCTTGAGATCCATCTGCTCAGTGGAGACTCTTTTGGATTTCGAAATGTCACACAAGTATTTGTGGTTAAGCATTGCTATCTCTAATTTGGGTCCGAGAAGCTGAGGATCATAGAACATTTACCCCCTCTTGGCCTATTTAGGACGTAGCGCGGAGATTGTTCAGGTGTAGACTTGATAACAGTTGTTACGCGATACTACACTCAGACGAGTTTCTCTTGAGAATATTATGGGTCGATGAGTCGGTCATCTTAACCTGTAATATTCGATAGATGGAATTAACTCTGGGAACTTTTTAGAACATGATCTATAGGTTTTTATCCTTAGTTCACTCCTTTGGGATGGTTCTTACCTAGACCCCATGCTCGTGATTTACAACAAACCCTTGATTCTTGGTTGATCCAATTAAGTCTTGTCAATATCAATGGAACTTGGGTGTTGATAAGGTGTAAACCATAATCCACCAAAATGGATGATTGATCTTGACAATGACTTGATTCATTCCTTGACCTTTTTTTGCCTTGTGTGTGATCCATTATTTGTGATTTTTGCATCATGCATTCATGCGCATCATAACATTCATCACACGAAAAATTTCAAGGAGCTGAGGTATTATTTGCAAATATTTTCAGACCATGGATTGTGGACGAAGGAACACTAACAAGTACAATTTCAGATGTCCAAATTTGAAAGAGTTAATGAAGCTAGCATCTTTTGTATTAGATCCCTTGGACTTCAAACAACGACATGAGAAGCTTCTGTCCATCAATGTCTACTGTTGTGGTGAATTCTCTAATGTGCCTCTCATTAGTACACAAGGAGGAATTAACTACAACTCTGCTTTGGCTCGTCGTCAACTTGGGTTCCCCTTGAGAGACAAACCTAATAACACTTTGTTAGAAGGTCTTTTCTATCAAGAGTGTAAAGATCCCCAATATTTGAAGCAGAAGATTGTGCATGCTTGGCATAATTTGCATAGGAAAGGAAGATCCGAGCTTGGTCCACGCAATTGTGTAGCTTTGAAAGCTTACACTCTTTAGGTGAAGAATAGAGCTTTGGAGTTGAAGATGCCTTATCCTTATGAAAGACCTATGTCTATGGTTATGGTTGAGCCATTAACTCTCCCTGACCAAGATGTAGAGGAGTTGGAAGACGCGCTCGTCAAGATGAAGCAAGAGATGGACACGTGGGATGAGTGTTTCTGTGCTTTGAGCAAGAAGCATGAAGAGTTGTAGTTGGAGTCTAAGGACAAAGATGCACTTATTTAGCTACTTGAAGATCGAGTGACGAAGAGACACAGAGAGCCAGAGGTTTCATCTTCTAGCATGCCTCAGCCTTCCGTTGCTTGGAAGAAGATTATTGATCAGCTTGTCCTCGAGAAGACTCAGATGAAGGCTTCTTTTGAGACCGAGATCCATCGCATTCGAAGGAAGTACGCGCGTTCAGCCAGATCTTCTGAAGTTGTTAGGGATCCTTAGGATGACTAGTTTCCTTTTCTCTTGTATTTTTTTATTTGGTTTCTAAAATTATACTCAGTGTAATCCTTCCAATTATATAAATGAAAAAGATATTTTTGGTCATATAAAAATTATTGCAATTGTTGATATATATGTTTGCAAATGATATAGTAAGTTCCTTGAAAACAAAAATAAATAAACAAGCATTGCGTTTCATGCATCATTTGCATAAGCAGGTTTCTCTTTCGCCAGATGTCTCATTGGTGTTTCTTTTATGCTTCAGCCAAGCTGACTCGTCGGTATAACACCCGCGCCAATCACTTCAAAATTATGGAGCATCTAGAGAAAGAGAACAGAGAGCTGAAGGACGAGATCGCCCGCCTGACTGCCATGATGAAGTCGGTTTTTGCTGCGAGGACTGTTATTTCAGAGGTGGCTACCTCTACCATGCCTGCTGCTACCGTTCATTTCGCGCCCACTATGTCTGCTGGATTCCCGTGGGGAATGCCGTCTAACTTTATGCCTGAAGGCTTTGCGCCTATTTTTGCTTCCATGCCGGCATCTAGCGCGGTCATGACTATGCCACCTCCCACTGTGCACACCTTACCTCGTGTAGAGGACACCATTTATCACTCTGAGCCGTCTGAGGGTCCGAATGTCTACGAGAAAATGGATGAAATGAAAGATCAGTTTCTTGAGCCGCGCAAGGAATTGAAGATGCTAAGGGGTAAGGACTTGTTTGGAAAGAGTGCTGCTGAGTTGTGTTTAGTGCCCAACGTCAAGATCCCGGTGAAGTTCAAAGTGCCTGACTTTGAAAAGTATAAAGCGAATACTTGTCCACTCAGTCATCTAGTGATTTATGCTCACAAGATGTCTGTTCAGATCGACAATGATCAACTGTTGATTCATTATTTCCAGGACAGTTTGACCGGTGTTGCGGTCCATTGGTATACAGGGTTGGATAGTGCAAGCATTCTCACTTTCAATGACCTGGGAGAGACTTTTGTCAAGCAGTATAAGTACAACGTGGATATGGCGCCTGATAGAGACCATCTGAGGTCTATGTCTCAGAAGGATAAAGAGACATTTAAAGAGTACGTGCAAAGATGGAGGGAATTGGCTGCTCAGATCACTTCTCCTTTGGAGGAAAAAGAGATGACAAAGTTCTTTCTGAAAACTCTGAGTTCATTTTATCATGAACGAATGATTGCTAGTTCCCCTAGTGAATTTACCGAAATGGTAAACATGGGGATGAGGCTTGAGGAAGGAGTCCGAGAGGGACGTTTGTCGAAAGATGAAGTATCGTCGAGTAAGATATATAGTAGCAATTTTAGGAAGAAAAAGGATAATAAAGTGAATGTAATAAGCAGTGGGAGGCAGAGGAGGCCTTAGATCAGAAGATCAGAAGGAATCCACCATCCCGTCAACACCATCATCAAGTATCTTCAGTTATCCCTATGTTTTCTAATCAACAATCAACACCAGTTCAACAACCACAACGTCAACAACAACAACCGCAACAACGAACAAACACCTACAACAACAACAATACCAACAACAATCACCATCAATAAAACTTTGAGAGGAATAAGGTCTCTTTCGACCTGATTCCTATGTCTTATGCAGAATTATACCCGTCTTTGGTTCTCAAGAACCTGATCCAACCAAGAAACCCGCCGCAGATTCCAGAACCACTCCCATGGTAGTACAAGCCTGAGCTCCGTTGTGCTTTTCATCAAGGAGCACCCAGACATGATATCGAGAACTGTTATCTGCTCAAGTATGAGGTTCAAAAGCTGATGAAGAGTGGAATGGTGTCCTTCGAGGACCGTGCGCCGAATGTGAAAGCAAATCCATTGCCCGCCCATGGGAACTCTTATGTGAATAATGGTGGATGGTTGTCCTGGCGAGTTTAAATTTTTTGATGTGCATTTTATCAGGAGGTCCTTGGTGACGATGCATAAGGACATTTGTATGGTGAGTGATTGTGAGCATGACCATGATGGTTGTTCCATTTGCAGTGTCAACCTGAGAGGTTGTGAAGTTGTGAAAAGGGACATCCAACGACTGATGGATGAAGGCATGATTCAAATTGTTCAATCCCTTCATGTAGATGACGACTTAAATGTCATAGTGCCCATTTTCAAGCAGCCAGAGAGATTGGTAATTGTAGCGAGGTATCCGTTACCATTAGAGATATTGACTAAATCCAAGGTAAATCATACAAGTCGAGTCGCCACCGTACTTCTATTTATCCAAAGGAATGGTTAGAAAGCGAACAAAAACCTAAAAGTTTTAACAAAAACTAGTAAAAGAGAAACAGAGATCTGGGTAAGGGGGTTGGTTATGTAATGGGAAGGTGTTAGGCACCCAAAACATCCTAGGTACTCCTAGGGAGCCCTTTTCATACTTGTGGTAAGGTTGTTGTTTTGTGAAAATTTGTTTGTGCAAACATGATTGAAGAGATGAGAAGAGAATATACAAGTTATTTATATTTTTGTGTTTGGATGGATAAACCCATTGCCTACGTACCATCTTAAAAAAGATTAGGATCAAAACCTCGTAGTTCGGGGTAAAAATCTCAAAACAAGTTGGTGAATTGATTGGTCCAAAAGCCTTAAGGTCTTTTGTTATCAAAGGGAGAAAACTCAACCTAAAAACCACAAATCCACCATGTGAGGATAGCTTCAACATGCTAGTGAGGGGTTAACCCTATAATAAGCATGGAAGACTCATTGTCCATCACTAAGGATATATGTGAGTATTACATCTATCACAAAGATAACTCAAACCTAATAACTAAAGGTTATGAAAAAGTTTGGATTAGAAGGTGGCCATTAAAACCACAAAAACACATTTGAATGGGTTATATTTACCAATTAGAAGTATATACAAAATGGTCAAAGTGGACTTAAAGATTCAATTTAAAATAAGTGTTGTGAAAAGAGAGTTTGAAAGTCAAAAGCATAAGGCTTAGGTTTCTAATGTTGAAAACAAGTTTTAGATGTTTGCACAAAAGTTTTGGCTTGGGTTAGAGTGGAGAGAAGAAGAAGAAGGGCTAAGATCCTAAGCAAAGCAAAAAGGGGAGAGATAAAGAAACAAAACCACAATGGAGTTCCTCTCTTGAGATCATATTGATGATCCAAGTAGCTCCCATCCTTTGGAATAAACAATCACAAAGTATAAGTTCAAGCAATCATCAATCAAAGTGAACTCTTGGAAAGACTCCTCAATGCATCTTGGATCTCTCTCTCTTAGAAGCTCATGGTAATGGTTTCCCAAATAAGCTCAAGTTGGAACTCCTAGCACAAGAAAACACACATCAAAAGGTTCTATAATACAATCAAAGAATGAACAAGAGGGAGTTAGAATATGGTCCTTTCATTGTTCATCTTCAAGCTTAAGCATTCTAAAGGATCAATGCCTAGTTGCTCTTCAAACTCCATTTGCTTGGGTAAGGTCCTAAAATCTAAGTCCATTTTGTCCAATTCTTTGCATTTGGTTCACAATAATCAAACAAAACACAAACACAATAGTATATACACAAGTATGTGCTCAAGTGAGCAAAAGAAATATTGCATTAACATAAACATGTGCTCAAGTGAGCAAAAGGCAAATTGTATTAACATAAACATGTGCTCAAGTGAGCAAAGGGAAAAACAATTGGATAATATGTGCAAGAATAGTAAATTTCATAAAAGTAAAAAGCAAAAAGTAAATGTTAATTGTTAATGGTTAGTGTTAGTAGTTAGTGTGCCATAAGGCAAATTTAGCGCTATGTTAAGCAATTGTAATTGGACTTATGTAGAAGTCACAACTATCTGAGGCCGGTCAATAATAATGTAGGCAACAACACAAATTAGAAGTCTTGATTAGTGAACCAAGTTCCAACAACTTGCCATGCCAAAAAGAAGAAGAGAATTGATCTTGTATTGGTTTAAGTCTTTTGCATGATTTAGGAAACAACCTATCCTTAATGCCAAGCCATTCACTTGGTCAATTAATCAAGATGAATTAGATTTGAATCAAGGAAGATTAAGTCTCCCTAATTAATGCTAACTTATCAACCTTCAACTCATTGATCAAAGAGAAAGAAGAAGAAGAAGAAAGAGATGAATAATGGAAAAGGAAATGGAAAGAATAAAGTGCATAAGGTGAAATAAAATGTACCAATCCATGTGTATTGACCAAATGATATTGAAAGTCAAAGTCAAACCATAAGAAATCAGAAATGGAATGAAGATTGGAGGTCAAATAATAAGCAAAATATTTTTGGCATTTTTAATATTAAAATAAACTTGAATTAAAAATAAAAGAAAGGTCAAACTTCAAAATCACTTCAAATCAACCTTGAAAGGTCCAAGTAATTTATCCCAAGTTCAATAAGGTCAAACAAAGTTTGACAAAAAATTTCAGCATTTTTGAAAGTCAGAAACTATTTTTAATCAACTAAAAATGAATAAAAATAACCTAATTGAATTAAAATCTCAAATAAATCTCAAATCAATTATAAAATTGCTGAGAATATTTTTCATAGATCCGTCATCATTCAAATAGGTTAGGAAAATATTTTTGTATTTTTTGAATATCAAAAACTATTTAAAATGAATTAAAAATAACCAGAAAAGAGAAAATTCACAAAAAATATCAAATTTCAAAATAAAAAAAATTAAAAATCAGAATTAGAAACTAGAAATTATTTGGAGAAGAATGCAATTGGTCCCATAATTGTTGGATTAAAAATGAGAGAGTTATGAATTTTTGAAATAAAAAGGAATTAAAGAAAATAAAATCAGAAATTAAAAAAAAGTGGAAAATCAGGAAGCGTTGGATCACGTTCATTAATTGACGTGGCCAATCTGATGGTCCTGAAGCGCGCGCTCATGGTGAACCTTGGTCAAACGCGTCACACAAAGAATTAAAAAAAGTCATAATATCCAAAGGCTGAGATTGAATCTGGAGATGAGATCCAACGATCCAGATTTAAACTGGCAATGGACGGCCACCGGAGCCACCTTCTTCTCCAGTGAGCTTCCAAATTCCGGCCAGATTTGCAGGTTTTCAAACCTTCACCATTTTGCACGATCCTTATACCAAAATGAAGCTGGGGTGATGTACATCACCCCTGTAACCTTGAATCACACTCAAGATTCCTATAGGTTGAGAAATCTGAGGTGGAAGATTCAGGTATGAAAAATGCAGATCAAAGAAAAACAAAATTGAAGCTACCACTAGCTTGCCTCTCAAGTGAGGACTTCAGAAAACACTTTGGCCAGGCAAATAGATCAAAGAAATGAGAGATTCGAAGCAAATACCAGTTGAAGAACAAACTTGAATTCTGGAGATTTGAGTTCGATTCCTTGCTTTCTTTGCCAAAACAGAAGATCAATGAGCTGAAGGATGAAGGTTTAGAAGCTTTAGATCCAAGGATTCAACCAGATGTAGTAGAATTTTGGATCTGAAAAATTTGAAGAAAAGTGAAATAGCTTCTTTGGTAATGGTTATGAATTCAGTTGTGCAGCATCTCAGGCGCCATTAGGTTAAATTTCAAGTGAAGCAAGCAAGTGTATTTATAGCAAGAGCTGATGCAATGCATGATCAAACTCGTGTGCATGTGAATTGGGTCCTCCATGCATGGGCCTGTACAGGCGCATGTGAGGCCCAAAACTTGGTGCAAATGCAAGCTGAAATGAATGTGAGATGGTTTGGACGTGTAGCTTGGAGTGAATTAGCTTGTGTGATGAATTTCAACATGTTATGCATAATCATGCCTAAAACTTCTCCTCTTTGAAAATGCCATTTGCCATATCCAAACATGATCATGTGAGTAATGGTTGGAAAGGTTTTGATGTAAGGAACAATTGTTATCTTGGGAAAAAATCCAACTGGGGTGTGGAAATTGGTGAAATTGGAGTTTAAAGTGCAAGGTGCAAAACATGTAAAGGCAAAGTTTCTAAGTTTGGCCAATGTTCAAGCCCTTCTGTTTTGATGATGCAAGCCTCAAATGAAAACACATCAACAATCAAAGTTGTAGATCTTTTCAAGACAATCAAAATGGACTTAAATTTTGAATCATTTGGATTTTTTATGAAAGAGTTATGGGCACTTGAAGTTGGACTTTTTTGCCTTTTAATGCATTTGACTCAAAAGGACCTATAATGTCTTGCATTATCACATGTATTTCCTTTGAGATTTTGAAATTTTGTTCAACATAACATTTTAAGTAGACATCTTAAGAATTCCAATGAATTTGATCCCACCTTAAAATCATGAAAAATAAATGAGTTATGTCCTTGGGAAGTTGACCCAAAATTAGGGTTTCAATCAAAATGACCTATAATGTATTGGAATGGGAGATGACCTTCCAAGCTTCAAATCAATTTTTAATGAACATGAAAGTTGTTCATATTGTCCTTAAGAACATTGTTTCTTTTGGAATCATCTCCATTTGACCAACACATAAAAAGTTAGGCCTCAGTGCATTTCAAAATAGTCAGATGAATTGACTGATCAACTTCTCAAGTCCATGACTCATATCTTGATGAATTGATGATTGAGGACACTCAAATAAGTTCAAATATGCATGAAATGATGAATTAAAGAACTTCCCTTGATTGCATTTGACCATGGGCTGAGGTTGCTTCATGAGCAAGGCATTGTGGTGCACAGATGAATTAGGGTTTCTCTGGGGAACAAACCTTAAACCCTTTGACTTGCTTTGATCAAAATGATGAATTAAGATGCTAGGGAGGCATATTTGATGGATGAGAGCTTTGGGAACCATTACCATGCTTGCTTTCATCTCCTCTTGGCCATATCCTTGTACTAATGATCTCCTTGAAGCTTTTGACCTTGTAATTGCTCAAGCTACAAACAAAAGATGTTAGTGACATATTTTTGTGCTTTTGGTTAGTAAACAAAATGAGAAAAGCAATGATATACAATTCAAACATGCTTGGTGATCTCCAACCACTCACAAGAGGTCCCACTCAAAGGCAAAAGGAACCAAGATGCTAATGATCCTTGAGGAAATGCAAATGCAATGTTATGATGCATGAAGGATCTTAGGGACAAATTTGGGGTCTTACAGATGCCCCTATTTAAGGTCATTCTAGTCGGAGAAGTGAAGGTTAAAATCTTCGTCTCGACGGGGTAGAATGGGCTTAAATAATAACAAAGAGACGAATTTTGGTCCCTAAGAGACCTCATGATGCGAATGTATGCATGCAAACGGTAATACTCTGCGGGGATATGTGTCCGCAAAGAGAGAGAGAGACTAGGAACAATTGAAGATCTACTGGAGTAACACACTCATAAACGGAACAGAGACTCTACCGGGGAGTAAAAGAATAAAAATGCGTGAGCAGACCACGACTTGAAACTTGCTGAGAGATACGGAGAGAATCCATGAAATAAATCCATGGAAGAACTCGAGCTGACTCAGAGATGCATGTATTGGGGAATATGCCAATACAGCCAAAAATTATCCGCAATGGATACTTCGGATAAAAATCCGGACTCAGGTGGATATGTCCACTAAGGACTCAGTTGAGGAAGATCCCAACAGAACTCTCCCGGGGAAGCGACGGGATGAGGTATTACCGGTTACTGGGTAATAAGCTCAAAGAGATGTGTGATCTGAACACCGGTATAAGGGTGAGAGAACAACATGCTCGGGAAGAATGAATATCTAAGACCGGTATAAGGGTGAGAGATATCAATCAACCAAATCATCTGAGGAAGACCTAAAAAGGTATACTTCAACTCAGGGAATCTGACTCCACAGGGGACAAAAAGTCATAATAGGGAGCAGAAGGAGGAACACCAGGGATGCCGGCTACTGGGCATATAATAGGTGACCGACCAAAGCGTGAATCGGAGAATATTCCGAAAACACTCATCATCCGAAAAGAGGGCAAAAAGGCAAACTCAATTATGGGATGGACATTCGATTCCAAAACAAGGATACGAATCTTACTCGACTGGGGAAGAACAAAAGGCTTCGACCAAAGAGTGCATGAGATATATTATCTATTACCGTCAGAACGTAGATAATATACTCGCATGGAAGATTATCCATAACCGGTATATGGGTTAATAAAGGATAAATCAACCGACAAAGAAAGGCATCGGGATACCGAAACTAGGTATATAATGATGACCATTCAAGGGGATCAACAAACATTACCGACAACCGGTACATGAAAGATGACTCGCTGGGGATATATTGCCTAATCAGAGCAATTATCCAAGAAAATGAGGGAATATCAACACCGAATATTGGATAATGATAACCGTCAAGGAGGGGATTACATCTACCGGGTACTGGGTAGAAAACCACGGAAGAGTAACCGTCATCGATTAGGATGAGCAAAAGGTTAACTCTGCAAAGGGAAAAAATAGGGTTTACAACTACTGGTATAAGGGTAGAGAACCACAGACTCCGTCGAGGATAAGATGAATGATCACTAATTACTGAGCAATTATTCATTTATACCACGGGGAAGCAAAGGAAATAGTCACAAGAGGCCAATTTAGGATCAAACCAAAGAGGCACGCTGAATCAAGACTCGTCCTAGTGAGGATATAACTCAATAGGGAAACCCATCCCAATATATGTGTTGGGAGGAAGCAAAAACAACCGTCGTCCACGAGGATATAACTCAGTGGGGAATGCAGAAGGAAAGATAAATACTTTCTGCTTAATGGGCTGACTCTACATTGAGGGATCAGACACCGACATCTGCCTGGGGAATGCATTACCAACTAGTAGGGAATAACAAACAAAGATATATGGCAAAGAATGCAATATGAATATCCGAATGTTTGAAAATTATATGCACGCATGCGTGGTTTATGTATGATGAATGCTGACAAACAGACATTTCTAACACAAACAGCTCCAAGGAATAAGCACACAAACAGCCGGTACTACATCTCAAGAGAGAAAGCCAGGTTACAAAGATCCCTGCAGGGGACAATCATCAGTCATTCCAGCTGGGGATAGGAGTTATTGCACAGATAAAATCTGCCACAAAAGCAACTCTACTGGGGAATCCATCCAAGGGATAAGGGATTCTGGGGATCAACCACCAAGTACCGTGCTCGTCAAAGAGATCACTTCTGCTGAAAGATCGCTACTCGGCTAAAGGGAAGAGTGGTGAATATCTCACCCACAAAAGGCTCCGGAGGAAGAAGATACAATTATGCCAGGAATATGAACAAAAGTCTTAACCTGTTGGGGATCATACCATCCTTGGGAGAGCACTGAGGATCTCCTAAGTATCCTTTCGTCATTGTGAATGTTCACTTTGTTTAAAACAAGTTTTGAAAAATTTGTTTATTTAAAACAATGATATTTTCTCAATTAGAGCATGCAAAACGTTTGTTGAATAGAAACAAATAAGAGTGAAAATGATTGGATAAAAGGCTCAAATTTATTTGATGGAATGGTAGTCTGCAAATGGCAAGACTCCATAGATCTTTACAAGTTTGAAATTGGTGATATATATTGGAAAAGGGCTACATTGAACATAATGACCATTTCTCCACCAATTCTGAATCCGATGTATTTGAAGCTTTGGTTGATGACGAATGAACAAGAATCTCTGACAGGTGACAACTGTAGAACAAAATCTTGTCAGGATGTAGTTACTTGCCAAATCCCTAATTTTTGCCTAGATTGCCCCAGGATGAGGTACTCAATCTAGCGGGATACATATATTCATTTTTTTGCCTGGACCGACCTTTCTGGTTTTCAATCCACCGAGACGCTCATTTTTGCCTAAGCCGCCCTTTCGGGTTTTCAACTTAGCGAGCTATTTTGTTTTTATTTTAGGCGAAGTATTCCTTGACTGCATCTGAATTCACAGGACGAGTGAAATCCTCCCCATCCATAGTTGTAAGTATCAAAGCACCACCTGAAAAGGCTCTCTTAACAACATATGGACCTTCATAGTTTGGAGTCCACTTGCCCCTGGAATCGGGTGTGAAAGACAAGACTTTCTTGAGCACAAGGTCACCCTCTCGGAACACACGAGGCTTGACCTTCTTATCAAAAGCTTTCTTCATTCTTTGCTGATATAACTGACCATGGCACATGGCAGTCAGTCTCTTTTCTTCTATCAAGTTCAACTGGTCATAACGACTCTGAACCCATTCAGCATTAGTCAACTTGGCTTCCATCAAGACTCTCATTGATGGGATCTCCACCTCTACTGGGAGTACAACCTCCATGCCATAAACAAGGGAGAAAGGGGTTTCCCCTGTTGAAGTGCGGACAGACGTACGATATCCATGTAAAGCAAATGGCAACATCTCATGCCAATCCTTATACGTGACAACCATCTTTTGGATAATCTTCTTGATATTCTTGTTAGCAGCTTCAACAGCCCCATTCATCTTGGGTCTATAAGGAGAAGAATTATGATGCGCAATCTTGAACTCACTACACAGTTCTTTCATCATTTTGTTATTCAAGTTAGATCCATTATCAGTAATGATCTTATCTGGCACACCATAACAGCATATGAGTTGGTTCTTGATAAACTTCACGACCACCTGCCTGGTCACATTTGCATATGATGCCGCTTCAACCCACTTGGTAAAGCAATCAATTGCTACGAGAATGAATCTGTGTCCATTAGACGCTTTCGGCTCTATCATGCCAATCATGTCAATTCCCCACATAGAGAAAGGCCATGGTGATGAGATCACATTCAGAAGTGTCGGGGGAATATGAATCTTATCCGCATAAATCTGACACTTATGGCATTTCTTCACATATTCGCAGCAGTCAGACTCCATTCTCAGCCAATAGTAGCCTGCCCTCAACATCTTTCTAGCCATGGCATGTCCATTGGAATGAGTACCAAATGAACCCTCATGGACTTCAGTCATCAACAGGTCTGCTTCGTGTCTATCCACGCATCTGAGCAAAACCATGTCAAAATTTCTCTTGTAAAGCACATCACCATTGAGGTAGAAACTTCCTGACAATCTCCTCAGAGTCTTCCTATCTTTCACAGATGCCCCAGGCGGGTAAACCTGGTTCTGAAGGAAACATTTGATATCAAAATACCATGGCTTATCATCTTTCGCCTCTTCTACTACAAACACATGAGTTGGTCTGTCCAAGCGCATCACAGTGATATTGGGGACTTCATTCCAAAGTTTAACCACAATCATTGAAGCAAGAGTAGCAAGAGCGTCTGCCATCCGATTCTCATCTCGAGGAATATGATGGAAGTCAACCTCAGTAAAGAACGTTGAAATCCTCCTCACATAATCCCTATATGGAATGAGACCGGGTTGATTCGTTTCCCATTCACCCTTAATCTGATTGACAACGAGGGCCGAATCACCATAAACGTCAAGATGCTTGATCCTTAGATCAATGCATTCCTCCAATCCCATAATACATGCCTCATACTCAGCCATATTATTCGTGCATTTGAAAGTTAGCCTTGCTGTAAAAGGAATATGTGTGCCCTGAGGAGTAATAATCACTGCCCCAATACCATTTCCATACTGATTTACAGCGCCATCAAACACCATGCTCCAACTGGAACCAGGCTCTGGCCCTTCATCGAGTGTAGGCTCATCACAATCCTTCATTTTCAAATACAGAATCTCCTCATCTGGGAAGTCATATTGGACTGACTGATAATCCTCAATCGACTGATGTGCCAAGTGGTCAGCCAAGATACTTCCTTTAATAGCCTTCTGAGCTCGATACTCAATATCATACTCCGACAACAACATTTGCCAACGGGCAATCCTCCCTGTTAAAGCAGGCTTCTCTAAGATATACTTGATTGGATCCATTCTGGATATCAACCAAGTCGTATGATTTAACATATACTGGCGTAAGCGCTTAGCAGCCCAAGCCAAAGCACATCATGTCTTTTCAAGCATAGAGTATCGAGACTCACAGTCGGTGAACTTCTTGCTCAAGTAGTAAATAGCATATTCTTTCTTCCCTGATTCGTCCTGCTGGCCAAGGACACAACCCATTGAATCTTCAAGAACAGTCAGATACATAATCAGTGGTCTTCCTTCCACGGGCGGAGACAGGATCGGAGGCTCAGACAGATACTCTTTAATGCTATCAAAAGCTTTCTGGCAATCCTCGGTCCAATCATGGGACTGATCTCTCCGGAGGAGCTTGAATATCAGCGCACATATGGCAGTCATGTGGGATATGAATCTGGAAATGTAATTCAAGCGACCAAGAAAGCCTCAGACTTGCTTCTCAGTTTTGGGTGCAGGCATCTCTTGTATTGCTTTGACCTTTGCAGGATCAACCTCAATACCTCTTTCACTAACAATAAAGCCCAATAACTTGCCGGAATGGACTCCAAATGTACACTTGTCGGGATTCAGACGAAGCTTGTATTTCCTCAAACGCTGAAAAAGCTTCGACAAGTGCTCTACATGTTCAACTTCCGTTCTTGACTTTGCAATCATATCATCAACATATACCTCGATTTCCTTGTGCATCATATCATGAAACAAGGTGGTCATAGCTCGTTGATACGTGGCTCCGGCGTTCTTCAAACCGAAGGGCATCACTCGATAACAGAATGTTCCCCAAGGTGTGATGAATGTTGTCTTCTCCATATCCTCGGGTGCCATCTTAATCTGATTATATCCGGAAAATCCGTCCATAAATGAGAAGACATTGAATTTAGCTGTATTGTCTACCAACATATCAATGTGTGGTAGAGGAAAATCATCTTTTGGACTAGCTTTACTCAAGTCCCTATAGTCCACACACATTCGGACTTTTCCGTCTTTCTTAGGCACAGGCACGATATTGGCCACCCATTGAGGATATGTAGAAGTCACTAGAAACCCTGCATCAATTTGCTTCTGAACTTCCTCTTTGATTTTTACTGCCATATCAGGATGAGTTTTTCTGAGCTTTTGCTTCACAGGCACGCACTCAGGTTTCAAAGGTAGAAAATGTTGCACAATATCTGTATCTAGACCAGGCATGTCTTCATATGACCAAGCGAAGACATCAACATATTCTCGTAGCAAATCAATCAACCCCTTCTTAACATACTCCTCCAGGAGTGCCCCAATCTTTACTTCTTGCACACAATCTTCAGACCCCAAGTTGTCTGTTTCCAGATTCTCGAGATGCGGCTGAATGATCTCTTCATGCTCAAGTAGACGGGTAATCTCGTCAGGAATTTCTTCAACATCATCTTCTTCTGCCTCAAATACAGGGGATTCAAAGTTGGGAGATGGTGTTGGGTCATTATGTTCAATGGGTTTGATCAACCTGCATAATGATTTTGGATACGAAAAACTTTAGAATTCAAACAAGGCAAATCATTATGCAGATGAAAAGATTGATTTTATTCTATTTTTAGGTTTTATGTGACCACCAATTTCATGCAAAAAGTGAAAAGGGAAAATAATTGGAAAAACAAACATTTAACATGAATCTATTGAATGAAAATATCATTGTATTTATGCGCCAACAATGTCATCACTTCTCCTTTTGGCATGGGAGAAGGGTTTTCAAACACAATTAACATTACTTTGACTTATGGATAACTGTTGGAATATCCACAGCGACCCAATTATTGCAGATCCCTCCAGGGATGATGAAGTTGCTAGAATCCTCTTCGTCCTCTTCCAAAATGGCATTTGCCTCTTCATCTTGACCAGCATGGACGAAACCACCACTCTTGAACAAACCTTGCTTGTTGAAGACCCCAGAAGAATAGCCTATACCAGCCCGGGACTTGTTGTCTTCTAGCTCAATCATTTTCCCTAAGCCAGCAGTTGCGCCATGCTCAATGGCCAACTTTGCATCTTTATAGGAAGCAAATGAAGGAGTTCTCTTCTCCATAGGTTCAACAATAGATAAAGCTTGAAAAGGAGTTCCAACTTCATCCTCAACATCTATGTATGAGAAAGAAGACAAATGGCTAACCAGGAGAGCCTTTTCTCCCCCTACCACCACCAGCTTCTTATTCTTCAAAAATTTCAGTTTCTGGTGTAGGGTGGATGTCACGGCGCCTGCCTCGTGAATCCATGGTCTGCCCAAGAGACAGCTATACGATGGGTGAATGTCCATAACCTGGAAGGTAATCTGGAAATCACTTGGTCCAATTTTGACTGGGAGATCAACTTCCCCAATCACAGTTTTGCGAGACCCATCGAAAGCCTTCACAATTACTCCACTCTGCCTCATGGGAGGCCCTTGATATGACAGTTTTGAGAGAGTGGATTTTGGCAATACATTTAATGATGACACAGTGTCCACCAGCACATTGGACATGGTGTCGTCTTTGCAACCCATAGATATATGTAGTGCCAATATGTGGTCTCTTCCTTCTTCGGGGAGATCAGAGTCACAAAAACTCAAATTGTTACAAGCAGTAATGTTTGCAACAATGCTATCGAATTGTTCTATCGTGACATCATGATCCCCATATGCCACATTCAAAACCTTCTACAGAGCCTCTCGGTGTGGTTCTGAATTCAACAGTAAGGATAACACCAATATTTTGGATGGCGTTTGTAGAAGCTGGTCTACAACATTGTACTCGCTTCTCTTGATGAGCTTCAGCATCTCATCACAGTCTTCTTTCACATTGCCGCTTGGGCCAACAAAAGCAGGAGTTTTCAATGTAGAGGAGGGCTTAACAACAAGTGCCGGATTCAGAGTGCTCACAACATTCCCAATCGGGCGCTCAACTGAATCATTAGTTTGGGGCTTTGGCGGTGCTGAAAATACACGACCGCTACGTGTCAGACCGCTAACATCAGCAATGTTGACAACGGATGAAGATGGTAAAGACACCTCTTTCCCATTTTCTACTGCGACAACATTGTAGCGATAGGGAATCGCCTTTTCGGAGGAGTAAGGTACTGGTCCGGCTGGCTTGATGGTTAATGTGGGAGAAACCTTCTGCTTGCTACCATCATACTTGATGATAATAGGATCGGGGATCCGGAATACTGGAGAAATTACGTTGACCTCGTCAGCATCTTCGTCAACATTTCAGTTTTGAAGGATCTCAATAACTCCTTCGTCCAGCATTTCTTGAACATCTTTGCGCACCTGGCGACAACCTCTCTAATTAACAGAGCATACTCAACATCTATCGTGGTCATGCTCATAATGACTATAATCACACAACAAACGATGCATCTCGACCAGAGATTGTCGAATATGACTGGCATATTTGACTTTGTACTTGTCAGGGCAGCCCTGGACCATGCTAACAGAATTCCCATGCTCGGGCAATAGGTTCTTCTTCACGTTAGGACCTACATCCTCAAAACACAGAATGCCACACCTCACAAGGTCTTGAACCTTGGTCTTCAAAGGGTAACAATTCTCCACGTCATGGTCGGGAGCACCAGAATGGTAAACACAATGTAATTCGGGCTTATACCACCACTGGGGGTTAATAGGTATAGCCGGTGGGTCTCGCGGAGTAATTAACTTCCTCTCTATCAAAGAGGGATATGACTCTGCATACGTCATCGGAATAGGATCAAAGGTGGCCCTTTTCCTCTCGTAACTCGTGCTGGTTTGATTACTGTTTCGAGGCCGGTAGGCCTGCTGTTGCGGACGGTGCTGTTGTTGTTGATATTACGGATGTGGTTGCTGATTGTTGTTATGCTGCTGATACTGCTGATTATCTCTGAAGACAGGTGCTATGTGAGCCACCTGGTGCTGGTTACCGTCGGGACGCACGGTCTTCCTCCTCACAGAGGGTCTTCTTGGTTTCATATGAGAAGTCACAACATGTGCCTCTCCTTCTTTCTTCTTTGTAAATGCCCCATAACGTTTGGCAGAAGAGCCTTCTTCTCTGGTCAGACGTCCTTCTCTAACCCCTTCTTCTAGACGCATCCCCATATTCACCATCTCGGTGAAGTCAGAAGGAGCGCTAGCAATCATCCGCTCATAATAAAAAGCACTTAAGGTCTTCAAAAAGATCTTAGTCATCTGTTTCTCTTCTAGCGGAGGCACAATCTGTGCTGCTAACTCTCGCCACCTCTGGGCGTACTCTTTGAATGTTTCCTTGTCCTTCTGGGACATGGCCCTCAATTGATCCCTATCGGGAGCCATATCCACATTGTACTTATACTGCTTGACGAAGGCCTCGCCAAGATCATTGAAGGATCGGATGTTCGCACTGTCTAAACCCATATACCAACGCAGAGCGGCACCGGATAGACTGTCCTGAAAGTAGTGGATGAGCAATTGGTCATTGTCGGTCTGAGTTGACATTTTCCTGGCATACATGACCAGGTGGCTGAGAGGGCAAGTATTCCCTTTGTATTTTTCAAAGTCTGGGACCTTGAATTTCACGGGGATCTTCACATTAGGAACCAAGCAGAGTTCGACAGCAGACTTTTCGAAAAGATCCTTTCCTCTGAGAGTTTTCAATTCCTTGCGAAGCTCAAGAAATTGATCGTTCATAGCATCCATCTTCTCATAGACATCTAGTCCTTCAGACGGCACAAAATGATAGATGGTGTCGTCTACTCTGGGCATAGTATGCACGACAGGAGGAGGAATAGCAAGGACCGGGCTAGATGCCGGCATAGAAGCAAAGGTGGGAGCAGGACCCTCAGGCATGAAATTGGGAGGCATCCCCCACGGGAATCCGGCTGGCATGGCCGTCGGAGCAAAGTGTGCATTGGCTGCAGGCACAGTCGAGGAGACGTCTCAGAGATGACTGTCCTCCGGGGAGGAGTTGAAGGTGTCGGAGAAGACTGGCCCTGGGTAGCCAAGAATGATTCCATCAAAGCACTTAATCTGGCCACTTCCTCTTTCAGCTCGCGGTTCTCTTGTTCCAGATGATCCATCAGTCTTGAAATGTTGGCTCTGGTGTAGTACCGGTGAGTCAGCTTGTCTTCAAAATAAGTGAAGAACACAGAGTTAGACCACAGGACAAGAAGCCGGGAACGAAACCTGCTTATGCACATGATGCATGCAATGCTTGTGCATATGGTTTTTTTCTTTTATTTCAAAGGAACTTTAGGGTTCTATTTGCAAATTTTGAAAATATTAAACACTTTTATATGGAAACATAATATTTGGGAAACATTTTACACCAAAGAAGTACAGCATTGGTAACCATATACAAGAGAAAAGGAAAATAATCATCCTATGGATCCCTAGAAACAATCATCTAAAGCTCGGGACACAGGAAGATAGGATGCACCAAGTCTCTTCACCTCCCTCTCGTAGGCTGCCTCCATATTCGCCTTCTCCTTGGCGAGTCGGTCGTACCTCCTTTTCCAAAACCTGGAAGACTGAGGAAGTAGAGAAGTTCATGCATCATCAGGATCATCAATAACCTGATGTTCGAGGAACTCTATCAAAGCATCCTTCTCCTTGATCTGCTGAAGCAACTCCTCTCTTTCACGGATCCAAGCACGTGATCGGTCTTCGTCTCTCAACTCCTCTACTCCTTGGTTAGGGAGGGTTGAAGGCCCAGCCATAACCAAAGGTGCAGGTCTCGGATACTCGTAAGGCATGAGATACTCAGACGCTCTCTTCCTAACCCAAGCAGTGTAAGGCTCCATAGCAACACAATTCTTAGGACCCAACTCTCTCCTTCCTTTCCTATGAATCTTGCGCCAAGCGCGGACCATTCTTCCTTTCAAGTTTTGGGGATCTTTACCCTCGTGAAAGAACACACCCTCTAACAGAATGTTATTAGGTTTATCCTTTAGGGGGAACCCAAGCTGACGTCGTGCCAAAACAGGGTTGTAGTTAATCCCGCCACATGTACCAAGAAGAGGTACATTGGAGAATTCACCATAAGAGTCAATAATCTGCACACCATCATACACACGGCTGTACCAAGATATATCATCATTAGTGAGAGACATGAGTCTCGTGGACCACCGTAGACATCCCTTGTTTTCCTTGAAGGCGATCGTCTGCGGTAAGTGAGAAATAAACCACTTATACAACAGAGGCAAACAACACACAATGGCACCACCACCCTTTGCATTCCTCATATGCAAAGAGAAATAGGTATCACCCAACAGAGTTGGAACGGGATTAAGAGTAGAGAAAATCCTAATAGCGTTCACATCCACAAACTTGTCGATGTTGGGGAACAACACTAACCCACAGATGAGAAGTACAAATATGGCCTCAAAGGCGTCCTCACTCATGGCCTTCCCATACATAGTAGCTTGAGCAATGAGGAACTCAGAAGGGAGACCTTGAATTCCACCTTTTGTAGTCATATGAGCACCAACCAGAGATTCATCTATGCGCAACATGTCGGCTATCTCTTGAGAAGTAGGAATACTCTCCAAGCCACTGAACGACAACTGGTGTAGAATAGGTATACCCACAAGGTAGGCATACTCCTCAAGTGTAGGCAAAAGCTGGAAGTCCGGAAACGTGAAACAACGATGCAAGGGATCATAAAACTGCACCAATACACTCATCAACCCTTCGTCCACCTGAGTAGTCAGAAGACGAAGAAGCTTCCCAAAACGAGCCTTGAAACCCAAGGGATCTAATACATAGGATGTCAAATTCCTTAACTCTTTCAAGTCTGGTTGTCTGAAACTGTACTTCTTTGTATTCCTTCTTTGTCTTTCCATGTCTGAAAATTTGCAAATAAACCCCCTTAAGTTCCTTGAAAATTTTCTTCATTATTGATGATATGGATGCAAATGGGTGCATGAATGCATGAATGCAACAATCACACTCAAGGATCAAGCAAAGCACACCAAACAAAGGTCATGGGATGGATCATATCATCCTTAATATCAATCATCCATTTTGGTGGATTGTGGTTTACACCTTATCAACACCCAAGTTCCATTGATATTAAGGATACATGAACGGATCAACCACGAATCAAGGGTTTGTTGTAAGTCACGAGCATGGAGTCTCGGTTAAGAACCACCCAAAGGGAGTGTACTAGAGTTTAAACCTGCCAAACATGTTCTACAAGAGGTTCCCATAGTCATCATCCCATCTTTCGGATATTATCGGATAAACGACTACTCGTATTCCAAAAATATTCTCAAGAGAGACTCTTATGAGTGTAGTATCGCGTAACAATCGTATCAAATCTTACATTTGAACAACTTTCGCACTACATCCTAAGAATAGGCCAAGATGGGCTTGGTAAACTAAGGTCCTTGGCTTCTAAGGTCTATATTGGAAAGAGTAATGTCTAACCACAACTTACTTGTGTGACATTATTGATCCCAACATGACCTCCACCAAGTGAATGAACTTGCAAGTCAACTTGCTAAGGAATAACTCCACACAAGTCAACAAGACTACGCCATTCTCCTATCCTAAGTGCACTCGAGTCCGAGTATATAACTCATCTCACAAAGATCACCAAGCATACAAGGAATTAATATTCAAGCAATTCAATCATTACATACAATACAGTAATCCCAAATAGCACAAAAATATGTCACAAAACAATACAATACAATACAACAAGTATGAAAAGTAGGAAAAACCCACTAGGCAAATGATGTCCCCAGCAGAGTCGCCACTTTTCTGTAGCGGGGTATTCGTTACCATTAGAGATATTGACTAAATCCAAGGTAAATCATACAAGTCGAGTCACCACCGCACTTCTATTTATCCAAAGAAATGGTTAGAAAGCGAACAAAAACCTAAAAGTTTTAACAAAAACTAGTAAAAGAGAAACAGAGATCTGGGTAAGGGGGTTGGTTATGTAATGGGAAGGTGTTAGGCACCCAAAACATCCTAGGTACTCCTAGGGAGCCCTTTTCATACTTGTGGTAAGGTTGTTGTTTTGTGAAAATTTGTTTGTGCAAACATGATTGAAGAGATGAGAAGAGAATATACAAGTTATTTATATTTTTGTGTTTGGATGGATAAACCCATTGCCTACGTACCATCTTAAAAAATATTAGGATCAAAACCTCGTAGTTCGGGGTAAAAATCTCAAAACAAGTTGGTGAATTGATTGGTCCAAAAGCCTTAAGGTCTTTTGTTATCAAAGGGAGAAAACTCAACCTAAAAACTACAAATCCACCATGTGAGGATAGCTTCAACATGCTAGTGAGGGGTTAACCCTATAATAAGCATGGAAGACTCATTGTCCATCACTAAGGATATAGGTGAGTATTACATCTATCACAAAGATAACTCAAACCTAATAACTAAAGGTTATGAAAAAGTTTGGATTAGAAGGTGGCCATTAAAACCACAAAAACACATTTGAATGGGTTATATTTACCAATTAGAAGTATATACAAAATGGTCAAAGTGGACTTAAAGATTCAATTCAAAATAAGTGTTATGAAAAGAGAGTTTGAAAATCAAAAGCATAAGGCTTAGGTTTCTAATGTTGAAAACAAGTGTTAGATGTTTGCACAAAAGTTTTGGCTTGGGTTAGAGTGGAGAGAAGAAGAAGGGCTAAGATCCTAAGCAAAGCAAAAAGGGGAGAGATAAAGAAACAAAACCACAATGGAGTTCCTCTATTGAGATCATATTGATGATCCAAGTAGCTCCCATCCTTTGGAATAAGCAATCACAAAGTATAAGTTCAAGCAATCATCAATCAAAGTGAACTCTTGGAAAGACTCCTCAATGCATCTTGGATCTCTCTCTCTTAGAAGCTCATGGTAATGGTTTCCCAAATAAGCTCAAGTTGGAACTCCTAGCACAAGAAAACACACATCAAAAGGTTCTATAAGACAATCAAAGAATGAACAAGAGGGAGTTAGAATATGGTCCTTTCATTGTTCATATTCAAGCTTAAGCATTCTAAAGGATCAATGCCTAGTTGCTCTTCAAACTCCATTTGCTTGGGTAAGGTCCTAAAATCTAAGTCCATTTGTCCAATTCTTTGCATTTGGTTCACAACAATCAAACAAAACACAAACACAATAGTATATACACAAGTATGTGCTCAAGTGAGCAAAAGGAATATTGCATTAACATAAACATGTGCTCAAGTGAGCAAAAGGCAAATTGTATTAACATAAACATGTGCTCAAGTGAGAAAAGGGAAAAATAATTGGATAATATGTGCAAGAATAGTAAATTGCATAAAAGTAAAAAGCAAAAAGTAAATGTTAATTGTTAATGGTTAGTGTGCCATAAGGCAAATTTATTGTTATGTTAAGTGTAGCACCTCAAATTTACACCTACCATTTTGTACATTCATTTTCATTATTAGGTCATTAACATTACATAGTCCACTGCATAGCATTGCATTGTCCTTTGCCCAAGTGCAAGTCATTAGACAAGATTAGGTCAACTGGTCAGGAGAATCAGTCAAGCAAGCAAGCAAGTGCAATTCCTATTGAAGCAAAGCCCTATGGTTGATTCAACAAGTTCTTATGACTTAGGGATCATTTTGAAGTGGTTTGGCCAAAGATTGGATGCTCAGAAGTCATCAGTCATTGCACAATCCACCTGAAACCCTAGAAAGTCAACTGTGGTCAACTGTGCCTGAATTCATGGATTTGAAGGTGGGAGATGGTTTGAAAGGCTTCATTCATGTCCATACAAGTCTCATTTGACATTTAAAAGATCAAGATTGAAGAATTTGAGGTCAGATGAAAAGTTTCCAAAAATAGTAAGTGACCTGTAATTTCAAACTGCCAAAAATGGAAAGGCCTTCTCCTCAAATTTACGTCATCATACAAGCTTCAAATGAAATTTTGTCCAACATGAAAGTTGAAGATCTTGCTCTCACCTTTCCAAAAAGTCCAAGAACATCCATTTCTCATTTGTGGTTGGCAAGTTATGATCAAATCATTGTCAAGAAATTTTGAACTTCAAAGTGGGATAACTTTCACACCAATTGGCCAAATTGAGTGGGGTTTCTTGCTACAATCTCCATTTGACGTGCTCTATCATAATAATTTATCATATTTCATCAAAATTCATCACATAAAAATGGAATTTTCAAGGTGAATTGAATTTGAAAAAGGGAGGGAAAAAAGTGATTTTCAAAACTATGCATTTTCCACACATATTTTCACTTGCTTTTGCCTCAAAATGATATTTGGAATGTGTTTGAACAGATTTTCGTGTACTGTAGCAAGGCATTGCATACATGAGGGTGGCATGACCATTTGTACATAAACTTGCATTTTCACTAATTCAATTCCATTTTGGCTAATTGGGATTAAGGAGTTGATTAACAACACCTATATATTCCTAAACCTAACTGAATTTCTAATGAACACTTCAAAAAAACAGATCTAGATCCAAAAATAGAAAATTCTCTCAACTTTTCTTCTTGATTTTTCTGCAAATTCTCCAAGAACATAGCATTGATTCTTCAGTGATTCATCATCCACCACCACTGAAGAAGATTGAAGCAAGATATCTCCATTTTCGTGTTGTTTTCTTGGACTGTTAAAGCAAGCTCCATTAATGGCAACTGTAAATTTGAACTGAATCCAAAGCAATTGATCCACGATCCATCATCCATTCATCACCTGGAGCATTGTAGAGCTTCTGTTTACACATTACAAAGCCAGAAAAACACATTTCCAGTTCTGCAATTTTATTCAGGTTGGAATTCGATTCTAATAATTCTTGCAATTGTGATATGCATTATGTAGATCTTCCATCCAGGAGTATGCTGAACTTTATAGTTTTAATTTTCATTGAGAATTGAATGAGTTATCATGAATTTAAGTTTGGTTGACAAAACTTTCTTTGCTCGATCTAGATTTGTTAGTATGAATTAGGATGAATCATGTTTGGATTGTTGTTGTGCTTGGGAAGAGGAAGCTATTGATGTATGCATTTTTGATTTCTGTGATATTTGTTCATGTGCTGGAAATTTGATGATGAACTTGATGAATGCGCGCATAAACCCTAATTTCCTTGCCCAGAACTCGTGTTTGATCCACTGGCCGTGTGTTTTGCATGTTTTTGTTGTTCGTGAGCCATGTAGCCAATCAAATGGTGACACCTCCTTTAATAAAACGCAGCGCTTCAGATAGCGCGCCAGGGTTTGAAAATGCACCTACTTCGATTCCGTCTGAGTGCAATTTACATTTTGGTTTTTTGCATTATTTTCCTTTAAGCTTCACATGTTCATGCTTGGTTTCACACTTTTTATTTTTATTTTTTCTCCTCATTCAAAATTGCATAACTCTCAAACCATTAATCCAATTAATATGAGATTTTTTCAATGATGGTCCTTGCCATGTCTACTATTTTATGATGATTTTTGCAAAAATTGTGCACGTGTGGATTTCTGTTTTGGCTAGGGTTTGCTCATACATGTCATTTCTTGCACCTTGCTTGATATTTTGCTCATGAAATGATGATGCTTAATTGGATGGAGCTGAAACTTTGTGTGCATAATCTAGACACCTTGAGGAGCATTTTGGTATATAGTTTGTGATTTTTGCATTCCTGGTTTGTGAGATATGACCTGATCATTGGAGGTGTGACAATTTGTGTCACACCATTTCTTGCTTGACTTCCTGATTTTTGTTACCATGCCATATGAACTCAAAATGATCTGAGTTTTTGCATGTTGAATCTTCTGGATGTTAAGTTGGAATGTGAATTTTTGTGGATTTTTTGAGTGCATTTCCAATTTGTTTGAGATTTTCTCCCCTGTTTGACCAATTGTGGACTTTTTATGAGTCATGATCTTATTTGATTTGTGAAATTCTTGTTGTTTATTGGATAGACTTGAAATTTGGCAGGTGTATTATAGACATCTCGAAGTTTTCCATGGCTTTGGTTTCATTCATTTATCATGTTTGGTTTCTGTTTTATGATTGCTTGAAGTTGATGCATGATTTGGTGCCTTGTATGAGCTTGTATGAACATGCTTTGACTTATGGAATTTAATTGACTTGCTTCCCTTTGTCCAAATGACTTGAAATTTGGTGTGTAGGTCATGTTATGAATGCTGTTTAACCATGATGTTTTTGGGGATTTATTGAACTGTTTGTGAGTTGATTTGCATTGGATCTTTCTGTTTGGTCCTATGAGGTTCTAAATTGCATGCTTTGCCTTCTTTGCCTCATGAAATGATATTGGTTGATGATATGAATGTGAGACCACTTGGATTTGTTTCGTATTTGATTGATCTTGATTTTTGATAAGTTTCATGTTCTGTTTTGATTTATTGCTCCCCTTTTGACCCTAGTCTTGTACTAGTGGTTTGTGCTCTCACATTTGGGCTTTGTTTCAGGTTAAGAGCACAATTGCTTATGCTTGATGATGTGCACTCAATTGGAGTTGCTTTATTGCTTGTTTATGACTAACCTTGAGTTTGTTTTGTAGGCATTGAGACTTGTGCTTAGGCCTTGTGGATTGCACCTTTGTGCATTGCTTTGCTTGTTTGTTGTTTGACTGTATAGTTAACTGTTGACCATTGTCTGTTTGCCTCTTGTTTGAGCTGTGTACTGATTATGTTGGATTGTTTTCAGGTACCTTAGTTGCTATAGTTCCTTTGTGAGCTTGTTTTGCTTTGCTTGCTAATTCGAGCACTGAGGTATAACATCCTAACTCCATGTAGTCTGGAAGACCTGGCCTGTTACTTGGCCAGGCACCTGTCTGAAGTCCTCCTTAAGAGGCAATGTTTGTGCTGGTTTATATTTGTCCCTGTACATATCAAAGTCCTTTGATAAGGCAATTGGCAGATACAAGAGATGTGCAATCCATCTCCCGCTAGTCAGTTGAGTCATCCCTCTGCTCACACAACTGGTGTTGATGCATTGTGGATAGCAACCCAAGATCCTTGTACAGTTGTACAGTTGAGTCAGTGTCATAAGTGTAGAAGGGTTCCCACTTTCTGAACCCACACTTCATTGTCTGAAGCTCTCCCAGGCCAGGGATAAGAGCTGTGAAGTCTCATCTTCACTCACCTTTCATCTGCTTCACCCTAACTCTCAATGTTAGGGTTAAGAGCTAACATCACCCTGATACAGTGGCTTGTTTGTCGAGGTTGACATGAACCCTTGACTAAAGCCTAGCCTTGCTTGAGCCCCTCTGTTTGTATATAGTGTGTGTGCTTGCTTTGTGCCTTTGTATGACTGTTTGTGCTGTTTAGGATAGCTTGCTCCCTGTGCAAGTTAGATAGCAACCTTGACTTAGGGATGATTTGCATGATAACATCTAGGCTCGAGTCGTAGTCTCCCTAGTTGTGTCTCCCTCTGTTATCTGGTTAGGCTAGTCCTGTGTCCCTGCGTAGGGGAACTACGTCGCCCTGATCCTCATACCAGATGAGGTACGTAGGCAGGAGATGAGCTGATCTCTCCGGGCGCCCTTTTTGTTTTGTCTTTGTTTGTGTCAGGAGATGGATGTAAGCCCAGCGATTGGCATTCCGTATCCTCTTGTTGTGTGCTTGGAGTCCGGTATAAGTCCATCAAGTGGCATCTGGTTTCCAGTGTGGGTGTGTTTTGGTTCGGAATTTGATATAAGTCCAGCGATTGGCATTCAGATTTTACGTTTGCCTGTGTCTGTTGTGTTTGGTGTGCGTGGGCCGAGCTACGGATGCTCTGATTCTTCCTCGTCCAGGAAGATACGTATGCATAGGATGCGATATCCTAGCGAGCATGTTTTTCCCAGTCCGAACTACTTCGACTCTGATGTCTATGCTTGATAGACTAAGTAGGCCCAGGATGCGATATCCTGCCGAGTCAGTTTCTTTTGTTTTCCTGTGTCTCTTTCAGCCAGTGTGTGTTTTTGAACAGTGTTTAGCAACCATTTTCCTTCCTTTTGTGCGTGGATCCCGTCGAGTACGACGGATGCGTAGGGGTGCTAATACCTTCCCTTCACATAACCGACTCCCGATCCCATTCTCTTTGGTCGCGAGACCATGTTCTTTCCAGGTTTACTTCGAGCGTTTCCTTTCCCTCTTTTGGGATAAATAACGCACGGTGGCGGCTCTGTTGTTTTGTTTTCCCGCTGGTTTTTCGCGTAATGCGACAGCTGGCGACTCTGCTGGGGACAAAAGAAGTTGACCTCTTGCTGGTCCATCTTCTCTAAGCGAGTCTCTCCTAGCGCTCTCTAGGTTAGGGTTTTGGTTGCTGTTTGCTGCTTTATTTATTGCATTCATTTATTCATTGCTTGCATTTATGTGTGCATTAATGTTTGCATTCATTCATATTCATCTGTGCTGGCTGTGCTGTGTTTCTCTATTTGGGGGTGGGAGTTACTCGAGGTAAAAGGCCCAATACCCAGGCTATGAGTGAAATCTAGGAAACCTAGGAATAGAGTGATTCATGGGAAGCGGGTGGTATGCGCCACTTAGCGGAACATTGATATCATGAGCAGTTCAGACCCTGGTGGGATATTATCGTTACATACTTCGGGTGTGTATATGATGATATTCTGCGAAAGGTTATTTATGATGCGTTTCTTTCGACCTTACCCTGGCCTAGATGACACCCGTGAGTGGGGAGGGAATGATCATTATTACAGGTACAGTTGGTGACTTGTCGGTGACTAGTTGGTGACTTGTGGTCCTGTTGGTGACTCGGTTTTCTCAGATTGGGTTCAGATGACAGTTATCAGTTGACTTTGGGTTTCAGATGAATTGTGGTTCAGAGTTCGAGCCGAAGCTTTGATCCTGTGTTCCGAGATGCACAGCCTGTCAGTCTTGTCTGCATCATAGCATGTTTATTTTCAAAAGAAATGCAAAAAAAAAAAAAAAAAGAAAAGAAAAAGAAAAAACTAATCTCTGCATGCATATCATTTCTCAGGTACATTCCAGAGCTTGTTCACTGATAGAGATGGCAACAGTCCCAGAGCCGAAGCGGAAGACTTGTTCCTACAGCTTTCATCGTGAGCCTTTGACGTCGCTGATAGAGTTGAGCAACCTGGTGACCAGTGATCATCTAAGGGGGTTCGTGGATCAGTATGGGGATATTCTGACACTGTTGAAGATGGTAATCGATCCAATGCCGTTGCAGACTCTTCTTCAGTTCTACGACCCAAAGCTTCGTTGCTTCACTTTTCAGGATTATCAGTTGGCGCCTACTCTCGAGGAGTACTCCATTTTGATGAATGTTCCTATCCAGCATCAGGTTCCTTTCTTGGACGTGCCCAAGGTAGTTGATTTCAGAGTGGTTGCTAGAGCTCTCCATGTGGGTATCAAAGAAATCAGTGATAGTTGGAAGTCCAGTGGGGACGTTGTGGGTTTGCCTTTGAAGTTTCTGCTGAGGGTAGCTAGAGGAGAAGCAGATAAGGGGAATTGGGAAGCTTTTCATGCCCAGTTAGCTGTTATGATCTATGGGATCGTCTTGTTCCCAAGTATGCCCAACTTTGTGGACTATGCTGCAGTCATCATCTTCGTTGGAGGAAACCCTGTTCCTACTCTGTTAGCTGACACTTACTATGCTATCCACAGTAGGCATGGTAAGGGTGGAGCTATCAGATGTTGCCTTCCACTGTTGCTCAAATGGTTCATGTCTCTCCTGCCAGTCAGTGGACCTTTTGTGGATGCTCAGAGCACTCATAGGTGGACTCAGAGGGTCATGTCTCTTACTTCATATGATATCAGATGGCAGTCATACCGGATGGATGTGCGTGATGTTATTATGAGTTGTGGAGAATTCCGGAACGTGCCACTTGTGGGGACTAAGGGTTGCATCAATTACAACCCAGTTCTTTCTCTTCGCCAGTTAGGGTTCGTGATGAATGGAAGACCACTTGAAGCTGAGATAGCTGAGAGTGTGTACTTTGAGAAGCAAAGCGACCCTGCTAGATTGGAGCAGATAGGAAGAGCTTGGAAGTCTATTGGTGTCCAAGATGGATCTGTCTTAGGGAAGAAGTTTGCCATTGCTATGCCTGATTACACTGATTGGGTAAAGAAGAGAGTGGAAACTTTGCTGTTGCCCTATGATAGGATGAATCCGTTGCAAGTGCAACCACCCTTGATTCTTGCTGAGAGTGTACCTGCTGAGCAGTACAAGCAAGCCTTGATGGAGAATCGTCGTTTGAAGGAGAAAGAGCAAGATGCCCAGATAGAGTTGTATCAAGCCAAAGCTGATAGGTTGAGCCTGACTCATCAACTCAGAGACATCCAGAGTGTAGATGTTGGTGGAGTGAGGAGCAAGAAGAGATCATATGCAGAGATGGAGAACTTGTTGGCTGCAGAGCACATAGAGTGTTTAAGATTGCAGAGGGCTGAGGCCAGTTATCTGAAGAAGATCAGAGACTTGGAGAAGCAACTCAGAGACAAAGATATCCAGTTGAAGAAGGAAGTCGACCAGAGACTTGCATCAGAGAACCAACTTGGAGCAGAAGTTGTAGAGCTTAGAAGACAGTTGAAGGAGAAGATCACTCCCTTGCCAGAATGTTCAGAGTGTGAACTGTTGATAGACCAGTGTCACTACTTGAAGACGCTCATTCCTGGAAGTCATTTGTCTTAGCTTGTATTTCCTGATGTATATGTTGAGAATCACCCCCAGGCCTGTTGGGTGGGATTCGTTGTTGTACTTTGATGTATCTGGATCTTTGTTGACATTGTTGTATGATTCAGTTGCTCATTTATAGATGAGATGTTGGTTTCACTCTATACTCAGTTGCTCTTGTATGTTGTTCTATGCTTCCTGTGTTGTTCTTGTTGCAGGTTGCCATCTTTTGAAGATGAATCAGGCTCTTTGAATGCCTGAGAAATGAGCATATCATGTGCATCATATGCATTAGCATCATACTCATATCATTTTGCATAGCAGGTGTTCTCGTTCGGACTTCTCACTCTGGTTCCTGTGTCAGGCAGGATAGCTGATCGAAGACCGCACCGGTATTCTACCAGACTCAATCAACAAAGAAGTATGGATCAGGTTCAGACCGAGTTGGCTGAGATGAGGGCGAACATGGCCCAGTTCATGACGATGATGCAAGGGGTTGCGTAAGGTCAGGAGGAGCTTCGAGCCCTGGTTCAGAGACAAGAGACTGTGATTCAGACGTCCAACCGTGCTTCGCCTGTTGTTGCACCTGCTCATGAGAATATCAATATTGCTGCTCCCACTAATGACTACGCCGTCGGGGATGAACTAAGAGGAATAAGGATCAATGGACAGCCTCTTGCTGCAGAGACTGTCAATGTCAGAGCTACCCGGGCTCCGGTTCGTCATCCAGCTCCTATTGTCGACAAACAAGAGGACATGTTCACATTGCTGAGTGAAGATGATGAGGTGGTCAGAGTTGAGGATAGGGATCGTAAGGTGGATGCCCTGGCTGAGAAGATAAGAGCGATGGAATGCCAGAACTCTCTCGGGTTTGACGTGACCAATATGGGGTTGGTTGAAGGTTTGAGAATCCCATACAAATTCAAAGCACCTTCTTTTGATAAGTACAATGGCACTTCTTTCCCTCGCACCCACGTGCAGGCATATTATCGGAAAATCTCTGCGTACACCGACGATGAAAAGATGTGGATGTATTTTTTCCAAGATAGTCTATCTGGGGCTTCTTTGGACTGGTACATGGAATTGAAGAGGGATTCGATCCGGTACTGGAGGGATCTGGGTGAGGCCTTCTTGAGGCAATATAAGCACAACATGGACATGGCGCCTAGCCGGACTCAGCTGCAGAGTCTTTGTCAGAAATCCAGTGAAAGCTTCAAGGAGTACGCCCAGAGGTGGCGTGAACTGGCTGCGAGAGTTCAACCCCCTATGCTGGAGAGGGAGTTGACGAACATGTTTATTGGCACGCTTCAGGGAGTGTTCATGGACCGGATGGGAAGCTGCCCATTCGGTAGTTTTTCTGATGTCCTCATTTGTGGAGAGAGGACTGAGAGTTTGATCAAGGCTGGAAAGATCAATGATGCTAGTTCCTCGTCTTCCAAGAAACCTTTCTCTGGGGAACCTCGCCGTAGAGAAGGTGAGACTAATGTTGTTCAACACCGCCGGGTTCAGAACAGAAATCAGTATCGACAGGTTGCTGCAGTGACCATTCCTGCACCTCAACAACGTCAACCTCCGCAACAACCAAGAGTACCACAACAACAACAACAACAACAACGTCCGTATCAGCCGAGGCAACGGATGCCTGACAGACGTTTCGACCCGCTGCCAATGACCTATGCTGAGTTACTGCTTGAGTTGCTCAGACTAGGATTCGTTGAATTGAGAACTATGGCTCCGCCAATAATTTTGCCTCCGGGGTACGATGCCAATGTCCGTTGTGATTTTCACTCTGGGGCACCAGGGTACCATACTGAGAAATGTCGGGCTTTTCAGCACAAAGTCCAGGATTTGATCGATGCCAAGACGATCAACTTCGCTCCAGTGCCTAGTGTTGTGAATAATCCTATGCCTCAGCATGGTGGGCATAGGGTGAACTGTATTGAAGTGGAAGAAGCTGAAGACATGGTTGTTTGTGTTGATGATGTTCAGACTTCCTTGTTTGTGGTTAAGGGTCGTTTGTTGATAGGGGTGTCTACCCGGGCTATGAGGAGGATTGTTTGGGCTGTGCAAAAGCTGAGAATGGTTGTGACCAGTTGCGGGCTGGTATTCAGAAGCTGATTGACGAGGGCTGTGTTCAGTTTGCTCAGGCTGGTAATAGAGATCGTGGGGCAGTGTCAACTGTCACTATCTTCTTTAAACCGTCTGAAGGACGCGGGCCGAGTACTGTTGGTAGTGCGCCTACAACGAGTGGTACTCCTGTTACCATCTCCGCACCAGTAACTGTCAACACTCCAACTACTATTGTTGTATCAGGTAGAAGACCTGTTGTTGAGAATAGTAGGGTTGTGCCTTGGAGGTACGACAATGCCTACCGGAATAACAGAAGGGCTGAGAATCGGGTCAGGCCATCGAATCAAGCGCCTGTGACAATTGGTGTACCAGTCAGTAAAGCTCCTGTGGTTGTGGGTCCCGTCGTGGACATTGTTGGTGGTCCAGGAGGATTTACTCGTAGTGGTCGACTGTTTGCTCCTCAACCAGTGAGGGATGCCAATGCTGAGGCTTCTGCTAAGTCGAAGGGTAAACAGACCGTGGTTGACGAAGAACCTGCTCAGACGAATGTGCCTGGTGGCTCGTTTGAAAAGGATGTGGAGGAGTTTATGAGAATCATTAAGAAAAGTGACTACAAGATCGTAGATCAGCTTAACCAAACTCCGTCCAAGATTTCGATTCTTTCTTTGCTGCTGTGCTCTGAGGCGCATCGCAACGCCTTGTTGAAGATGTTGAATATGGCGTATGTGCCTCAAGAGATTTCTGTCAACCAACTGGAGGGCGTGATCGCCAACGTGAGCACCAGACACGGCTTGGGGTTCACTGATCTTGATTTGACGCCTGAAGGGCGAAACCATAACAAGGCCTTACATATCACGATGGAGTGCAAGGGGGCTGTTTTGTCACACGTGTTAGTCGATGTCGGTTCTTCTCTGAATGTGCTGCTGAAGCAGATTCTGAAGAAGATATCTGTTGAAGGGGTTGTGCTTACTCCTAGCGACCTGATAGTCCGTGCTTTCGACGGATCCAAACGTTCTGTGTTTGGTGAAGTTACCTTGCCTGTGAAGATAGGTCCGGAGGTCTTCGACATCATCTTCTATGTTATGGACATTCAGCCCGCGTATAGCTGTCTGTTGGGGCGTCCGTGGATCCATACAGCAGGGGCAGTCTCGTCGACTCTCCACCAGAAGCTCAAGTATGTCTGGAACGGTCAGATTGTGACCGTATGCGGTGAGGAAGATATCTTGGTGAGTCACCTGTCCTCGTTCAAATATGTCGAGGTGGATGGCGAGATCCACGAAACCTTATGCCAGGCGTTTGAGACGGTTGCTCTCGAGGGGGTGGCGTGTGCTGATCAGAGGAAGCCAGGTGCTTCGATTGCTTCGTACAAGCAGGCCAAAGAGGTTGTTGACTCCGGTAGGGCTGAAGGCTGGGGCAAGATGGTGGATTTGCCGGTTAAAGAGGATAAATTCGGTATTGGCTATCAACCGTTGCAAGCGGAGCAGGGTGGTCAAGCAGGTCCTAGTACCTTTACCAGCGCTGGGCTGATGAATCACGGGGACGTCTTTGCAGCTGATGTTGAAGATGGTGACAGTGATTGTGATCTCGACTGCTGGGTTCGCCCGAGTGCGCCAGGGGAAGTGATCAGCAACTGGACTGCAGAGGATGTAGTCCAAGTTACTCTTCAAACAGAGTAATTTTCTTTTGTTTTTCATTCTGCACAAAACCCTACGATCTGCCCAAGACGTAGTGGTTCATTGTAGGGCCACATCATGTTTTCAATGATTATCATTAATAAAGGACGTTTTGCAAACAATTTTGTGATCCCTGTCTTTCTATTTTTGTTTTCATTTTTCAAAAAATAATAAAATTGGCAATGTTTTTGTTTTTGTGACTTTATTGAACTCTTTTTCTAAAACAAAGCATTAAACATGCAGAAGTGATTTCACGGCATCTACTATGAACAGTTCTGTTATGGCTCAGTATGATTTCGACAATCCCATCTACCAAGCTGAAGAGGAGAGTGAGGAAGACAGTGAACTCCCGAAAGAATTGGTTAGATTGTTGAAGCAAGAGGAAAGGGTCATCCAACCTCATCAGGAGGAGTTGGAGATTGTGAATCTTGGTACTGAGGACGCCAGAAGAGATATCAAGATCGGGGATGCTTTGAAGACAGAGGTCAAGAGCAGGTTGATTGAGATGCTGAGAGAGTATGTTGAGATATTCGCCTGGTCTTATCAAGATATGCCTGGGTTGAATACTGATATTGTGGTTCATATACTACCTCTCAGAGATGATTGTCCTTCGGTCAAGCAGAAGCTTCGTAGAACGAGTCCTGATATGACGGTGAAAATCAAGGAAGAGGTTCAGAAGCAGTTCGATGCTGGTTTCTTGTCAGTGACAACTTATCCACCGTGGGTAGCCAACATCGTTCCTATACCGAAGAAGGATGGCAAAGTCAGAATGTGTGTTGATTACCGGGATTTGAACAGGGCGAGTCCGAAAGATGATTTCCCATTACCTCACATTGATGTATTGGTTGATAATACGGCTCAATCCTCGGTATTCTCTTTCATGGATGGTTTCTCGGGTTATAATCAGATTAAGATGGCGCCAGAGGACATGGAAAAGACGACATTCATTACACCTTGGGGCACGTTCTGCTATAAGGTGATGCCATTTGGGCTGAAGAATGCCGGGGCTACCTATCAGAGGGCTATGACGACTCTCTTTCATGACATGATGCACAAAGAGATTGAAGTGTACGTGGATGATATGATTGCGAAGTCGCAGACAGAAGAGGAGCACTTGGTTAATTTGCAAAAGTTGTTTGACAGATTGGTAAAGTTCAAGCTGAGGCTGAATCCAAACAAGTGTACGTTTGGCGTGAGATCTGGGAAGCTGTTAGGCTTCATTGTCAGTGAGAAAGAGATTGAGGTTGATCCAGCAAAAGTCAAAGCTATTCAAGAAATGCCTGAACCGAAAACAGAGAAGCAGGTTCGTGGGTTTTTAGGGAGATTGAACTACATTGCAAGGTTCGTATCTCACCTAACTGCCATGTGTGAACCTATATTCAAATTGCTTAGAAAGAATCAAGCAATCAGGTGGAATGATGACTGTCAGAAAGCTTTTGACAAGATAAAAGAGTATTTACAGAAACCTCCAATCCTGATTCCTCCCGTTCCTGGGAGACCACTGATAATGTACCTGCCAGTGACTGAGAACTCGATGGGGTGTGTATTGGGACAGCATGACGAGTCTGGTCGAAAAGAGCATGCCATATACTACCTTAGCAAAAAATTTACCGACTGTGAAATCAAATATTCACAGCTTGAGAAAACTTGGTGTGCTTTGGCCTGGGCTGCTCGCCGACTGAGGCAGTATATGTTGAACCATACTACCTTATTGATTTCTAAGATGGATCCAGTGAAGTACATCTTTGAGAAGCCGGCTCTCACTGGACGTGTTGCCCGTTGGCAGATGATTTTAACTGAATATGATATCCAGTACACGTCGCAGAAGGCTATCAAAGGTAGTGTTTTGTCAGACTATCTCGCCGAGCAACCGATCGACGATTATCAGCCTATGATGTTTGAATTCCCTGATGAAGACATCATGTATCTTAGGATGAAAGATTGTGAAGAGCCTCTTGTCGAGGAAGGACCGGATCCTGATGACAAGTGGACACTGATGTTCGATGGGGCTGTGAATGTGAACGGTAATGGTGTTGGTGCAGTGTTGATCAATCCAAAAGGTGCTCATATACCTTTTTCTGCCAGATTGACTTTTGACGCCACCAACAATGAAGCTGGGTATGAGGCTTGTATCATGGGGATAGAAGAAGCCATTGATCTGAGGATCAAAACGCTTGACATATTTGGAGATTCAGCTCTAGTGATCAATCAGGTCAATGGAGATTGGAATACTAATCAGCCGCATCTGATTCCGTATAGAGATTACACCAGAAGAATACTGACGTTCTTCAAGAAGGTGAAATTGTATCATGTCCCCAGAGACGAGAATCAGATGGCTGATGCTTTGGCTACTTTATCTTCCATGATAAAAGTTCATTGGTGGAATCATGTGCCACATGTTGCAGTGAATCGACTCGAGAGGCCTGCGTATGTGTTTGCAGCCGAGTCTATTGTGGTTGATGAGAAACCATGGTACTATGACATCAAGAACTTCCTCAAGACTCAGGAGTATCCTAAAGGTGCGTCAAAGAATGACAAGAAAACCCTGAGAAGGCTAGCTGGAAGCTTTTACTTGAATCAGGATGATGTGCTGTATAAGAGAAACTTTGACATGGTCTTGCTCAGATGCGTGGATAGACACGAAGCACACATGTTGATGCAGGAAGTGCATGAAGGTTCGTTTGGTACCCATGCTGGTGGTCATGCAATGTCGAAGAAATTGTTGAGAGCCGGTTATTACTGGATGACTATGGAATCCGATTGTTTCAAGTACGCTCGGAAGTGCCATAAGTGTCAAATCTATGCTGATAAGGTGCATGTACCACCAAGCTCGTTGAATGTCATGAATTCGCCTTGGCCGTTTGCCATGTGGGGCATTGATATGATTGGGAAGATTGAGCCTACTGCTTCGAATGGACATCGCTTCATCTTGGTCGCGATTGATTACTTCACTAAGTGGGTGGAAGCAGCTTCCTATGCTAATGTTACCAAACAAGTGGTTGCCCGGTTCATCAAGAAGGAAATCATCTGTCGTTATGGAGTCCCTGAGAGAATCATCACTGACAATGGTTCGAATCTCAATAACAAGATGATGAAAGAGCTTTGTAAAGATTTCAAGATTGAACATCACAATTCTTCTCCTTACAGACCGAAGATGAATGGTGCTGTAGAGGCGGCAAACAAGAATATCAAGAAGATTGTGCAGAAAATGGTCGTGACGTACAAGGATTGGCATGAGATGCTGCCTTTCGCTTTGCATGGGTACCGTACCTCAGTACGTACGTCGACCGGGGCAACCCCGTACTCCCTTGTGTATGGTATGGAAGCAGTCCTACCAGTTGAAGTGGAGTCCCTTCTCTGAGGGTTTTGTTGGATGTCAAGCTGGACGAAGCCGAGTGGATTCGAACAAGGTTTAATGAGTTGAGCCTTATCGAAGAGAGACGGCTAGCAGCTGTGTGCCATGGGCAGTTATATCAGAGAAGGATGAAGCGAGCCTTTGATCAGAAAGTGCGTCCTCGGAGCTATCAAACTGGTGATTTAGTTTTGAAGAGGATCCTTCCTCCCGGTACAAATAACAGGGGCAAGTGGACTCCTAATTATGAAGGTCCATATGTTGTGAAGAAGGTTTTCTCCGGTGGAGCCTTGATGCTTACCTGTAAGACCCCAATTTTGGCCCTAAGATCCCTCATGGCCCATAACATATCATATCATGGCCTCAAGGATCATTGCATACCCTAGCTTCCCTCTTAGTGGGTGGGATACCTTTTGAGTGTGATTCTTGATCACCAAGCATGTATTGCATTTGTATATCTTTGCTTTTCATATGTTTACTAACCAAATGTACAAAAATATTGTCATCTAACCTTGTTGCTTGCAGATGAAGCTAGCTAGGTCAAAACAGTCAAAATCAGGCCTTGAGCAATAGATGGTGGCCATTCTTGAAGAATTTGGACACCATGATCATTCATAAAGAGTTCATATAACTTGTGATATCATTTTGGATCAAGATCTCAATTGAAAGAGACTTGGGATTCATCAGAACATGGCCCAGTCATCCAAAACCCTAGAAAAGTCAACAAAAGTCAACTGTGGTCAACTGTGCATTTAATCAGGGATTTGAAGGTGTGGGATGGTTAGAAAGACCTCATTCATGTCCATATGAGTCTCATTTGACATTTCAAAGATCAAGGTTGAAGGATTTGAAGTCAGACAAAAAGTTTCCCAAAATGGAAATGACCTGTAATTCTCACCTGCCAAAAATGGAAAGTTTTTCTCCCCAAAATTACTTCATCATACAAGCTTCAAATCAAATTTTGTCCAACATGAAAGTTGAAGATCTTGCTCTCACCTTTCCAAAAAGCCCAAGAACTTGAAATTCCCATGTGTGGTTAGCAAGATATGATCCAATCATTTTCAGAAAATGCCCAAATTCAAAGTGGCATAACTTTCACGTGGAATGGCCAAATTGGATGGTTCTTCTTTGAGAAAATCACATTTGATATGTACTTTCATGATCCATCATCACATTTTGCCAAAAGCCTTCACATAAAAAGGTCATTTTTCAAGTGTACTAATTAAAAATGCAAGGGCAAAATGGTCCAAAACTCAAAGTACATGGAATTTTGACATGGGACCAATTCCAATAGCTTCTAAATGAAATTTATGACTTGTTCAAATTGAAAAATCACTGTTACATTGCATGGAACTCTCCAAGGGCAAAAATGCCAAATTGCCATAATGTGCACATTGTGTTAATTATCAAAAAAATTGTTAATCATGATTATAAGGTGGATTAGGCAATCATATAAAAGGCTAATTATAACAGAAACTCAGGGGGAATAATCACATTTTTCAGATCTAAGATCAAAATCCTCCAATTCTCTCACTTTTTCTCCATTTTTCACATAAGCATTTTTTCACCATTTCATCAAAATTCACCATTATTCTTGCAAGTTCTTGTTTGAATCTTCATATGTAGGTGATGTTGAAGTTCTGTTGAAGCTTTTAGAGGTGGAAACCGTGCAAGAACACCAACCATCCAAGTATCACTCATCAATGGCAATTGGAAAATTCTTCATGATTACGCACGTGTGAGCTGAAATTCCTTCATCATTCACCTCCTACAGCATAATTCTCCATCTGTTTTCATAAATTGGAGCAAGAAACAAGCTGGATCGCGAGCTGCATAATCACACGGTAAAAATTCGAATCCTCTAATCCATGAAATCTTGATATGCATCTTGTAGTGCGTTGAATGTAGAGTGTATTGGTACTTGAACCACGCGTTTTCATCCAATATTCATCAAGATATGGTGAATCAAAGTTTATGCGTCAAAACTTCTTTCGATTGTATCTTCATGTATATTAATCTTTAGACCAAATCATAGACATATTTGTAACCTACACTGAGAGACGAAGAAAACGGTATAAGGCTTGTGTCGTTTGGTGCAAAATTTCTCGTAACCGCATCTGCAAGTGAAGAACGAAGAACACATGCGAAGAACGTGAAGAATTCTGGGAAAAGTTCGCTGTTCAATCCGTTCCATTCGCCTGGCAGTTTGAAAAGTTGTTTCCCGCCGGATCCATCCATTCATGCGGTGACAGCACATTAATGAGATACTGTGCGTTTTGGCTTGGTTTTGGTATTTACGGAAATGCCATCCGAGTATTAAATTAATCAATTAATCCATTAAGTCATTTAAATAATTATTTCAATAATTAACAAATCTTATAAAAATCATAGAAAATCCAATATTAATCCAAATTAGGTGGGAGTTTTTTTGTTGGATCCCAATTTTTCCCTAGTTTTTTTTAGGCATAGAAACTTAAGTCGTGCCTGGTAGAATTTTGGAATGGCTTATTGATTTTTGTCATGTGTGCTATTTTCATATGTTTTACCATTTTAATCACCAAATAATCATGCTAGCTCCAAATTGAATGAAATTTCATATGATGATTCTTGACTCACTCTTGGAGATTTTGACATATAGTTTGTAATTTTTGGATCTCTGGTTTGATAGATATGACATATTCTTTTTGAGTGTGACAATATGTGTCACACTATGCTAGGCTGAGTTCATAAATTATTTTTCCATGCTTGCACTAGGCCTATGGCCTGATGTTTTTGCATGAGATGACTTGTATATGTTAGGCTTCACCATGATTTTTTGTGGATTTAATTGATCCATTTTCTAATTGATTTGGATTTTTGATTGCTGCTTAGCAATTTTGGATTGTTTCTTGAGTAGCAAACTTACATGTCTTGTTAAATGCTCATCCCTTATCCTATGAATATGAAATTTGATGGAGTGTTTCCTAACATGTATAGATTTAATTTGGCTTTGGTCCCACTCATTTCTAATGTGATATCACTGTTTTGCAATTGATTGAAGTTGATACTCATGTTGTGACCTAGTTTTGGTTGTGTTTTTGCATGCCTTAACATGTTGATTTAATTGACATAGTTCCTTTTGTCCAAATGGCATGGAAATTGACATGTAGCTCCATGGACATGTTCTGTTTAGGATATAATTTTTGTGGAATTTATTGAGCTGTTTTGACATTTATTTGATTGAAGTCATTCTGTTCACTCATTTGTAGTTCATGCTTGTTTACTTTGAATTAAATTGTGCATAAAATGAAATTAGTGCATAGTTTGGATGTGAGACCAATTGGTCCTTCTTCTCAATTTGAATTATCTTGACTTTGATCATGATTCACTTGCTGTTTTACATTTTTCCCTCCTTTGGATCCTAGGCTTGTCCTAGTGGTCTTGTTACTCATGTTTGACTTTGACTTTGACTTTTCAGGTTAAGAAGCAAAGTGCTTTAAAGGAATTAATACAAGTGGAATTGTTTCATTTGATCATTGTGTACTAATTTGTTTGTGTTGTAGGGTGCTTGGTTCACATGAGCTTTGTGCTAGGCACATTATTGTTTGATTGTACTTTGTTGATTGATTCTTATGTTGTTGTTTTGTTTATGTTGGGATGCTGATTATATTTGATTGATTTCAGGTACCCTTAGTTGCTCAGTTCTCTTAAGAACTTGCATTGCTTTGCTTGTATAGCATTTGCATTGAGGTATAACACCTTCTTCTTCATGTAGTCTGGAAGACCTGGCTTGTTATTTAGTCAGGCAACTGTCTGAAGTCCTCCTTAAGAGGCAATGTTTGTGATTGTTTATGTTTGTCCCAAGCAGGTAAAGTCCTTTTAAAGGCAATTGGTGGATATAAGAGATATATAGCCTATCTCCCACTATTCTGTGAGTCTTCTCCTTGCTCCCATTACATGGTTGTAGCATTGGGATCCAAACCCAAGATCTATCGAGTCTAAAATGTGGAGAGAGTTCCATCTTTCTGAACTCCCACACCTTCTGATATTCAATACTCTCTCTGACCAGAGATAAGAGTGATGAGGCACACCCCTCATATCCTTTCATCTGCTTCACCTTAGCCCCTCAATGGCAAGGTTAAGAGCAACTTTAACCCTATTCTAGTTGGCTTTAATGCCCCACCCTTTTGCTTGAGCCTCATTGAATGGTTATAGTGTGTGCTACTTGAATTTATGTGATTGATTACTTGATTCATTTATACATGATTACTTGATTTGCCATTGTGCCTTTATCATCTTTGTTTGCCATTAGTGCATGATCATTTCATTTGTCCTTGTGACATTGATGTTTTCCCATTGAGGACAATTGTAAGTCCATATTGATTGGCTTTTGTTCCTATGACATGGAAGGGATAGAGTGTAAGACCACTTCATTGGTCACTCATATCCTCTTTGCTCTTTGATTGAGCTTGTTGTTGTATGTGAGGATTCATTGTAAGTCCATGTAATTTGGCATTTGTTTTCCTATGATCATATGTGGAGGTTAACCTAAGTCCAGATAGATTGGCAGTTGACTTCCATGTTTTGTTTTTGTTTTGCTTTGTGAGATTGGAGTAAGACCATTCATTGGCATCCAGTATCATCGTTTATTTTAGGAGATTGGTGTAAATCCATTTATTGGTATCCGGTATCCGCCTTTGTGTGAGATTGGAATAAGACCATTGAGTGGCATCCGGTATCACCTTGTTTTTTAATTACTAACTTGCTTTGTCACCTTATTCCAAAGGACACACTTGAATCATTTTCTATATGATTTTAAGAGGTGAACCTCTAGGAAGTTTTACACTCCACCATCCATACCATTTTTGTTTCAAAATCCTTTTCACATTGTTGATTTTTCAAACTTGTATATACATGCTGTGCAAACATCCTCACTTCTTTTCAAATTAGAAACTTGGACCTTAAGTCCATGATTTTCCAAACTTCATTTTTGTAAATACTTCATTTTGAATTGACTTTAATCATACTTTGACCTTTTTGTAGATAATCCAAATCACTTAACTCCACCCATTCAAATGATTTTGTGGCTTCGTCCACGTTTGTTAAGTTTTCATATATTAGCTATAGGTTTGATTTACCCTAGTTGGTTGATATTAATCTCACCTATTTGTCCTTAGTTGATTGAATTGTAAGTCTTCCTTGCTTATTATAGGGTTAACCCCTCTCTAGCAAGTCGAAGCTTTTCTCACGTGGTGGACTTGTTGTTTCTTAAGGTTGAGTTTTCTCCCGTGGGTAACGTAAGACCTTAGAGCTTATGTTTTAAAATTGAATCCACTAACTTTTGGAAGTTTTTAGCCGAACTACGGCGTTTTGATCCTTACCTTTGATGGAAGGTACGTAGACAACGGGTTCATCCGTTCGAACACAAAAATAATTAACATGTACATTCTTTTCTTATCATCCCACTCATGTTTGCACAATATGTCAAAAACAAATAAATATTTTTCTTATACAACAAGTGTGAAAAAGGTTCCCTAGGAGTACCTAGGACGTGATGGGTGCCTAACACCTTCCCATTGCGTAATTTACCCCTTACCCCAATCTCTGATCTTTTCCTTGATTTTCTACGTGTAAAACTTCTTAGGCTTTTGTTCGCTTTTTAGCCAGTCCTTTGGATAAATAAAAGTGCGGTGGCGACTCTATGTTTATTGTATACTTTGCTTATGATTTAATCAATAGATCATATGGCGACGAAAACACCGCTACAGAAAAGTGGCGACTCTGCTGGGGACATACAAATCCTTGGTGGTATTGCCTACTTTTCACCATTGTTGTATGATATATTATTATTTGTTATTTGACATATTTTGGTACAATTTGGGATAACTGTATTGATTGTAATGTGTGAATTGCTTGATATGCAATTGTTGTTTGCTTTGGTGATCTCTGTGAGATGAGTTCTATACCCGAACTCGAGTGCACTCTAGGATAGGAGAATGGCATAGTCTTGTTGACTGGTGTGGAGTATTCCTTAGCCAGTTGACTTGCGAGTCCATTCACTTGGTGGAGGTCATGTTGGATTAATAATGTCACACAAGTTATTTGTGGTTAGACATTATTCTTTCAATCATGTGCCTTAGAAGCCAAGGACCTTAGTTTACCAAACCCATCTTGGCCTATTTTTAGGACGTAGTGCGGAGGTCGTTCAGATGTAAGATCTGATGCGATTGTCACGCGATACTACACTCATAAGAGTCTCTCTTGAGAATATTTTTGGAGTACGAGTATTCGTTCCTCCGATAATATCCGAGAGATGGTACGATGATTATGGGAACCTCTGGTAGAACATGTCTGGCAGGTTTAAACCCTAGTACACTCCCTTTGGGTGGTTCTTAACCAAGACTCCATGCTCGTGACTATCAGCAAACCTGTGATTCATGGTTGAGTCGTTCAAACATCGTTAATATCAATGGAACTTGGGCGTTGATAAGGTGTAAACCATAATCCGCCAAAATGGATGATTGATATTAAGGATGTTAGAGCCGGTTCATGTACCGTTAATATCAATGGAACTTGGGTGTCGATAAGGTGAAAACCTAAATCCACCAAAATGGATGATTGATATTAGGGATACAACGAGCTTTCCCACGACCTTTGTTTGGTGTGACTTGCTTGATCCTTGAGTGTGATTGTTGCATTCATACATTCATGCATTCATCTGCATCCATATCATCAGATACAAAGAAAATTTTCAAGGAACTCAAAGGAGTTTATTTGCAAAAAATTTCAAACATGGAAAAACCGGGAAATTTTTTTCACCTGATATATCTGATGAGACATTCTCATATACGATCAAAATGTTAATATTTCAAAGTTTGCAAATAAAACCCTCGAGTTCCTTTGAAATAAGAAACAAGCATATGCACAAACACTGCATGCATCATTGCATAAGCAGGCGTTGTTCTGGTCTCCCGTCCTGTGGTCTGACCCTGCGATCTTCATTTATTTTGAAGACGCACTTCGCCGGTATTATACCAGAGCCAACTCTGCCAGATTGATGGATCATCTTGAGCAAGAGAATTGTGAACTCAGAGAGGTATTTGCCAGACTAAGTACTGTTGATGGATTTACTCCTGGTTAACCAATCTCGGGCTGGCATTGGCTACTGTTCTGGGGCATATAATGAGCAAGGTCTATTCACGAGTGGAGGTTTCATCCATGATGATCATCCTGAAGAGGAAACTGCTGCTATCATTGAAGAAGATGCAGAGGATACGAGCAATTTCGTTATTCCTGGTGGTGTCTGCCACAATTGGGTCGCTGTGGATGTTCCTACAGTTATCCATAGATCAGAGTAAATATGCTCACTTTGTTTAAAACCCTTCTCCCATGCCAAAAGGAGAAGTGATGACATTGTTGGCTCATATATACAATGATATTTTCATTCAATTAATGCATTGTTAAACGTTTGTTTTTCCATTTGTTTTCACTTTTTGCCTTTGCATGAAATCAGTGATCACAAAAAACCCTGAAAAACAATAAAACAGCTTTTTCATCTGCATAAATGATTTGCTTGTTTAAAATACAAAGGCTTTTCATATCAAAATCATTATGCAGGGATTTCTAAACCCATTGAACATAATGATCCAACGCCATCTCCCAAATTTGAATTCCTTGTATTCGAAGCAGAGGAAGATGATGTTGAAGGGGATTCCTGATGAGATTACCCGTCTTCTGGAGCACAAAGGAAGCTCATTCAGCTGTATCATGAGAATCAGCAGAACAGTCAAACTGGGGCATTACAAATGTAATGTAAAAAAAAAAGGAAAAAAAAAAAGAAAAGAGGGTGAAAAAGATGAAAAAATCAAAAATCAGGAAAAAAATTTCAAATTTTTTCAAGAGAAAAATTATACCCTCAAGTCCCTAGTTGACTGATGCTGAATGGATTCAGAGTCGTTACGACCAGCTGAATTTGATTGAAGAGAAGCGATTAACTGCCATGTGTCATGGTCAGTTATATCAGCTGAGAATGAAGAAAGCATTCGATAAGAAGGTCAAGCCTCGTGTGTTCCGAGAAGGTGACCTCGTGCTCAAGAAAGTTTTGTCTTTCGTGCCCGATTCCAGGGGCAAGTGGACTCCAAACTACGAGGGTCCTTATGTTGTTAAGAGAGCCTTTTCAGGCGGAGCTTTGATGCTTACAACAATGGATGGGGAGGATTTCACTCGTCCTGTGAATTCAGATGCAGTCAAGAAATACTTTGCCTAAAAAAAAGGGGAGTATATGCAAATGAAAAACAGAATAGCTCGCTAAGTTGAAAACCCGAAAGGGCGGCTTAGGCAAAAATGAGTGTCTCGGTGGAGAACCCACAAGGGTAATCCAGGCAAAAGTTAGAGACTTTGAAAAAAAGTATATTTGCATCCCGCTAGATTGAGTACCTCACCCTGGGGCAATCTAGGCAAAAATTAGGGATTCGGCAAGTAACTGCATCCTGACAAGACTTTCTGTTTCACCAGCCGTCTTTTCGTCAGGGATTCTCGATTCGTCGTCAACTGAAGCTTCGAATACATCGAGATTCAAATTGGTAGAGAAAGGATCATTATGTTCAATGTAGCCCTCTTCCAATATATATCACTGATTTCAAATTTTGTACAAATCTATGGAGTCTTGCCATTTGCAGGCTACCATTCCATCAAATAAATTTGAGCTTTTTATCCAATTATTTGCACTCTTATTTGTTTCAATTCGACAAATGTTTTGCATGTTTTAGTTGATAAAATATCATTGTTTTGAACAAATCAAATTTTTCAAAATTGTTGTTTTAAACAAAGTGAATAGTCACGAGATTGAAAGTATACCTGAGGATGTCTCAGTGCTCTCCCAAGGGCGGTATGATCCCCAACAGGTAAGGCGTTTGTTCACATTCCTGGTTTAGTTGTATCCCTTTCTCCAGATCTTTGTTGGGGTTGTTCCTCAAATGAAGTTGTTGGTGGGGTTGTTCCCTAGTATAATCACAAGCAGAATGTTGTTGAAGACTCAGTTTTCTCCGGCAGCAGTTTCTCTCCAGCATGGATGTTATTGTTGGAAGATTCAGTCAGTGGGTTAACATCCCCGTATTTTATCTATCCCATCAGCATAGTCGCGAGTAGAGCAGACATTACTATCCCCATCGTAGTCACTAGCAGAGTTGTTATTACTCTCTCCAGTGCAGTTGCCAGTAGAGTTGTTGATTTCTCTCTATCAGAGTGTTGTTTCTCCTCAGTAGAGCAGGATTTATTTTCCTACTCAGTGGTTGATTGGGTTGATATCCCAGTATTTTCATCCATCTCTCCTCAGCATTGTCTGCAGAATGGTTGTGGTGGCAAGTATTGCCTGTTGAACCTCCTTCAATCCCCGATGCGGTTGGTTGACGGCTCTGTCATCCAGAGATTGGATTGATTTCCTGATTACTTTTGATCCTCAGTAGAGTGGCTTATATTGCAGAGTCTACTGATATGATCCTTCAGATGCATTTTCTCCCCAAGTAGAACGGTTTGTTGCAGAATCTACTTGTGTGGTGTTTTCTCCTTCAGTGGGTTGTTCCCCGAATGAATAGCTGACGGTTTTCCCCAGTAGAGTTGCGTATGCAGTTAAATTCTACTCGGATGATTTTGTCCTCCTGCAATGGGTTGTTCCCCAGATTTGTTGGAAGTTGCAGTGACTTTTGTTTCTCAGTTGATGCTGAGATCCCCTGCAGATGTTTTTGAGATTTTCTCTTGTTCCCAACAGATTCGTCTTGGTGGCTGTTCGCCCGTTGTGACTTTCTGTGCCTTAAATGGGACTTTCGCTGATTCATTACTCAGAGATTTGGTGTAACCTGATATCTCCGATCCGCTGCTCCCCAGCAGTACCCGCAGATCTTTGCTGTATAGCATGTTAGATCTCCGCAGATTGGCTTTCCAGCTGGTTTTTCCCCTGGAAGTATAATACCGGGCGTTTGATTCCTGGACTATTGTGTTAGATATGTCTGTTTTGTCAGCATTCATCAAACATAAACACGCATATTCATGCATATTCATGAAACATTCAGATATTCATGTTGCATTGTTTGCCATATATCTCTTGTTTGTTTGTCTCCTACTATGGGTTTCATAGATCTCTCTAAAAGATCTTCCCAAGCGGATGTCGGGTTTTAAATCTCTCAATATAGAGTCAGCCCCGTAAGCAGAAAAAGTCTGTCTTTCCTTCTGCAGTCCCCCACTGAGATACTTCCTCGTGGATGACGGTTTCTTCCGTTTCCTCCCAACATATATATTGGGATGATTTGTGCCTATTGAGTTATATCCTCATGGGACGTGTCTTGATTCAGTCTGTCTTTTCGGAATATTCCCGAATTGGCATTTTGTCAAATATCTTGTGCTTCCCAGTGGGTTGTTCCCCAGCGGAGTTTTCGGGCCTCTACCCTGATACCGGTAGTTGTAAGTCCTATTGTTCCTTTTCCTCTTGGCGGAATTTGTGGCTATATACCTCGTATTCCTCAGCAAGAGTCGATTGGCTTCTACCCGGATACCGGTAGTTGTAAGTCCTAGGTTTCCTTGCCCTTTTGATGGAATTGGTGGTTATATACCTTTTATTCCTCGGCAAGAGTTGTTGGTTTTCTGCCTAGTTGTGGGTAGTCGTGAATCCTATTTCCCTGCTCTCCAACAGAGCTTGTGGTTTGTTATAAACCTCATTTTGGTTTCTCGTGCGGATTCGTGATTTATTCTATCCCCACGCAGAGTTTTTGGTTTTCTACCCCGTATTCGGTAGATGTAAACCCTAATTTGTGGTTATTCCCACCAGAGTATGACTTCTACCCCGTATTCGGTAGTTGTAAGTCCTATCTCTTTTACCCTAGCAGAGGTAACCCTTTGTGGTTCGATCTGACTATTGGTGAATTTTTTGTCGTTGTGGTTTCATCCCTAACAGAGTTGGTATCTCCCTGTGGTGATTTCTATCCCCAGTTGAGTGTGTGGTCTTCTACCCCGTATTCGGTAGTTGTAAATCCCACGTTGTGGTTTTGTTCTCCCCATCGGAGTTTGTATCTTATGATACAGGTGGATAATTGCCGGTTGCTTGCAATTTTATCCCAGCTGAGTCTTTGGTTCTACCCAGTAGTCGGTAGTGTTAACCTCTTGTTTCCTCAGCCAGATTTTCGGTCTTCTACCCCGTATTCAGTAGATGTAAACCCTAATCTCTTTGTGGTTATCTTCATTCGTTATTCGATGTTGATATTCCTCCCTTCTTCTGGGTGGTCGCTCTTGAGTAAGCACTTGTATCCCCAGTAGTCTTCTGGATCATTGCCGGATGCTTGCAACGTTATCCCTTTTGAAGTCGCCAGTGGGTCTTTTCACTGTTTGCTAGTGATTTATTCCCCGGATTATTTATTGATTCTCAATACATCCCCAGCCAGTCCCTGCGGATAATTGCCGGATGCTTGCAATTTACCCCCAGCGGATCGTCTTTCATTTACCCGTTTGCTTGGTAATGACTGTTGCTTGTTGATTGGTCATCATTATATACCTAGTTTGGTATCCCGATGCCTCTCTTTTCGGTCGATTTATCCTTTATTAACCCAGTAACCGGTTGTGGATAATCTTCCATGCGAGTGTATTATTCACGTTCTGACGGTAATGAATAATATAGTTCATGCACTCTTCAGCTGAAGCCTTTGGTGTTTCCCTGGTCGAGTAAGATTCGTTATTTCCCTCTGCGGAGTCGAATATTCTTTGTTATCGGATAATTGCCGGATGCTTGCAATTTATCCTTTGAGTCGTCTTTCGTTTACCCGGATGCTTGGTATCGATTGTCTCTCTTTTTTGGTTAGTCACCTATTATATACTTCGGTATCCCTGGTGTCTTTTCCTTTCGAGTATATTGTTCACGGTCTGCCGGTAATGAATAATATTTCTCATGCGCTCTTTAGTTGGAATCCTTTGTTGACTTTCCCCAGCTGAGCAAGATTCGTATTCTTTGTAGAATCGAATATTCCATCCTTTAACCAGTTGTGTTTTGGATGATGTGTGTTTTGGCATATATACCAATCCACGTTTTCGGTAGATCGCCTATTATATACCTCGGTATCTCTGGTGTTTCTTACCATGCGAGTTTATTATCTACGTTCGGACGGTAATAGATAATATATCTCATGCGAGTATTCTTATCCACGGTCTGCCGGTAATGGATATTATATCTCATGCACTCTTTGGGTTTGTGTCCCCATTTGAGTAAGATTCGTCTTCCCTTAGTGGATTCGAATGTCCATCCTATAAGTTCGATTTGCTTTTTCAAGCCCTCCTTCAGGATGATGAGTGTTTTGGAACACAAACCAATTCACGTCTTCGGATTTTATCCTATAAACAACCTACAACCCGGTTCAGGATAATCCTTCATGTGAGTATTCTATCCACGTTCTGACGGCAATGGATATTATATCTCGTTCACTCTTGGGTCAATCTCTTGATTGTTTTTCTCCGCAGAGTAAGATTCGTATTCCTTGTGGAATCGAATATCCATCCTATAAACAAGTCCGCTTTTCTAGCTTTCTTCAGGATGATGAGTGTTTTGGCATATATACCAATTCACATTTCCGGATTTTATCCTATAAACAACCTACAACCCGGTTCAGGATAATTTCCCATGCGAGGATATTATCTACGTTTTGACGGCTATAGATAATATATCTCATGCACTCTTCGGTTGAATCCTTTGTTGTTTCCCCAATTGAGTAAGATTTGCATTCTTTATAGAATCAAATGTCCATCCTATAAACAAGTTTGCTTTCGCTCTCTTCAGGATGATGAGTGTTTTGGAACACACACCAATTCACGCTTTGGTCGGTCACCTGTTACATACCTACGACCCGGTATCCCTGGTGCTCCTCCCTTTCTGCTCCCTATTATGACATTGGTCCCCTGTGGAGTCAGATTCCCTGAGTTGATGTACCTTTTTTCAGGTCTTTCTCAGATGTTTGGTCGATTGATATCTCTCACCCTTATACCGGTCTTAGATATTCATTCTTCCTGATTTGTTACCCTTATACCGGTAACATCTCATCCTTTGGCTTCCCCTGGAAAGTCTTTTCTAGACTTCCCCAGCGGAGTTGTGTTTCTATTTTGTGTTGCTGTATTGGCGTTCTTCCCAGTACGTGCATTTTGCGAGTCAGCTTGAGTCTTTCCAACGAAGTTTGTTTTCCTTTGGAATTGCTTCTATCCCCGGTTTGAGTCCTTTACTTCCCCAGTAAGGTCTCCAGTCTGATTCCTGCTATCCTAATTAGAGTCGTGTCTCGCACACACTGTGTCAGTTTTGTTTTCCCAATTTGAAGTCGTATCCTGCTCACGCATTCTTTTTCTGTATTATCCCCACAAGAGTCTTGTTAAGGTCTCTGTACCTGGTGAGTGAATTACTCCGATGGATCGTCTTTTCTTCTGTGTGAATCATATTCCCCACAGGATTTGCTTTTGCATGCATACATCTGCATCATGAGGTCTCTTAGGGACCAAAATTTGTCTCATTACTATTATTTAAGCCCATTCTACCGCGTCGAGATGAAGATTTCTAAACTTCAATTCTCCGGCTAGAATGACCTTAAATAGGGGCATCTGTAAGACCCCAATTTTGGCCCTAAGATCCCTCATGGCCCATAACATATCATATCATGGCCTCAAGGATCATTGCATACCCTAGCTTCCCTCTTAGTGGGTGGGATACCTTTTGAGTGTGATTCTTGATCACCAAGCATGTATTGCATTTGTATATCTTTGCTTTTCATATGTTTACTAACCAAATGTACAAAAATATTGTCATCTAACCTTGTTGCTTGCAGATGAAGCTAGCTAGGTCAAAACAGTCAAAATCAGGCCTTGAGCAATAGATGGTGGCCATTCTTGAAGAATTTGGACACCATGATCATTCATAAAGAGTTCATATAACTTGTGATATCATTTTGGATCAAGATCTCAATTGAAAGAGACTTGGGATTCATCAGAACATGGCCCAGTCATCCAAAACCCTAGAAAAGTCAACAAAAGTCAACTGTGGTCAACTGTGCATTTAATCAGGGATTTGAAGGTGTGGGATGGTTAGAAAGACCTCATTCATGTCCATATGAGTCTCATTTGACATTTCAAAGATCAAGGTTGAAGGATTTGAAGTCAGACAAAAAGTTTCCCAAAATGGAAATGACCTGTAATTCTCACCTGCCAAAAATGGAAAGTTTTTCTCCCCAAAATTACTTCATCATACAAGCTTCAAATCAAATTTTGTCCAACATGAAAGTTGAAGATCTTGCTCTCACCTTTCCAAAAAGCCCAAGAACTTGAAATTCCCATGTGTGGTTAGCAAGATATGGTCCAATCATTTTCAGAAAATGCCCAAATTCAAAGTGGCATAACTTTCACGTGGAATGGCCAAATTGGATGGTTCTTCTTTGAGAAAATCACATTTGATATGTACTTTCATGATCCATCATCACATTTTGCCAAAAGCCTTCACATAAAAAGGTCATTTTTCAAGTGTACTAATTAAAAATGCAAGGGCAAAATGGTCCAAAACTCAAAGTACATGGAATTTTGACATGGGACCAATTCCAATAGCTTCTAAATGAAATTTATGACTTGTTCAAATTGAAAAATCACTGTTACATTGCATGGAACTCTCCAAGGGCAAAAATGCCAAATTGCCATAATGTGCACATTGTGTTAATTATCAAAAAAATTGTTAATCATGATTATAAGGTGGATTAGGCAATCATATAAAAGGCTAATTATAACAGAAACTCAGGGGGAATAATCACATTTTTCAGATCTAAGATCAAAATCCTCCAATTCTCTCACTTTTTCTCCATTTTTCACATAAGCATTTTTTCACCATTTCATCAAAATTCACCATTATTCTTGCAAGTTCTTGTTTGAATCTTCATATGTAGGTGATGTTGAAGTTCTGTTGAAGCTTTTAGAGGTGGAAACCGTGCAAGAACACCAACCATCCAAGTATCACTCATCAATGGCAATTGGAAAATTCTTCATGATTACGCACGTGTGAGCTGAAATTCCTTCATCATTCACCTCCTACAGCATAATTCTCCATCTGTTTTCATAAATTGGAGCAAGAAACAAGCTGGATCGCGAGCTGCATAATCACACGGTAAAAATTCGAATCCTCTAATCCATGAAATCTTGATATGCATCTTGTAGTGCGTTGAATGTAGAGTGTATTTGTACTTGAACCACGCGTTTTCATCCAATATTCATCAAGATATGGTGAATCAAAGTTTATGCGTCAAAACTTCTTTCGATCGGATCTTCATGTATATTAATCTTTAGACCAAATCATAGACATATTTGTAACCTACACTGAGAGACGAAGAAAACGGTATAAGGCTTGTGTCGTTTGGTGCAAAATTTCTCGTAACCGCATCTGCAAGTGAAGAACGAAGAACACATGCGAAGAACGTGAAGAATTCTGGGAAAAGTTCGCTGTTCAATCCGTTCCATTCGCCTGGCAGTTTGAAAAGTTGTTTCCCGCCGGATCCATCCATTCATGCGGTGACAGCACATTAATGAGATACTGTGCGTTTTGGCTTGGTTTTGGTATTTACGGAAATGCCATCCGAGTATTAAATTAATCAATTAATCCATTAAGTCATTTAAATAATTATTTCAATAATTAACAAATCTTATAAAAATCATAGAAAATCCAATATTAATCCAAATTAGGTGGGAGTTTTTTTGTTGGATCCCAATTTTTCCCTAGTTTTTTTTAGGTATAGAAACTTAAGTCGTGCCTGGTAGAATTTTGGAATGGCTTATTGATTTTTGTCATGTGTGCTATTTTCATATGTTTTACCATTTTAATCACCAAATAATCATGCTAGCTCCAAATTGAATGAAATTTCATATGATGATTCTTGACTCACTCTTGGAGATTTTGACATATAGTTTGTAATTTTTGGATCTCTGGTTTGATAGATATGACATATTCTTTTTGAGTGTGACAATATGTGTCACACTATGCTAGGCTGAGTTCATAAATTATTTCTCCATGCTTGCACTAGGCCTATGGCCTGATTTTTTGCATGAGATGACTTGTATATGTTAGGCTTCACCATGATTTTTTGTGGATTTAATTGATCCATTTTCTAATTGATTTGGATTTTTGATTGCTGTTTAGCAATTTTGGATTGTTTCTTGAGTAGCAAACTTACATGTCTTGTTAAATGCTCATCCCTTATCCTATGAATATGAAATTTGATGGAGTGTTTCCTAACATGTATAGCTTTAATTTGGCTTTGGTCCCACTCATTTCTAATGTGATATCACTGTTTTGCAATTGATTGAAGTTGATACTCATGTTGTGACCTAGTTTTGGTTGTGTTTTTGCATGCCTTAACATGTTGATTTAATTGACATAGTTCCTTTTGTCCAAATGGCATGGAAATTGACATGTAGCTCTTTGGACATGTTCTGTTTAGGATATAATTTTTGTGGAATTTATTGAGCTGTTTTGACATTTATTTGATTGAAGTCATTCTGTTCACTCATTTGTAGTTCATGCTTGTTTACTTTGAATTAAATTGTGCATAAAATGAAATTAGTGCATAGTTTGGATGTGAGACCAATTGGTCCTTCTTCTCAATTTGAATTATCTTGACTTTGATCATGATTCACTTGCTGTTTTACATTTTTCCCTCCTTTGGATCCTAGGCTTGTCCTAGTGGTCTTGTTACTCATGTTTGAGTTTGACTTTGACTTTTCAGGTTAAGAAGCAAAGTGCTTTAAAGGAATTAATACAAGTGGAATTGTTTCATTTGATCATTGTGTACTAATTTGTTTGTGTTGTAGGGTGCTTGGTTCACATGAGCTTTGTGCTAGGCACATTATTGTTTGATTGTACTTTGTTGATTGATTCTTGTGTTGTTGTTTTGTTTATGTTGGGATGCTGATTATATTTGATTGATTTCAGGTACCCTTAGTTGCTCAGTTCTCTTAAAAACTTGCATTGCTTTGCTTGTATAGCATTTGCATTGAGGTATAGCACCTTCTTCTTCATGTAGTCTGGAAGACCTGGCTTGTTATTTAGCCAGGCAACTGTCTGAAGTCCTCCTTAAGAGGCAATGTTTGTGATTGTTTATGTTTGTCCCAAGCAGGTAAAGTCCTTTTAAAGGCAATTGGTGGATATAAGAGATATATAGCCTATCTCCCACTATTCTGTGAGTCTTCTCCTTGCTCCCATTACATGGTTGTAGCATTGGGATCCAAACCCAAGATCTATCGAGTCTAAAATGTGGAGAGAGTTCCATCTTTCTGAACTCTCACACCTTCTGATATTCAATACTCTCTCTGACCAGAGATAAGAGTGATGAGGCACACCCCTCATATCCTTTCATATGCTTCACCTTAGCCCCTCAATGGCAAGGTTAAGAGCAACTTTAACCCTATTCCAGTTGGCTTTAATGCCCCACCCTTTTGCTTGAGCCTCATTGAATGGTTATAGTGTGTGCTACTTGAATTTATGTGATTGATTACTTGATTCATTTATACATGATTACTTGATTTGCCATTGTGCCTTTATCATCTTTGTTTGCCATTAGTGCATGATCATTTCATTTGTCCTTGTGACATTGATGTTTTCCCATTGAGGACAATTGTAAGTCCATATTGATTGGCTTTTGTTCCTATGACATGGAAGGGATAGAGTGTAAGACCACTTCATTGGTCACTCATATCCTCTTTGCTCTTTGATTGAGCTTGTTGTTGTATGTGAGGATTCATTGTAAGTCCATGTAATTTGGCCTTTGTTTTCCTATGATCATATGTGGAGGTTAACCTAAGTCCAGATAGATTGGCAGTTGACTTCCATGTTTTGTTTTTGTTTTGCTTTGTGAGATTGGAGTAAGACCATTCATTGGCATCCGGTATCATCGTTTATTTTAGGAGATTGGTGTAAATCCATTTATTGGTATCCGGTATCCGCCTTTGTGTGAGATTGGAATAAGACCATTGAGTGGCATCCGGTATCACCTAGTTTTTTAATTACTAACTTGCTTTGTCACCTTATTCCAAAGGACACACTTGAATCATTTTCTATATGATTTCAAGAGGTGAACCTCTAGGAAGTTTTACACTCCACCATCCATACCATTTTTGTTTCAAAATCCTTTTCACATTGTTGATTTTTCAAACTTGTATATACATGCTGTGCAAACATCCTCACTTCTTTTCAAATTAGAAACTTGGACCTTAAGTCCATGATTTTCCAAACTTCATTTTTGTAAATACTTCATTTTGAATTGACTTTAATCATACTTTGACCTTTTTGTAGATAATCCAAATCACTTAACTCCACCCATTCAAATGATTTTGTGGCTTCGTCCACGTTTGTTAAGTTTTCATATATTAGCTATAGGTTTGATTTACCCTAGTTGGTTGATATTAATCTCACCTATTTGTCCTTAGTTGATTGAATTGTAAGTCTTCCTTGCTTATTATAGGGTTAACCCCTCTCTAGCAAGTCGAAGCTTTTCTCACGTGGTGGACTTGTTGTTTCTTAAGGTTGAGTTTTCTCCCGTGGGTAACGTAAGACCTTAGAGCTTATGTTTTAAAATTGAATCCACTAACTTTTGGAAGTTTTTAGCCGAACTACGGCGTTTTGATCCTTACCTTTGATGGAAGGTACGTAGGCAACAGGTTCATCTGTTCGAACACAAAAATAATTAACATGTACATTCTTTTCTTATCATCCCACTCATGTTTGCACAATATGTCAAAAACAAATAAATATTTTTCTTATACAACAAGTGTGAAAAAGGTTCCCTAGGAGTACCTAGGACGTGATGGGTGCCTAACACCTTCCCATTGCGTAATTTACCCCTTACCCCGATCTCTGATCTTTTCATTGGTTTTCTACGTGTAAAACTTCTTAGGCTTTTGTTCGCTTTTTAGCCAGTCCTTTGGATAAATAAAAGTGCGGTGGCGACTCTATGTTTATTGTATACTTTGCTTATGATTTAATCAATAGATCATATAGCGACGAATACACCGCTACACTTACAACTATGGATGGTGAAGATTTTCCGTCCCCTGTTAACTCAGATGTAGTCAAAAAATACTTCGCATAAATTGACCCGCTGGACAAAAAAGAATAAAAGATTCCAGGCAAAAAAAGGGCATCCCGGCGAACCAAAAAATAGAAAGAAAAGGTTCGGGCAAAAATTAGGGATAAAAATGAAAAGAATTTGTACACCCGGTAAGTCGAAAACCCGCAAGGGCGGCTTAGGCAAAAATGGGTATCCCGGTGGATTGAAAACCCGAAAGGGTGATCCAGCCAAAAGAGGGATTAGATCGAAGACTACAGTCTGGGTTATCTGTACCCCATCGCACTTCGTCGTCTGCCATCTCGAAAGATGTGATCGGTCCAGTCATTCTTCTCAGAAAGCAAGGAAAGTGGGAGGAAAATTGATGATCTGTGAGTTATAACAGAATTGGGAAATAGTGGATGTCGTGTTCACATTGCCATTAGGATAGATTTTTCCTTTTGTGCGCAATTACCTCTTTCTAGGAATTGCTTCCCAATGTATTCGCCTTTTTAGGCACTTTTTCAATCAATAAAAGTCGTTATTCAGATAAATAGCTCTCTTGTTTTTATTTTACTGTTTTGTTTGCAAAAACGTCCGAATTTTTGATAAACATTGCATATAAAAACATGAAGGCTAAACAATAACTTGCAGAAAGATAAAACATTTGAAAATCATTTTGAATGTTGAGGACACTTGAGCGTATCTTGTCCATGTATCCCCTGGGGCATTTTGTTGTGCTATTTTACAGGTTGTCCTCTGTAAGGACGCTTCCCCAGCAGATATTGCTCCATGCAGTTTGAGAGCTATCAGAGTTGCGTTCCCCTGCAGAGACATCTGTGGATGGTGCCTTCTATCCCAGCAGATCTAAAGATTGCCTATCCCCAGCGGACTTGGAAGTGTGGGTTATTCCCAAGCGTTTATTTCCCCAGTTGAGACCCCCCGCTGAGTGCCTGGCAGGTGTTTTCCCCAGGAGAGTTCCCCACTGAGTTGGAAGGATGTTGTATCCCCAGCGGAGTTGTCTGTGGAGTGTTGTTCCCCAGCAGTCGGGTTTGAAGTACTGTTATCCCCAGCGTGGTTGTGAGCGCTCATCACCAGTAGGGTTGTGGATGTTTCTTCCCAGCACAGAGTCTGGTATATTTGCACTCTCCACCAGAGTTATGCTCTTCCTCAGCAGAGGTGGTGTGTTATCCCCAACAGAGTTGTTTTCCCCAGCTAGTCCCCGAGTGGAGCGGGTTCAATGAAATTTATCTCCAGTAGCTATCCTACCGGTGGATTGGATGAGTTTTCTATAACGGAACGATATCTGCATCCCCAGCTGAGTCTATCCTACTTATGGATTGGGTGGGTCGTACCCAGCGGAGTAGCATTTATTCCCCATAGCAGAGTTTATCCTATTTGTGGATTGGTTGGCTCTCCCCAGTGAAGTTGCCTGGTTATCCCTAGCCAAGTTGTCTTGTTACTCCCCAGCGAGTAGTTTCATTACTTCACCAGAGAGTTGCCGTGTTTACCTCCCCGGTGAAGTCGTATTGTTGGTTCCTCAGCGCAGTCGCCGTTGGGTAGTCCTCAGCAGAGTGGTATTGATTATTCCCCAAGCGGAGTCCTTAAGTGGATTGGGTCCTATGAAGGATGTCTCTAGTGGAGTCTGTCCTTTCCCCAGCAACAGTGTTGTTTCTCCAACATGAGTGAGAAGTCGGTGCTCTCCCCGCCGAGTGTTCCTCAAGCAGAGTCTCCCCACAGAGTCGGAGTATCTGATCAGTTGGCTCCCCAGCCAGTTTTGCATTTTGCATATAGTGATCATCGCATCCTCAAAACGCGTAGCATTTCCATTTATATGGAGCATTACGCCATAGAAAAATTCAAACATATGCATTCATGTGTTCGAAACCAATCAGACCATATCCCCGACAGAGGCGGATCGTTGTTCGACATTTGTACGACACGTTTGCTACAGTTGCTCCTGACAGCATTCAGGATTGATACCCCCCAGAGAGGTTTACGTTACTCATCCGTTGGTGAAAGGAAAGCTTATTTTCTCCCCGGTGGGATCCCCAACAAGTGTTTAGCCTTGCTCCGACATACGTAGATGTCGTCTTGTGATACTGGTCAGTGTCATGTCAGCACCCGCGTGTGTTATTTCTTTGGTGTCGGTAAACACCATCTTTCGGTGTCGGTAAACACCATCTTTCGGTGTTGGTAAACACCATCTTTCGGTGTCGGTAAACATCGAGTCGTATTTCCCAGTCATTCGTTAACGTCTGGTCGTATTTCTTTGGTGTCGGTAAACACCATCTTTCGATGTCGGTAAACATCGAGTCTCACCCCAGTCATCGGTCAATGTCTGGTCTTCTTTGATATCGATAAACATCATCTTTCGATGTTCGTAACGTCGTCCTCCTTCCCTAGTGAAGCATTCCTCCTCTCCGTTGGTGTCGATAAACGTTGAGTTTTTCCCAATCATCCGTTGATGATTGGTTGTGTTCATTATACCCAGAGTTTTCTCCTCTCCGTTGGTGTCGATAAACATCGAGTTTTTCCTATGCGTCCGATGACGTATAGTTGTTTATGCTCCACAGATCGTTTGGCAATGCCTGATGATTCCCCACAGAGTTACCTCTCCGTTGGTTTCGATAAACGTCGAGTTTTTCCTATAACGTCCGTTGACTTATAGTGATATCTGTCCCCTCAGAGTTACCTCTCCATTGGTTTCGATAAACGTCGAGTTTTTCCTATTCGTCCGATGACGTCTAGTTGTACCCTTCCCCATGCAGAGCTACCTCTCTGTTGGTTTCGATAAACGTTGAGTTTTTCTCATTCGTTCGTTGACGTCTGGTTGTATATCATATTCCCCAGTCATTCATTAATGTCTGGTGGACCCCCAGCCAGAATCCCCAGTAGAGTCGTCGGTGTACGTCCTATTCGGTTTCCGGTTGTTGTATCCCTTCCTTAGTGAAGTGGTCTCCTTCTCCGTTGGTGTCGATAAACGTCGAGCTTCTCCCTTTCGTCCGTTGACGTCTGGTCGAGTCTTCCCAGTTCATCCGATGATGTTTGGTCACCTCTCCGTTGGTTTCGATAAACGTCGAGTTTTTCCTGGTCGTCCCCAGTTGAGTTACCTCTCCGTTGGTTTCGATAAATGTCGAGTTTTTCCTAGTTGTCCGTTGGCAATCTAGTTGTGATTCCTATTCCCATTCATCGTCTTGTGATGTCTGGATGTGACAGTACTTTTGGAAGAAAAATCAAAATATCCCAGTAAATAAACATCAGATCCCAGTGGACGTTTCCGTTGGTGGATCTCCGCATTGTGCAAATTTCTACGGTTCTTGGTATTCAATCCCTGTTTACCCTAAAAGTCTGACAGTCGTTGCTCTCATCCATTCGGGTTCCCAGTTGATTGAATAGGGGCAGCTGTAGCACCTCAAATTTGCACCTACCATTTTGTACATTCATTTTCATGATTATGTCATTAATATTACATAGACCACTGCATAGCATTGCATTGTCCTTTGCCCAAGTGCAAGTCATTAGACAAGATTAGGTCAACTGGTCAGGAGAATCAGTCAAGCAAGCAAGTGCAATTCCTATTGAAGCAAAGCCCTAGGGTTGATTCAACAAGTTCATATGACTTAGGGATCATTTTGAAGTGGTTTGGCCAAAGATTGGATGCTCAGAAGTCATTAGTCATTGCACAATCCACCTGAAACCCTAGAAAGTCAACTATGGTCAACTGTGCCTGAATTCATGGATTTGAAGGTGGGAGATGGTTTGAAAGGCTTCATTCATGTCCATACAAGTCTCATTTGACATTTCAAAGATCAAGATTGAAGAATTTGAGGTCAGATGAAAAGTTTCCAAAAATAGTAAGTGACCTGTAATTTCAAACTGCCAAAAATGGAAAGGTCTTCTCCTCAAATTTACATCATCATACAAGCTTCAAATGAAATTTTGTCCAACATGAAAGTTGAAGATCTTGCTCTCACCTTTCCAAAAAGTCCAAGAACATCCATTTCTCATTTGTGGTTGGCAAGTTATGATCAAATCATTGTCAAGAAATTTTGAACTTCAAAGTGGGATAACTTTCACACCAATTGGCCAAATTGAGTGGGGTTTCTTGCTACAATCTCCATTTGACGTGCTCTATCATAATAATTCATCATATTTCATCAAAAGTCATCACATAAAAATGGCATTTTCAAGGTGAATTGAATTTGAAAAAGGGAGGGAAAAAAGTGATTTTCAAAACTATGCATTTTCCACACATATTTTCACTTGCTTTTGCCTCAAAATGATATTTGGAATGTGTCTGAACAGATTTTCGTGTACTGTAGCAAGGCATTGCATACATGAGGGTGGCATGACCATTTGTACATAAACTTGCATTTTCACTAATTCAATTCCATTTTGGCTAATTGGGATTAAGGAGTTGATTAACAACACCTATATATTCCTAAACCTAACTGAATTTCTAATGAACACTTCAAAAAAACAGATCTAGATCCAAAAATAGAAAATTCTCTCAACTTTTCTTCTTGATTTTTCTGCAAATTCTCCAAGAACATAGCATTGATTCTTCAGTGATTCATCATCCACCACCACTGAAGAAGATTGAAGCAAGATATCTCCATTTTCATGCTGTTTTCTTGGACTGTTAAAGCAAGCTCCATTAATGGCAACTGTAAATTTGAACTGAATCCAAAGCAATTGATCCACGATCCATCATCCATTCATCACCTGGAGCATTGTAGAGCTTCTGTTTACACATTACAAAGCTAGAAAAACACATTTCCAGTTCTGCAATTCGATTCAGGTTGGAATTCGATTCTAATAATTCTTGCAATTGTGATATGCATTCTGTAGATCTTCCATCCAGGAGTATGCTGAACTTTATAGTTTTAATTTTCATTGAGAATTGAATGAGTTATCATGAATTTAAGTTTGGTTGACAAAACTTTCTTTGCTTGATCTGGATTTGTTAGTATGAATTAGGATGAATCATGTTTGGATTGTTGTTGTGCTTGGGAAGAGGAAGCTATTGATGTATGCATTTTTGATTTCTGTGATATTTGTTCATGTGCTGGAAATTTGATGATGAACTTGATGAATGCGCGCATAAACCCTAATTTCCTTGCCCAGAACTCGTGTTTGATCCACTGGCCGTGTGTTTTGCATGTTTTTGTTGTTCGTGAGCCATGTAGCCAATCAAATGGTGACACCTCCTTTAATAAAACGCAGCGCTTCAGATAGCGCGCCAGGGTTTGAAAATGCACCTACTTCGATTCCGTCTGAGTGCAATTTACATTTTGGTTTTTTGCATTATTTTCCTTTAAGCTTCACATGTTCACGCTTGGTTTCACACTTTTATTTTTATTTTTTCTCCTCATTCAAAATTGCATAACTCTCAAACCATTAATCCAATTAATATGAGATTTTTTCCATGATGATCCTTGCCATGTCTACTATTTTATGATGATTTTTGCAAAAATTGTGCACGTGTGGATTCCTGTTTTGGCTAGGGTTTGCTCATACATGTCATTTCTTGCACCTTGCTTGATATTTTGCTCATGAAATGATGATGCTTAATTGGATGGAGCTGAAATTTTGTGTGCATAATCTAGACACCTTGAGGAGCATTTTGGTATAAAGTTTGTGATTTTTGCATTCCTGGTTTGTGAGATATGACCTGATCATTGGAGGTGTGACAATTTGTGTCACACCATTTCTTGCTTGACTTCCTGATTTTTGTTACCATGCCATATGAACTCAAAATGATCTGGATTTTTTCATGTTGAATCTTCTGGATGTTAAGTTTGAATGTGAAGTTTTGTGGAGTTTTTGAGTGCATTTCCAATTTGATTGAGATTTTCTCCCCTGTTTGACCAATTGTGGACTTTTTGTGAGTCATGATCTTATTTGATTTGTGAAATTCTTGTTGTTTATTGGATGGACTTGAAATTTGGCAGGTGTATTATAGACATCTTGAAGTTTTCCATGGCTTTGGTTTCATTCATTTATCATGTTTGGTTTCTATTTTATGATTGCTTGAAGTTGATGCATGATTTGGTGCCTTGTATGAGCTTGTATGAACATGCTTTGACTTATGGAATTTATTTGACTTGCTTCCCTTTGTCCAAATGACTTGAAATTTGGTGTGTAGGTCATGTTATGAATGCTGTTTAACCATGATTTTTTTGGGGATTTATTGAAATGTTTGTGAGTTGATTTGCATTGGATCTTTCTGTTTGGTCCTATGAGGTTCTAAATTGCATGCTTTGCCTTCTTTGCCTCATGAAATGATATTGGTTGATGATATGAATGTGAGACCACTTGGATTTGTTTCGTATTTGATTGATCTTGATTTTTGATAAGTTTCATGTTCTGTTTTGATTTATTGCTCCCCTTTTGACCCTAGTCTTGTACTAGTGGTTTGTGCTCTCACATTTGGGCTTTGTTTCAGGTTAAGAGCACAATTGCTTATGCTTGATGATGTGCACTCAATTGGAGTTGGTTTATTGCTTGTTTATGACTAACCTTGAGTTTGTTTTGTAGGCATTGAGACTTGTGCTTAGGCCTTGTGGATTGCACCTTTGTGCATTGCTTTGCTTGTTTGTTGTTTGACTGTATAGTTAACTGTTGACCATTGTCTGTTTGCCTCTTGTTTGAGCTGTGTACTGATTATGTTGGATTGTTTTCAGGTACCTTAGTTGCTATAGTTCCTTTGTAAACTTGTTTTGCTTTGCTTTCTAGCTCGAGCACTGAGGTATAACATCCTAACTCCATGTAGTCTGGAAGACCTGGCCTGTTATATGGCCAGGCACCTGTCTGAAGTCCTCCTTAAGAGGCAATGTTTGTGCTTGTTTATATTTGTCCCTGTACATATCAAAGTCCTTTGATAAGGCAATTGGCAGATACAAGAGATGTGCAATCCATCTCCTGCTAGTCAGTTGAGTCATCCCTCTGCTCACACAACTGGTGTTGATGCATTGTGGATAGCAACCCAAGATCCTTGTACAGTTGTACAGTTGAGTCAGTGTCATAAGTGTAGAAGGGTTCCCACTTTCTGAACCCACACTTCATTGTCTGAAGCTCTCCCAGGCCAGGGATAAGAGCTGTGAAGTCTCATCTTCACTCACCTTTCATCTGCTTCACCCTAACTCTCAATGTTAGGGTTAAGAGCTAACATCACCCTGATACAGTGGCTTGTTTGTCGAGGTTGACATGACCCCTTGACTAAAGCCTAGCCTTGCTTGAGCCCCTCTGTTTGTATATAGTGTGTGTGCTTGCTTTGTGCCTTTGTATGACTGTTTGTGCTGTTTAGGATAGCTTGCTCCCTGTGCAAGTTAGATAGCAACCTTGACTTAGGGATGATTTGCATGATAACATCTAGGATCGAGTCGTAGTCTCCCTAGTTGTGTCTCCCTCTGTTATCTGGTTAGGCTAGTCCTGTGTCCCTGCGTAGGGGAACTACGTCGCCCTGATCCTCATACCAGATGAGGTACGTAGGCAGGAGATGAGCTGATCTCTCCGGGCGCCCTTTTTGTTTTGTCTTTGTGTGTGTCAGGAGATGGATGTAAGCCCAGCGATTGGCATTCCGTATCCTCTTGTTGTGTGCTTGGAGTCCGGTATAAGTCCATCAAGTGGCATCTGGTTTCCAGTGTGGGTGTGTTTTGGTTCGGAATCTGATATAAGTCCAGTGATTGGCATTCAGATTCCACGTTTGCCTGTGTCTGTTGTGTTTGGTGTGCGTGGGCCGAGCTACGGATGCTCTGATTCTTCCTCGTCCAGGAAGATACGTATGCATAGGATGCGATATCCTAACGAGCATGTTTTTCCCAGTCCGAACTACTTCGACTCTGATGTCTATGCTTGATAGACTAAGTAGGCCCAGGATGCGATATCCTGCCGAGTCAGTTTCTTTTGTTTTCCTGTGTCTCTTTCAGCCAGTGTGTGTTTTTGAACAGTGTTTAGCAACCATTTTCCTTCCTTTTGTGCGTGGATCCCGTCGAGTACGACGGATGCGTAGGGGTGCTAATACCTTCCCTTCGCATAACCGACTCCCGATCCCATTCTCTTTGGTCGCGAGACCATGTTCTTTCCAGGTTTACTTCGAGCGTTTCCTTTCCCTCTTTTGGGATAAATAACGCACGGTGGCGGCTCTGTTGTTTTGTTTTCCTGCCGGTTTTTCGCGTAATGCGACATTAAGCAATCGTAATTGGACTTATGTAGAAGTCACAACTATCTGAGGCCGGTCAATAATAATGTAGGCAACAACACAAGTTAGAAGTCTTGATTAGTGAACCAAGTTCCAACAACTTGCCATGCCAAAAAGAAGAAGAGAATTGATCTTGTATTGGTTTAAGTCTTTTGCATGATTTAGGAAACAACCTATCCTTAATGCAAAGCCATTCACTTGGTCAATTGATCAAGATGAATTAGATTTGAATCAAGGAAGATTAAGTCTCCCTAATCAATGCTAACTTATCAACCTTCAACTCATTGATCAAAGAGAAAGAAGAGGAAGAAGAAAGAGATGGATAATGGAAAAGGAAATGGAAAGAATAAAGTGCATAAGGTGAAATAAAATGTACCAATCCATGTGTATTGACCAAATGACATTGAAAGTCAAAGTCAAACCATAAGAAACCAGAAATGGGATGAAGATTGGAGGTCAAATAATAAGCAAAATATTTTTGGCATTTTTAATATTAAAATAAACTTGAATTAAAAATAAAAGAAAGGTCAAACTTCAAAATCACTTCAAATCAACCTTGAAAGGTCCAAGTAATTTATCCCAAGTTCAATAAGGTCAAACAAAGTTTGACAAAAAATTTCAGCATTTTTGAAAGTCAGAAACTATTTTTAATCAATTAAAAATGAATAAAAATAACCTAATTGAATTAAAATCTCAAATAAATCTCAAATTAATTATAAAATTGCTGAGAATATTTTTCATAGATCCGTCATCATTCAAATAGGTTAGGGAAATATTTTTGTATTTTTTGAATATCAAAAACTATTTAAAATGAATTAAAAATAACCAGAAAAGAGAAAATTCACAAAAAATATCAAATATCAAAATAAAAAAAATTAAAAATCAGAATTAGAAACTAGAAATTATTTGGAGAAGAATGCAATTGGTCCCATAATTTTTGGATTAAAAATGAGAGAGTTATGAATTTTTGAAATAAAAAGGAATTAAAGAAAATAAAATTAGAAATTAAAAAAAGTGGAAAATCAGGAAGCGTTGGATCACGTTCATTAATTGACGTGGCCAATCTGATGGTCCTAAAGCGCGCGCTCATGGTGAACCTTGGTCAAACGCGTCACACAAAGAATTAAAAAAAGTCATAATATCCAAAGGCTGAGATTGAATCTGGAGATGAGATCCAACGATCCAGATTTAAACTGGCAATGGACGGCCACCGGAGCCACCTTCTTCTCCGGTGAGCTTCCAAATTTCGGCCAGATTTGCAGGTTTTCAAACCTTCACCATTTTGCACGATCCTTATACCGAAATGAAGCTGGGGTGATGTACATCACCCCTGTAACCTTGAATCACACTCAAGATTCCTATAGGTTGAGAAATCTGAGGTGGAAGATTCAGGTATGAAAAATGCAGATCAAAGAAAAACAAAATTGAAGCTACCACTAGCTTGCCTCTCAAGTGAGGACTTCAGAAAACACTTTGGCCAGGCAAATAGATCAAAGAAATGAGAGATTCGAAGCAAATACCAGTTGAAGAACAAACTTGAATTCTGGAGATTTGAGCTCGATTCCTTGCTTTCTTTGCCAAAACAGAAGATCAATGAGCTGAAGGATGAAGGTTTAGAAGCTTTAGATCCAAGGATTCAACCAGATGTAGTTGAATTTTGGATCTGAAAAATTTGAAGAAAAGTGAAATAGCTTCTTTGGTAATGGTTATGAATTCAGTTGTGCAGCATCTCCGGCGCCATTAGGTTAAATTTCAAGTGAAACAAGCAAGTGTATTTATAGCAAGAGCTTATGCAATGCATGATCAAACTCGTGTGCATGTGAATTGGGTCCTCCATGCATGGGCCTGTACAGGCGCATGTGAGGCCCAAAACTTGGTGCAAATGCAAGCTGAAATGAATGTGAGATGGTTTGGACGTGTAGCTTGGAGTGAATTAGCTTGTGTGATGAATTTCAACATGTTATGCATAATCATGCCTAAAACTTCTCCTCTTCGAAAATGCCATTTGCCATATCCAAACATGATCATGTGAGTAATGGTTGGAAAGGTTTTGATGTAAGGAACAATTGTTATGTTGGGAAAAAATCCAATTGGGGTGTGGAAATTGGTGAAATTGGAGTTTAAAGTGCAAGGTGCAAAACATGTAAAGGCAAAGTTTCTAAATTTGGCCAATGTTCAAGCCCTTCTGTTTTGATGATGCAAGCCTCAAATTAAAACACCTCCAACATCAAAGTTGTAGATATTTTCAAGACAATAAAAATGGACTTAAATTTTGAATCATTTGGATTTTGTATGAAAGAGTTATGGGCACTTGAAGTTGGACTTTTTTGCCTTTTAATGCATTTGACTCAAAAGGACCTATAATGTCTTGCATTATCACATGTATTTCATTTGAGATTTTGAAATTTTGTTCAACATAACATTTGAATTAGACATCTTAAGCTTTCCAATGCATTTGATCCCACCTTAAAATCATGAAAAATAAATGAGTTATGTCCTTGGGAAGTTGACCCAAAATTAGGGTTTCAGTCAAAATGACCTATAATGTATTGGAATGGGAGATGACCTTCCAAGCTTCAAATCAATTTTTAATGAACATGAAAGTTGTTCATATTGTCCTTAAGAACATTGTTTATTTTGGAATCATCTCCATTTGACCAACACATAAAAAGTTAGGCCTCAGTGCATTTCAAAATAGTCAAATGAATTAACTGATCAACTTCTCAAGTCCATGACTCATATCTTGATGAATTGATGATTGAGGAAACTCAAATAAGTTCAAATATGCATGAAATGATGAATTAAAGAACTTCCCTTGATTGCATTTGACCATGGGCTGAGGTTGCTTCATGAGCAAGGCATTGTGGTGCACAGATGAATTAGGGTTTCTCTGGGGAACAAACCTTAAACCCTTTGACTTGCTTTGATCAAAATGATGAACTGAGATGCTAGGGAGGCATATTTGATGGATGATAGCTTTGGGAACCATTACCATGCTTGCTTTCATCTCCTCTTGGCCATATCCTTGTACCAATGATCTCCTTGAAGCTTTTGACCTTGTAATTGCTCAAGCTACAAACAAAAGATGTTAGTGACATATTTTTGTGATTTTGATTAGTAAACAAAATGAGAAAAGCAATGATGTACAATTCAAACATGCTTGGTGATCTCCAACCACTCATAAGAGGTCCCACTCAAAGGCAAGAGGAACCAAGATGCTAATGATCCTTGAGGCAATGCAAATGCAATGTTATGATGCATGAGGGATCTTAGGGATAAAATTGGGGTCTTACAGTAATCCAGTACGACAGTAGCAATAAGAACAATGTCAGTAATAGATTAGTATCGTCGTTGGTTATACGGTTAGCGGGCCCAGTCCCGTATTTATTTGATAAAGCTGTGCTGTATCAGTATAATGCTACAATGATAGAAGGTGGTCAAGAGGTCCCGTTACCTACGACTAGCTCTATGGTGAGCATTGCTGATGTTACTAAGGTGACACGCAGTGGTCGTGTGTTTGGGCCGGTGTTCCCAAAGGATAAGGAAGAAACAGTTGTGAGTAAGAAGGTGGAAGTGCCTGTTGTAGATCCAGTTGGTGTTTCAAAAGGTAAGTCTAGTGAATCCAGTAATTTAAAAGCTAACGATGATGATGAGGTACTTCGGTTAATCAAAAGGAGTGAGTTTAATATGGTGGAGCAGCTGCTTCAAACCCCCTCAAAAATCTCAGTGTTGTCTTTGCTCATGAATTCTGAAGCGCATAGAGAAGCACTGCAGAGAGTTCTGGAACAAGCTTTTATAGAACATGATGTTATAGTGGATCAATTCGATCATATTGTGGCTAACATCACTTTTTGCAATAATCTTAGCTTTAGTGATGAAGAACTCCCTGAGGAGGGAAGAAACCATAATCTGGCTTTGCACATTTCTATGAATTGCAAAGAAGATGCTCTGTCAAATGTGCTTGTTGACATCGGGTCGTCACTGAATGTGCTTCCGAAGTCAACTCTGTCAAAGCTATCATACCAAGGAGCGCCTATGAGGTATAGCGGTGTAATCGTCAAAGCTTTTGACGGTTCGCGGAAAATAGTTATTGGTGAAGTGGACCTTCCAGTTAAGATAGGTCCGAGTGATTTTCAAATTACTTTTCAAGTAATGGATATCCACCCGGCCTACAGTTGCTTGTTGGGAAGGCCATGGATCCATGAGGCAGGAGCTGTTACTTCAACTTTGCACGAGAAACTCAAATTTGTGAAGAATGGAAAGATTGTGATTGTTGGTGGAGAGAAGGCATTGTTGGTTAGCCACCTGTCATCTTTCTCTTATGTGGAAGCTGAGGATGAGGTTGGAACTCCGTTTCAGGCCTTATCTATTGCTGCTGAAAAGAGAGTTGGGGCACCTATGTCCTCGTTGAAAGATGCTAAGAAGATTGTGGAAGAAGGCAATGTTGATCAGTGAGGCGTATGGTAGAGGTCTCCGACAACAAAGGCAGAACCAGTTTGGGGTTCCAGAAAGGTTCATCAACCGCAAGGTCTGAAGATATGCAACTTAGCTTCCGTAGCGGAGGGTTCATTCATGGCAATGAACAACACTTAGCTGTTGTGCTAGAGGATGACGAAGAGGAAGACTGCAGCAATTTTGTGACGCATGGAAAGGCTTGCAACAATTGGACTGCTGTTGATATTCTTGTTATTTTGCATCGATCTAAGTAATTACTTTTATATGTTTTTAAAATCCTTCTCCTATGCCTAAGGGAGAAGTGAACATTGTTTGGGCATTTCCAAATTGATCATTAATAAAATTAATTCTATTCATCCACATCTATGGTGTCTTTTTTTACTTTTTGCTTTATTCTGAAAATGGTAATCACAAAAAACAAAAATAAACAATATAATTGTCCATCTGCATAATATCTGGTCATAAATTCACTTCTCTAAAATCAAAATATCAAATCATTATGCAAGTTGGTTCCTAACCCCATTGAATACAATGATCCTTCTCCTTCTCCAAATTTTGAATTCCCTGTATTTGAAGTCGAGGAGGAAAGTGATGTAGAAGTGAGTGATGAATTGTCTCGTCTTCTTGAGCAAGATGAAAAGACCATTCAGTCGTTCGAAAAGCAGATTGAGTTAGTCAACTTGGGTTCCGAGGATGATGTGAAGGAAATCAAGATTGGGTCTCGACTGTGTCCAGATGTCAAGAAGGGGTTGATCGATCTTCTTCGAGAGTATTCAGATGTGTTTGCTTGGTCCTATCAAGATATGCCTGGTTTCGATTCTGAGATTGTGGAGCATAGATTGCCGTTGAAGCCAGAATGCTCGCCAGTCAAGCAAAAGTTGAGAAGAACGCATCCTGATATGGTCGTGAAGATCAAAGAGGAAGTGCAGAAACAGATCGATGCCGGTTTCCTTGTAACTACTGAGTATCCGCAATGGGTGGACAATATTGTGCTTGTGCCGAAGAAAGACGGAAAAGTCCGCATGTGTGTTGACTATAGAGATTTGAATAAAGCTAGTCCGGAAGATGATTTCCCTTTGCCACACATTGATATGTTGGTAGACAATACTGCTAAATTCAAAGTCTTTTCGTTTATGGATGGATTTTCCGGATATAATCAGATCAAGATGGAACCCGAAGATATGGAGAAGACCACATTCATTACACCTTGGGGAACATTCTGTTATAGAGTGATGCCTTTCGGTCTAAAGAATGCTGGTGCAACTTACCAAAGAGCAATGACTACTTTTTTCATGATATGATGCATAAAGAGATTGAAGTTTATGTCGATGACATGATTGCTAAATCAATTGATGAAGAGGAACATGTTGAGCATTTGTTGAAGTTATTTCAGTGTTTGAGGAAATATAAACTCCGCTTGAATCCCAATAAGTGCACTTTTGGTGTTCGTTCTGGTAAGTTGTTGGGCTTTATTGTCAGCGAGAAGGGTATTGAAGTCGACCCTACCAAGGTCAAAGCAATACAAGAGATGCTTGCACCCAAAACTGAGAAGTAAGTCCGAGGTTTTCTCGGCCGCTTGAATTATATCTCCAGATTCATTTCCCACATGACCGCCACATGTGCGCCTATATTCAAGCTTCTTCGGAAAGATCAGTCTTGTGATTGGACCGAAGACTGCCAGAAAGCTTTTAATAGTATCAAAGAATATCTGCTTGAGCCTCCGATTTTGTCTCCACCTGTTGAAGGAAGACCTTTGATCATGTATTTGATTGTGCTTGAAGATAGTATGGGTTGTGTCCTTGGTCAACAAGATGAGACTGGAAAGAAAGAATTTGCGATCTATTACCTCAGTAAGAAGTTCATCGACTGTGAGACTCAGTATTCTATGCTTGAGAAGACTTGTTGCGCATTGGCTTGGGATGCTAAGCGTTTGCACCAGTATATGTTGAATCATACCACTTGGTTGATATCCAAAATGGATCCGATCAAGTATATATTTGAGAAGCCTGCTTTAACTGGGAGGATTGCCCGTTGGCAGATGTTGTTATCAGAGTATGATATCGAATACCAATCTCAGAAAGCGATCAAAGGTAGTATCTTGGCTGACCATTTGGCTCACCAACCAATTGAAGATTACCAGTCAGTGCAGTATGATTTTCCTAATGAAGAGATCTTATACTTGAAAATGAAAGATTGTGATGAACCATTGCTTGAAGAAGGGCCAGAACCTGGTTCCCGTTGGGGCATGGTATTTGATGCAGCTGTTAATCAATATGGAAATGGTATTGGGGCAGTGATCATTACTCCTCAAGGCGCGCATCTACCATTTACAGCTAGATTGACTTTCAAGTGTACAAACAATATGGAAGAATATGAAGCTTGCATTATGGGGCTTGAAGAGGCCATGAATCTCAGAATCAAGTATTTAGATGTCTTTGGAGATTCATCTTTGGTTGTGAATCAGATCAAAGGTGAATGGGAGACGAACCAACCTGGTTTGGTACTGTATAGAGATTATGCGAGGAGGATTTCAACTTTCTTTACAAAGGTTGAGTTCCATCATATTCCTCGAGATGAGAACCGGATGGCAGACGCTCTTGCAACGTTAGCATCAATGATTGTAGTGAAATATTGGAATGAAGTTCCCAATTTGTCTGTGATGCGTCTTGATAGGCCAGCTCATGTGTTTGTGATTGAAGAGATCAAAGACGAGAAGCCGTGGTATTACGACATCAAATGTTTCCTCCAAAGTCAGATTTACCCGCCTGGGGCATCTTTGAAAGATAAGAAGACTTTGAGAAGATCAGCCAGTAATTTCTACTTGAATGGTGATATACTGTACAAGAGAAACTTCGACATGGTTCTGCTCAGATGCGTGGATAGACACGAAGCAGACTTGTTGATGACCGAAGTGCATGAAGGTTCCTTTGGTACTCATTCCAATGGACATGCAATGACGAAGAAGATGTTGCGAGCAGGTTACTATTGGCTGACAATGGAGTCTCACTGTTGCAAATTTATGAAGAAATGCCATAAGTGTCAAATTTATGCTGATAAGATTCATGTTCCTCCGACACTATTGAATGTTATCTCTTCCCCATGGCCCTTCTCCATGTGGGGATTTGATATGATTGGGATGATTGAACCCAAAGCTTCGAATGGACATTGTTTCATTTTGATAGCTATTGACTACTTCACAAAATGGGTTGAAGCGGCATCGTATGCGAATGTAACCAAGCAAGTTGTTGTAAGGTTTATCAAGAATCAGACCATATGCCGTTATGGTGTGCCAAGTAAGATCATTACTGATAATGGATCGAACTTGAATAATAATATGGTGGAATCTCTTTGCAAAGACTTCAAGATTGCACATCATAATTCTTCTCCCTACAGACCTAAGATGAATGGGGCTGTTGAAGTTGCGAACAAGAACATTAAGAAGATTATTCAGAAGATGGTTGTAACATACAAGGAATGGCATGAGATGCTCCCATTTGCTTTGCATGGGTATCGTACATCCATCCGTACTTCAACAGGGGCAACCCCTTTCTCTCTTGTGTATGGTATGGAAGTTATGCTCCCCGTAGAGGTTGATATTCCTTCATTGCGTGTGCTCCTGGAAGCCAAGTTGACTGAGGCTGAATGGTGTCAGACCAAGTTTGACTAGCTGAATTTAATTGAAGAGAAGAGATTGACTGCCATGTGTCATGGTCAGTTATATCAGCAGAGGATGAAGAAAGTTTTTGATAAGAAGGTCAAACCTCGTGTGTTTAGAGAAGGTGAACTTGTGCTCAAGAAGATCCTATCGTTCAAACCAGATTCTAGAGGAAAATGGACTCCTAATTATGAAGGCCCATATGTTGTTAAGAGAGCCTTTTCAGGCAATGCTTTGATTCTTACAACTATGAATGGTGAAGAGTTCACTCGTCCTATGAACACAGATGCAGTCAAGAAATACTTCGCCTAAAAAAAAAGAACAACTCGCTAAGTTGAAGACTCGAAAGGGCGACTTAGGCAAAAAAGAGCGTCTCGGTGGATTGAAAACCCGAAAGGGCGATCCAGGCAAAAATTAGAGACATAAAAACAGAAAAAGAATTTCCCGATAAGTTGAGTACCCCACCTTGGGGCAACTTCTTCAAAAATTAGGGATTATGGCAAGTAACTGCAGTCTGCTGATCGACCAGTATCGGAAAGACCTTGGTTGAGCACAAGGGTTGACGTCGATTTATCATCCTAGTAGCGGTCAAGAACACAGTGGATATCAAGAGTTGGCAGAAGGATTAAGGATCATTTGTATTCAATGTAACCCTTTTTCCATGTAAATTACCATTTTCAACTTTGTAAAAATCTATGGAGTCTTGTCATTTACAGAATACCATCCCTTTAAATAAAGTTGAGCTTTTGTCCAATTGTTTCTACTCTTATTTACTTCAGCCAATAGTTTAAATTTTATTATGATCATTTTGGAAATTTAATTTTTTTAATCAAAATCATTTTTTTCTTAAAAGCATATAAAAACAAGAATTTTTTCAAAGCAATTAAAAGGAAGTATCAACAACACTTCAAAGAGTAGCAAGTCCTTAAGTGCTAAGCATCAGAGGTTCCCCAAGCAGTTGACCCTTCGAGTATCCCTAGTTGTTTGTGTTGATCTGGTTCCCCTGCGAAGTGTTTGTTCACTAGCAGAGTTCCAATTCTTTTCCCCAGCTAAGTTGGTTGAATAAGAGTCTTGCGGCATGTTATTTCCCCGACAGTGTTTTTGTATTCCCCAACAGGGTTGATCTTCAGCAGAGTAAGATGTTTCCCTAGTAGATCGCATTGGTTTCCCCACCAGTCGCCATCCGACTCTCTCCCAGTCAGGGTTTCCTCTTGATTTCTAAGTAGTTGTTTTGTGTTTATCTTCTGTATGATTGTCTCCCCATCTAATGTGGTGTTGACCTAAAATTCCTTGCAGACTCGATAATTTCGCCTCTCCTCAGCAGACATCCTCCCTCGGCTAGATTTGAGCCTTTAGTTTGTTGATTTCTCTGTTCTCCAGCAGTTGTATCCCTCTTTTTGTGGATTGACCGAGGATTGTACCGATGATTCAAATTTTTTGCGACCCCTTTGTATCCTTTGTGATCGTTTTGTCAGCATAATCATCATATACATATACATTCATATAATTTCATAATTGTATATTTGCATCGTCATATCTGATTAACTTGTTGGTTTGAGATTCTCATTCTCTGTATGGCGGTACTTTATCCCCATACAAATTTCGGTGCCTGTCCTCCCTCAATTGTAGAGCGTCATCCCCTTAGGCAGAAAGACTTTAACCTTTCTCCTCTTCCCCACTGAGTTGTTCCTCATGGATGATTATTACTTCATTTTCCTTTCTAGTTGTTTATATGGATGGAATCACTACCCTTGAGTTATATCCTCATTGGGTTGAGTCTTAATTGACTGTTTCTGTCTAGCTCTTACCTAGATAGATGCTTCGAGTCTCCTAAGAGTTTATTGCCCAGTAACTGGTAATATTCTTCTTAGTTTGCAGTTTGTCACTTCTTGCCCAATACCCGGCAAAAGTACCCCTGTTTTTCTCCTTAGTAGAGTCCCTAGTGGATCTATTCCCCAGAAAGTATATCCTTGATATGTTCATCCTAACCGGTGACAGATATCTTTCTCTCCCCTGCCTGAGTTTATCCTTGATAAGTTCATCCTAACCGATGACGAATATTCTCACCTTTGGTATTCTACCCAGTAAAAAGGTAGTTGTAATCCCTATTCTTGTTCCCCAGAGAGTTAATCCTTGATATGTTCATCCTAACCGATGACAGGTTTCCTTCTCTTTGCGGTCTTCTACCCAGTAACCGATAGTTGTAAATCCTGCTTTTTGTCCCCTTCGCAAAGTTAATCCTTGATATGTTCATCTTAACCGATGATGGATTTTCTCTTTGATGGTATTCTATCCAGTAACTAATATATGTAATTCCTATTTTCTTCCCTCTCAGAGTCTATCCTTGATATGTTCATCTTAACCGATGACAAATTTTCTCTTTGAGGGTTTGCCATCCAACATCCGATATATGTAATTCATACTCTCTGTTCAGTTGGTTTATCCTTGATATGTTCATCTTAATCGATGAGGATATCCTCCTTGACAATCCCAAGCAAGACTATCCTTGATATGTTCATCTTAACTGATGACAGATTTTCTTCCCTGTTGAGTTTATCCTTGATATGTTCATCCTAACCGATGACGGATACTCTCACCTTTGGTCTTTTGCCCAGTAACTGGTAGTTGTAAATCCTATTTTTACATTTTTCCCCAGCAAGGCTATTCTTACCCAGTAACCGGTAATGAATACTCCATTCTGTTGGTGCCCAGCGAGTCATCCTTGATATGTTCATCCTAACCGATGATGGATGTTCTCTCTGTCAGATCTTTATCATCTCCTTACCCAGAAACAGGTAGTAGATAATAGATTTCTACTCCTCCTGTGTTGAAGTTTATTTCTTCCCCAGTTGAGTTGAGTGCGCATTTCCTTAGTGAAATCGCTCTTCCTGCATGATTCAAGTACTTCAGTTTTATCCTGACTTACTCGTATCCCCTGCAGATATTGTTGTTTCCCCGGTTGAGTCTTTTCATGTTTGTATGGAATTCCTCGAGTCCCCCAGTAGTTTTAAGTCATAGGCTGGCTTACACATAACTCCTTTTTCCCCCAAGAGTCTCTGTCTCCCCAGTGAGTTTTCCTTACGGAATACATTATACTCTTGTGGACTTTCGGTCTCTCTGATTTCTTTTCCTTTGTGGCAGTATTTCCCCACAGAGCATTAACTTTTACATTCATAGCATATGCATCATGAGGTCTCTTAGGGACTAAAATTTGTTTCTATATGTTGTTATTTAAGCCCATTCTACTGAGTCAACATGAAGATTTTAACCTTCGCCTTCTCAGTTAGAATGTCCTTAAATAGGGGCAGCTGTAAGACCCCAATTTTGACCCTAAGATCCCTCATGCAATTTCATCATAAGCATTAGCATTGGGATCATACCTTGGCATCATCCTTACCCCTCTTTCATTAGGTTTGTCTTGGGAGAGATCACCAAGCACTATGTGATTGTATCATACTTGTATATTATCATTTTACTAACCAAAATACCAAAAATATGTCTTTGTATTGGCCTAACTCTTTTGTAGGTAGGGCATGCTCTCCATTGATCTATCAAGTTCATATCTAGGGTTTAGGACCCTCATGAAAAAGAGAATAACCATGAATTGATCCAAGAATGGTTATGAGCATCATGTATGAGTTCCATTGATTCCTACATGTTATATTGATCAAGTTTTCTTCAAGAGTTTGAGGGTGATTTGCCTTGGAAACCCTAGTTTGACTGGGTATCTTGAGTAACTTCTCTAACAAGCTATCTCACCAATTGATCAAATATCTCAAGGGACACTTTAAAATTCATTATCTTATTCATATATAATCTACCATGAGCCAAAAAAGTGCAAAGAATTGAAGGTTAGCAAGTTGGTTGATGGTGGTTGGCCAGATGAATTCATCTAATCAAAACTGGGTCTCCCTAGACCCTATCTCCTACAATTTTCACCATATGAAAATTATTCCAAGAGAAAAGTTACTCTAAATGACATTCCAAACAACTTTCATGTTGAGACCTAGAGCTATTTTTGCTTTTAAAATCATTTTCTATGTTGAAACATTATAGGTCATTTTGTCTAAACCCTAATTTGAAAGTCAACTTCCCAAGGCCATAACTTGATCACTTTTTATGATATGAAAGATTTACAAGTTTCACAATCAAAATAAAGATGTATACTTCAACTTTTATGTTTGGAGTGAAAGAAAATTCAACTTTTATGAGCATGTGATATGAGGTTACATTATAGGTCATTTTTGACCTATACCATTGAACAAGTGATTTTTCCAAATTTACAAAATGCATAACTCTATCATTCCAAATCCAAATGGCATGCTATTGGTGACCATTTTTAAGGTCTTTGAAATATCTACAACTTTTATGAAGACACGTTTTTCATTTGAAGCTCACATAAAAAGTTAAGCAAGGTGGAATATCGAGATATATGGCTTGACACTTAGAAACATTTTGAACATGTTGAAATTTCCAAACTTCCACCTCAAAATTCTCCATGTTCCAAGCTCCAAATGAAAAAGTGTTGAACATCAAACTTGTTCCCGTTGATCCAAGCTTTCCAAAGAACCCAAGTTCATGCATTTTGGATGAGGTTTGCTAGCTCTACACATGGCTTTAACAGAGCTGCATCTTTGGCAAGAATCAAGCTTCAAAACTTCAGTTCCCTTTGCCTTGCCAGTCAAGCTTCCATTCAGACTTCATTTGGATTGATTTTGGACCTTTTTGAATTGTATCATGGGCCTGCACATGCCCATGCACTCGTGCCATCAACATTGCTAAAATTAGACAAAATTTGAAGTGTGAAAATATCATTCATTCATGCTATAAATACATGCTCTCTGTGCTCATTTGAATCATACCTTGCGCGCCAGCTTTGCCCCCCATTGAAACCCTCACATTCTAAAGGAAAACCTAATAAATTTCAACTTGAAATTTGAGTTTGAATCTCAACTGTTGGAGATTCAAGAACTCTAGGATCCAAAGCCTTGCAACCTCTCTAATCACTTCCTGCTAGCTTCTCAAGTGTGATCAGACCGTGTTTGAAGCAAGCAACATCAAGAATTGCATAGAATTGAAGGTAATTTTCAGAAAACTTCATCTCTTCGATTCTCTCTTAATTCTACTCAATTCTCTTGGATCTTTGGTTGTCTGAAGTCCTAGCAATGTAGGCAAGAAGATTGAGTTGCTTAGATGTCAATCGAAGCAACTCTGTTGACACACCTAAAAAATCAACTCCTCATATCTTTCTATATATGTGGAGTTAGTTAAAATTGAGGTCAGATTCGTGCTCTACGCCATTTTTCCTTTCAGATCATCTCCTCTTTTTTTACTTTAGTGATGGTTGAGGGTGGACCAGTCCGGTGAGGTCCACCGGAGAAGAAGACCGGAGCTACAACTTCGGCCATACGTTGGCATGTCTTCTAGCCACATGATCTTGCCATTTTGTTTTAATCTGAGGCGTTGGTTGTGATTACCACGCGTGTGGCGCGCTGACTAGGTTCCACCATGGAACGCGCGTTGTAGTCCACTTGATCTGCCACCTCAATTAATGAGGGAGATCAGGTGGCTCTCGTTTTTTGCTATTTTCTGATTTTCATTTTAATCCTTTTATTTTCATTAATTCATATTAATTTTAATATTGATCCAAAAAATATGAGAGTTTCACCAAAAATTTTCAAATAATTTCCTCTTTCATATTCTAAATTAAAATTATTTTTTGGATCATTATTAATATTTTTCACGATTTAATTGATTTTGTGATTATTTTTAATTGTTTAAAAATACTTTTAAGTCTTTAAAAATTTTGAAATTTTTTCTCCAAGGTCCTTTGACCTTGTTTGACCTATGATAAATCTCATGGCCATTTATTTAGTGTTTTGATGAGGTTTTAGGAATTTGACAAACCATATTTAATTTAAATGCCTTATTTTAGTATTTTTAATTTGAATAAATGCCAACTAATTTTGTTGATAAATTGTGATGACTTGTTTGAGTTTGAATCTTGTTGTTGGGCCTTGCTCAAGGTTGATTGGACTTTGTCAAGTTAATATCATTGGATTTAGGGGATTGATGGAATGTACATTCCATCTCCCAAAATGAATGAATGATATTAATTTGGTAAAAGTCCTCCTTTGACCAATTTGAGTTTTGATCCATTCCCCTCCCTCTTCATCTCATTCCCCTTCTTTATGCATCCATCTCATTTTGCCTATGATATCTCAAAGTCCAAAGGCTAGTTGATTGAAAAATCAGCTTAAGTATGAATGAGATTAGACCACCTCTTTTGCATATTCTTTTGTGTGTGGTATGTTTCATGAGCATAGTCCATTATACTATGTCTCTAACATGCATTAACACCAAAATTCTATTGCCCGATCTCAAATAGTTGTGACTTCTACATAAGTCCAATTACGATTGCTTAACATAACGCTAAATTTGTGACACAAAAGGCATATCATTCTAGTTAGTGAGATTGCAAGTCTCCCCTCTTTCATGGTATTGTGTGGAAACTTGACCTTTTTTCCTTCCTTTGGAAGATGTCTTGGCTCAAGTATCCATGCTTGTGATAAGTGGGTTGAGTGTTCCCCAAAGAATGACTAAAAAATGAAAAGAAAAAGCAAAACAATACTAACTTCTAACTCATTAACAACTAACTTTTAATTTCAAGCCATTTACTTTAATGTCATTTAATTCTAGCCTTTATTCATTTGCCATTGTTCATATCATTCTAATTGTTTATGTTAATGCAATTTTCACTTTGTCCCCTTGGACCATATTGTGTGATATATCTTGTTTGTGTATACTTTGCTTGTTTGCGTGGTCTTTGACCATTAATGTACATAATAACAACAAAAACCCTAAAAGACTTTTGTGTGGACTGTTGGCTTGATCTTGGACAAATGGACTTAGAACTTAGGCAACATTCCTATGCTAAAGGACTTGGCCAATGCCAACTTTCTGTGAAACCAAGTGCTTGCAATTTGAAACTTCATCTGATACATCATTCAAGATCCCTCTGAGTTCATCTGCAACATGATCAATGTGAAGCTATTATTTTGAACCTGTGACTTGTGGAATTCATCTGCTACATGGGCTAATTTTGAAGAAGATCATGGAATGACTAAAGCTTGGATGTGGCTATCTTTATTTGATGCCTTTGCTCTTCAAGATAATATAATTGTGCATTTGTGTGTTACTTGATTCTAAATGTCCAAGGGAATTCTGGGTTTCTATTGACATTCTTGTCTATTGGGTTGCTACCCATTTGGTAAGATCTTTTCAACTCTTAACTTTTAATTTTGTGCCTAGGATTAGTCTCTTCATCTTCTCCCCATTTCTTTAATTTCAAAATCTCTCACTTCCTTTTCAAAATCTTCTTTGATTGAACTTGTTTTGTTCTAAACTTTGACCATTTTGCAAAAAGATAGAAACTTTGGCCTTATGCCATTGTATTTTCAAACTTCTTTTCTTAAATCAAATTTGTAAATAAACTTAACTATACTTGACTTAAACTTTCAGAAAAGCCAAAAAGAACCAACTCATTCAAACCCTTTTTAGGCCTTTATGCCTTTCAAACTTAATTATTTGTTAAAAACAATGCATCCACTTTGAAATTTGTATCACGAACTACGAGGTTTTGATCCCTCATTTTTATGTTGGTACATAGGCACAAGTCCGAAGGTCTTGTCAAACACAAAAATATAATTAATGAATTCTTTTCTCATCCCCCCATTCTATTTGTTTGTAAACATCAATTTTTTATACCAAATACATATGCACACAAAAGGGCTCCCTAGGAGTACCTAGGACACTTTGGGTGCTAACACCTTCCCTCTGTGTAACCAACCCCCTTGCCTGTAATCTCTGACATTTTATTAGTTTTGATTTGAAAACTTCTTACTTTTTGGGTTTTGTTCGTACTTTTTCCCTTTTCCCTTGGAAACAATAAAAGCGCGGTGGCGACTCTTGTTATTTGATGTCTTGCTTATCCATAGCTTGATGATCATGAATTTACCGCTACAGTCTCTAGTAGAGTTAGAAAATTTCGTGGTTCCGCCAGACTTTGGTTTCCTCATCAGTCGTCGTCAGATTCGTTCCTAGTTAGAGTTCCCTCCGGGTTTTTGAGCAGTTATTTATGATTATCCCTTGTGTGGTTGTCTCCCATTTGATATGGTGTTGACCTAAAATTCCCCGCAGAGTTGATAACACTTTTCCTCGGCAGATCTCCTCCTTCCCCATATAGCGTTGAGCCTTCGGGATGTTGATCTCTCTTTTCTCCAGCAGTTGTTTCCCTCTTTTGTGGATTGACCGAGAATTGTATCGATGATTCAAATCTGCGACATTTTGTATCCTTTGTGATTGTTTTGTCAGCATAATCATCATATAAACATATATACATATAGGTCATTTTAGTTCATTTTGGAACAATACCATTGAGCATGTGATATGGGGGTACATTATAGGTCATTTTGGAACAATACCATTGAACAAGTGATTTTCCTCAACTTCAAAAATGCATAACTCATTCATCCCAAATACAGATGAGGTCAAATTTGTAACCATTTTGAAGGTTTTTGAAAGAGCTATAACTTTTATGAAGACATGTTTCTCATTTGGATCTCACATAAAAAGTTAGCCAAGGTGGAATAAGTGAATATATGGCTTGACACTTAGAAAATATTTTGACATGTTGAAATTTCCAAACTTCCACCTCAAAATTCACCATGATACAAGTTCCAAATGGAAAAGTGTTCAACATAAGAGTTTTTCCTCTTGATCTAACCTTTCCAAAGAGTCCAAATTCATTCATTTTGGACAAGGTTTGAGGGGTCTGCACATGGCTTGAACAGGGCTGTATCAGTTGGTAAGAATCATCCTTCAAACATCCAAACATTCTTGCCTTGCAATCCAATTCTCATTCAGACTTCATCTCACTTGCATTTGGACCTAATTGAGTTGCTTCATGGGCATGTACATGCCCATGCAAGCGTGCACTTCACATTGCCAATTTTGGAAGCATTTTCAAGTGTGCAAATATTACTTACATTTTGCTAAAAATAGAGGTCCCTTGCATCAATTTGAAGGACTTTGCGCGCCATCTTTGCCTCCAACCATTGAAACCCTCATAATTCAAAGGAAAACCTGATAAATTTCACTTGAAATTTGAGTCTGAATCTCACTATTTGGAGATTCAAGAACTCCAGGATCCAAAGCCTTGTACCATTCCTAATCTACTTCTGCAAGCTCCATAAGCAAGATCAAGCACGAATTGAAGCAAGAGAGATCCATTTCTATACAGCATTGAAGGTATTTTTCCTGATTTTTCTTCTCTTTGATTCTCTCTCAATTCTCATAAATTCTCTTGGATCTTTTGTTGTCTGAAGACCTGCCAATGTAGGCAAGAAGATTGAGTTGCTTTGAGGTTAAATCGAAGCAACTCAGTTCATACACCTCAAAATTCAACTCCACGTATCTCTCAATATACTTGGAGTTAGTTTATATTGAGGTCAGATTCGTGATCTACGCTATTTTTTCTTTAAGATTATGTCCTCCTTTTTCATTTATGTGATGGTGATGAGAGAACCAGTCCGGCCAGGGTCATCGGAGAAGATGGCTGGCACTTGGCTCCGGCGATGCGCTGGATGTGTTCTGAACCATTGGATCAATTCAAAAAGTTTTAATCATGAACGTTGCTTGTGATGACCAATTGTGTAACGCGCTGACTAGCGTGTACCATGGAACGCGCGTTCTCCACTACTTGATTTGCCACCTCAATTAATGAGGGAGATCAAGTGGTCCATGTTTTTCTGATTTAATTGATTTTCATTTTATTTCTTTTATTTTCATTAATTTATATTAAATTTAATATTGATCCAAAAAAATATGAGAGTTTCACCAATTTTTTTTAAATAAAATCCTCTTTCATTTTCTAAATTAAAATTATTTTTTGGATCATTATTAATATTTTTCATGATTTAATTGATTTTGTAAATATTTTTAATTGTTTAAAAATACTTTAAAGTTTCCAAAAATTCTGAATTTTTTTCTCCAAGGTCCTTTGACCTTGTTTGACCTATGATAAATCTCATGGCCATTTCGTGGGTGTTTTGATGAGGTTTTAGGAAATTGACCAACCATATTTAATTTAATGCATTATTTTTATTATTTTTAATTGATTAAATGCCAAATAAATTGTGTAGAGCCATTTTAATTGACTTTGTAAGTTTGACTTGTGTTGTTGGGACTTGGTCAAGGTTGATTTGACTTTGTTAGGTTAAGATTATTGGATTTAGGGGATTTATGGAATGTACATTCCATCTTCCAAAATTAATGAATGATCTTAACTTGGTAAAAGTCCTCCTTTGTCCAATTTGTGTTTGATCCATTTCCTATCCCTCTTCATTTCATTCCCATTCTTTATTCATTCATGTCATGGACCTATAATGTCTCTATATCCTAAGGCTAGTTGATTGCAAAATCAACATAAGTATGGATGAGATTAGGTCCCCCACTTTGCATATTCTTTTTGTGTGTGGTATGTTTTATGAGCATAGTTCATCATACTATGTCTCTAACATGCATTAACACCAAAGTTTTATTGCCCGACCTCAAATAGTTGTGACTTCTACATAAGTCCAATTACGATTGCTTAACATAGTGCTAAATTTTAACACAAAAGGCATGGCATTCTAGTTAGTGAGATTGTAAGTCTCCCCTTTTTCATGGTATTGTGTGGAGACCTGGAATTTTTTCCTTCCTTTGGAAGATGTCTTGGTTTAAGGATCCATACTTGTGATAAGTGGGTTGAGTGTTCTCCAAATAATGACTTAAACAAAACAAAAACAAAAGCAATACTAACTTCTAACTCATTAACAACTAACATTTAATTTCAAGTCATTTAATTTCAATTCACTTTAATTTTTAAGCCTTATTCATTTGCCATTATTTATACCATTCAAGTTGTTTATGTTAATGTCATTTTCACTTTGTCCACTTGGACCATATTTTGTGATATATTGTGATTGTGTATATTGTGATTGTTTGTGTGGTCTTTTGACCTTAATGTACATAATAAGAACAAAAACCCTAAAAAATATGTTGTGTGGACTGTTGGTTTGATCTGAGACAATTGGACTTAGAATTTAGGCAACACTTCCTATGCAAAGTACTTGGCCAATGCCAACTTTCCTGAGACCAAATGCTTGTGAATTGAAACTTCATCTGATACATCATTGAAGATCCATTTGAGTTCATCTGCAACATGATCATTGTGAAGCTGTTATTTTGAACCTGTGACTTATGCAATCTTTGAAGTCATCTTCTACATGGGCAAAACTTGAAGAAGATCATGGAGTTGTTAAGCTTGGATGTGGTTTTCTTTATTTGATGCCTTGCTCTTCAACTTGATGTTTGTGTATTGATTGTTGTGTGATTCTAAAGTCCAAGGGAAATTTGGGTTTCTATATGACATTCTTGTCTATTGGATTGTAGCCCATTGGTTAGATTTTTTCAACTCTTAACTTTTAAATCTATGCTTAGGATTAGTCTCTTCATCTCTTTCCCATTTCTTTAATTTCAAAATCTCTCAGTCCTTTTAAAATCTTCTTTACTTGTGACTTTTTTCTAAAAATTTGACCTCATTGCAAATTAGAAACTTTGGCCTTATGCCATTGTATTTTTAAAAAAATATTTTCTTAATCAAACTTGTAAATAAATTTAACTATACTTGAATTACAATTTCATAAAAAAATCCAAAAAGAACTGACACTCATTCAAACCATTTTAGGCCCTTGTGCCTTTCAAACTTAAATTTTGTTAAAAGCAATGCACTCACTTTGAAATTAATACCACGAACTACGAGGTTTTGATCCCTCATTTTTATATTGGTACGTAGGCACAAGTTCGAAGGTCTTGTCAAATATAATTAATGAATTATTTTCTCATCCCCTCATTCTATTTATTGCAAACATCATTTTGTACAATAACACATATGCATACAAAAAAGGGCTTCCTAGGAGTACCTAAAACACTTTGGGTGCTAACACCTTTCCTCTGTGTAACCAACCCCCTTACCTGTAACCTCTGGAATTTTATTAGTTTTGATTTGAAAACTTCTTATCTTTTGGGTTTTGTTCGTACTTTTCCCTTTTCCCTTGGAAACAATAAAAACACGGTGGCGACTCTGGTTTTATTGACGTCTAGCTTATCCATAGTTTGATGGTCATGAATTTACCGCTACAGATGATAATAATGCATTATTTCTTAGAGAACAATTTTGTACACTAATGGTTTTTATCTAGTGTGTAGCTTTTGCTAACAGGTTCTGACTCTGAAGCATTGACGTGTGATGTCATCAGATTCTAGAATCATAACACTCTGACTCTAAAGAGATACAAGTGTTTTACAAGATTTTTGTCAAGTTCTAGAAAGCTCTTAGACAATGGTACTAATGAACGTTTATCATATAGCTTCTGAATGTGACTCTGATTGAAGAACCTCTAAAGGATTGTCAGACTTCAAGATTTTGCGCTCAAGTTCTAAATATTCTGAAGAATCAGATTTGAAGACTCTGAAGACCAGGTTTTGAGGAACTCTGTCAAGAATTTGAAGACCGAAGTTCTGAAGATTTTGTCAACTAGTCCTTTGATCCTTCTAAGCATGACTCACATCATTTCACCCGAAGCCTCTGAATATTAGAAGATAATATCAAAAGGTTTTGTTTCATAAAAATAGTACACAGTACAAGATCACCCCTCCCTCCACTACACTGATTTTGTGGGCTAAGGGCAATATTATTGTACCATTTTTTCTCCTATATGCAAACAGTTATACAAAGAGACAACTAAAATTTTCTATTCCAATTCTACCATCCAACTGATCTTTTAACTTCCTGAACAACAGAGACTTGGAAGATTGGAAGAAGTTGATAACACTCACACTATTGAACATACACACACTCTTCTGCTAAAGTATATTTTTGTGTATAGTCTTTGTAAACACACATAGAGTTGTTGCTCGTTATTGTGTGAGATATTAATTATATTTAACTTGTGTTAAAATGCTTTCTTAGAAGCAATACTTGTAAACACGCACTTATAAATATCAAAGTTGTTTGAGTGGTTTCCTTAAGTGACTGTGTTTTAGTCAGATAGACTCAAGAAGACAAAGACGGTTTTTATTTGTGGTGTCTATAATAAGTTTCGGTTATAGTGGATTAAGTATTTGTTGAGAAGGAAAAATCACCTTGGTAGGGTGGACTAGAGGTAGCTTCGTTAACAGCGGACCAGTATAAAAATAACTTTGTTATATTTCTTGTTTGTGTTATTGGTTGATTGAGTTGGTTTTGAAAAAGACTTTGTTTTTAGAAACCAAATTCAAACCCCATTTCTTGTGTTTCTTGCCACCTTCAATTGGCATCAGAGCTCTGATTCCGGTCTTGATAAGATATCAAACACTTATTGTCAGATAAAGATCTAGTGTGAAACACAATGGCTGCCCTTCCACCACCAGTTGCTCAAACAAATGATGGAGATGATTCCAATGCTAAACCTCCTATTTTTTATGGAGACAAATTTGACTATTGTAAGGATAGAATAGATATTTTCTTTCTAGGTCACGATGTTGATCTATGGGATATGGTAGTTGATGGCTATGAACACCCAGTAGACGCAAGTGACAATAAAGTTGAAAGAAGAGTGATGACAGATCAATAGAAGAAAGATTATAAGAATCACCACAAAGCAAGAACTATCTTGCTAAATGATATTTCATACATTGAGTATGAAAAGATCACCAACAGAGATACTGCAAAATATATATTTGATTCTCTGAGGATGACGCATGAAGGGAACACACAAGTCAAAGAAACAAACGCTCTTGCCTTGATTCAAAAATACGAAGCGTTCAAGATGGAGGACGAGGAAACTGTTGAGAACATGTTCTCAAGGTTTCAAACTCTTGTTGCAGGACTTAAGGTTCTGGACAAAGGGTATTCTACTGCTGATCATGTTAATAAGATCATTGGGAGTCTACCTAAGAGTTGGAGGCCTATAGTAACTGCTCTGAGGTTATCAAAGGATCTTAACAATACTTCTCTTGAAGAACTGATTAGTTCTTTAAGAAGTCATGGGATTAAGCTCAAATAAGATAAGACCAAGAGAAAGAGAAAATTTGTTGATCTGAAGTCTTCATGAAGATTTGAGAAGACAAAGGTTCTTCAAGCAGAAACTGATGGAGAGTCTGAAGAGAAATCAGAAGCAGAAGATGAATTGGCTCTTCTATCCAGGCGCGTTAATCAGCTCTAGAAGAAAAGGCAAGGAAAATTCATAGGATAAAGAAGGACATATGGTCGTTCTGAGTCCACTTCTGGATCCAAGAGGATGGATCAGGCAAAGAACACATGTGCTTTGAGTGCAAAGATCCAGGCGACCTCAAGAATGAATATCCCAAGTTAAAGAAAGAAAGGCCTAGGACGAACTTCAGATGAAATAAGAAGGGTTTGATGGATACATGGGATGATTCGGACTATTTAGAAGATGATTATGAAGAAGAGAAGGCTAACATGGCGTTGATGTCTTGCACAGAAGCTCATGCATAAACGATTCAAACAGAATTAGAATCTGAGTCAGATTCCAAAGAGGTTTTTTTCTTAACTTTCTCGTTCTGAGCTTGAATCTAGTCTATCAGAAGTTATGGAAAAATATCAAAATCTTCTAGACAAATACAAGGATCTGAAGAAGATTCATGTATCTGAATCAGAAGCTTATTGTAAGCTTCAGAAAGACTTTTCAAGTCAGAGTGAAGAAAATCTCATTTTGAAAAACAACAACTTTGTGCCTCAAAGCAAGAGTCTCAAACCTGAAAAGAAAATTCTTTCAAAAGTCTTTATAGGTTCTGGTGATATCATAAAGAAATATGATAAATATTTCTAGAAATTTCTTGCTAGAAGCCTGAATAGAAGTTTAATGGCTTCCATGATTTATGGCGTTAGCAGAAACGGATCAATGGGGTATTGGCTATGATTTTGATGACGAATCTGATTCTAAAAAAGATGATAAGCCCAATACTCTCCAGTCATATTTTGTCCCTTCTTGTGGAAAATGGAGTTATTCCTAAAGGTAGAATTGCTTTTAAACCTAAGGCTAAAGTGAAACCTCATTCACGTTTCAATTATGCAAACATGTATACATATCCTACACAAAAACCCAAGTTTGTTAAGAACTCTAAGAAGACTAACCCCAAAGGACCCAGAAAGGTGTGGGTATTTAAGGACAAGATAATATATGTTGCAGATATCCTTAACAACGGAGTTGAGACACTAGCCATGGTACCTGGACATTGGATGCTCGCAACACATGACACGAAGAAGGCATATGTTCCAAAGCCTAGAACTTAAGCCTGAAGGTGTCTCCAGTTTCAGAGGTGATCAGGAAGGGAAGATCATTGGCTCCAAAACAGTAGGTAATGGTACACTCCCTTCCATTACTAATGTTCTTTTAGTTGAAAGATTAATACATAATCTATTGTCCATAATCCAATTAAGTGACAATGGTTATGACATTATTTTCAATCAAAAGTCTTGTAAAGATGTCAGTTAAAAAGATGGCTCAGTTCTTTTCAATCGAAAGAGGAAGAATAACATTTATAAGATAAGACTTTATGATTTTAAGAATCAAAATTTAAAATTTCTTATGTCTGTAAATGAAGAGTAATGGACGTGGCATAGTCGATTGAGCCATGTTAACATGAGGAGTATTTCTCATCTAAATAAGCTTAATTTAGTCAGAGGCCTACCAAATCTGAAATTTGCTTCAGATGCTCATTGTGAAGCGTGTTAGAAAGGTAAGTTTTCCAAAACTTCTTTCAAGGCTAAAAATGTTGTTTCAATCTCCAAACCATTGAAGCTTCTTCACATTGACTTGTTTGGTCTAGTGAAAATTGCATATGTCAATGGTAAGTATGGAGTAGTCATTGTTGATGACTATAGCAGATGGACATGGGTAAAATTTCTCAGACACAAGGATGAGTCACATTTTTTCTACCTTCTGCTCCCAAGTGCAAAATGAGAAGGATCTCAAAATTGTGAAAGTCAGAAGTGATCATGGTGGAAAATTTGAAAACAAATATTTTGAAAAAATCTTTGATGCTAATGGCATTCCCATGATTTCTCCTGCCCTAGAACTCCATAATAAAATGGAGTTGTAAAGGGGAAGAATAGGACTCTACAAGAGATGGCCAGAACCATGATCAATGAGACTAATTTTGCTAAGCAGTTTTGGGCAGAGGCAGTCAACACAGCGTGTTATATTCATAACAAGATCTCTATAAGACCTATTATGGGTAAGAGTCCTTATGAATTATGGAAGAATCTGAAGCCCGACATTTCATATTTTCATCCTTTTGTATGCTCTTGCTTTATACTGAACACTAAAGAGAATCTGAGAAAGTTTGATATGAAGGCACAAAAGTGCATCATGTTAGGGTACTCTGAACGTTCAAAAGGCTATAGAGTATACAACACAGAGACACATATTGTTGAATAATCAATACATGTCAGATTAGATGATAAGCTTGACTCTGAAAAGTCAAAGGTAGTTGAGAAATTTATAGATCTGGAGATCACTTATTCAGGTTCTGAAGGAAAGACTTCATAAGACAAAGAAGCTGAAGCAAAAGACTTTGAAGCTCCTCAACCAGAAGCTACTGAAGTTCAGACTCCTCTAAGAAGGCACAAATAGAGATCTTCATATTTTGAAGAATTGATTATGGGAGACAAATCTGAACTTGTCAGAACCAGATCCTCATTCAAACCTTCTAAAGAGACTCTTCTGGGTTTGGTGTCTCTAATAGAGTCTACATCAGTTGATGAAGCGCTTCTGGATACATAATGGATTCTGGATATGCAAGAGGAACTCAATGAATCATCTAGATATGATGTGTGAGGTCTAGTGCCAAGACCCAAAGGAACTCATGTTATTGGAACAAAGTGGGTCTTCAGAAACAAGTTGAATAAACAATGAGAGGTAGTAAGAAATAAAGCTCAACTAGTAGCATAAGGTTATAGTCAGCAAGAGGGGATTGACTATATAAAAACCTTTGCACCAGTTGTCAGGTTTGAGTCTATTCGTCTTTTAATTTCCTTTGTTGTTAATCATAACATCATCTTGTATCAGATGGATGTTAAAAGTGCATTTCTGAATAGATACATTACTGAAGAAGTGTATGTACACTAACCCCCTAGTTTTGGAAATCCTAAAAATCCAGGTTTTTTTTCAAACTTAAGAAATCATTGTATGGTCTGAAACAAGATCCCAAAGCATGGAATGAAAGACTAAGCAATTTTATTTTAGAAGATGATTTCATCAGAGGGGAGGTTGATACAACTCTTTTCTATAAGTCATTCAAAAATGATATTCTTCTTGTTGTTCAAATTTACGTTGATGATATCATTTTTGGTTCTGCTAATGCTACTTTGTGAAAGGAATTTGCTAAGTCTATGCAGGTAGAGTTTGAGATGAGTCTGGTGGGAGAAATCAAGTTCTTTATAGGTATTCAGATCAATCAAAGTCCAGAAGGAATTTACATCCATCAGAGAAAGTACACCAAAGAGCTTCTGAAGAAGTTTGACATGTCAGAATGCAAGATGTCAAAAACTCATATGCATCCTACATGTATCCTTGAGAAGGATGAGGTAAGTGCTAAGGTAGAACATAAGGTATACAGAGGTATGATTGGTTCTCTTATATACTTAAATGCTTCTATACCTGACATTTTGTTTAGTCTCTGTTTGTATGCTCTCTTATCAGATCCTAGAGAGTCTCACTTAACAACTGTTAAGAGGATCTTCAAGTATCTGAAAGGTACAATTGACCTTAGCTTGTGTTATAAAAAATCTAAATACTACAAGCAGGTGGGTTATTGTGATGCTGATTATGCTGGATACATACTATAGCAATAAATTCATGACCATCAAACTATGGATAAGCTTAACGCCAATTAAACCAGAGTCGTCACCGCACTTTTATTATTTCCAAAGGAAAAGGGAAAAGTACGAAGAAAACCCAAAGATAATAAGTTTTCAAATCAAAACTAATAAAATGTCAGAGATTACAGGTAAGGGGGTTGATTACACAGAGGGAAGATGTTAGCACCCAAAGTGTCCTAGGGAGCCCTTTTTGTATGCAAGTGTTTTGGTCAAAATGATGTTTGGAAAAAAAATATAGAGTGGGAGGATGAGAAAAGAATTCATTAATTATATTTTTTTGTTTGACAACACCTTCGATCTTATGCCTACATACCAACATAAAAATGATGGATCAAAACCCTGTAGTTTGTGGTAAAAATTTCAAAGAAGTTGGTGAATTGATTTTAATCAAAAGTTTAAATGAAAAGGCACAAAGGCCAAAGATTTGAATGGGGTTGTTAGTTCTTTTTGTATTTTGAAATTAAAGTCATTATGGTTATGGTCATTCACAAGTTTGATTTAAGAAAAAGTTTAAAAATTCAATGGCATAAGGACAAAGTTTCTAATCATTAAAACATGTCTAAGTTAAAAAACACAAACAAAGAAGGTTTTGAAAAGAGAGAGAGATTTGAAATTAAAGAAGTGGGAGGGGATGAAGAGACTATCCTAGATAAAAATTAAAAGTTAAGAGTTGAATAGATCTAACCAATGGGATGTAATCCAACATACAAGAATGTCATATAGAAACCCATTTTCCTTTGGACCTTAGAAAGCAACAAGCATAAGCAATATCCAAGCAAACCATATGAAGACCAAGGCATCAAATAATATAACCATAATATCCAATCAATAACTCCAATAGATAGTAGTCTTCAATGTCTTCAAATGTATCAGATGAAATATTCCTTGGTGAACTCAGAAGTATCATCAGACATCAATAATAATAACATTACAACAATTAAGCACAAAGACTAAGTGACAGATGAATCAAGGGAACTCAAGGTCTTGCATTAGATGAAAGGCACAATCAAGGATAACTCAGACTTAGATGATGGCATTGGCCAAGTCCTTTAGCATAAGGAATGTTGCCTACTCCTAAGTCCAAAAGTTCAGATTAAGTCCAACAGTCCACCAAGATTTTTTTAGGTTTTTTTTTATTATTAGGTTTTTTAAGGTCCTAAGACCATAGACAAAAACAAAGACAAGCAAACAATATATACAATTACAAGATATGGCTCAAATGAGTAAAGTGAAAAGGACTTGAAACATAAACAAGTTGCATGAAATGTAAATGGCAATGAATGATAAAGGTACTGAATTTAAAGTGCATAAAGTAAATGACTTGAAAGTAAAACAACATTAATAAAAAGTTAGTCAATGGTTAGTCAAATGTTAGTGAAGAGTTTTAATTGTTTAAGTCATTCTTTGGAGAACACTCAACCATTCATTCACAAGTATGAATCCATGAACCAAGACATCATCTATGAGAAGGGCTCCAACTTGGATAAATCAATAAGTATGCCACTAGCTCTTATGAATGAAAAAAAGGTCAAGTTTTCACATAATGCCTTGAAGAATGGGAGACTTACAATCTCACTTACTAGAATGATATGCCTTGTGGGACAAATTTAGCTCTATGTTAAGCAATTGTAATTGGACTTATGTAGAAGTCATAACTATCTGAGGCTGGGCAATAAAAATATAGGTGTTAATGCATGTTAGAGATTTGGTACAAAGAACCAAACTCCTAAAACATACCACACACTACAAAAAAGGGGAGGGGCCTATCTCAGTCAGGCTCATGTTGATTCATCTGACACAAGGTCATTGATGAATCAACTAGCATTTGGATATTAGAGTAATAATTGGTCAATGATGGATTGGGAAATAATAGGGATGCAGATGAAGAGAGGAGGGAAAATAGAAACCCAAATTGATCATAGGAGGAAATTCATCTTTTCAATACTATCCATTCATTTTGGAAGATCAAATGTACATTTTATCAATCCCCTAAATCCAATAGTATTGGTCAAACAAAAGTCAAATCAACCATGAATGAGGCAAACAAAAAGTCAAACATCACAAGACCAATTAAATAGCTCAAAATAATTTTTAAACAATTATAAATTAAAAATCAAATTTAAAATGAATTAAAATGCATTTTAAAATGGACAAAACCTCAAATCCCTTCAAAACACCAAATAAATAGCCAAGGGGTTTATCCTAGGTCAAACAAGGTCAAAGGACCTTAGATAAAAGTTTTCATAATTTTTGGAAAGTCAGAAGTATTTTAAAATATTTAAAAACAAGTCAAAATTTATTTAATTTACAAAAAATATCAAAATTAATCCAAAAAATTATTTTTATTCAAAATATTGAAGAGGAAAATATTTAAAGATTTTTTGTGAAAGTCCCATATTTTTTGGATTAAAAATGAAATTTCTATAAATAAAATAAAATAAGTGGATTAAACAGAAAATCAGAAAATAAAAAGAAATTCAAAAAAATAAGGGCCATAAGATATCCCTCATTAATTGAGGTGGCAGATTTGATGACCACGCGCATAGGAAATATGGTGCGCTCAAGTCAAACGTGCTGCAAACACGGTCATCTGAACCAAGGGACGAGATTAAAACGTTGGAGCAAGATCAGATGGATGGAGACATGCCAACACATCACCGGAGCTAGGGCTCTGGTTATCTTCTCCAATGGACCTCACCAGACTGGTCCACCACCAACCACCAAGAAAATAAAAAGTGAGCATACTATTTTAAAGGAAAAATGCTCAGGAGGTCGAATCTGGCCTCAATTTCTCCTAATTCCAAGTATATTGAAAGATACAAGGATTTGAATTTTGAGGTGCATGATCTGAGTTGCTTCGATTTGACCTCAAAGCAACTCAATATTGTTGCCTACATTTGGTAGGTCTTCAGACAACCAATAAACAAGCAAAATAGTTAATAAATGAGGGAGAATCGAAGAGGAGAAAAATCTAAAAATTCATCTTCAGTTTGCTTCAATTGAGCTTGATCTTGCTTCCAATTTTCTTTGGCTCGACTCTACTAGCTTGCAGGAAGTGAAATGGATCAATGAAAGGCTTGGATTCTTGGAGTTTCAATTCCAAAATAGAATGAGAATTGAAACTCGATTTCAAGTGAAATCTTCAAGTTTATCCTTTAATGGAGGTTAGAGAGGCAATGGTGCTTTCCACACCTTTTGAAAACTTGGCCAAATTTAATAACTTGTGTGCATGGGTGCATGGGAATGCATTAGGCCCAAAATGATGATTGCATTGAGTCCAAATTCACGCACAAACCATGTTGAGATCACATCATGAAGCCATGTAATGGTAATTGGAAATTAAGTTCAAAAGTTGCCAAAACAAGCCATGAGAAGAATCCATGCGCAAGTCCATCAATTCTTGTACAAATGAAGTGATATTGGAATCTTTGTAAAGGTGACATGAAGGGGAACAACTTTGATGTTGAATACTTTTTCATTTGGAACTTGGATCATGATGAATTTTGAGGTGGAAGTTGGAGAAATCAAACATAGTTGAAAATTTTTGAAGTACAAAGTCAAATGATCACTTCTTCCACCATGAATAATGTTTGCTATGAGCTTCAAATGAAAATTGTTCCTTCACCAAAGTTGTATCTCTTTCATTCCTATTAAATTAGGTCATAAATTTGACATCATTTGGATCTTGCAAAAGGGAGTTATGGATTTTAGAAGTTGAGGAAAATTGCTTGTTTAATGATGATGACCCAAAATGACCTATAATGTTTCCTCTTGGTACACGCCCTTGCATGTTTAATTTTATCTTTATCCAAGATCCAAAGTTGGATAAGACGTCTTTAATTTGATCATGAAACTTGGATGGACTTCATATCATAAAAATTGAGCAAGTTATGGTTCTTGGAAGTTGACTTCCTAACCAGGGCACAAACAAAATGACCTATAATCTTTCACCATAAAAGTTGACTTTACAAGCAAAATAACTCTTTATATCAACATTAAATTTGTTTTAATGTCATAAAAAGTAACTTTGCTCTTGGAATCATTTTCATATGACAAAAATTGTAGGATATAGGGTCTAGGGTCCCTAGATTTGACTAGTTGAATTCCTCTCGTCAACCTCTTCGAACCAACTTGCAAATTTGAGGTTACTTTGATCTTTGGGGCTCATTTATAATAATATATGCTTTAGGAGATTTATAATGAATTACTCCTTGACATCTTTGACCAAATGATGAAGAGATTTATTGAGGAAGTCACACAAGATACCTAGATGAATTAGGGCTTCCAAGGCAAACAAGCTTCAAACTCTTGGTGAATTCTTGATCAAAATGACAAATAAAGAACATGGGGATCCATATATGATGCTTAGAATCATTATGAACCTTTCCTTGATTGATATCTTTGCATTTAGTATCTTAAGCCCTAGATATGAACTTGGTGGGGGCACAGATGGGCACCCGCATCTACAAAAGAAATAACACTACACATAGACATATTTTTGGTATTTTGGTTAGTAAAAAAAATAAAATAAAGTATTATACAATCAAAAAGTTCTTGGTGATCTATCCCAATGTAAACTCAAATAAATGAGAGGTGAAGAGGATACCAAGGTGTGATCCCAACGCCAATGCAAATGATGAGATATCAGAAGGGATCTTAGGGTCAAAATTTGGGTCTTACACATACTTGAGAGGAAAAGCATTTTTGGAAGCTGACAGTTTTTGGAAGATAACCTGATCTCATGATCCAGCAAAAGGCAATCAACAATAGAACTTTCAACTACTAAAGATGAATACATTGCAGCTTCTAGATCCAACACTTAGATGCTCTGGATGAAAAGTCAAATAGAAGATTTTCATATATATGAGAGTAACATTCATATACTCTATGATAATACTTTTGCTATTTGTTTATCTAAGAATCCCATTTTTCATTTTAGAGCAAAACATATTGAGATAAAACATCACTTTATACGTGACTATGTTCAGAAGGGAATTTTAAATTTAAAATTTATTGATACAGACCATCAATGTGCTGATATCTTTACAAAATCCCTTGCTGAAGGTAGATTTTTTTTCATTCTAAAAATTTGAAAATGGACTTATGTCCAGAATGAAAAAGATGTTATTCTCATAATGTTAATCTCTCAGAATTGAAAAATGAGACTTTGAGTTTTGTTGGTTGTTCTAAACGTGTGAGTCTTCTGAAGTGAGAAGGTTTCATAAGTTCAGATGTATCCAGTCAAAACTTATTTAGTTAAACAAATTTTCTTTATGGATACTGAACAGTTTCACATTAAATAGTTGTCAATCAGTCTCGATTAGTGGAATAGTTTTAAGTCATCTGTCTTAGAAAACTGAAATGTTTCTAATCTAATGATGTGACACGTTGGGTGAATAAATCTTGGGATTAAGTAAAATCTTCACGCTTTACCCCTTTGTAGGAATTTTTTGTTATTCTCTAAACTTTTTCATGATTGCAAAAAAAAATTATTTAAACCCACTTCACACACTTTCGCTACTATCAAAGCCTACACTTTCTCTCTTTGAGCTAAAAAATATCAGCAAACCCTAAAACCATTTTCTTCATCAATAATGGAATCTTCACAACAATCTTCTCACCAAAATCAAGAACAACAACAACCTTAGAAACAAGAGCAAGTACTTGAAGGACTTCAAGAACTCACTTTGTCTATTCTAGTTGAAACGTTAATAGTTTTGTGTGAATTTTTGATGGAATTTGGAACTTTGAGATTTCAAGGATGGGATTAAACATCTAAAAGGACCAGTTTACGATGAGTTAGTTAAGTGATTCTGGATTTTTGCTGAAGCTATGAATCTTCAAGTGACGTCATATGTATTAGGACAAGATCTCCATTTCTGAGAAATTTATTGCTACACTTCTAGGTCATGATGATTCTAGAAAGCGGTGTTTTGGTATGCTTTCCAAGAAGAGTAAGATGGAAGAAATTGAAGAAGTTATCTTCATGAATGGAAAGCCTTCCTCAAATCCTAAGAAACTTCATGAAAGTATTAGGATCTGGTTCAAGATTATTCTTGGATGCGTTCATCCCAGACCTTCTTCTAACTCTCAAGATTACATTAACATTAATCAAAAGTACATGTTTACTATCTGTCAAGTGGTGACAAGATAAATTTGCCCTCAATTATTTTCAAGTATCTGAGGTAAATGGTTAAGGAAACAAGAAATAGAGCTGCTAAGATAAGAAATTGGATACCTTTGGGTAGGTTGATTTCTGACATCTTGTTTGAATGAAAAATGATGCAGAAGCTTATGGATGCAGGAATGATCAAGGAAGTTGATTTTGTAATTGGGAAGATTTTCAATGGACATACTCTGAAGAACATGTCCTTGATTACAAATGTTGTTGACTCTTCAGAACTTCTAGACATGACATATGTCGATTTTAGAAGGATTCCAGTGGATGATTATTCTCTCTCCTCAAAGGAAGAGTCTAAGGAGGTTCTGGAACATTACAATGAAGATTGTTTGGCAAATGGTTGTCCTCAGGATGTGTTACCTTATGTTGAGCTTCTGGATCACCCTGTTGATGTGTACTCTTAGAAATAAAAAGTAAGCCTATATCTTCTAGTGAAGGACCTTTTGGACCTACCAGAACTCCCACCAAAGTTGCTAGGACTTTTGGACTCAACATTCTGAGAGACACAATGAGACCATAAGCAGAGTATGTCCGTTTTGAGACTGCTAGGTCTTCTAAAGTGACTCCTTATGGGAATCATGGTAAGTCACCTATGACTGAGACTCCTTTTTATTCTATTAGTTATGTTACTTCTACTTCATTTATTCCTCAACAACCTTCTCCACCACTATGCATTCCTTTTATAACAATAACCACTCCTTCTTCTAGATCCTCTAGTGTTTCTAAAATAATCATCACACGTATACCATCCAATTCTGTCACAATCCCCATTCTCATTCCAACTTTTATTGAATCAATAACCATCACACCACTAACCTTAAATGTTTGTACAACTTCTATAACTATTTCCACTACCAAATCCTCTGATATAGAAAGCCATCCCTCTAACTCTGAATTTTCCACACCTATTTCATTCACCTTAACCATGCTAGAAGCCCGTGCCTTTTGAGAAGAAACACCCTTTACACCAACCTCACCCCACCAACCCATTGATGAACATGTCATTGATATATTCTTATGAAACCTCCACCTCTGATTCTTATGACCAAACCATTGAAATTTCATCTGACACCAAGATTCAATCTGAACGTAATCCAAACCTTGAGGAATATGATGATTTAGTTAGACAGTCTGAATCAGATGTTAAGGTCATGGAAATCCCATACAGAAACTCTTGTCTCTATTCTGATCTAACTTTCATTCAAACTACCATTCTTCTTACACCATTGGATAAATTATTTGCTTAGTTTGAAGGCAAGGTTGCTGGCAGACTTAAAGCTCTCACTGAGGCTTGCACTTCTAACACAAACCTCTATGAAGTTTGTTCTTTGACCAACAACTTCAGAAGTTGGATAGAATTCAATTCTTAAGAGTTGGAGATTTCTTGCCTGAAGGAAGCTAAAAGGAACTTCCATGTAAGAATATTTGGTATTGTTGAACCTTTACTTCATAAGGTTCCTCCAACATTTCTACTTGCTACTCCAGAAGTGACTTCACCTCCTTCTTCAGCCCATATTACTATTGTTGCTTCTGAGACTACTCTTGAAGTTGGAAATAACTATGGGGTCATGAAGACTGTAGTTTCTGATGAATTCATTTTGAAGACTTTGGAGCATCTGGCGGATGAGAATTTTGAATTTAAAGAGAGACTCAAGCATCGAGATGAGAAGACATCAAAGATTGAAGGGCTTCTTGGAGAGATCTTATCAATACTACCACCCCCTCATAAACCCTAGTTTTAAAACTTTGTGTTTTCTTTCATTTTTGTACTGAGTTATCTTTTTGATGAAATGAAATTCTATTCTTGGTTTACTTTGTTAGAACAAGATTTTGATTATGCAATTTATACTTAAGTTTTAAGGATAACAAAGGATGAAACATTTTGGTACCCTGACAAAATTCTCTAAGTGTTCAGGGCTCTAATGATTAATGCATCTGAAGAAACAAAGTCTAAGCATTAAGCAAGTCCATAACAGCTAAACTAAAAGGTGAAAATGTCACTTTGATGACTCAAGGCTCTGACCTTCTGAAACTGAAAGATCTCTCATCTGAAGTCTCTAAGGCTCACTATATCTGAGGAACATAAAGTCAAAGACTAATCAAGAGCTTCTAATGAAAGCATCAGGCAACCATCTGAAGAAGACAATATTTGAGTGAAGTATCTGAACTCCGTGCACTCTGACTCTCACCTATCAGATCAGATCAAGACTTAACAACAAAGTATTCCAAAAATGGTATAAATCTATATATGGAGAAAATTAAGTGCTCTCCTAATCTGTTATTGAAAGGACACCAAACTTAATAATAATTAAGTCCCATCATTGGAAAGATATCAACATCAATGCCTCGTCCAACGGTATCATCTTCAAGCACTATAAAAAGGTCCAACCATCATCATATCAACACACAAAACAATTCAACAAGAATTCTACTCATCAAAAGTCATATACTCATTAATTCTTGCTTCACTTTTTCACATGAGTTTTTGCTCATTAGTGTGAGATTAAATTGTTCTTACTGTGTTCATATTTGCTTACCTAGAAGCATTAAACACCTTCTTGTATTTCTATAATATTTGTTGTAATATTTTCTCAAGTGACTTGTGAAGTCTGTAGACTTGAGAGAGCTAAGAGGTCTTTGCACTCTTAGACGTTGTTGTAATATTTCAAGATTAATGGATTAAGTCCTTTTTGAAGGCGAAATCTCCTTGGTAGGGTGGACTGGAGTAGCTTTGAATTTCAAGGGAACCAGGATAACTTCTGTGTTGTTTGTCTTTAAATTATATATGGAGAAACTCCAAAAGTTTTTATTGTCTGTGAAAACAATTCACCTTCTCCTTTCTGAAGACTCTGAGGACCAGGTTCTGAGGAACTGTGTCAAGACTCTAAAGACCGAAGTTCTGAAGATTCTGTCAACTAGTGTCTGGATCCTTCTAAGCATGCTTCAACATTATTTCATCGGAAGCCTCTAAATATTAGAAGATAAGATCAAAAGGTTTTAGGTAAAAATAATAATACACAGTACCAGATCACCCTTCCCTCTACTACACTGATTTTGTGGGCTAAGAGCATTACTATTGTACCATTTTGTATCCTATATGCAAACTGTTATACAAAGATATAGTTGCAATTTGCTATTCTAATTCTACCCTCTAACGAATCTTTTAATTGCCTATATAAAGGAGACTTGGAAGGTTGGAATAAGTTGCTAACGCTCACACTATTGAACATACACACGCTCTTCTGCTAAAGTATATTTTGTGTATAGTCTTTGTAAATACACATAGATTGTTGCTAGTTATTGTGTGATATATCCGTTGTATTTAACTTATGTTAATCTACTTTCTTATAAGCAATATTTGTAAACACACACTTGTAAATCTCAAAGTTATTTGAGTGGTTTCCTTGAGTGACTAGGTTTTAGTTAGATAGACTCAAGAAGACAAAGACGATTTGTCTTAGTGGTGTCTGTAATCAGTTTCGGTTATAGTGGATTAAGTCCTTGTTGATAAGGAAAAATCACCTTGGTAGGGTGGACGGGAGGTAACTTCGTTAACATCGAACCAGTATAAAAATAACTCTGTTATTTTTCTTATTCATGTTATTGGTTGATCGAGTTGGTTTTGAAAAATGCTTTGTTTTGAGAAACACAATTCAAACCCCCCATTTCTTGTGTTTTTTTCCACCTTCAATCACCACCAGTGGTGGAACAATCAATAACATGAAACTTATACATGTACGGTTCAAACTTACAATTTTTTTTATTAAGGGAATGAAAAAACAGCTTAGCTTCTGATATGAAAACAACATATGAGTGTTGAGTTTGAAAAAGCTTCTTTAGAGCCCGAACTATCTTAGAGTTTCCCAACCCTCGACACTTCCAACTTTAAATCTTAGTTGTCCTTGGCTAGATCCTATAGGGTGTTGAGTTTGAATAAGCTTCTTTAGAGCCCAAACTATCTTAGAGTTTCCCAACCCTCGACACTTCCAACTTTAAATCTTAGTTGTCCTTGGCTAGATCCTATAGGGTGTTGAGTTTGAATAAGCTTCTTTAGAGCCCGAACTATCTTAGAGTTTCCCAACCATCGACACTTCCAACTTTAAATCTTAGTTGTCCTTGGCTAGATCCTATAGAAGAGTCTGTCATTTTTGTTGATACCATGTTTGTGCTTCCTTTAATATATAGTTTTTTTTGTAGTTATGATGTTCGCTTATTTAAAATCTTTATTTTCTGTGAGCTATAATTTTACAAGCATCCATATCTGGGTGGATTTCATTGGGTTGCTGCTGTTTTTGTTTTCCTTTTGATCCATGATTCGTTTGCCATACTCTTTTGATAAAAGCCATGGTCCGTATGGATTTTTTATGTTAGGGCCTAGGCTCTTTTGGTTTTCTTTTGGACAATAATCTTCACTGTGGACAATAATATGGCAGTTGGAACAGAACATAAGTAGTCTTTCAAGTTTGAAATCAACCCGTGTTTGATCATCTTTGACGTTGCATATGTGCATCCCCGGTTTGATAGGCTGCTTAATGTCATTAAGAATTTTAACTTTGATAAGTGTGACTCTATTATGGTTGCTATACATTTCTGATTCTAAAACAGTTCCCAGTTTTGTTCAAATTTTTGTCCCCATTTATGTTGATCAAGAAATCGGCTACAAGAACAGAGCTCAGGCACAACAAAATAAATCTCTTGAAGAAGCAGTATATACCTCAAGAACAACGAATAAATAAAATAGTTGCACCAAAATCCACGAATGCAGAAAGAATCAATCAGAGGGATGCTGAAAAAGGACAAACGACAAACACCAAATCAACAACATTCAACAATTTTGCCGAAGATCAGAATGGGAAACAACGGCTCTCATAGAAGAAACAAACCTTAGGGGGCAGAAAAGTAGCAGTGTAAGGGTGAAAAACGAGGGAGGATTGAGAGACTCGATCAGAAAAAGTCAGATTCTTGGAACTTTGATTTATTTTTCACAGTTAAATCATTAATGGTGTAACGACGATAACATCAAATAAATAGTATTTGAACATTCAAAAAATCATAAATGTCATTACTTAATTTGAATAAAACATATCATTAAATGTTTAAAAAATCTTTAACAACTCAAATCAAGTATATGAGAAACTAAATATCCTCTAAAACAAATGTGAAATGGATAAGAAGTCTCTCAATTTAAATAAATGAATGAAGTTGATTTAAGCTTCGGTTTTTATAATTATTGAAAAAAGTAATTATAATAAAAATAAATTTATATTAGAGGTTGTGCTAGACAATGAGTTTGGTTTGCAGGGTCAAAACATCAATTTTGCTACCCAAATTAAACAACATTGGGTTAGAACTGATTGACTCAAATTAGATCTGTATTTAATTAGATTGAGTTAAAATATAGATTAAGTTGGTTGAAGATATTATATTCGTGGGTTGACTTGTATGCTTCAACACCTCTAACTAGGACACTTTTGTAGTGGTTCATAAATCATAATAAATCATTATGTAATTAAAAAATAGAAAAAATATATTAATATCTAAATACATCTCATTTATTATTATATTTTAGATTATTTTAGTTAATTTAATTTATATTTATAGTAAAAGAGTTATATATAAAATCTCATTTAGTCAAATTTAAAGGTGATGGTTAATTTTCAACACTTTTGTATTATTTTTCTCATTTGAAAGTTATATTTCATCTATACTACAAATTTGTTAAGAAACTATCATCATTATATGGATCTTAGAATATATGATTCTCACAAACATAAGTACATTAAAATGTGTATCTTGTTTTATGATAAAGATTAAAGACTATCGTAATCCACCGATACACAATCTATCCCCTTTCTATTTGTGCTTTCTCAAAATCCTTTCTTAATGGATATTTGGTAGAGAAACTATTATGGAATGAATAAAATCATTTGTTCAATTATCGTTTTATGACTCCCATCAAGTTATCATTATTTATAGATGTCTTTCATCCCCTTTCACAACAACACATTTTCTTTATAGATGTTATTCATGCTCATTCACAATATTACTTTTTCACTTTATTTGAATAATACATTTTCACTTTATTTTAATAACACCACTTCACATGTTAGTTTAATAATACCCCTGCATGTTATTTAAATAACACTACTTCGTGTTATTTCAATAACACCTCTTCATATTATTTGAACATCACTCTTTCATAATACTTCTTCACATGAGTCATATTATATATTTAATTATTAAATAGTGTTACATTCTCCCACTTAAATCATGTAACTTAACAATATATCAGTTATAATGTGTATTAACGAATCTTACATGCATTAGTTCTATCATTCATCATAAATAAAAATATAAGCTAATAAGAGTCATGATGGTTATATATCATTTAATCGATATATTTCCTTTCATGTACTAGTATAATGACATTTCTCCTCAATATGATCATAAGTTGAGAAATGTTTAATGGGTTAAACAATAATGTCATTATTAATAACATAATTGGTTCTCATTATCATTAATTGCATGAATACATAAGTAGAAAACAAAACAAATTAGAAACATTACATAAATGAGCTCAGAGTGTAACATACATCAATAAATCATCTTAATTATTTAACCGTCATAATACTCATGTTTTCTACATGCTCACCAAATAGTTTAGGTGGGAACCCTTTTGTCAAAGGATCATTAATCATAAGATTTATGCTAATATGATTAATTGACAATCATTGTTTCCGAACCTCTTCTTTAACGATAAAGTACTTAAATTACATATGATTAGCACCATTAGAATACATGTCATTTCTTAGAGAAGATAACTGTTGCAAAATTATCACAATAATTTTTCAACGACTTAGAAATATTATCGACAAGTCCAAGTCTTGAAATAAATTTATGTAGCCAATTAGTCTGAACTGCGGCCTCAAATCATGTCACAAATTCAGCCTCCATGGGTGATACAATAGTGATTGTCTGCTTCACACTCTCCATGATATCGATCCTCCAACCAAAGATACAATGATAATCAAATGTTGGCTTCCTTGTATTTATACAACCGATAAAATTTGAATTTGAATACCCAATCACTTAAAGTTAATCAAATATCACATAAGTAAGGATGTGATCATTCGTCCCTTGCAAATATCAGAATACTTTCATTTTGTTTCCGTTCCAATTCATTCTTTGGACATTGTATAAGACTAAATTTGTCTCCTTTATATATTGGAACGAGAGATGCTGAATAATATCCATTCTAAATCCCTCTAAAACTTTATTGATATAGGTTTTCTAAGACAAGCCTAACCACCTGTGATATCTATCACAAATACTTTTATTCTAGTCACATAATTTACCTCACCAATATATTTTATAACACTCTAAACTCCAAAACTCTTATTTAAACAAAATTATGTAAAATAAATACTTTTTATTCAACAAAGGGTGTGTCACATCTCTCTTATAAAACTATCCTTCTCAAAATTTTAGAATAAAGCAGTGCAATTCAAAAACATGTTTCAACTTAATTGTCTCATAATTCAAAACAACTTCATTTAAATAAATAAAAAAATAGTTCAAACTCTCATAACACAAAACAGAAAGGTAACTCATCCCAGTGTTACATTATCAGAGTGACACGTGTAACGCCCCCTAACTTATTTAATTATTTTATTTAATTATAGCATTTTATGAATTATTTGATAATTTATTTATGTGATGTTGGTGTATTTTTGGGTGTTTTATGATGTTTTAGAGTATTCGAAAGTATTTTAATAATTTAATCATTATTAAAATATTTGGTTGAGAGCGGTAGATTTTATTTAATTATTTTAAATAACGATAATAATTATTTGAGGTTTATAATCATTATTATTTAATTATTTAAATATAGTATGACACCTTATGTTAAAAATATATTTTTCCTTTTAAAATCAAATAAATATTTTGTTTAAATATTAAAGGTGTGACGCTTAATTAAATAATTATTTAATTTAATATTTATTTTATTTATCAATTAAATAAATATTTAGTTTGAGATTAAATATTTGGGAATTAATCTTAACGTTGGATTAAACATAATATATATCGCAAGGGAGAGTGTGAGAGTTAGGGTAAAAATTAAAGTTTTAGGGATACCTCATTTGGTCACTATACATTTTGAGGATGAAGTGTGGATTGACTTGTGTTGGATATTGGGATTAAAAATCTTGTAATTAGTATATGAAAAACTTAATAAAAAAAAAATCCCAAATAAAAATTATGAACCCTATTTTTTTTGTAAAACTTCTAGAAGTCGCACGTCGCATATTCTGGAAAAGTCGGAAAATTCAGGATTTTGGACAAAGGCGAAAACTTAAAAAATTTGACGTATGAGGGCTGGTTGCATCCATCGAAGGAGAAGTCGCGCTTCAGAGGGGAAATTTGGTGTCTAATGTCTAAATAACTCTTATTATATATTTTCGGAAAGGGAACCGTCCCAGAAATCAAACACACTGCTTAGTAGTGATTATTCATGTTTTTAGTCGTTTAAGTTCCGAAAATAGCATTTTACTATTTTCTGAAATTTTAGCAATTTATGTTTTATTTATTTATTTTATTTATGATTAAAAACTCATAAGAATCATTATAGTTTCTTTGTTTTATGTATTTAAAGACCTTTGGCAATGCCATAAAGATTAGCCTTTTGAATATAATAAATTTCAGAGTTTTGTTTAATCTTTCTAGTGAATAATAATAATTTTTATTAGTAAAGCTAAAACTAACAAAATCTTTGTTCTTGGTCGAAATAAGTCTTTTTGTTGGAAAATTAATGATGTTAATTTTGATAACTTTAATTTTTCATAATAAAATTAAATTAAATTAAAACATTATATTTAATTTAATTTAATCCTTTTGAGAAATTAACGATGTTACAATGTTATGATGTTATTCTAGAGGCCTATAACTGGCATTTGGGTTCATACTTGGAACCTGTTATGATGATAATGATGAAATATCAATTTTTGGTGAATATACAACCTTTGATGATGTTTGGGTGATTTTCTGTGGATGTTGGTTTAAATCCTTATAACATGTTATGCATTCATACTATTTCAGAGTTAGGTGAGACTTCGGTCTATTTTTTTGGTGAGCCTCGATCCCATTGTGATGGATCGGATGCGAGTAGCTAATTACTATTATGAGGGATTAATGAAGCGTTACCTATGGTGATGGTAGCGATTTGGATGTGCTCCGGTTCCAAGAGGGAATCGATCCTATGGTGGAGATCATGGAGTGAGATGAACATGAGTGTTCATATTTGGTACCACATGTGTAACAGCCCAATTTTAGTAATTAGTTCGTATATTATTATTATTATATTTTATTTAATTATTTGGAGTGTTAAGTAATTAATTGGTTGTTAGGTAGTATAATGATCGAGTATATTAATTAATTTGGTGTGCTAATTAATTATTTAGTAGATATAATTAAATAATTGAATTAACTAACTTGGTGTGCATAGTGAGTGGTTTAATTTATTTAAATTTAAATAAGAGATATTTAAATATTATGTATTATTGGGCCTAGTAATTAAATTAGATGGATGTCATGATTTAAGCCCAACTAGAATACTAATATAAATAGTAAGAGGTGAGGAGAGTGAGAATTAGAATTCATTTGAACATTGAAGGCAATAGAGAAAGAGGAGAGGAAAAGTAAAGAGAAGAGCTAGGGTTTCCATCAAATTGAAGAGGTAAGGGGGGAATCTTTATTACTATGGGTTAGTATGATTGGGTCAATGGATAGATGTATGTTTAGGTTAAAATCCTTAATTTGCATGATTTTAGGATTGTTAAGTTTTGATGATTATGCTTGATTATGGTGATTGATTGTGTTAAAATTGCAAATTAACGTTATATAATTGGAGTATGGTGTGAGTTATAATTTTCTGAACGTTTGGCTTTTTTCGGAATTGAAATCGGAGGTCTGGAAGTCCTCCAACGATGAAAACCGCGGAAAATTCTGCATGCTGTCCGTCACACTCGCGGTCTGTTTTTATGTTTTATTGTCGAAATCGTTTTGGTCATAACTTTTGATCCGTAAGTTCAAATCGAGTTTCGTTCGAAGCGTTGGATAGCTGAAACAGAGGGATATAACTTTGTTTCAGGAATAAATTAATTTTGGAGATTATTTCATGGACGTTCGGGGGGTTGAAGAAGATGAAAATTATGTTGGAAAATTTAATAAACAACAACTTTTAGTAATGCCTTCGTGCACGGTTTTGATCATAACTTTTAACTCGTAAGTCCGATTTTGGTGGCGTTTGAAGCGTTAGAAAGCTAATGCTCATACCTAAAACATGGTATTGATTGTTAATATGTTTTAATAATATTCACATGCCTACTGTAATGATAAATATATTGGGTTATACGTTTGGTTGATGAATCGTTGCATTGTTGTAATATGATTGCGTGATAATTATGTTGTTATGTCGATGATGTTAAGATGTTGATGAGTTGTTGTTATTTGTTGATATTCTTCATGTGGTAACATGAATTGGTTATTGCATGATGAATGGTGTGATGCCTAATTATGAATGATATATTGTTATGAATGTGTATATGTGTCATTGGTGGATTTGTGGATGATATGTTGTTATGAATGTGTATATGTACCATTGGTGGATTGTGAATGATATATTGTTATGAATGTGTATATGTACCATTGATGGATTGTGAATGATATATTGTTATGAATGTGTATATGTAATTGTGGATGATATGTTGTATGAATGTGTATATGTACCATTGGTGGATAATTCATAGAGTTGAGTTATGGTGATATGTGGAATGTTAAGATGGTAGAGATGATCTTAATTGCATATGTGTTGGTATGTGTGCATTCATTCATAGCATGGTCGACTTCATTGTGGAAGTGGTGAAACTGTGGGTTCACATGAGCACTCATTGATCCTTAATTGGAAATAGGTGAGGTAGATGTAGCACTCATTGATCCTTAATTGGAAACATGTGAGGTAGATGTAGCACTCATTGATCCTTAATTGGAAACAGGTGAGGTAGATGTAGCATTCATTGATCCTTAATTGGAAACAGGTGAGGTAGATGAGCACTCATTGATCCTGAATTGGAAATAGGCGAGGTAGATGAGCACTCGTTGATCCTTAATGGAAATAGGCGAGGTAGTAGATGGTACCACATGCAAAGAGTCACATGTCTTGCATTGAGTCACATTAGAGTCATGTGATAGTTGAATGTTTGCATGGTTGTGATTGTGATGTGTGTATGAGATATGATAATTGAATTTGGTGATGTTTGGATACTTAACTTGGTGAAATATGTGATTATGTGATAATTGTGATTATGTGTATATTTGAGAATATCGCATTGAATTTTAGTATTAACTTCTTGAGTGTTAATGTATGTTTGAAACATGTGAAATAAATGTTGGTTAATATTAGTGACATGATTATCCAAGGTGTGATGAATTCCTTTAATTGTTGATTTAATCATTGTGTCTTATTATGCTATTTCATAATGATTTGAATTCTCACCCTTTCTGTTTGGATGTTACCTTTACATGGGTATCGTGCAGATACTCCAGAGTAGTATCACTGAAGTAGGAGGACGGTAGCTCGCTCGAGATTAGCTGGAAAGTTTCCGTATTTTAGTTTGACGATTAGGTAATGAGTCAATGCTCTGGTCATGTAACACTGGGTAGATTGGGAATATCGAACTCATATCTCATTGGAAATGCAGTATGTTATTACTTGAATTATGTTATCTTGAGATGATTGTTGAGAGATGACCATGGTATGGGACATGGATCATTTTATGAAATACATGAGTATTCTTTATTTTCCGCTGCGAACGCATATGCTTGAATATTCATGATAATTGAGATGTGTTATTTAAATGACCAGGTGTATTGTTGTTTTTTGAAAGCTTTTAGTTTTTGAAAACGTCGATGTGACGCCCTTTTGTTTATATGCGTGCTTATTTACTCTGATTATATGTTAAATATTTTGGAGTAGAAAAAAGGGTGTTACATTAGTGGTATCAGAGCCTGGTTGACCAGTTGGTCAATAGTCGTTAGGGTTTTCAATCCCGTTGTATTTGATTCGTGTATCTGACACGATCGATATTGTTTGTCTGATACATTAGTAGTATCAGAGCAGGTCGGTCCGTCCGGCCAGGTTGTTTAATTAGGTTTGTTCCCTAGTATGTGACATGTGTGTGAGAACACTGTCGGTGCTTGTTTTATTTTTCATTGGCAGGTTGGGAACTCGAGGATAAGATGAGGGAATCGTATCCGGAGTTGTTCGTTTGAGGAATTTTCGAGGACGAAAATCTTTTAAGTGGGGGAGAGTTGTAACAGCCCAATTTTAGTAATTAGTTCGTATATTATTATTATTATTATATTTTATTTAATTATTTGGAGTGTTAAGTAATTAATTGGTTGTTAGGTAGTATAATGATCGAGTATATTAATTAATTTGGTGTGTTAATTAATTATTTAGTTGATATAATTAAATAATTGAATTAACTAACTTGGTGTGCATAGTGAGTGGTTTAATTTATTTAAATTTAAATATTAGGTATTATTGGGCCTAGTAATTAAATTAGATGGATGTCATGATTTAAGCCCAACTAGAATACTAATATAAATAGTAAGAGGTGAGGAGAGTGAAAATTAGAATTCATTTGAACATTGAAGGCAATAGAGAAAGAGGAGAGGAAAAGTAAAGAGAAGAGCTAGGGTTTCCATCAAATTGAAGAGGTAAGGGGGGAATCCTTATTACTATGGGTTAGTATGATTGGGTCAATGGGTAGATGTATGTTTAGGTTAAAATCCCTAATTTGCATGATTTTTGGATTGTTAGGTTTTGATGATTATGCTTGATTGTGGTGATTGATTGTGTTAAAACTGCAAATTAACGTTATATAATTGGAGTATGGCGTGAGTTATAATTTTCTGAACGTTTGGCTTTTTTCGGAATTGAAATCGGAGGTCCGGAAGTCCTCCAACGATGAAAACCGCGAAAAATTCTGCATGCTGTCCGTCACACTCGCGGTCTGTTTTTATGTTTTATTGTCGAAATCCTTTTGGTCATAACTTTTGATCCGTAAGTTCAAATCGAGTTCCGTTCGAAGCGTTGGATAGCTGAAACAGAGGGCTATAACTTTGTTTCAGGAATAAAATAATTTTGGAGATTATTTTATGGACGTTCGGGGGGTTGAAGAAGATGAAAATTATGTTGGAAAATTTAATAAACAACAACTTTTAGTAATGCCTTCGTGCACGGTTTTGATCATAACTTTTAACTCGTAAGTCCGATTTTGGTGGCGTTTGAAGCGTTAGAAAGATAATGCTCATACCTAAAACATGGTATTGATTGTTAATATGTTTTAATAATATTCACATGCCTACTGTATTGATAAATATATTGGGTTATACGTTTGGTTGATGAATCGTTGCATTGTTGTAATATGATTGCGTGATAATTATGTTGTTATGTCAATGATGTTAAGATGTTGATGAGTTGTTGTTATTTGTTGATATTCTTCATGTGGTAACATGAATTGGTTATTGCATGATGAATGGTGTGATGCCTAATTATGAATGATATATTGTTATGAATGTGTATATGTGTCATTGGTGGATTTGTGGATGATATGTTGTTATGAATGTGTATATGTACCATTGGTGGATTGTGAATGATATATTGTTATGAATGTGTATATGTACCATTGGTGGATTGTGAATGATATATTGTTATGAATGTGTATATGTAATTGTGGATGATATGTTGTATGAATGTGTATATGTACCATTGGTGGATAATTCATAGAGTTGAGTTATGGTGATATGTGGAATGTTAAGATGGTAGAGATGATCTTAATTGCATATGTGTTGGTATGTGTGCATTCATTCATAGCATGGTCGACTTTATTGTGGAAGTGGTGAAACTGTGAGTTCACATGAGCACTCATTGATCCTTAATTGGAAATAGGTGAGGTAGATGTAACACTCATTGATCCTTAATTGGAAACAGGTGAGGTAGATGTAGCACTCATTGATCATTAATTGGAAACAGGTGATGTAGATGTAGCACTCATTGATCCTTAATTGGAAACAGGTGAGGTAGATGAGCACTCGTTGATCCTGAATTGGAAATAGGCGAGGTAGATGAGCACTCGTTGATCCTTAATGGAAATAGGCGAGGTAGTAGATGGTACCACATGCATAGAGTCACATGTCTTGCATTGAGTCACATTAGAGTCATGTGATAGTTGAATGTTTGCATGGTTGTGATTGTGATGTGTGTATGAGATATTGTAATTGAATTTGGTGATGTTTGGATACTTAACTTGGTGAAATATGTGATTATGTGATAATTGTGATTATGTGTATATTTGAAAATATTGCATTGAATTTTAGTATTAACTGCTTGAGTGTTGATCGCGACTTTATGAGTCTATTGGGGTATTAACTGCAAGTGCACAGTCTAATCGCGTAGTAATAAAAGATATCGATCCCACAAGGACTTATGAATCGATATACCGTTTTCTAAGGTTACTTCGTAAAGCTAAGGCGGATGATACTTTGATGATTATGGGGAAAAGTAAAACTAAAATAAGATCTAGATTAAATATCGAATAACGCGGATATCGGTATGTAGTTCATCGTAATTAGGGAATCAAATCTTCGTTGGTTTCTTAGTTTTAAAATAAGTCCTTTCAGTAGATACTATTGATTAAAAGTCTTTTCTCAAACTCTCGCTCTGTTGAATAAAACTATGACTTTAAATTAATGTACGCTCTCACTATTTAGTTAAGTCTAAAATCACTTTTTGAAAATAATAGAATCTTTAGAAACTCTTTTTAAGAAAATGCTAACCATCTAAACACCCTCGTCTCAAACTCTCGCTCTGTTGACTTAGATTATATGATTAAACTTAAATGCTTAACTCCCGTCCTCAAATTTAACCTTTAAAAATACTTTTTGAAAATGATTAGAATTTAATTAACTCTAAAAATTGCTCTCGCCTTGATTTAAAGTTAATGTCCAATTTACACTGTCCAGTTAAAAGCTCAAACTGTCGTTCTATTGATTTTAACTTCTTTATGTCTTTTACTCTCGTACAAAAACTTTGGTATTAATTCTGTAAATTGAGACCATTAAAAAGAGTGACTTTATTCTTAAATAAATTTAAACCTACTTAGTTTGATTCCTTCATTCCGCTTACTTTACATACCGATATCTAAGTTTATTTAGCCGAACATGCTAAACAATCCTAAACAATAATTATGCTTAAATACAGCCATATCAGACAAACAGTATAGATAAACAATAGTGTAGAGCATATATAAATTAAAACAATAAAATTAAAGAACCTGTAAAATTAATAGAAATCTTGATTATTCCTAGCTTCGATGCTTTGAACACTCCACCACAAACCAGTTGGATTTGTTCTTCACAATCTTCGATCAGACAGCAAAATAAAGGCGAAGGAATAAAATACTATGATCTAACGTAAGGTTAGATCCAGTAAAAGATACACAATAGTTTCCGGTGTAGAAACTATTGTGTGAAAAATTAATTGAATGCCTAAAAATTTAAGCTAAACAAGAAAAGAAAATAAAAATGCTAAGGAAATAAAGTACTGAAAGATGGAATGCTGGAAAATTAAAAAGCAGTAAAAATAATGCACTGTGCCGAAAACTGGAAAAATCTAAGCGTCCTGCAGGGTTCCATAATTGGTCCTATTTATATTCATCCTACAGTAACCGTTTCTTCCCAAGTCCCTTCAGTAGGTTTCCTCACGTTTCAACGAGTCAAGCGGAAGAATAGGATGAACGTGCTTCTGTTACGCGTCAAAGCCAAAAATATAGGAATGGGGTGTGACGCTCGTCACACCTTGTGTTAGGCTCGTAACACTTAGCAGGGGGGCGTGACGCTCGTCACACCTTGTGTGGCGATCGTCACAGCATCACTGCGCCTCTCCTTGTAGTTGTGGGCTGGGCTTTAGTGGATTGCTTTTTATCCTCTTTTTGCACCTCCTTTTCTTTCTTTTTCACGTATGCTTCAAATAATGTTACCTGAAATAAATAGAAGGAAAATACCAAGTAATATCGAATGATATGAAATAAATCGAAACAAATAATAATATAATTTAATTAAATCGAGTCCAAAAATGTGATATTATTTCATGTTATCAAACTCCCCCATACTTAGACTTTTGCTTGTCCTCAAACAAGATTCAATGTAGAGATCGGTTTAAAATACTAGCCAGATGAAATTTCCAAACACACATCAATTCGTAGTAGGTTGCAAGTAAGCCTCATTTAAAAATAATAACTTGAGCTTAATCTTAACATCAACAACTACCGTTACAACTTCAGATAACCCCACCTTATGCAAACCAGTTCGAGTCACGCCATTATAGCTATCCTAGTTCTTTTACTCTTATTTCACCCGTTTTCATTCTAGCGAAATCACATTAAGCCCTTTACCTTTTCGCGCACATAGTGGAGTAACCGATTAGCGATTCTGATTCCCTTTTTAGCTGGAAGTTCTGGTACATAAGTTGGATAACTTCGTTATCTAGTCCATTGCAAATTGCGGGGGATCGGACCGTAGTCCGCCCTACCAAGTTCAGCACCAGATACCTGCTGAACCAACTCATAATGGATCTTTCATATTGTGCTTTCGTAGGGTCCGCAACCTTTGGATTAAATGATCTGGTAAGGATCATCTAACTTAATTAGTGCATTTCCTTATATATTTATATATATATATATATATATATATATATATATATATATATATATATATATATATATATATATATATATATATATATATATATATATATATATATATATATATATATATATATATATATATATATATATATATATATATATATATATATATATATATATATATATATATTTATGTTGTTTGGGAATCATTCACTTATATTCATCGGCTCTCCACGTAGTTTGCTATTAAGATGGTGCCGACTTCTCGTATAAACTACTCGGGGTTACTATAAAACTAAAAGTTCAAGGGATTGGTATAATAGGTACTTTTCTGATCTAACATGTTGAGGTTTGTTTAGAGCGTTGGGATGGTAATAATTTTTGTCTTAATTTTACTCAAGTTTGATAAAATAAGCAACCTTTATACTTATTGAGTGTGTTGAATTTTTGTTATGGCTCAAGAGAATTTGAGGGGAATAGATAATAAAAAATTTTCACACTAGGGACTCAACTTAAAATAAATATATATTAAAAATTTTTTATTTTTATTTTTAAAAAAAAAAATTTTTGTTTTTTTTTTTAATATTAGAAAGGGAAATAACAATGAAAGGGAAATAGCATACTTGAAAAAGGAATGTTGAAGGAGAAGTAATCATAACTGAAACGAAGATTCCCCCCCCCCCCCCCCCCCCCACACACACTTAAATGAAACATTGTCCCCAATGTTTTAAAGAAAAGCGAAAAGAAAGGAAAATTAAATAAATATGCTCAAATCTGCCTGCGTCCTCTTGTTCTCGGACCCGGTGAGCGTTGACGTACTTCCAAGTCATCAAACCTGTTGAGCAAGTCAGTGAACCGCTGGTCGGTTATTGCATTCCTCGCTTCCTGTTGATGTTGCATTTGGCGCATCAGTTGCATCACTTCAAGATTTTGCGCCTGCACAGCATCAATAGCATCCATGATGTCATCATTAGTTGCTGGCCTTCTTCTTCGACGACGTCGGAAGGATGGACCAGTTGCATTATCGGAAGGGTTAAGCGGGGCTGACTGTTGTTCAGGACCGTGATCACCTTGCTCCATTTCCTCAAACTCGTCCGGGGGCGGGTTTGCTTGTGTAGGCTCGGTAGGTTCGGGAGAATTCAGATCGTAGATGAATCGGTCGGGGTTTATGACATCTGTGAGGGCCATGTTGGGCAAAACAACGCTTGGGACTTCTTGGTTATTCACCATAAGATAATACCTTCCGCCTACCCTATTTTTGATTAGGCGGCTGGAACGACAATAGCTTATATCCATAGATAGGGGTGGTAGAGGTTGTAAATTTTGAAGTCGGTCCCCTAGATTCAGACCAAGTGCTATGGAGGTTATCAATCCTCCAATCACAAAAGGTTGGCGGCCTCTAGCACAAAGGGTACGAATATGGTGAAGTAAGAAAGAAGCGGCGTTTACCTTTGTATCCATTTCAAAGACGCAGTGGAGGAAGAATAATTCCTTCGCGTTGACTTTGCTATTGTTGGGTCGACCAAAAATGGTGTTTTGCAGGATGCGGATAAAATACCGGATGGTTGGGTTATGTATGTGTGAAGCAAGTAGTACATCCCAGTTGTTTGTTTCCACACCGGATATTTTTCTAAAGAGGTCGAAGGCGCTTATGTGCCACTGTGAGTTCGGAGGGATTCTTGGGTGGACTTGCCCTCCTACAGGGAAGTGTAGCATGGCACTCAACTGATCTTGGGATAGTGAGTACTCGGTGTTGAACATGCGGAAATTTGCGGTACCGGTTAAGTACTCGTCTTCACCGGTTGGAGTGGTGTATGAGTAGGAACTTAAAAATTCTAAGGTGAGTGATGGGTAGGTAGGTTGATTGTGTGTGTAAAGAAAGGTTAAATCAGGAAGCTGAAGCATCCATTGCACACCTTGAAGCAAGCCTAATTCTTGTAAACAATTTAAATCAGGATACCTGGTGGAGACGACGCCTCGTTGTTGAAACTGATCGAACTGCTCCCGTTGATAATTATCATCTTCGGATCGGAAGATAATATTCCCGAACTTTTGGTTTTCCTCCATATTGATAGGTGGGTTGAAAGAAGGAAAGAGGATGCAAATGTATTTGTATGAAGTGGTTTGTTGGAATGATGTGGTTTAGGGAGAAATGGAGTGTAGGTATTTATAGGAAAAGTTTTTGGAAGTTGGAAGAGAAGTGGGTGAAAGGAAAATAAATATGGATGAATGTGATTGGGATGGAGTAAAGAGGTGAATGAATGGGGAAAATAAAAAGGTGGGGGTAACGGTCGTGTCCCCAACGGTCACCAACGTTCACCTATTCTGAAGCTGTCACGCTCGTGACAGGGGGTGTTACAGGCGTCACATGCACTTGCGTGACGACCGTGATGGATTGTGTGACGCTCGTCACACCAGTCAGCGTGCAACGGTCACTTACGTGGGTGCTTCATAATTTGTTATTATTATTTTATTTTTTTTATTTTTTTTTTGTTTATGTTTATTATATTTTGCTATTGTTATATTTTAGAAATACCATGCATGCTACTCTATTACACACCATAGTGTATATATATTTTTTTTCTCTAATATGGCTATGTAAGCAGCATACAGTAAATATCATTATTGATAATTGTAGATATTGCATAAATCAAAGTAAAGTAAAATAAACCAATAATGCAATAGCTTCATAAAATAAACATAATGTAACATTTGAAGATAAGAGAAAACATGCGAAAAACAAATACTAAGATTAAGACAATGTTAAACGAAACTATAAATTCCCTAAAACTAAAACTAATTAACTAAAAACTTCTAGCCACTTGCAGGATCTCTGGCCGGAGGAGCAAAGGAATTGACACGGTGTAGCAACTCATGAAATTGGTTTGTCATACTACTCATGTATCCCAGAAATTCATGTCCCATATTAGTTAACTCTTTTCTGATGGCATCTTGTTCTGACATCAAGGCTTGAATGGCGGTGTTATAATCAGTTCCGGGCATATGATGTCTAAGATCAGGTATTGCCGACTCTTCGGTCGGGATAGGATGAGGTGGAGAGGCAACATCATGGTAACCAGATGGTGTTTGTGGGTCAGACTCAGCATAAGGAATCTGGTCGTCACAAATCTCATAGTCTTGGATGGATTCAATAGATCTAACAGGAGAAGGTATTCCATTCAGATTGTAGAGCCAATTGTTTCGGTTATGAACACTAGTCATCGGACTAGGCAAGGTGAATAGGCAAAGAACTTGGTTGTTAACTATTAGTTCAAACTCTTCAGGCCCGAGGTTTCCTATAAACATAGTGTTGAAGAGGAAGGGTATACTCATAGGCGCAATGCCACAAAAAGGGCTCAAGTCAAGCATGGGTTGGCGTAATCCAATAGCATTACCAATCATGGTTATCAATCCTCCTATTTGAATTGGTGCTCGGTCAGCTTGAATAAGGCGGTCGAAACTCGCCAACATATAGGTGGCACCATTCACTGGACGGTTTTGGGAAGCACAAAATATGATGAAGAGTTCATCACGTGAAACTGTGGTAATGTTTGATTTCTTCCCAAAAATAGTGTGTGCTAGGATTTTATGGAAATAACGAAAAGCTGGGTTATGTATGTTTCCAGAAAGAAACTCATGCTCCTTAGGGTCGTCATTACCCGTCAAACTTCCCTAAAAATGTTCAAGCTCTCTATATTCAAAAAGGTCCTCTTGGCTCATGGTGAATGTATCAAAAGAGGTAGGGAACCCTAAAAGGTTAGTAAAGTCTTGAATGTTAAATTGATACTCCATATTGAACATCCTGAACTGAATGAAACCTCGGCTTATTCCTTTTCCATGGTTTGGTAAATAGATCAGGGAGCTAAGGAATTCTAGAGTTAGCCTCCGGTAAGTGACAAATTGTCTTCGAATAGGAGTGGTTTCCCACCCTATTTGACTCAGCAGATACATGACACTCTCTCTTAGTCCAAGGGCAGTCATTGCCCAATCATCAGCATAGAAACTTAGGTGCATCTCTCTCTCTGCTAGTTCTTCAAATTTTTGTCTCTGGGCTTTCCCTCTGAATTTGATACCCATACGATTAATTTGTCCCATCAGGTTAGTGTTAATTAAAGAAAAACAAGAATTTAGTCAGGATTTGGCCAGATGCCGAAAGAAGAAAAGAAGAAAAGTTTTATAAAATAAAATAAACTAAATAAAATCAAAAAGAATAATCCAAGAAAAAATAAAATAGAAATAGAAAATAAAATAGAAAGTTGTGGGTTGTCTCCCACGAAGCGCTTTGTTTAATGTCGCAAGCTCGACATAAAACTAGTAAATGTTAATCTATAGATTTAGGAGACAATACGTCTAAGTGCAGGACTTGCGAGTCTTCATTGTTTTCATCATAGTGATAATGTTTCAGACGCTGCCCGTTTACGATAAATGCTTCCGTAGATTTTCCTTTAATTTCCACAGCTCCACTAGGGAAAACATTAGTAACTTGGAAAGGGCCTGACCATCTAGAGCGTAGTTTTCCTGGGAATAACTTAAGCCTAGAGTTGAACAAAAGGACTACATCGCCTTGTTTGAAAGTTTTTCTTGATATGCGCTTATCATGCCATTTTTTCGTTCTTTCCTTGTAGATTCTGGCATTTTCGTATGCGTCTTGTCTAAGTTCCTCTAATTCGTTTATATCAAGGATTCGCTTTTCACCGGCGGCCTTATAGTTTAAATTCAAATTTTTAATAGCCCGATAGGCCTTATGTTCTTGAAGGAGAATTGCCATCCAAGGCGCAGCGGAATATAAGAATTTCTCCTTTAATGATCCTTACGAATGTGCATGATCAGTGATAGAATCGTTACCTCTTGTGGAGATTCAAACCTTTGGTGCAGATCTCTGACAATGATCAACCTTTGATACAGATCCACGGGGCGATCACGAACGTTGAACGATGACAACGTCTCTACTCAGTCCACACGAACGGATTCCTTCAATCGCAGTGCTAGCTGTTTGTGAGTGAAGGCTTTGAGTGAGAGAGAGAGATACGAAATTCCAACTCTTCAGTTGTGTTGTCTGGAGTGTATATGCTTCTACCCAAGGGGTTCTATTTATAGAACCACTTGTGTGGGCTTCAAGCCAAAAAGCCCACTTAAGTGCATTTTGGCCCATATCTTAGAATATGCCAAAATCACTTAAGTATTTGGTACTCTACCATATTCCGTATTCTTCTTAAGTACACCGTACCTTACGATGTTCCTTAATTATTCTATCTCTCATCAATCCGTCCTTTGTGTGTGACCCTATAGGTTTTCGCGGCGTTGGCAATTATATTAAATCATGCATTTAACATAATAAACAGTGAGCGGTATCTAGCAACACATCACTGCTACCCAAGTCACGAAAATGTCATGTGATCTGACAAAACCTTCTGTGATAATAATTATGTGTATAATTACCCCTTTGCCCTTATGTCTATATTGAACACAAGGTATAGACCATGTCACCCTTGTCCAGTTCAATATTGGGCCCATAGACATTTATCCTGTTAAGCAGGATTGGCAAATTCCATCTAGGACACTCATGTCCCTCAGCATGCTTCGTGGAGTACCCATCAACTGCCTTTATGGTTATCCAGTTACGGACAACGTTGGATCAGCAATAAAGCACTCGACTCTACATCTAGGATCCATAGTGGTTTCAGGTCGAAGAGTGGTATACACTATTATCACCATGAGAATAACTTATGACACTTTGCATAACTTTCTATATAGTATTCTCATAGCGGGTCAATCCAGTATGAATATTACTCTTAATATTCATACCTATGTTTAAGACTTGATAACTCTTTATCCATGATCCATGAGACGTGATCATCAGTCTACAAACATAATAGTCTCCATGCTTTAATGTTATCCCATTTCACAATAAAGCTTGACTACGGACACTTTAAGAATAGTGTCCTTATGTTTAATGTGATCTCATGATTAAGTCATACTTGATACATTAAATGGACTATCTATTCCAGGGACTTTATTAAACAAACATAATAAAGAAAAATGCCTTTTATTATTAATAAATAATTCGATACAAGTACCAAAAGTATTGGCCTCTAGGGCTTACACCAACAATCTCCCACTAGCACTAGAGCCAATTAGACATATCCCTAATGCCCATAGATCTAGTATGGCCATCATGCTTCTGCTGCGCAAGAGGCTTTGTCAGTGGGTCAGCAATATTGTCGAGTGTAGGTACTCTACATATTTTCACATCTCCTCTATCTATTATCTCTCGAATGAGGTGATAACGCCTAAGTATGTGTTTGGATCGTTGGTGAGATCTAGGCTCCTTAGCTTGTGCGATAGCACCATTGTTATCACAATAGAGATCAATGGGATCCACAATGCTAGGAACTATGTCAAGTTCACTAACGAACTTTTTGATCCAAACAGCTTCCTTTGCTGCAGTTGAGGCAGCAATATACTCGGCCTCGGTTGTAGAATCAGCAACTGTATCTTGCTTTGAACTTTTCCAGCTCACAGCGCCACCGTTTAAGCAAAACACATAACCAGATTGCGATCTAAAGTCATCCTTGTCTGTCTGGAAGCTAGCATCGGTGTAACCAATTACAGCCAATTCTTCCTGACCTCCATATATCAAGAATGAGTCCTTAGTCCTTCTCAAGTACTTAAGGATATTCTTAACAGCTACCCAATGGGCATCACCAGGATCAGATTGGTATTTACTCGTTGCACTTAAAGCATACGAGACATCTGGTCGAGTACATAACATGGCATACATGATAGATCCTATTGCAGATGCATATGGAATCTTATTCATGCGTTCCCTTTCTTCCTTAGTTGAAGGGGATTGTGTTTTTGATAGACACATGCCATGTTGCATAGGTATGAATCCTTTCTTGGAATCATGCATATTAAAGCGTCTCAGCACTTTGTCTATGTATGTACTCTGACTTAGGCCAAGCAGTTTTTGTGATCTATCTCTATAGATTCTGATTCCTAATATATAGGCTGCTTCACCTAGGTCCTTCATAGAAAAGCATTTCCCCAACCAAGTCTTTACTTGTTGCAGGGTAGGGACATCGTTTCCAATGAGTAATATGTCATCTACATATAATACCAGGAACACGATCATGCTCCCACTAACCTTCTTGTAGACACAAGGCTCATCTTCGTTCTTAATGAATCCATATTGTTTTACCGTTTCATCAAAACGAAGATTCCAGCTTCTGGAAGCTTGCTTCAATCCATAGATTGATCTTTGTAGCTTACATATCTTATGGGCTTCTTCTGGTATGTCAAATCCTTCAGGCTGTGTCATGTACACATCCTCAAGAAGATTCCCATTAAGGAAAGCAGTTTTGACATCCATTTGCCATATTTCATAATCATGATATGCAGCGATAGCAAGTAAAATTCGAATAGATTTAAGCATTGCAACTGGTGAAAAGGTTTCATCATAGTCAACGCCATGAATTTGTTTATATCCTTTTGCAACCAGTCTTGCTTTATAGGTATGTACCTTACCATCCATGTCAGTCTTCTTTTTGAAGACCCACTTGCATCCTATAGGATTAACTCCTACAGGAGGCTCTACCAAGTTCCAAACTTGGTTCGTGTACATGGAATCTATTTCGGATTTCATGGCCTCTAGCCACTTCTCAGACTCGGGACCAGTTATGGCCTCTTGGTAGGTCACAGGCTCATCTTGATCCATGAGTAATACATCACCTTGATCTGTTATGAGATATCCATATCTTTCAGGTAGGTGACGTATCCTGCTTGACCTACGCTGGTCTTGTTCTACTTGAGCAGGTTGTTCTTCCACAACTACTTGTGTTTCCTGCTCTAATTCCTCCATAGGTGTATCAATGCTTTGCGATTCTTGAATTTCTTCAAGCTCTACTTTCCTCCCACTGGTTCCTTTGGAAATAAAATCCTTTTCTAGGAAAACTCCAGTTCGAGCGACAAACACTTTGCCCTCAGAAGGATTGTAGAAGTAATATCCTCTTGTTTCTTTAGGATACCCCACAAATAAGCATTGGTCAGATTTGGGCTCAAGCTTAGTTGAAATTTGTCGTTTCACATAAACTTCGCAACCCCAAATCTTCATGTAAGACATATGTGGTCTCTTACCACTCCATATCTCATATGGTGTTTTATCAACCTTTTTGGATGGAACACGGTTAAGTGTGTAAGCTGCTGTCAATAGCGCATGTCCCCAAAAGGAGTTTGGAAGATCGGCGTGACTCATCATGGATCGGACCATGTCCAACAGGGTTCGATTTCTTCTCTCAGATACACCATTCCATTGGGGTGTTCCAGGAGGAGTAAGTTGGGATAGTATCCCACACTCTTTTAGATGGTCATCAAACTCTAGGCTTAAATACTCACCACCTCGATCTGATCGAAGAGTTTTAATATTCTTACCTAGTTGGTTTTGTACTTCATTCTTGAATTCCTTGAACTTTTCAAAGGACTCTGATTTGTGTTTCATTAAATACACATAACCATATCTACTGAAGTCATCAGTAAATGTGATGAAGTATTGAAAACCTCCTCTGGCTGGTATGTTCAGTGGTCCGCATACATCAGTATGTATGAGGGCCAAAAGATCATTAGCCCTTTCACCTTTTCCCGTGAATGGGGACTTTGTCATCTTTCCAATTAAACAAGATCTGCATGTCTCATATGATTCATAATCAAAAGAGTCCAAGAGTCCATCTTTATGGAGTTTGGAAATGCGTTTCTCATTTATGTGGCCTAACCGACAATGCCAAAGGTAAGTTGGATTTAACTCATTTGGTTTCATCCTTTTAGTATTAATGTTATAAATAGGCATTTCAAGATCAAGGACATATAGTCCATTGTTCATCTGTGCAGTAGCATAGAATATGTCATTCAAATAAATTGAGCAACAATTGTTCTTTATTATAAATGAAAAACCAAACTTGTCCAAACAAGAAACGGAAATAATATTCCTGCTAATTGCAGGTACATAATAACAGTTCTCTAACTGAATTATTAAACCACTAGGTAAAGTCAATCCATAAGTTCCTACGGCTAAAGCAGCAACCTTTGCTCCATTGCCAACTCGTAGGTCGACTTCACCTTTTGCCAATTTTCTACTCCTTTTTAGTCCCTGCACATTTGTACAAATGTGAGAACCACATCCAGTATCTAATACCCATGTCACAGAAGTAGATAAATTAATTTCAATAACAAAAATACCTGAAGTTGAAGTCTCTACTCCATTCTTCTTATCTTCCAGGTACTTTGGGCAGTTTCTCTTCCAGTGTCCGGTTTTACCGCAATGGAAGCAGGTGCCTGCTTTTGCTATGCCTCCACTAGGCTTCAAAGCAGCAACGGTGGGTTTGGGTTTGACAACTTCCTTGCCTTTCCCTTTATCACCCTGCTTGATGGGCCTTTTGTTCTGTTTCTTTCCATTTCCGATCATCAGAATGGACTTCCCTTTTGACTTCAGATTCTGCTCAGCCGTTCTTAACATGGCTAGCAGCTCAGGAAGCGATTTGTCCATATCATTCATATTGAAATTTAGGACAAACTGACTGAATCTATCTGGCAACGATTGCAAGATCAAATCAGTCGCAAGTTCCTTTCCGAGGGGAAAACCCAGTCTGTCAAGGTTTTCCACATACCCAATCATCTTGAGTACATGGGGACCTACAGAGGCTCCCTCAGCTAACTTGCCTTGAAAAAGGGCTTTTGAAACTTCAAACCTCTCATGCCTTGCTTGCTCTTGATAGAGCAGCTTCAGGTGTTCGATCATATCGAATGCTGACATGTTCTCATGTTGCTTTTGCAATTCTGAGTTCATGGTAGCTAGCATGAGACAAGCAGTTTCATTGGCATCATCGACATGCTTCTTATAAGCATCTCTTTCTGCCTTAGGTGCAGAACTAGGAGGTTCCTCTTCAGGAACAGGTGTCTCCAAGACATACAGCTTTTTATCATGTTTGAGGACAATCCTCAGGTTTCGGTGCCAATCCAGAAAATTTGTCCCAGACAATTTTTCCTTGTCAAGGATCGATCGCAAAATGTTGTTAGAGGTGTTTGTTGTCATGGTAATCTACATAAGAAATAATGAAAATATAAGTATCAATGGCATATTTAATTAGGCCTTTAATTAAACATGCTCCCACTATTTTACTCAAAACAAATGACCCTCATCATCTGATTCGGAAAATCCCGTTGGAAGATTTTCTAGTGGGTCGAGATCCATATTTCACTTCGTTCTAAGTCCGCGTAGGCGGATTACACAAAACTAGGTTATTTAGGTAGGAACTCCTTCCAATTGTATCTCATACAACTCTCGAAAATTTCAATTGGGTGAATAACTCCTTATTCTAATCCATCATATGGATTATTCCCAACTCTTGCTTCTAAACATATATAATCTTATTATAATTTGTTTAGTTAAGTTTGACCCATTGTTTTAACAGTTGGATATTACAATTATCCCATCGCACCTTACTAATATATAGATCATGCACCTCGCGTAGGCGAAACCTACAATTTCCATTACTAGTCTTGATGAGTGTTAAAACTTGGAAAGCTTAAAACTTAATATTTAGTTTTGAGGGAATTGCAATTTTACTGATCTCACCGGCTTGTTTATCATATAAACCGTCTCTCACATGCATCAACATACATACACATGCATCAACATACATATAAACAAAATGAAACAGTTATGGCCCCTAGCGCAATTGTTCTCCCAAGCCAATGAGAGAACCTAAGCTAACCTATAACGATCTAAGCTTCTCCAAGCAAGATCTTCAAGGTTGTCTTCCTTTGGCACTGACTTCTTTGCTTTCTTCATATCATTACATTACATGAAAGAAACTCGTTTTACATACGAGGGAGTGAGATGAGAAAAGAAGTTACATTTGGGAGATTAAGAGAGAGGCACGACACGCAGGTCGTATTTTAAAATCCAAAACAAAACAAAGGAAAACTAAGGCCATAACCGATCACCACAATAATAAAAATTTATTATTATTATTAATTCCTTTAATTAATCAAATTAAATTTCGACAACCGATCACACTACGCAGAGTTAGCCGGGGGTCCGCTGCCCGGACAGGATTTGGCCAGATGCCGAAAGAAGAAAAGAAGAAAAGTTTTATAAAATAAAATAAACTAAATAAAATCAAAAAGAATAATCCAAGAAAAAATAAAATAGAAATAGAAAATAAAATAGAAAGTTGTGGGTTGTCTCCCACGAAGCGCTTTGTTTAATGTCGCAAGCTCGACATAAAACTAGTAAATGTTAATCTATAGATTTAGGAGACAATACGTCTAAGTGCAGGACTTGCGAGTCTTCATTGTTTTCATCATAGTGATAATGTTTCAGACGCTGCCCGTTTACGATAAATGCTTCCGTAGATTTTCCTTTAATTTCCACAGCTCCACTAGGGAAAACATTAGTAACTTGGAAAGGGCCTGACCATCTAGAGCGTAGTTTTCCTGGGAATAACTTAAGCCTAGAGTTGAACAAAAGGACTACATCGCCTTGTTTGAAAGTTTTTTTGATATGCGCTTATCATGCCATTTTTTCGTTCTTTCCTTGTAGATTCTGGCATTTTCGTATGCGTCTTGTCTAAGTTCCTCTAATTCGTTTATATCAAGGATTCGCTTTTCACCGGCGGCCTTATAGTTTAAATTCAAATTTTTAATAGCCCGATAGGCCTTATGTTCTTGAAGGAGAATTGCCATCCAAGGCGCAGCGGAATATAAGAATTTCTCCTTTAATGATCCTTACGAATGTGCATGATCAGTGATAGAATCGTTACCTCTTGTGGAGATTCAAACCTTTGGTGCAGATCTCTGACAATGATCAACCTTTGATACAGATCCACAGGGCGATCACGAACGTTGAACGATGACAACGTCTCTACTCAGTCCACACGAACGGATTCCTTCAATCGCAGTGCTAGCTGTTTGTGAGTGAAGGCTTTGAGTGAGAGAGAGAGATACGAAATTCCAACTCTTCAGTTGTGTTGTCTGGAGTGTATATGCTTCTACCCAAGGGGTTCTATTTATAGAACCACTTGTGTGGGCTTCAAGCCAAAAAGCCCACTTAAGTGCATTTTGGCCCATATCTTAGAATATGCCAAAATCACTTAAGTATTTGGTACTCTACCATATTCCGTATTCTTCTTAAGTACACCGTACCTTACGATGTTCCTTAATTATTCTATCTCTCATCAATCCGTCCTTTGTGTGTGACCCTATAGGTTTTCGCGGCGTTGGCAATTATATTAAATCATGCATTTAACATAATAAACAGTGAGCGGTATCTAGCAACACATCACTGCTACCCAAGTCACGAAAATGTCATGTGATCTGACAAAACCTTCTGTGATAATAATTATGTGTATAATTACCCCTTTGCCCTTATGTCTATATTGAACACAAGGTATAGACCATGTCACCCTTGTCCAGTTCAATATTGGGCCCATAGACATTTATCCTGTTAAGCAGGATTGGCAAATTCCATCTAGGACACTCATGTCCCTCAGCATGCTTCGTGGAGTACCCATCAACTGCCTTTATGGTTATCCAGTTACGGACAACGTTGGATCAGCAATAAAGCACTCGACTCTACATCTAGGATCCATAGTGGTTTCAGGTCGAAGAGTGGTATACACTATTATCACCATGAGAATAACTTATGACACTTTGCATAACTTTCTATATAGTATTCTCATAGCGGGTCAATCCAGTATGAATATTACTCTTAATATTCATACCTATGTTTAAGACTTGATAACTCTTTATCCATGATCCATGAGACGTGATCATCAGTCTACAAACATAATAGTCTCCATGCTTTAATGTTATCCCATTTCACAATAAAGCTTGACTACGGACACTTTAAGAATAGTGTCCTTATGTTTAATGTGATCTCATGATTAAGTCATACTTGATACATTAAATGGACTATCTATTCCAGGGACTTTATTAAACAAACATAATAAAGAAAAATGCCTTTTATTATTAATAAATAATTCGATACAAGTACCAAAAGTATTGGCCTCTAGGGCTTACACCAACAATCTCCCACTAGCACTAGAGCCAATTAGACATATCCCTAATGCCCATAGATCTAGTATGGCCATCATGCTTCTGCTGCGCAAGAGGCTTTGTCAGTGGGTCAGCAATATTGTCGAGTGTAGGTACTCTACATATTTTCACATCTCCTCTATCTATTATCTCTCGAATGAGGTGATAACGCCTAAGTATGTGTTTGGATCGTTGGTGAGATCTAGGCTCCTTAGCTTGTGCGATAGCACCATTGTTATCACAATAGAGATCAATGGGATCCACAATGCTAGGAACTATGTCAAGTTCACTAACGAACTTTTTGATCCAAACAGCTTCCTTTGCTGCAGTTGAGGCAGCAATATACTCGGCCTCGGTTGTAGAATCAGCAACTGTATCTTGCTTTGAACTTTTCCAGCTCACAGCGCCACCGTTTAAGCAAAACACATAACCAGATTGCGATCTAAAGTCATCCTTGTCTGTCTGGAAGCTAGCATCGGTGTAACCAATTACAGCCAATTCTTCCTGACCTCCATATATCAAGAATGAGTCCTTAGTCCTTCTCAAGTACTTAAGGATATTCTTAACAGCTACCCAATGGGCATCACCAGGATCAGATTGGTATTTACTCGTTGCACTTAAAGCATACGAGACATCTGGTCGAGTACATAACATGGCATACATGATAGATCCTATTGCAGATGCATATGGAATCTTATTCATGCGTTCCCTTTCTTCCTTAGTTGAAGGGGATTGTGTTTTTGATAGACACATGCCATGTTGCATAGGTATGAATCCTTTCTTGGAATCATGCATATTAAAGCGTCTCAGCACTTTGTCTATGTATGTACTCTGACTTAGGCCAAGCAGTTTTTGTGATCTATCTCTATAGATTCTGATTCCTAATATATAGGCTGCTTCACCTAGGTCCTTCATAGAAAAGCATTTCCCCAACCAAGTCTTTACTTGTTGCAGGGTAGGGACATCGTTTCCAATGAGTAATATGTCATCTACATATAATACCAGGAACACGATCATGCTCCCACTAACCTTCTTGTAGACACAAGGCTCATCTTCGTTCTTAATGAATCCATATTGTTTTACCGTTTCATCAAAACGAAGATTCCAGCTTCTGGAAGCTTGCTTCAATCCATAGATTGATCTTTGTAGCTTACATATCTTATGGGCTTCTTCTGGTATGTCAAATCCTTCAGGCTGTGTCATGTACACATCCTCAAGAAGATTCCCATTAAGGAAAGCAGTTTTGACATCCATTTGCCATATTTCATAATCATGATATGCAGCGATAGCAAGTAAAATTCGAATAGATTTAAGCATTGCAACTGGTGAAAAGGTTTCATCATAGTCAACGCCATGAATTTGTTTATATCCTTTTGCAACCAGTCTTGCTTTATAGGTATGTACCTTACCATCCATGTCAGTCTTCTTTTTGAAGACCCACTTGCATCCTATAGGATTAACTCCTACAGGAGGCTCTACCAAGTTCCAAACTTGGTTCGTGTACATGGAATCTATTTCGGATTTCATGGCCTCTAGCCACTTCTCAGACTCGGGACCAGTTATGGCCTCTTGGTAGGTCACAGGCTCATCTTGATCCATGAGTAATACATCACCTTGATCTGTTATGAGATATCCATATCTTTCAGGTAGGTGACGTATCCTGCTTGACCTACGCTGGTCTTGTTCTACTTGAGCAGGTTGTTCTTCCACAACTACTTGTGTTTCCTGCTCTAATTCCTCCATAGGTGTATCAATGCTTTGCGATTCTTGAATTTCTTCAAGCTCTACTTTCCTCCCACTGGTTCCTTTGGAAATAAAATCCTTTTCTAGGAAAACTCCAGTTCGAGCGACAAACACTTTGCCCTCAGAAGGATTGTAGAAGTAATATCCTCTTGTTTCTTTAGGATACCCCACAAATAAGCATTGGTCAGATTTGGGCTCAAGCTTAGTTGAAATTTGTCGTTTCACATAAACTTCGCAACCCCAAATCTTCATGTAAGACATATGTGGTCTCTTACCACTCCATATCTCATATGGTGTTTTATCAACCTTTTTGGATGGAACACGGTTAAGTGTGTAAGCTGCTGTCAATAGCGCATGTCCCCAAAAGGAGTTTGGAAGATCGGCGTGACTCATCATGGATCGGACCATGTCCAACAGGGTTCGATTTCTTCTCTCAGATACACCATTCCATTGGGGTGTTCCAGGAGGAGTAAGTTGGGATAGTATCCCACACTCTTTTAGATGGTCATCAAACTCTAGGCTTAAATACTCACCACCTCGATCTGATCGAAGAGTTTTAATATTCTTACCTAGTTGGTTTTGTACTTCATTCTTGAATTCCTTGAACTTTTCAAAGGACTCTGATTTGTGTTTCATTAAATACACATAACCATATCTACTGAAGTCATCAGTAAATGTGATGAAGTATTGAAAACCTCCTCTGGCTGGTATGTTCAGTGGTCCGCATACATCAGTATGTATGAGGGCCAAAAGATCATTAGCCCTTTCACCTTTTCCTGTGAATGGGGACTTTGTCATCTTTCCAATTAAACAAGATCTGCATGTCTCATATGATTCATAATCAAAAGAGTCCAAGAGTCCATCTTTATGGAGTTTGGAAATGCGTTTCTCATTTATGTGGCCTAACCGACAATGCCAAAGGTAAGTTGGATTTAACTCATTTGGTTTCATCCTTTTAGTATTAATGTTATAAATAGGCATTTCAAGATCAAGGACATATAGTCCATTGTTCATCTGTGCAGTAGCATAGAATATGTCATTCAAATAAATTGAGCAACAATTGTTCTTTATTATAAATGAAAAACCAAACTTGTCCAAACAAGAAACGGAAATAATATTCCTGCTAATTGCAGGTACATAATAACAGTTCTCTAACTGAATTATTAAACCACTAGGTAAAGTCAATCCATAAGTTCCTACGGCTAAAGCAGCAACCTTTGCTCCATTGCCAACTCGTAGGTCGACTTCACCTTTTGCCAATTTTCTACTCCTTTTTAGTCCCTGCACATTTGTACAAATGTGAGAACCACATCCAGTATCTAATACCCATGTCACAGAAGTAGATAAATTAATTTCAATAACAAAAATACCTGAAGTTGAAGTCTCTACTCCATTCTTCTTATCTTCCAGGTACTTTGGGCAGTTTCTCTTCCAGTGTCCGGTTTTACCGCAATGGAAGCAGGTGCCTGCTTTTGCTATGCCTCCACTAGGCTTCAAAGCAGCAACGGTGGGTTTGGGTTTGACAACTTCCTTGCCTTTCCCTTTATCACCCTGCTTGATGGGCCTTTTGTTCTGTTTCTTTCCATTTCCGATCATCAGAATGGACTTCCCTTTTGACTTCAGATTCTGCTCAGCCGTTCTTAACATGGCTAGCAGCTCAGGAAGCGATTTGTCCATATCATTCATATTGAAATTTAGGACAAACTGACTGAATCTATCTGGCAACGATTGCAAGATCAAATCAGTCGCAAGTTCCTTTCCGAGGGGAAAACCCAGTCTGTCAAGGTTTTCCACATACCCAATCATCTTGAGTACATGGGGACCTACAGAGGCTCCCTCAGCTAACTTGCCTTGAAAAAGGGCTTTTGAAACTTCAAACCTCTCATGCCTTGCTTGCTCTTGATAGAGCAGCTTCAGGTGTTCGATCATATCGAATGCTGACATGTTCTCATGTTGCTTTTGCAATTCTGAGTTCATGGTAGCTAGCATGAGACAAGCAGTTTCATTGGCATCATCGACATGCTTCTTATAAGCATCTCTTTCTGCCTTAGGTGCAGAACTAGGAGGTTCCTCTTCAGGAACAGGTGTCTCCAAGACATACAGCTTTTTATCATGTTTGAGGACAATCCTCAGGTTTCGGTGCCAATCCAGAAAATTTGTCCCAGACAATTTTTCCTTGTCAAGGATCGATCGCAAAATGTTGTTAGAGGTGTTTGTTGTCATGGTAATCTACATAAGAAATAATGAAAATATAAGTGGGAGTTTTGTAAGTGGTTCGATATGGCCATAAAGCTTCGGGTAATTTTGATGACCAGTCTTTCCTTGAGGTGGCGACTGTTTTTTCCAATATTTGTTTAATTTCTCTGTTAGACACTTCCACTTGTCCACTGGTTTGAGGATGGTAAGGTGTCGCTACTCGATGTCTTACACCATACTTAAACAATAGTTTTTCGAGTATCTTAGATATGAAATGCGATCCACCATCACTGACGACTATTCTTGGGACACCAAATCTTGGAAAGATTATATTCTTAAAGAGTCTAGTTACTACTCGTGTGTCGTTTGTTGGAGAAGCTATAGCTTCAATCCATTTTGATACGTAGTCAACCGCTACGAGTATGTATTTGTTACCAAAAGAAGGTGGAAAAGGTCCCATGAAATCTATTCCCCACACGTCGAAAATCTCTACTTCCAAAATGCCCTTTTGTAGCATCTCGTCACGTCTAGATATGTTTCCTGTGCGTTGACATCTATCACATTTCTTGACAGCAGCATGCGCATCCTTCCATATGTTTGGCCAATAAAGACCGGCTTGTAGGATTTTAGAGCAGGTCTTGGATGTACTTGCGTGTCCACCATAAGGAGCGGAATGACAATGTTGGATTATACTTTCTATCTCTTCTTCAGGTATACACCGACGGAAAATACCATCGGGGCCTCTTTTGAAAAGTAAAGGGTCGTCCCAATAATAATGTTTCAAGTCATGGAAGAAACGTTTCTTTTGCTGGTAGGATAAATTAAGTGGAACTATTCCGGCGGCTAAATAATTGACAAAGTCGGCGTACCATGGTGTAACGCATACAGCCAGGGTGGTCTCTACCTGTTCATCAACTCTATTTTCTTCCAAATTAGCTATAAGTTTATCGTACGAGAAGTCATCATTGATCGACGTTCTTTCCGGTTCCAGATTTTCAAGTCTAGAAAGGTGATCTGCTACTACGTTTTCAGTTCCTTTTTTATCTTTGATTTCCAAATCAAATTCTTGTAACAACAAGATCCACCTTAGGAGTCTAGGTTTAGCGTCCTTTTTTGTTAAGAGGTATTTAATGGCAGCGTGGTCAGTGTAAACGATTATTTTAGCTCCGACCAAGTAAGAACGAAATTTATCTAGTGCAAATACTACTGCTAAAAGTTCTTTCTCGGTGGTGGCGTAATTCATTTGCGCTTCATCTAGAGTTCTACTTGCATAATATATGACGTGAAGTTTTTTATCCTTTCGTTGTCCTAAAACAGCGCCTACGGCGTAGTCACTTGCGTCACACATTATTTCGAATGGTTCTTTCCAATCCGGAGTCTGCATTATGGGCGCGGAGATCAATGCTTGTTTAAGCGTTTGAAATGCTTCTAAACATTTATTGTCGAAGATGAATTCAACATCTTTCATTAGTAATCCGGTTAAAGGTTTAGTTATTTTAGAGAAATCTTTAATAAATCGTCGATAAAAACCGGCATGTCCTAGGAAGCTTCGTACTTCTCTCACAGTTTTCGGAGGTTGAAGGTTTTCGATTACTTCTATTTTGGCTTTGTATACTTCAATTCCTCTATTTGATACGATGTGTCCTAAAACAATTCCTTCTTGTACCATAAAGTGACATTTTTCCAAATTAAGTACTAGATTTACTTTTACACATCGTTCTAGAACTCTTTCTAGGTTTTCAAGACATTCTTCGAAACTTTGTCCGCATACGGAAAAATCATCCATAAAGACTTCCATGATGTTTTCACGAAAATCGGCGAATATTGCCATCATGCACCTTTGGAAGGTTGTAGGAGCATTGCACAAGCCAAACGGCATTCGGCGATAAGCGAAGGTACCAAAAGGGCATGTGAACGTTGTCTTTTCTTGGTCATCAGGATGAATTGGTATTTGAAAGAAGCCTGAGTAACCGTCTAGATAGCAGAAATGAGAATGCTTTGCTAATCGTTCTAACATCTGGTCTATGAATGGTAAAGGAAAATGATCTTTTCGGGTTGCTTTGTTTAGTTTCTTATAGTCAATGCACATTCTCCATCCCGATTCGATTCGTTTGGTTATAGTTTCTCCTTTCTCATTTTCGATAACTGTTATACCTCCTTTCTTTGGTACTACGTGTACAGGACTAACCCATTTGCTATCGGATATAGGATATATGATACCTACCTCTAATAACTTCGTTACTTCCTTCTTCACTACCTCACTCAGGATCGGGTTTAGTCTCCTTTGATGTTCCCTAGAAGTTTTACAGTCTTCTTCTAGCATGATGCGATGCATACAAATAGAAGGACTTATCCCTTTAAGATCGGTGATGTTGTATCCTAGTGCGGTCAGATATTTTCTTAAGATATGTAGGAGTTTTTCGGTTTCGAGTTTTCCTAGGTCTGCATTAACTATCACTGGTCGTTCAAGTTCTGAGTCTAGGAATTCATATCTCAGATTTTTGGGAAGTGTTTTCAGGTCGAGGTTTGGTTTCTTAAGGCATTGCGTAGGATCCGATGTTACTGCTAAACATTGGTTCAGTCTGTCTTCTGCGCGATAGTCAGACAATTTGTCATTTTCTAATTCTGTTTCTTTTATGCATTCATCGATGATATCCATGAAGTAGCATGTGTCTTCTATTGCAGGTGCTTTCAAAAATTTGGAAAGAATGAATTCAATTTTCTCTTCTCCTACTTCGAAAGTGAGTCGTCCTCGTTTTACGTCTATGATAGCGCCGGCGGTTGCTAAGAAGGGTCTTCCCAGTATAATGGGTGTAACTTCTTCTTCTCTTATGTCCATAATTATAAAATCGGTTGGAATGTAGAATTAACCTATGCGCACGGGAACGTTTTCAAGAATTTCTACGGGATATCTAACGGAACGATCTGCTAATTGCACAAACATTTTAGTTGGTCTTAATTCTCCCATTTCCAGTTTCTTGCATATGGACAAGGGCATAACACTGATACCGGCTCCTAAATCACACAGAGCTTTGTCTATGACAAATTTTCCTATGTGACAGAGTATAGAGAAACTACCAGGATCTTTAAGTTTAGGAGGCATATTCTGGATTATAGCGCTACATTCAGCAGTGAGTGTAACGGTTTCGCTATCTTCAAGTTTCCTTTTATTAGAAAGAATTTCTTTTAAGAACTTAGCATATGAGGGCATCTGCGTAATAGCTTCTGTAAACGGAATTGTGACGTTTAATTGTTTTAGTAGGTCAACAAATTTTTAAAATTGGCCCGCGTCTTTGGTTTTAATTAGCCTCTGAGGATAAGGGATAGGTGGTTTATAGGGCGGTGGAGGTACATAAGGTTCTTTCTTTTCTACGGTTTCCTTATTACTCTCTTCCTTTTCCTTAGGTTTATTTTCTTCCTCAGTTGACTTTTTAGAGTTTTGGTTCTCAACTCTTGGATCAGATGGTCCTTCTACCTCTGTTCCACTTCTCAATATAATTGCATGAGCGTGGCTTTTCGGGTTAGGTTGGGGTTGTCCAGGAAATGTGCCAGTTGGGGCAGCAGTAGGCGCTTGTTGTTGAGCTACTTGTGAGATTTGTGTTTCCAGCATTTTGTTATGGGTAGCCAGGGCGTCTACTTTACTTGCTAGTTGTTTAATTTGTTCGTTAGTGTGTACATTCTGGTTTAAGAAATCTTTATTGGTTTGCTGTTGAGAAGCTATGAAGTTCTCCATCATGATTTCCAAGTTGGATTTCCTAGGAACGTTATTGTTAGATGTAGATGGGGTCGGCTTTTGATATCCAGGAGGTATAGCTGGGGCTTGACTGGGAGATTGACCTGGTGCGTATAAAGCATTATTACTCTTGTATGAAAAATTAGGATGATTCTTCAAGTTTGAGTTATAGGTATGCGAGTAAGGATTTCCTTGAGCATAGTTCACTTGCTCTGCTTGGATTCCTGTTAGGAGTTGACAATCTGTAGGAGTGTGACCTTGGATTCCACAGACTTCGCAATTTTCAGTTACGGCAACCACGGTGGCTGGAGGTGATACATTTAAACTTTCAATTTTCTGGGCAAGAGCATCCACTTTTGCATTAACATGATCAAGGCTACTTACCTCGTACATGCCACTTTTCGTTTGAGGTTTTTCTACCATTGTTCGGTCGCTTCCCCATTGATAATGATTTTGGGCCATGCTCTCGATAAGTTGATAAGCATCGGCGTAAGGTTTATCCATAAGCGCACCACCTGCGGCGGCGTCTATCGTTAATCGTGTGTTGTATAAGAGACCATTATAGAAGGTATGAATTACTAACCAGTCCTCTAAACCATGGTGTGGACAAAGTCTCATCATGTCTTTGTATCTTTCCCATGCTTCGAAAAGAGACTCGTTATCTTTCTGTTTAAATCCATTTATCTAGGCTCTTAACATAGCTGTTTTGCTTGGAGGAAAATATCGGGCAAGAAAGACTTTCTTCAACTCATTCCATGTGGTGACTGAGTTGGAAGGAAGAGACTGAAGCCATCTTCTAGCTTTATCTCTTAACGAGAAAGGAAAAAGACGAAGTCGAATTGCCTCTGAAGTGACACCATTAGCTTTAACAGTATCAGCGTATTGGACAAATACGGATAAATGAAGGTTTGGATCCTCGGTAGGATTTCCGGAGAATTGATTCTGTTGCACTGCTTGTAGCAGCGAAGGTTTAAGTTCGAAGTTGTTTGCTTCGATTGCGGGTGGAGCAATACTCGAATGTGGCTCATCTTGCGATGGAGCGGCGTAATCTCGAAGAGCACGAGCTGGTTCTGCCATCTCGGGTATCGGCGAAGGAAGAAGATTTTTAAGATCAAAAATTTTGATTGGAGGAAGATTGTTTGCAGTACGATACTCTCGAATTCGTCGTAAGACTCGGAGATATCGTTCAACGTCGTTGATTCGTAAGTAGTACGGTTCGCCTTGTGAGCGAGTGTGTGGCATACAAATCAACAAAAGACAAGGAAAAATAAAAATTGCCTTAGTCTCTACAGCGTAACAGAAGAGTTACGATATCGACTAAATAAAAGTCCCCGGCAACGGCGCCAAAAACTTGATCGCGACTTTATGAGTCTATTGGGGTATTAACTGCAAGTGCACAGTCTAATCGCGTAGTAATAAAAGATATCGATCCCACAGGGACTTATGAATCGATATACCGTTTTCTAAGGTTACTTCGTAAAGCTAAGGCGGATGATACTTTGATGATTAGGGGGAAAAGTAAAACTAAAATAAGATCTAGATTAAATATTGAATAACGCGGATATCGGTATGTAGTTCGTTGTAATTAGGGAATCAAATCTTCGTTGGTTTCTTAGTTTTAAAATAAGTCCTTTCAGTAGATACTATTGATTAAAAGTCTTTTCTCAAACTCTCGCTCTGGTGAATAAAACTATGACTTTAAATTAACGTACGCTCTCACTATTTAGTTAAGTCTAAAATCACTTTTTGAAAACAATAGAATCTTTAGAAACTCTTTTTAAGAAAATGCTAACCATCTAAACACCCTCGTCTCAAACTCTCGCTCTGTTGACTTAGATTATATGATTAAACTTAAATGCTTAACTCTCGTCCTCACATTTAACCTTTAAAAATACTTTTTGAAAATGATTAGAATTTAATTAACTCTAAAATTTGCTCTCGCCCTGATTTAAAGTTAATGTCCAATTTACACTATCCAGTTAAAAGCTCAAACTGTCGTTCTATTGATTTTAACTTCTTTATGTCTTTTACTCTCGTACAAAAACTTTGGTATTAATTCTGTAAATTGAGACCATTAAAAAGAGTGACTTTATTCTTAAATAAATTTAAACCTACTTAGTTTGATTCCTTCATTCCGCTTACTTTACATACCGATATCTAAGTTTATTTAGCCGGACATGCTAAACAATCACTGCGCCTCTCCTTGTAGTTGTGGGTTGGGCTTTAGTGGATTGCTATTTATCCTCTTTTTGCACCTCATTTTCTTTCTTTTTCACGTATGCTTCAAATAATGTTACCTGAAATAAATAGAAGGAAAATATCAAGTTATATTGAATGATATGAAATAAATCGAAACAAATAATAATATAATTTAATTAAATCGAGTCCAAAAATGTGATATTATTTCATGTTATCAAGTGTTAATGTATGTTTGAAACATGTGAAATAAATGTTGGTTAATATTAGTGACATGATTATCCAAGGTGTGATGAATTCCTTTAATTGTTGATTTAATCATTGTGCCTTATTATGCTATTTCATAATGATTTGAATTCTCACCCTTTCTGTTTGAATGTTACCTTTACATGGGTATCGTGCAGATACTCCAGAGTAGTATCACTGAAGTAGGAGGACGGTAGCTCGCTCGAGATTAGATGGAGAGTTTCCGTATTTTAGTTTGACGATTAGGTAATGAGTCAATGCTCTGGTCATGTAACACTGGGTAGATTGGGAGTATCGAACTCATATCTCATTGGAAATGCAGTATGTTATTACTTGAATTATGTTATCTTGAGATGATTGTTGAGAGATGACCATGGTATGGGACATGGATCATTTTATGAAATACATGAGTATTCTTTATTTTCCGCTGCGAACGCATATGCTTGAATATTCATGATAATTGAGATGTGTTATTTAAATGACCAGGTGTATTGTTGGTTTTTGAAAGCTTTTAGTTTTTGAAAACGTCGATGTGACGCCCTTTTGTTTATATGCGTGCTTATTTACTCTGATTATATGTTAAATATTTTGGGGTAGAAAAAGGGGTGTTACAACATGCATGTCGAGTCGATGTTGAGTACATTGCATAAGTGATGTATTTGTATTGATTGTTCTTGATGTGTTATTGGATGAGATGTTGTTGCATATGACATTAACGATAATTGAGATGTGGTTTTGTATGATGTTGAAGAAAATGGAGATGTTGTCGTGTATGATATTGATTATAATTTGGGTGTGACAATGTGATATATTGTTGAGCATGATTGTGTAGATGTTGTACTCTATTCTTCATTCTATACTGTTTATTATTGAAATGAATTCTCACCAATTTGTTTGAATGTTGCCTTTACATGGCCATCGTGCAGATACTCAAAAGTAGCATTGCTGAATTAAGTGGAAGGTAGCTCTTGGAATGACTTCTAATAGTTTGTCGTTTTCTTTAGTAGGGTCTTGCCCTGACCACGTAACATCGGGCTGGGAACGTTTGCTTTCACTTCTTATGTCATGTTTATGTTGAAGTATTATAACTGATTTGGTTGTTAAGGTGATTTATTTAAACTCTTTATTTGTTATGGAAGTTGAAGTTGAGACTAAATGGTATGAGTGCAATATGGTTTTTAATTACTTTAATTATGATTCCGCTGCGATGATACCCTAAGTGAAGGTGAGCATGCGATGACATGTGTTTATGGGAAATTTATAACCCGTGTTACGGAGCAGGATATGTTTGATGTGAGTGATACCCTTTGTGGTTGCAATTTTATTAAATAATGCATTAAAATTGTATTTGGGGTTTAGGATGTTACAACATGCGAAATCTAAAATAAACTAAAATTTATAAACCACAAAGAATGTCATTACGCCATCCTCCAACTCAACAGCAGATAAAGCTCATCTACCTGAGTATTTGTATCATCGGACCAACAAGCAACACAAGCAAATAAAAAGGGTGAGAAATATGTTCATAATATTAACGGTGTAATAAATAGTTCAGATAGTCATACATAACATCAATTGTAATTCTCACACAATAATTCACAAAACAACGACAATCACAATGCAAATGTACTAATGCAATTTACTCCTCCTCCAGGAATGCATGTGGTATCGGGGTTTTGGGCATCAGAGGTGTATTACTAGTTTATCTCTGTCTCTAGTTCTTCTCTTAATCGTGTTCCTCTCTGAACTTGAGACTGACATGGTTCCCCTCTGAAGCTGACCTCACTGGAACAAAGACTTATCTAGCTCCAATATACATGTATGCATGAACATGGAAACATAAATCACAAAGCTCAAAACAACAGAAAAACATACTCAAAACTCAAACTCAAAAGATTCTTATATTAATCATCATTTCACCAATATAATCAATAACAAAGTAAAAATATATTGTTACTCAACAACTCAAATCAACTAAGAAAATACTCAAAACATATTAATCAGAGTAATAATTAATTTATGTATGCTCACAACTCATCAAAAGGGTAACAATTATTGTCTTTTACCCAACAAAGTTCTCAAGGAAAAGTCTAAATAACTCTAAGACAAGATCTACAACTCTAAAATAAATCTAAATGACTCTAAATTACTCCAAAGTGTTCTAAAGTATTCAATTGAAAACTCTTTCATATAAAGACAACTCTTATGAACTTTATTAGCTAGCGGCCTGACTCAAAAAACTATATAACACAAAACAACTCTAAAGAGTCAAATACTTTCACTTGAACTTTAAAGCTCATCAGATTTAACACTAAATAACTCTTACAACTCTATAAGAACTGTAACAAGCTCTCACATAACAATTCTGACTCTTAAACATATAAATAATGCAACGAAAGGTCACCAAACTCAAAATTGCTCAAAACTCTAGACCTAACTCTAAACTTTGTCTCACTTCAAAATAGTACCAAATATTATAGACTTATGATAAAATTATGAAACTCTTCAGTCTAAAATTTCTTTAAACGTTCTTTCAAACGCACTTAAACGCACCTCAACATAGTTACGAAACTCCAAATCTATTCGTTTCAATTAAGCCTCATCGCAATAATTCCTGCATAAACTTTAAAATTGAATGTCTGACATCAAAATAGCATGAAAAATTATTTACTCATGATAAAATTATGAGACTCTTCTGTTTGAAAGTTCATTAAACTATATTTCTAACACAACTAACGACACCCCAGATAGACTTACGAAAATCAAGTTACGCATGAAACATGATAACCAACGCATAACTGAAATTGACTACGCCTTTGGTATAAAAACCAGTGAACTACTACAGTTGTAGCGCTCCTAGACCCAATTTCCCTACTTCAAAATAAATATTATTGTGTTAAATTTTTAACACAAATGACGACACCTCAAACAGACTTATGAAATTTAAGTTACGCATGAAATAAGACTATCAATCCTCTTTTATATCTAACTGCAATTTTATGTGGTTTTCTCCCTATTGAACAAATTTGAAACTCACTTATTTCGCATATTTGAGTTCCCACCGCCTTAAAAACATATTGATAAACATAGCCGTTGAAAATTAAACATTCTAACTCTCGCCCTATTAAATAGATCTACAACTCATATGCAACTGCAACACACAAACAAGGCAATAATATCAACAAGACATCAATAAGGTTATTGACAAGGTTATCAACAAGGTTAAATAAGACATCAAGACATATCGATGAGAATACATATCATATTCGAGAGTAGAAATATTATCAATCAATCGTCTCAAAGGTTTTGCCCAATTTTTTTTACCACAAACATTAAATACAAAGAAAAAGGAAGGAGGAAGGCATGAGGGTAAGGACCCCTCACTATCCCTCTATTTAACCACTCATATATGAATAATACTCCCCCTTTATCTCGAATTCGCATATTGATGAAGTTTTTTCCTTTTTGGGATTCTTCCTCGTTCTTCAAGGTCTCTTCCTAGGTTCTTCCTTTTTGCCTCCTTTCTTAAGTTTTGCATGTATCGTACAAAATTCTACCTCACTCTCTCTATTTATTCACCCTAATTATCTCAATTCTCCTCTCACCCCTCAATTCTCCTCACACCCTCATTCTTACTATTTTATATTATTTTATTAAATCTCACCACACCCTTAATTCTTACTCAATTCACCCTTACTCCCTAATTTTAATAAAAAATCTATTTTTCTCCTAACTCTAAAAATATCTCTAATGCCTATAATATTCAAATTAATTATTTAATTTTTAATAATAAATAAATCAATTAAAATTAATATTAATTCTAATTAAATTTCCACCCCTCCTCAAATAATTTAATAAATCTCATAAAATACTCAATAAACAATATAAAAGAATTTAAATTCAAATAAAAGAATTAAACTAAAATTAGGGTGTTACAACTCTCCCCCATTTAAAAGATTTTTCACCCTTGAAAATTATCTAAAGGAAACAACTCTTGATAATACCCTCCCATATTGTTATCTAACCGCTTTGTCACGCTAACCTCAACAGATCCTCCTCCACTTGTTTCAAACTCACTCCTTTTGGCTAGCGGTTGAAAGACAAAGAGCGTCGACAGTGTTTCACACACATGTCGTGTACCAGGGTACAAAAACATTCACAGCCTAGGCCAAATGAACTAACCTTCTCTTATATCAACTATGTAACACCCTAAACCCCAACTCTTATTTAAATAAAATCATGTAAAAGAAATATTTTTTATTCAGCAAAGGGTGTCACGTCTCTCTCATAAAACTGTCATTCTCAAAATTTTAGAATAAAGTAGTGGAATTCAAAAACATATTTCAACTTAATTGTCTCATAATTCAAAACAACTTCATTTAAATAAAAAACAAATAGTTCAAACTCTCATAACACAAAACAGAAAGGTAACACATCACATTGTTACATTATCAGAGCGACACACGAAATCCAAAATAAACTCAAATTGATAAACTACGAAGAATGTCACTATGCCATCCTCCAACTAAACAACAGATAAGGCTCATATACTTGAGTATATGTATCATCGGCCAAGCAACACAAGCAAACAAAAGGGGTAAGAAATATGTTCATAATGTTAATGGTGTAATAAATAGTTTGGATAGTCATGCATAACATCAATTATCATTCTCACACAATAATTCACAAAATAACAACGACAATCACAATGAAAATGTACTAATGCAATATACTCCTCCTCCAAGAATACAAGTGATACTGGTGTTTTAGACATCAGAGGTGTACTAATAAGTTATCCATATTTTTGGTTCCTCTCTGGACCGTATTCCTCTCTGAACATGAGACCGACATGGTTCCTCTCTGAACCTGACCTCACTGGACCGAAGTCCTACCTAACTATAATATGCATGTATGCATGAATATAACAATAGAAATCATAAAGCTCAAAACAATAGAAAAATATACACAAAACTCATACTCAAAAGATTCTTCTCTGAATCATCCTTTCGCCAATATAAGGTCAACACCGTAATTTCTCTCTGAATTACTCATCTCAAAATTTACATCTCAATCATTTATATTAATAATAATAAATAATCAACAACAAAGTAAAAATATATTATTACTCAGCAACTCAAATCAACTCAAAACACATATGTAGAGTAATAACTAATTTATGTATGCTCACAACTCATCAAAATGGTAACAATTTTTGTCTTTCACTCAACAGAGTTCTCAAGGCGAACTCTAAATAACTCTAAGACAATCTCTACAACACTAAAATAACTCTAAATGACTCTAAAATATTCTAAAGTACTAAATTTACAACTCTTGTATATAAAGATAACTCTTATGAACTCTATTGGCTGGCGGCCTAACTCAAGTAATAAATAACTCAAAACAACTCTAAAGAGTCAAATATTTTCAATTCAACTTTAAAGCTCGTCAGATTTAACTCTAAACAACTAAAAAAACCTCGACAATCCTATAACAACTCTAATAAGCTCTCACATAACAAATTGACTCTTAAACTTATCAACAAGCCAACGAAAGGTCAACAAACTCAAAATTGCTCAAAACTTTGACCTAACTCAACTTTGTCTCACTTCAAAATAGAACCAAATATTATAGACTTATGATAAAATTATAAAACTATCTAGTCTAAAATTTCTTTAAACCCACTTTCAAACTCACTTAACCGCACCACTAATGGAGTTACGAAACTCCAATTCTATTCGTTTCAGTCAACCATATCGCAATAATTTATGCATATACTCTAAAACAGGATATCTTAATTCAAAATAGAACGAAACATTATTTACTCATGATATAATTATGAAACTCTCTAGTTTGAAATATCATTAAATTCCCTTTCTAAAGCAATTGACGACACCCCAAACAGACTTACAAAACTTAAGTTACACATGAAACATGATGACCAACGCATAACTGAAATTGACTACGCCTATGGTATAAAAACTAGAGAAATGTTGTAGTTGTAGCACTTCTATACCCAATTTACCTAGTTCAAAAGAATTATTATTGCATTAGTTTTCTAACACAACTAACGACACCTCAAACAGGCTTACGAAACTCGAGTTACACATGAAATAAGACGATCAATCCCCTTTTATGTCTACCTGCAATTTTCTATATTTTTCTCCCTATTGAACAGATTCAAAACTCGCTTATTTCGTCTATTTAAGTTCCCACCGCCCCAAAAATATGTCTTTAGACATAGCCATTGAAAATTAAACATTCTAACTCTCGCCCTATTGAATAGATCTACAACTAATAGGCAACAGTCATACACAAACATGACAATACTATCAACAAGGTATCAACAAGGTTATCGACAAGGTTATCGACAAGGTTAAATAATACATCAAGATATATCAATGAGAATACATATCATATTTGAGAGTACAAAAATTATCAATCAATCGTCTCAAAGGTTTTTTCCAAACCTTTTTTACCACAAACATCAAATATAGAGATAAAGTAAGGAAGAAGGCACGAGGGTAAGGACCCCTCACTATACCTCTGTTTAACCATCCATATATGAATAATTCTCCCCTTTTACCTCAAATTTGCAGATTGATGAAGATTTTTCCTTTTTGGGATTCTTCCTCGCTCTTCAAGGTCCCTTCCTAAGTTCCTCCTCTTTGCCTTTTTCCCAAGTTTTGCACGTACTGTACAAAACTCTACCTCACTCTCTCAATTTATTCACCTTAATTATTTCAATTCTCTTCTCACCCATCAATTCTCCTCTTACCCATCAATTCTTACTATTTTATATTATTTTATTAAATCTCACCATACCCTCAACTTTTACTCAATTCACCTCTTACTCTCTAATTTTAATAAAATTTCTATTTTTCTCTTAACTCTAAAAATATCTCTAATATTCAAATGAATTATTTAATTTTTAATAATAAATAAATCAATTAAAATTAATAATAATTCTAATTAAATTTCTATCCCTCCTCAAATAATTCAATAAATCGCATAAAATACTCAATAAATAATATTTAAAAAAATAAATTCAAATAAAATAATTAAATTAAAATTGGGGTGTTACATATTTCATGTCAAAGTTGTTAGAGAGAAATTTCTTAATATCATGTAATAAACCAAGATCATTAGTTGCAATAAAAATATCATCAACGTATAAAACTAGAAGAATACCCTTACTCCCATTGGCCTTTAGATATATACATCGATCAACAATGTTTTTCTTAAATCTAAAGGCCATAATAGTATCATATAACTTGAGATACCATATGCAAGAAGCTTTCTTAACATCGTATATTAGTTTCTTATGTTTACACAACATATATTTATCTTCCTCTAAATTCCCATTCAGAAAAAGTCGTATTTATATTCATTTGATGTAACTCAAGATCATAATGAGTAACAATTGCCATAATAATTCTGAGTTGGCCTTTCTTGGAAATTGGTACAAATGCTTCCTCGTAGTTAATGGTCATCTTTCTGAGTAAAACATTTAGCAACAAGTCATACCTTGTAACATTTGATATTACCATGAGAGTCAACTTTAATCTTAAAGACCCACTTACATCCAACTTTATTCCATCTTTCATGTAATTCCACAAGATCTCATACATAATTTTGTTTCAATAATTTAAGCTCTTCTTTCATAGTATCCAATCATTTATTAGAATTATTATCACTAATGATTTCTGAAAATGAAACTAGATCATTATTAATTCCTAAGTCAAATTCTTACTCAATTAGATATACCATATAATCATTCTGAATAGCATATCTTCATTCTCTTTAGGATCTTCTTAATTCTATTTCCGTTGGGTTTTCTACTATAGGTTCATTGTCTCTTTTGGGATCACTATATTATTGTTCAACTTTATCATTATGATTTTAAGCATAAGGAACAACAATTGATGAAGTTGAAGTACTAATAAAATGAACTTGTACTCTAATTTTTTAATATCTACATTTTTGGATCTTTGCTCCCACTATTTTCGTCATTTTCAATGAACAAAATATTCCCCATTTCAACAATTCTTGTATTATGAGTAGAACAGTAAAATTTATATTCTTTGTACTTTTCTAGATAACCAATGAAATATCCAAGGATTGTTCTTGCGGCCAGCTTCTTTTCATGTGGGTTGTATATCCTTATTCCGGCTTGACAATCCAAATTTGCAGGTGTCTTAATCTAAGTTTCCTTCCTGTCCATAATTCAAAAGGTGTCTTTTGAACTGCCTTACTAGGAACCATATTTAACAAATACATGGTCGTTTTTAAGGCATACATTCATAACGATTTGGGTAAAGATGAAATACTTAACATACTCCTAACCATTTCCATTAAGGTAAGGTTGGGCCTTTCAAATACACCATTTTATTGGGGTGTACCTAACATTGTATATTGAGCAAAAGTGCCATGATGTTCAAGAAACTTAGAAAATGGGCTAGGGTGTTCTTCAGATTCATCATATCTTCCATAATATTCACCACCCCTATTTGATCTTACGATTTTCACATTTTTGTCTAATTGTCTTTCAACTTCATTAATGAAAGTATCTAAGGCATCAACCGCTTGAGATTTCTTATGTAGCAAATAGATATAATCGTAACACGAAAAATCATCAATAAAGGTAATGAAGTATTTTTATTTACTGAAATAATTAATATCAAAAGGTCCACATATGTCGGTGTTTATAATTTCAAGAAGCTGAGTACTTTTTGTAGCTCTTTTCCTTGTGTGGTTTTTAGTTTGTTTTCCTTTAATACATTCCACACATACATTCAAATCGATAAAATCTAAATCCCAAAGGATTTCAATCATTACTAATATTTTCATTCTTGCTTGGTAAATATGCCTCACACGTTTATGTCACAAGTAAGGAGAAAGTCCGTTCACTAAACTTTGTTTAGTGCTAATATTATGATACACTACCATAAGTGTTTCAGCATATAAATTATCAAGATTCAATTTATATAAATTATCATAAAGTATATCAGATCCGGTCATTAAGGTAATTTTATACAAACTGAGCAACCACTACCTAATTAAAAGAAAATCCAACAACATCAAGTTTAGAAACAGAAACTTAATTCCTAGGTATACCCGGTTCATACAATGTCTTAAATAAGTTCTGACACCTTCTAATGAAAGCCTTCGTTCTATATCCCATATAGACAAACTTTCATTTTGCTTTATGGTTTGAATCATAATTAATTGTTGCATCATATTAGAAACATGAGTCATGCAAACCTAATAAATCCATCAAGAGTTGTGTGGAACTTAAATTTAATTCAAAACATATATAAGCATTAAGCATGTCTTTATTTTCAAACCACTAATATAAAAATTCTTGATTTTTAATGGTCCTTTCCCTTTTCCATGGTTCTTTCAAAAAAAAATTCTAGATACCTGATGATTCACTAGATGTATATAGTGATTTCCTTGATTCTTAATTCGAGTTTCCTCTTGAACCAAATTACTTTCCAATTCATACATATTTCATCTGTCTTTCACGATATTAAAGTTCATCTAAAAAGTCTCATATTAAGACGATAATGAATTCAAAATGAATTGCATAAGAAAAATTTTCATCTGCTTCCATTTCCAATGACTTTAAATCTTGCTACAATACAATTTATTTAATTGATATGATCTGCATAGTACGAGAATCGTGAAATCTCAAGATGGTTAAAGTACTCATTAATGTATTTATAAAAGACTTGTTAGTAATGTTCATAATTATTTATTGTGAAAGGATAATGGGACAAATACTTTAATTAATATATGCAAACATCCATACTTTGAGTTATAAAACATACATTAAAATTAAATAAACAATCATTTTATGTATAATAATGTCCTTCTTTGGAAGATTCACTAACACACAACCATTAAAAATAATGATGATATTAATTTAACATTTATTTGACATGACATATGCATCAATAAAGTATTTATTATCTTTGTATATATAAAAAAAACTAATAATACACAAACGTTACCAACATTCATGTTCATCCGTTATAATAATAATAATTAATCAACCTTTGGGCGATCTAAAAATATCTTATAATAATAAAATTTCAATTAACAAAAACTAATCATAATTTTAGTATTCATGCTTGGGATAATTGAAATAAATTATATCTTTAAAATCAAATAAACTTATAAGTTTGACCACTTTGGTGATTAACAAACTTTCATAATATTTAATTTATATAATCATAGACAAAACATACAATAGACAAAATACACAATTGTCCTTAAAAATAAAATAATGTATATATACACGGAAGACATTACATGAAATTGAATAAATGTTAGAGAATGCTTTAATTAAAAATCAATCATAACATATACAGCGGAAAACATAATTTTCAAAATTCTAAATTTTATTATTAAAGTTCATAATAAATTTGAGGGGAAAAAATAACGTTCATAGTCAATCACGTAGTTCTACAACCTAATTCTCTGATACCGCATGTAAGTTATATTTCATTCATACTACAAATTCATTAAGAAACTAGCATCGTTATATGGATCTTAGAATATATGATTCTCACAAACATAAATACATTAAAATGTATACTTTATTTTATGATGATTAAAGACGATTGTAATCAACACCCAATCTATCCTTTTCCCATTTATTGTTTCTCAAAACCCTTTCTTGATGGCTATTTTGTAGAGAAATTATTATGGAAGGAATATAATCATTTGTTCAATTATCGTGTTATGACTCTCATCATGCCATCACTATTTATAGATATTATTCATAACCCTTTATAATAACCCTTTTCTTTATAGATGTTATTCATGCTCATTCACAATAATACATTTTCACTTTATTTGAATGATACCTAATCACTTTATTTGACTAATACCATTTCACATATTATTTAAATAACACCACTTCATATTATTTGAATAACACCCCTTCATATTATTTGAATAACATCTTTTTATATTATTTGAATAACATCTTTTCATATTATTTGAATAACGCTCTTTCATAATACCTCTTCACATGAGTCATATTATATATATTATTATTAAATTTTTATAGTATTTGTTCTATTTTTAATCTCACATTTTAGATTATCGATTCGAGACGTACGCATATTCAAGAAGTTATTATGGAGCAAGTAAGTAAATACCATTAGAAGTCCAAAAATATAAATTCAAAATAACACTTTACTGCATTGAGACTTGGCACCTCGATGAGGTGGTCACGTGCGGTGCAGGCATATTGATGTAAATTGTTTTTTCTTTTTAATAATTCGAAGGTCGACGCGTGAGAATTTGGGAGCATATTACATCTACGCCATGCGCTGCAGACTAAAATTGGCCTCTTTTAACTATTTTTATCAACCTAAAAACCCATTATGACGTTTCTATTTAAATAAGTGTATATGTTATGTAAAGTTACATAAATACTTAGCAACAAGAGAGATATTTAGAGAATCATAGTTTTTCAAAATTGAAACATTTGGCGACAGAATTTGACAGTTTAGTTGGTGTTAGTCATCTCTTCGTTGCAATCTTATATGAAAATTTCATTTGTTATTAATTTTTTTTGTTAATCAATATGAGTATCAAAATATCTCTTTCAACTATGGGGTAGATGAAATGGTTTTTAATTACATATAACTTTGCATAACTTTGCATAAGGGACTTAGATTTCCCAGGCTATTTAACTCTCGCCTGAGGGAGTTAGAGTTTCCTCATACAGGACCAAACAATATAAATTCTCCTAAAACCCAGAGGCTAAATAGGCATGGCACGTCACACATATCATCGAGAAAATTAGGGCCTAGAGATACTCCCATGTATCATAGCCTAAAAAACTTGTCATTTATCAATGACCTAGTATTTAAGGGACTGTGTAGTGTTATATTTTTAAAATATGTGATGAGGGCAACAATCATATGTCTTCCTCATAAAAAGCGAAAATCATATGTTGCCCACAGGGAGGTATGGCCTCACCCTAATGCTTTTCTCTCTCCAAATCATAGGAAACATGGGATAAGATGTTTTTTGGGCAAAGAGAAATTAGGATTAGCAATTGACCCATACTCCCTTGGAAATATGGATTCAATGGTCCACTATAGACTGAATGGGTGGTGACCTTTTCCAAGTAAACCCTAGGCCAAGGGCCTATATAAATACCTCTCCCACTACGAGAGAGGGGGAGACCCTGATTAATACACTTATGCCTAAGCATCTAACATACATATAATGCCTCTCACCTCACGTGAGAAGATCCTCTAAAATCCTCATAAAACCACCGTACAAGACTTCTCTCCGTCATGGGAAAGCTCTAACCTCCATACAGTGTAATATATTTATTAAGGCCTCTGAGTACCCTTGCCTTTACAGTGGTAATATGAACACCTGTACTTTCTGACCATTACAAGATTAGCTTGTAATCTTTGTTTGGTTCATGAGATTAACTAGTAAATTTTGTATTTGGTTCTTGAGAATATTCTGGTAAAATATCTACTTGATTATTCTGGGTTACAAATTCATCATTTAAAGTAAGGCTTCCTTAAAAAAATTAAGTTAAGGAATAAGAAGTTAAAATAGAAATCTAAAGCTCCACATCAACAAAGATGAAGAAAGATCAAAGGAAAAAGAAATGATTTCACGTTTGAAGAATTATTTTTGGAAAAGAATCTCAACAAGGAAGAAAAATATTTCATAATAACCTCTTGATTTTGAAAGTTGAGTTTTATTCAAGAAATAATCAAGGGGAATAAGTCCTTTAAAGTTTTCCAACTATGTGATAATAGTTTTTTTACAGAAAAAGGGAAGCCCAACAAAAGATTCTTCAAAAAGAACAGATCTCAAATATGGATGTTGTCATCCGTGTGTAAAAGTATGGTCTTATGTCATATTTAATTGAGCATCTCTCTGTGCTTATTTCCACCTCTTTACCAAGCAACTCATTCCTTTTATATAAGCTATTATATGCTCTATGTGGTTGTGTTATTTACTTTTATCCCTTCTTTTTTATTTATACTCTCTTTATCTATGAGGGAGAGTTTAACTACTCCAATTATATATATATATATATATATATATATATATATATATATATATATATATATGTATACATATATACATATATATATATATATATATATATATGTATATATATATATATGTATATATATATATATATGTATATATATATACATATATATGTATATATATATACATATATGTATATATATATACATATATATGTATATATATACATATATATGTATATATATATACATATATATGTATATATATACATATATATGTATATATATATATATATATATATATATATATATATATATATATATATATATATATATATATATATATATATATATATATATATATATATATATATATATATATATATATATATATATATATATATATATATATATATATGTGTGTGTGTGTGTGTGTGTGTGTGTTTGTGTGTGTGTATGTGTGTATTTTTTGCCACCTCCTTGAGAGATGCGTTATCATCATAAAAAAGGAAGAGACTGTGGATTTATGTGCTTGCAGGTACAATTTTATGATACAAGTGTTGTATTGGTTTTGATGATGACATATTTAATTTAATGAAGTCTTTATCTATCAATGGCCAAGTTCTTCTTTGTAAGATCAAAGCCTAATCCTCCTCAATGTTGACAACACCTAAGGTCAAACACCATTCGGTGATGTCTTTGGTGACAATTGTTTAGTAACCTCTGATGATGGCATCTGATCAAAGAAGTTATCTCAGGCCTCATCAGTAAGAAGAGTCATGTTTTAGTTGAAGTGTTAAATCAATGATGATTCAAGTAAGGGGACTTAAAGCTCCAAAGTTTTGAAAGAGAGGAAGTATGAAAGCTCGTTTGGTCATGCGCTTAACAGGTGCCTAAGTGATCGGTTTAATGTAAAGTTATAAGAGTAAATCTCGATATACTAAAGTAGCTCACACATGTACACACACACAAATATTTTTTAAAGCCTCTCTTATTTTATAAAACACCTAAAACTATTTTTATATGCATCCATAATTGATTGCGTACTTTTTTAATCAATTAATATGGCTTTTTACATAGTTAATCGATTACCATATTAGGGATAATCAATTTATATTAATGATGGTATAATTCAAAAACTTTCTATATTAAGGTTAATCGATTAAGATATTAAATGTCCATGGATCATTTCTTTTTCGAGCGATTTTTTTAACTATAAATAGAGGGTTTCTTATCCTTCCATTCCACACCATTTTTCAAAATTGAAACTCTTCTATCTCACTTTATGCTCTCTTATTCTCTATTTTCCAATTCTTCACAAAAATTGTCTTAGTACAGAGAGAGTGAAAAATACATGCGAGAATCTTGTAATGGTGTTGTTCTATGTTTTTTATTTTACTATATAAGGTGTTTTATATTTATTTATATCTTTGTAAGAAATTCTTGTTTGACTCTTGAGTTTAACCAATTAAAAACCCTTGTTTAATTCAAGAGATTAACGATTGAAACTTTATGTTTTGTTCTTGAGATTAGTCCGATAAAATCTCTATTTGGTTTTTGAAGTTAACCTTGTAAAATCTTTGTTTGTATTGTTCAATATATTAATAATTTAAATTTATTTATTGCCATTGTGTCATACCCAAAAATTTGCCCTATTTTTTTTTTCCACTTTATATGGCTCACGGCTCATTGCATATGCATATTCATATGTCCTAATCATCTATCATAAGACATTCATTCACAATTGCATTTTTCAGATAACAAACATTTGATTCAAATGTCTCTTATTTAAGAAATAAGGCATTGTATTAGGGTTTGCAAGATTGGTTCATTATGCATCTTTGACTTATGGCTATGGGCCCAACAACTAGTGGTTGATCTCTCTCTCTTGGATCCTAACATTGTCTATGATATTTTTGGATCATTATGGACCACATCATGGCATTATATTTTGAGGTTACTTAGTGATTATCTTGGGATTTGATTCATTACATGGTACTTCATTCAAGTGATCAAGAGCATTCAAATTCAAGATTCATTCAAGTTCATATTCAAAGTGCAAGTTCAAATATTCAAACATCAAGATTTGGAGGGAGATTACTTTTTCTTAAAAAAGAACAAGACATAATTCATTCAAAAGGAAACTTTCCATTTCAAAACATCCATTTTTATTACACCAAAAAATCCAAATCAAAATTACACAAAAAATAGATGTTTGGACCTAGGGTTGACTTTTGGTCAACTATTGACTTGTTGGTCAAACAGTTCACCAAAGTCAACTACCTAAACTTAAACCATATTCTACTTTTATTCATTCACAAGACATCCTTCCAAGCCTCCAAAGTCTTCAAATCTTGATGTTGTCCAAAACTCCAAAATGTCATGACCAAACCTTTCATGAACCTTGTCTCATACCAAGCCAAGTACACTACTACCATGTGCATACATGCCCTACAAAAGCACACCAAACATACATACATAATCAATAACACAAGCACCATACATATGCATTTCATCATAAGCCAAGACAATTATCTTCAATACATTCACATGATCTACACAATACACAATCAAGCAAGTGATGGTTATTCAATGCATACACACACATTCAAACCTAACAAAACTAGTTCAAACTAACCAACATAATCCAATCAGTATATGCATGCTTCTAACCTCCCTAAACTTCAAACACATTCTGGCTAAGTCATTGGCACAAAAATAGTAGAAGTTCACTTAACACAATCTATTACGGCCTAGAAGTTTACTTTTGCTAAGTCTAGAGGTTTTACGGTCAGGATCATAATGGGATGGAAGAAAGAGAAGGTCCAAATTCAAATTCTTCATACTCACTTTTAATTTATTCACAAACAAATTCATTCAATTGATGGGTGAATGTGGTTCCTTACAGTGGTGTATGCTAGTACTAAAGAACAAGGTCAAAAGAAATTACAGAGGGAGATGATGGCAATTATGAATACCATGATCAAAGGGTGGATGGTTTATGGATATTTCAACAAAAATTTAAATAGGGAGGGGGAGTTATAGCTTCTAGTAAGAGGTTAATAAAGTTTCAAAAGCATGTTAATGACTGTGGCATCATGGATATTAGGTATACAAGGTATAAGTATACTTGGAGAGAACTAATCTTCAATGGGCGGATAGGAGTCTATGAAAAGTTGGATTGAGTTTTCAGCAACGATACTTGGAAAATGCAATTTTCTGAAGCACGTGTTAAGGTTCTCACTAGGTTAGACTACTTAGATCACCATCCAATCCTTGTAGCTTTATATGATAATGTATATATGAGGGTGCCAATATCCCTCAAGTGTGAGTGTGCTTGGGTTGTGATCGCGACTTTATGAGTCTATCGGGGTACTAACTGCAAGTGCACAGTCTAATCGTGTAGTTTTAAAAGATATCGATCCCACAGGGACTTAATGAATCGATCTACCGTTTTTCTAGGGTCACTGTGTAAAGCTAAGACGGATGATACTTTAATGATTAGGGGGAAAAGTAAAACTAAATTTGGATCTAGATAAAATATCAAATAATATGGATATCAGTATGTAGTTCGTCGTAATTGGGGAATCAAATCTTCGTTGGTCTTTTTCTTAATTTTAAAGTAAGTCTTTTCAGTAGACACTATTAATTAAAAGTCTTTTCCTCAAACTCTCGCTCTGTTGAATTAGACTATGACTTTATACTTTAACATACGCTCTCACTATTTTGTTAAATCTAAAATCACTTTTTGAAAATAATAGAATCTATAGAAACTCCTTTTGAGAAAATACTAATCGTTTAAACACCCTCGTCTCAAACTCTCGCTCTGTTGACTTAGATTATATGATTAAACTTAAATGCTTAACTCTCGTCCTCACATTTAACTTTTAAAAATAATTTTTGAAAATGATTAGAATTTAATTAACCTTTAAATTGCTTTCGCCCTGATTTAAAGTTAATGTTCAATTTACACTGTCCAGTTAAAAACTCAAACCGTCGTTCTATTGATTTTAACTTCTTTATGTCTTTTACTCTCGTACAAAAACCTTAGTATTAACTCTGTAAATTGAGACCAGAAAAAGAGTGACTATATTTTGAAATAAATTTAAAACCAACTCAATTTGAATTCCTTTATTCCGCTTACTTTACATACCGATATCTAAATTAATTAGCCAGAGATGATAAACATGCACAAACAATAATCATGCATAAATACGGCCATATCAAACAAACAATATATATAAATAGCGGAACAAAGCATATGTAAATTAAAATAATAAATTAATTAATGAATGAACCTGGAAAAATACTAGAATTCTGGATTTTATCTCCTAGCTTCGATGCTCGAACACTCCACCACAAGTCGGTTGGATTTGTTCTTCACAATTCTCAATCAGATAGGAAAGTAAAAACAAGGAAATAAAATACTATGATCTAACGTAAGGTTAGATCCAGTAAAATTACACAATAATTTCCGGTGTAGAAACTATCGTGAGAAAATAAATTGTATGCTTTGGAAATTAAACTAGAAAAGAAAAGGAAATAAATTGCTTGGAAATTTAGAGTGCTGGAAAAATAATGCTGGGAAAATATTGCTGGAAAAATTGCACGGCGAAGAGAGATCAAGAGAGAGCTTCAATTGGCTTTTGTGAGGTCTATTTATATTCACCTCTCAAAATAACAGTTTCCTAGAATGGGTCTTCAGTGTCATTCCAAACGTCTACGAGTGCAGGAGAAAATTTAGGGGAAGCCGTCCACTCCGTTATGCACGTAAAGCCTAAAATATAGGATGGGATGTGTGACGTCCGTCACACTATGTGTTACGGTCATAACACTAGGTCTTGGGACGTGGCGCTCGGCACGTCCTTGTGGCGGTCGTGACAGCCATTTCCTTTGTTCCAAACATGGGCTGGGCTTTGGTGCTTCAGCTTGCTGCTTTTCCTAGAAAATCTTCTTTTTGCACCCCTTTTCTTTCTTTTTCACATATGCTTTAAATAATGATACCTGAAATAAATAATAAGAAAATACCAAGTAATATCGAATAATATAAAATAAACTGAATCAAATAACAATATAATTTAATTAAATCAAGTCTAAAAATGTGATATAGTTTCATGTTATCAAACTCCCCCACACTTAGACTTTTGCTTGTCCTCAAGCAAGAAACAATGTAGAAATTGATTTAAAACATTAGCCAGATGAAATTTCCAAACACACATCAATTCGTAATAGGTTGCAAGTAAATCTCGTTAGAAATAACCTGAGTTTAATCTTAACATCGAAAACTACCGTAACAACACTAGATAACCCCACCTTATGCAAACCAGTTCGAGTCATGCTATTATAGCTCAGCCTAGTTCTTTTACTCTTATTTCACCCGTTTTCATTCGAGCGAAATCACATTAAGCCCTTTATCTTTTCGCGCACATAGTGGAGTAACCGGTTAGCGATTCTGATCCCCTTTTAGTTAGAAGTTCTGGTACATAAGTTGGATAACTTCTTTATTTAGTCTATTGCAAATTGCGGGGGATCGGACCGTAGTCCGCCCTACCAAGTTCAGCACCAGAAACCACTGAACCAACTCACAATGGATCGTTCATACTATGTTTTTGTAGGGTCCGCAACCTTTGGATTAAATGATCGGGTAAGGATCACCTAACTTAATTAGTGCATTTCCTGATTTTTAATATGTTGTTTTGGGAATCATTCACTTGTATTCATCGGTTCTCCACATAGTTTGCTATTAAGATGGTGCCGACTTCTCGTATAAACTACTCGGGGTTACTATAAAACTAAAAGTTCAAGGAGTTGGTATAATAGGTACTTAAGCTGATCTAACATGCTGAGGTTTTTAGAGTGTTGGGGCGGTAATAATTTTGTCTTAACTTCACTCAAGTTTTATAAAATAGGCAACCTTTATACTTGTTGAGTGTGTTGAATTTTGTTATGGCTCAAGAAAATTGAGGAGAATAGATAATAAAAAATTTCACACTAGGGACTTGACTTAAGAAATTTTTTTTTTTTGAAAGGGAAATAACATACTTGAAAGGGAAATAAACATAACTGAAACAAAGTTTTCCCCCCTACACTTAAATGAAACATTGTCCCCAATGTTTCAAAAAAAGCGAAAAAAAGGAAAGAAATGGAACCCAAACTCAATTCTGCCTGCGTCCTCTTGTTCTCGGACCCGGTGATCGTTCACGTACTGCCAAGTCATCAAACCTGTTAAGCAAGTCAGTGAATCTCTGCTCGGTTATTGCATTCCTCTCTTGTTGTTGTTGTTGTTGCATCTGGCGCATCAGTTGCATTACTTCGTTATTCTGCGCATGCATGGCATCAAGTCGTTGGGCTTGATGTTCAATAGCATCCATGATGTCATCATTTGTTGCAGGCCTTCTTCTTCAACGACGTCGGGAGGATGGACCAGCTACAGTATCAGAAGGATTATGTGGGACAGAATGTTGTTCAGGACCTTGATCACCTTGCTCCATTTCGTCAAACTCGTCTGGGGGTGGGTTTGCTTGTGTAGGCATGGTAGGTTCGGGAGCATTCAAATCGTAGATGAATCTGTTGGGGTTAGTAACATCGGTGAGAGCAATGTTGGGCATAACGACGCTTGGGATTTCTTGGTTATTCACCATAAGATAATAATTCCCGCCTACCCTATTTTTGATTAAGCGGTAGGAGCGACAATAGCTGATATCCATAAACAGGGGTGGCAAAGATTGCAAATTCTGAAGTCGGTCCCCTAAATTTAAACCGAGTGCGATGGTGGTTATTAATCCTCCAATCATAAAAGGTTGACTGCCTCGAGCACAAAGGGTACGGATATGGTGAAGTAAGAAAGAGGCGGCGTTTACCTTTGTATCTGCTGAAAAGATGCAGTGTAGGAAGAATAATTCTTTTGCGTTGACTTTGCTGTTGTTGGCTCTTCCAAAGATGGTGTTTTGCAAAATGCGGATAAAATACCGGATAATGGAGTTGTGTATGTGCGAAGCAAGTAATGCATCCCAATTGGTGGTTACCACACCGGATATTTTTCCAAAAAGTTCAAATGCGACCGTGTTCCAATCTGAGTTTTGAGGGATTCTTGGGTGGACGTGGTCTCCTTCAGGAAAATGTAGCATGGCACTCAACTGTTCTTGAGATAGTGCGTACTCAGTGTTGAACATACGGAATTTTGCGACACCGGTTAAGTACTCGTCCTCACCGGTTGGAGTGGTGTATGAATAAGAGCTTAAAAACTCAAAGGTGAGTGATGGGTATGTTGGGTGATTTTTGTGTGCACAGAAAAGTTAAATCGGATAACCTAAGCAGCCATTGCACACCTTGATGTAATCCTAATTCTTGTAAGCAATTGAAATCTGGGACCTGGTAGATGTGACACCGCGTTGCTGGAATCGAACAAACTGCTCCCGTTGATAATTACTATCTTCAGATCGGAAAATAATATTTCCAAATTGCATTTGATGTTGGTTCTCCGCCATTTTGATTGGTAGGTAGAAAGAAGGAGGAAGGAAAGAGGATGAAATTTTTTTTGTATAAGATGGAATGATGTGGTGTAGGAAGAAATGTAGTGAAGGTATTTATAGGAAGAGTTTTGAAATTGGGAAGAGGAGTGGGTGAGAAAAAAATTAATGTGGATAGAGAGGTGAGTTGAATGGGGATAAAGAGGTGAGATGAATGGAATAAAGGTGAATTGAAAAGGGGGGTAACGGTCGTGATAACGGTCAAAAACATTTCACGAGAAAGCAGGTTGTCACGTTCGTGACAGCATGCGTGACGGGCGTCATGGGGGTGTGGCGACCGTGACAGCATGCGTTACGCTCGTCACGCCTCTGATCATGCAACGGTCAAAACGTTCGTGACAACATTATTTTTTTATTATTTTTTTATGTTTTGGTTTTGTTTATTATATTTGTTATTTTTATTATTTTGTTTATTATATTTGCTACTTTACTACACCATAGAATATTTTTTTTTCTCTAATAAGCCATGTAAGTAGTAGCATACAATATATATCATCATTGGTAATTTTAGACAGTGCATAAATCAAAATGAAATTTAATTTAACCAATAATGCAAGTAGCTTCATAAAAATAAACATAATGTAATATTTGACTGAAGATAAAATAAAACATGCGAAAAATAAATCCTAAGATTAAAAATATTGTCAAACGAAACTATAAATTTCCTAAGACTAAAACTAGTTAACTGCAATTCTTCTAGCCACTTGTAGAATCTCTCGTCGGAGGAGCAAAGGAATTGACACGGTGTAGCAACTCGTGAAATTGATTTGTCATTCTACTCATGTATTCCAAAAATTCATGTCCCATCATAGTTAACTCTTCTCTAATGGCATCTTGTTCTTACATCAAAGCTTGAATAGCGGTATTATAATCAGTTCCGGGCATATGATGTCTAAGATCAGGTACTGCCGATTCTGCGGACGGGATAGGATGAGGTGGAGAGGCAGCATCATGGTAACCAGTTGGCGTCTGCGGATCAGACTCAGCATTAGGAATCTGGTGGTCAAGAATCTCATAATCTTGGATGGTTTCAACAGATCTAACAGGAGAAGGTATTCCATCCAGGTTGTAGAGCCAATTATTTCGGTTATGGACACTAGTCATCGGGCTAGGCATGGTGAATAGGTAAAAAGCTTGGTTGTTAATTAATAGTTCAAACTCTTCAGGTCCAAGGTTTCCTATAAACATAGTGTTGAAAAGGAAAAGTATATTCATAGGCTGAATACCACAAAAAGGGTTCAAATCAAGCATGGGTTGGCGCAATCCAATAGCATTAGCAATCATAGTTATCAATCCTCCTATTTGAATTGGTGCACGGTCATCTTGAATAAGGAGGTCAAAACTCGCCAACATATAAGTGGCACCATTCACTAGACGATTCTGGGAAGCACAAAATATTATGAAAAGTTCATCACGTGATACTGTGGTAATGTTTGATCTTTTCCCAAAAAGAGTGTGTGCTAGGATCTTGTGGAAATAACGAAAAGCTGGGTTATGTATGTTTCCAGAAATAAACTCATGTTCCTCAGGTTCGTCATTTCCTGTCAAACTTCCCCAAAAATGCTCAAGCTCTCGATATTCAAAGAGGTCCTCTTGGTTCATGGTGAATGTGTCAAAAGAAGTAGGGAACCCTAATAGGTTAGTAAATTCTCTAATGTTATACTGATACTCCATATTGAACATCCTGAATTGAATGAAACCTCGGTTTATTCCTTTTCCATGGTTCGGTAAATAAATCAGGGAGCTGAGGAATTCTAGAGTTAGCCTCCGGTAAGTAACAAATTGTCTCCGAATAGGAGTGGTTTCCCACCCTATTTGACTCAGCAGATATAGGACACTATCTCTTAGCCCAAGTACGGTCATTGCACCATCATCAGCATAAAAATTTGGGTGCATCTCTCTCTCAGCAAGTTCTTCAAATTTTTGTCTCTGAGCTCTCCCTCGGAACTTGATACCCATGCGATCAATATGTGCCATCAGGTTAGTGTTAACTAAAGAAAAGAAAAACAAGAATTTTAGTCAGGATTTGGCCAGATGCCGAAAGAAGAAAAGAAGAAAAATTTAATAATATAAAGAAAATGAAGAATGAAAACTGAATAAAATCAAAAGAATAATCAAAGAAAAATAAAAATTTGTGGGTTGTCTCCCACGAAGCGCTTTGTTTAATGTCGCAAGCTCGACATAAAACTATTAAATGTTAATCTATTAATTTTGGAGACAATACGTCTAAGTGAAGGACTTGCGAGTCTTCATTGTTTTCAGCATAATGATAATGTTTTAGACGCTGCCCGTTTACGATAAATGACTCAATAGATTTTCCTTTAATTTCTACAGCCCCACTAGAAAAGACCTTAGTGACTTTGAAAGGGCCTGACCACCTAGAGCGTAGTTTTCCTGGGAATAACTTAAGTCTAGAGTTAAACAATAGGACTACATCGCCTTGTTTGAAAGTTTTCCTCGATATACGTTTATCATGCCATTTTTTCGTTCTTCCCTTGTAGATTTTGGCATTTTCGTATGCATCTTGTCTAAGTTCCTCTAATTCGTTTATATCTAGAATTCGCTTTTCACCGGCGGCCTTATAGTTTAAATTTAAATTTTTAATAGCCCAATAGGCCTTATGTTCTAGCTCCACTGGGAGGTGACACGATTTACCATAAATAAGCTTAAATGGGGTTGTTCCTATGGGAGTTTTGTAAGCGGTTCGATATGCCCATAAAGCTTCGGGTAATTTTGATGACCAGTCTTTCCTCGATGTAGCGACAGTTTTTTCCAATATCTGTTTAATTTCTCTATTAGACACTTCCACTTGTCCACTAGTTTGAGGATGGTAAGGTGTTGCTACTCGATGTTTTACACCATACTTAAACAATAATTTTTCGAGTATTTTAGATATGAAATGAGATCCACCGTCGCTGATGACTATTCTTGGGACACCAAATCTTGGAAAGATTATATTCTTAAAGAGTTTAATTACTACTCGTGTGTCGTTTGTTGGAGAAGCTATAGCCTCAATCCATTTTGATACGTAGTCAACCGCTACGAGTATGTACTTGTTACCAAAAGAAGGTGGAAAAGGTCCCATGAAATCTATTCCCCACACATCGAAAATTTCTACTTCCAAAATGCCTTTTTGTGGCATTTCGTCACGTCTAGATATGTTTCCTGTGCGTTGACACCTATCACATTTCTTGACAGCGGTATGTACATCCTTCCATATGTTTGGCCAATAAAGACCGGCTTGTAGGATTTTAGAGCAGGTTTTGAATGTACTTGCATGTCCATCATAAGGAGCGGAATGACAATGTTGAATTATACTTTCTACCTCTTCTTCAGGTATACATCGACGGAAAATACCATCGGAGCCTCTTTTGAAAAGTAAAGGGTCGTCCCAGTAATAATGTTTTATGTCATGGAAGAATCGTTTCTTTTGTTGGTAGGATAAATCAAGTGGAACCACTCCGGCGGCTAAATAATTGACAAAATCAGCGTACCATGGTGTAACGCATACAACCATGGTGGTTTCTACCTGTTTGTCAGCTCTATTTTCTTCCAAATTAGCTATAAGTTTATCGTACGAGAAATCATCGTTGATCGATGTTATTTCCGGTTCCAGGTTTTCAAGTCTAGAGAGGTGATCTGCTACTACGTTTTCTGTTCCTTTTTTATCTTTGATTTCCAAATCAAATTCTTGTAGCAACAAGATCCACCTTAGGAGTCTAGGTTTAGCGTCCTTTTTTGTTAAGAGGTACTTAATGGCAGCGTGATCAGTGTAAACGATTATTTTAGCTCCGACCAAGTAGGAACGAAATTTATCTAGTGCAAATACTACTGCTAAACGTTCTTTCTCGGTCGTGGCGTAATTCATTTGCGCTTCATCTAGAGTTCTACTCGCATAATATATGACGTGAAGTTTTTTATCCTTTCGTTGTCCTAAAACAGCGCCTACGGCGTAGTCACTTGCGTCACACATTATTTCGAAAGGTTCATTCCAATCCGGGGTCTGCATTATGGGCGCGGAGATCAATGCCTGTTTAAGTGTTTGAAATGCTTCTAAACATTTATTGTCGAAGATGAATTCAGCGTCTTTCATTAATAATTCGGTTAAAGGTTTAGTTATTTTAGAGAAATCTTTAATGAATCTTCGGTAAAAACCGGCATGTCCTAAGAAGCTTCGTATTTCCCTCACAGTTTTCGGAGGTTGAAGGTTTTCGATTACTTCTATTTTGGCTTTGTCTACTTCGATTCCTCTATTTGATATGATGTGTCCTAAAACAATTCCTTCTTGTACCATAAAGTGACATTTTTCCCAATTAAGTACTAGGTTTACTTTTACACATCGTTCTAGAACTCTTTCGAGGTTCTCAAGACATTCTTCGAAACTTTGCCCGCATACGGAAAAGTCATCCATGAAGACTTCCATGATGCTTTCGAGAAAATCGGCGAATATTGCCATCATGCACCTTTGGAAAGTTGCAGGAGCATTGCACAAGCCAAACGGCATTCGTCGATAAGCGAAGGTACCAAAAGGACATGTGAACGTTGTCTTTTCTTGGTCATCAGGATGAATCGGTATTTGAAAGAAACCTGAGTAACCGTCCAGATAGCAGAAATGAGAATGCTTGGCTAGTCGTTCTAACATCTGGTCTATGAATGGTAAAGGAAAATGATCTTTTCGGGTTGCTTTGTTTAGCTTTCTATAATCAATGCACATTCTCCATCCCGATTCAATTCGTTTGGTTATAGTTTCTCCTTTTTCATTTTCGATCACTGTTATACCTCCTTTCTTTGGTACTACGTGTACAGGACTAACCCATTTGCTATCGGATATAGGATATATGATACCTACCTCTAATAACTTCGTTACTTCCTTCTTCACTACCTCACTGATGATCGGGTTTAGTCTCCTCTGATGTTCCCTAGAAGTCTTACAGTCTTCTTCTAGCATGATGCGGTGCATACAAATAGAAGGACTTATCCCTTTAAGATCGGTGATGTTGTATCCTAATGCGGTTGGATATTTTCTTAAGATATGTAGGAGTTTTTCGGTTTCAAGTTTTCCTAGGTCTGCATTGACTATTACTGGTCGTTCAAGTTCTAGGTCTAGGAATTCATATCTCAGATTTTTGGGAAGTGTTTTCAGGTCGAGGGTTGGTTTCTTAAGGCATTGTGTAGGGTCTGATGTTATTGCTAAACATTGGTTCAGTCTGTCTTCTACACTATAGTCGGATAAATCGTCATTTTCGAATTCTGTTTCTTTTATGCATTCATCGATGATATCCATGAAGTAACATGTGTCTTCTATTGCAGGTGCTTTCAAAAATTTGGAAAGAATAAACTCAATTTTCTCTTCTCCTACTTCGAAAGTGAGTCGTCCTCGTTTTACGTGTATGATAGCACCGGTAGTTGCTAAGAAGGGTCTTCCCAATATAATGGGGGTGACTTCATCTTCTCTTATGTCCATAATTATAAAATCGGTGGGAATGTAGAATTGACCTATGCGCACGAGAACGTTTTCAAGAATTCCTACGGGATATCTAACGGAACGATCTGCTAATTACACAGACATTTTAGTTGGTCTTAATTCTCCCATTTCAAGTTTCTTGCATATGGACAAGGGCATAACACTCATACCGGCTCCTAAATCGCATAAAGCTTTGTCTATGACAAATTTTCCTATATGACAGGGTATAGAAAAACTACCAGGATCTTTAAGTTTAGGAGGCATATTTTGGATTATTGCGCTACACTCAGTAGTGAGTGTAACGGTTTCGTTATCTTCAAGTTTCCTTTTATTAGATAAAATTTCTTTTAAGAACTTAGCATATGAGGGCATTTGTGTAATAGCTTCTGTAAAAGGGATTGTGACGTTTAATTGTTTCAGTAGGTCAACAAATTTTTTAAATTGGCCCGCGTCTTTGGTTTTAATTAGCCTTTGAGGATAAGGGATAGGTGGTTTGTAAGGCGGTGGAGGTACATAAGGTTCTTTTTTTTCTACGGTTTCCTTATTACACTCTTCCTTTTCCTTAGGTTTACTTTCTTCCTCAGTTGACTTTTTAGAGTTTTGGTTCTCAATCCTTGGGTCAGATGGTCCTTCTACCTCTGTTCCACTTCGTAATATAATTGCATGAGCGTGGCCTTTCGGATTAGGTTGTGGCTGTCCAGGAAATGCACCAGTTGGGGCAGCAGTAGGCGCTTGTTGTTGAGCTACTTGCGAGATTTGTGTCTCCAGCATTTTGTTATGGGTAGCCAGGGCATCTACTTTACTTGCTAGTTGTTTAATCTATTCGCTAGTGTGTACATTCTGGTTAAAGAATTCTTTATTGGTTTGCTGTTGAGAAGCTATGAAGTTCTCCATCATGATTTCCAAGTTGGATTTCCTAGGAACGTTATTGTTAGGTGTAGATGGGGTCGGCTTTTGATATCCAGGTGGTACAGCTGGAGCTTGACTGGGAGCTTGACCTGGTGCGTATAAAGCGTTGTTACTTTTATATGAAAAATTAGGATGGTTCTTCCAGTTTGAGTTATAGGTATTCGAGTAAGGATTACCTTGAACATAGTTCACCTGATCTGTTTGAATTCCTGTTAGGAGTTGACAATCTGTAGGAGTGTGACCTTGAATTCCACAGACTTCGCAATTTTGAGTTACGGCAACCACGGTGGCTGGAGGTGATACGTTTAAACTTTCAATTTTCTGGGCAAGAGCATCCACTTTTGCATTAACATGATCAAGGCTACTTATCTCGTACATGCCACCTTTCGTTTGAGGTTTTTCTACCATTGTTCGGTCACTTCCCCACTGATAATGATTTTGGGCCATGCTCTCGATAAGTTGATAAGCGTCGGTGTAAGGTTTATCCATAAGCGCACCACCGGCGGCGGCGTCTATTGTTAACCTTGTGTTGTACAAGAGACCATTGTAGAAGGTGTGAATTACTAACCAGTCTTCTAAACCATGGTGTGGACAAAGTCTCATCATGTCCTTGTATCTTTCCCATGCTTCGAAAAGAGATTCGTTATCCTTTTGCTTAAATCCATTTATCTGGGCTCTCAACATAGCTGTTTTGCTTGGAGGAAAATATCGGGCAAGAAAGACTTTCTTCAACTCATTCCATGTGGTGACTGAGTTAGAAGGAAGAGATTGAAGCCATCTTCTAGCTTTATCTCTTAACGAGAAAGGAAAGAGACGAAGTCGAATTGCCTCTGAAGTGACACCATTAGCTTTAACAGTGTCAGCATATTGGACAAATACGGATAAATGAAGGTTTGGATCCTCGGTAGGATTTCCAGAAAATTGATTCTGTTGCACTGCTTGCAACAGCGAAGGTTTAAGTTCGAAGTTGTTCGCTTCGATTGCGGGTGGAGCAATACTCGAATGCGGCTCATCCTGCGATGGAGCAGCGTAATCTCGAAGAGCACGAGCTGGTTCGGCCATCGCTGGTATCGTTAAAGGACAGAGATTTTTGAGATCAGGAATTTCGATTGGAGGAAGATTGTTTCTAGCACGATACTCCCGAATTCGTCGTAATAATCGGAGATATCGTTCAACATCGTTGATTTGTAAGTAGTACGGCTCGCCTTGTGAGCGAGTGTGTGGCATACAAATCAACGAAAAAGGGAAAAAAAATAAAAATTGCGGAATCAATTGCCTTAGTCTCTATTGTTAAATAAAAGTCCCCGGCAACGGCGCCAAAAACTTGATCGCGACTTTATGAGTCTATCGGGGTACTAACTGCAAGTGCACAGTCTAATCGCGTAGTTTTAAAAGATATCGATCCCACAGGGACTTAATGAATCGATCTACCGTTTTTCTAGGGTCACTGCGTAAAGCTAAGGCGGATGATACTTTAATGATTAGGGGGAAAAGTAAAACTAAATTTGGATCTAGATAAAATATCAAATAATATGGATATCAGTATGTAGTTCGTCGTAATTGGGGAATCAAATCTTCGTTGGTCTTTTTCTTAATTTTAAAGTAAGTCTTTTCAGTAGACACTATTAATTAAAAGTCTTTTCCTCAAACTCTCGCTCTGTTGAATTAGACTATGACTTTATATTTTAACATACGCTCTCACTATTTCGTTAAATCTAAAATCACTTTTTGAAAATAATAGAATCTATAGAAACTCCTTTTGAGAAAATACTAACCGTTTAAACACCCTCGTCTCAAACTCTCGCTCTGTTGACTTAGATTATATGATTAAACTTAAATGCTTAACTCTCGTCCTCACATTTAACTTTTAAAAATAATTTTTGAAAATGATTAGAATTTAATTAACCTTAAAAATTGCTTTCGCCCTGATTTAAAGTTAATGTTCAATTTACACTGTCCATTTAAAAACTCAAACCGTCGTTCTATTGATTTTAACTTCTTTATGTCTTTTACTCTCGTACAAAAACCTTGGTATTAACCCTGTAAATTGAGACCAGAAAAAGAGTGACTATATTTTGAAATAAATTTAAAACCAACTCAATTTGAATTCCTTTATTCCGCTTACTTTACATACCGATATCTAAATTAATTAGCCAGACATGATAAACATGCACAAACAATAATCATGCATAAATACGGCCATATCAAACAAACAATATATATAAATAGCGGAACAAAGCATATGTAAATTAAAACAATAAATTAATTAATTAATGAACCTGGAAAAATACTAGAATTCTGGATTTTATCTCCTAGCTTCGATGCTCGAACACTCCACCACAAGTCGGTTGGATTTGTTCTTCACAGTTCTCAATCAGATAGGAAAGTAAAAACAAGGAAATAAAATACTATGATCTAACGTAAGGTTAGATCCAGTAAAATTACACAATAATTTCCGGTATAGAAACTATCGTGAGAAAATAAATTGTATGCTTTGGAAATTAAACTAGAAAAGAAAAGGAAATAAATTGCTTGGAAATTTAGAGTGCTGGGAAAATATTGCTGGAAAAATTGCACGGCGAAGAGAGATCAAGAGAGAGCTTCAATTGGGTTTTGTGAGGTCTATTTATATTCACCTCTCAAAATAACCGTTTCCTAGAATGGGTCTTCAGTGTCATTCCAAACGTCTACGAGTGCAGGAGAAAATTTAGGGGAAGTCGTCCACTCCGTTACGCACGTAAAGCCTAAAATATAGGATGGGATGTGTGACGTCCGTCACACTATGTGTTACGGTCGTAACACTAGGTCTTGGGACGTGGCTCTCGGCACATCCTTGTGGCGGTCGTGACAGCCATTTCCTTTGTTCCAAACGTGGGCTGGGCTTTGGTGCTTCAGCTTGCTGCTTTTCCTAGAAAATCTTCTTTTTGCACCCCTTTTCTTTCTTTTTCACATATGCTTTAAATAATGATACCTGAAATAAATAATAAGAAAATACCGAGTAATATCGAATAATATAAAATAAACTGAATCAAATAACGATATAATTTAATTAAATCAAGTCTAAAAATGTGATATAGTTTCATGTTATCAGGTTGTTGAAGATTCTTATGAAGACATGATAAAAGAGGTTTGGGAGGAAGAAAGTAGCTTAAGTGTGAATTTGGACAACATTCAAAGAAAGGTAACTCAGTGGAAGCTTCACAAAATTAGAATCATTGATAAAAAGAAGAAAATATTATTGAATAGAACTTGAGGAGTTCAAAAAGTTGTGCAAAATGGAAGAGATCGCGAAGGGCTTTGGAAGTTGGAGAATGAGATGCATAAAAAATTGCAACAATTCTCTATCAAGAAGAACTAGTTTGGTATCAGAGAGCCAAAACCAAATGGATGGTAGATGGCGATAGGAACACTAGTGCCATACCCTTAAATTTACCATACCTCCATATCATCCTCTTAAACCCTAATCCATGGGCATACATCCTATATATATCATCTCATATGCATCTATATTTAATGACTCTCAATAATCCACAAACCCAAGGTATGGGATTCATCTGTGAAGTCTCAAGACCCTCTGACCATGTTGAGGTGTGCCCAAGCCACCTTAACCCTAATCTTCACCCTCAAGCATCCCAAAAATCTTAGAGGATCAATTCAAGACATCTCACTCATTCTCCAAAAACCCTAATTGGATGGTCCTTTGAAGATACATCAAGATTCATCTGGTCACCCAAGGACTCTAACCCTAACTCTTGACCTTCATTGGATTGTACAAGTCATGGTTCACCGTGGATCTTGATCATGACATTGAGGATCCCTAAAATTCAAAAAATTTCATGTCCCAAACCTTTGAAACATCTCAATTTGTCTCTTGCATCACCAAACCCTAATTTGTGTGACTGTGGTTCTTGATGAAGCTTGTGGTTCAAGAAAATCCTAATTTGGGCATACTTTGATCATTGATCTTGCTTCATTTTGATCACCCTATCATACCACCACTCATTCAACATCAATTCATGACAATTACAACCATAACTCATCATTCAAACACTCATTCAATTCATGTTACAAGTACTTGGTTTGATCATCATTTTTGAACTTTTAAGGCATTTGATTCACCCATGAACTTGGCCTAACATCACTCCACAAAGCCCAAGCCTCATTTTACATCATGATATGATCATATGAGCTTCGAACATATTTAATTTCACCATAAAAATCAAGGAATCTCAAAATCACATTTTTAGGTCATGATGGTTGGTCACATTTTGGCAAGTTCCAAAGTCCATAACTTTCTCATTTCACAAGATTTTTAAGATCTTATTTGATCCAAATGTCCTAAATAAGTTCCTCTTCAACTTTGTTCCAATTTCCAAGACCTAATTCATTGAGCAAGGACCCCAATATTTGCATTGGCCAAGCTGGTCCAACATGCCTACCATGCCCTAAAACATGATCAAGACTACTACTTTACCATATTGCCATTTCCAAACCACAACTGCTTTTGACCTGGTTCTTTTTACATCTAATCAAGGACATGTAAATTAACATTTCTCACAAGTTTCATGCAAAATTCACGAGACAATTTCATTTGGCCTTGGTCCAAAGCTGCTGACTTACCATGATGCACAAACCAGACATGTTTCAGCCAGAATTTGCATAATCATGTTTTGGGCCCTTAAACTTGTTTGTTATGATCCCATTTGGTTCCAAATATGTTTCTAAACATACCAATACACATTTTAAACTCATAATGGATAGGGTCAAAGGCCATTTTTTTCCCAAAATGGCAAAAAGCAAAAGCTAGCACAACTCTGATTCAAGCCCCTTGGTCCCTCCTTTTCAATGACATGGTGAAAACATATTGAGTGGAGAGGAAAATCATGTCTGAACACAACCATTCTTGTCAAACAAGTTTCAACCTTGAGCACACTTAGAGCCACCATCAAACCTTCTCCATTTTCCCTCCAAACAACTTCATCGCCTTCCCTATAAATATGGGAAGGTGTTCCACTCATTTCACAAGCCAAAAACACCCTGCTTCAAACTCGAGTTGAACCATCCAAAACTGAGTTTTGATTTTTGAGATTCAAAGCCTTTCAGCTCCAAATAACCACCCAGAAACCATCCTTGAACATCACTCAAACTTTCTCAAGTCCTAACTCACCTTCCCTGCACCTCACCTGAGTTAAGCCAAGTCATTGGAGAACCACTCTAAGATCGATTTTTATCAGGTAGTTCCACTCACCCCATCATACAAACGAGTTACCATTCAACTCAAAATTCGTCATTGATCATTAACCCCATACTTTGAGCTTTGATTAACCTTTATCCAACATTTTATGTTTAATCTAGGTCAAAGTTGTTCTTCTGGTTCTTGGAAAAATACTCCACACTCAGAGCCAATCAATGGCTCATGAGTGTGGAGGTTAATTCTTTTTCATGATTGGGTAATGATTCTGTGTTTAAATCCCATGAAAAACACTTATTTTCGAGTTTGGATTTTGAGGGTTCAAGGTTGAAGATGAATGTTGCCTGCATTTTTTGAATTTGAAAACAAACTCTGTCGCACTCTGATTAGTTGATTCTCACGCACATTCATTTTCAACTGTTGTTTTATTATTTATTCTATTCAGCATGTTTGTTGACACAAGTGAGCGCTTGGCTCAGTGGGAGAGGGGTTGATCCCCTCATGACCTCAAGGTCAGGGGTTCAACCCCCATCGTGTGCATTTTGGCTTTTTTTTATTTCTTTTCACTTCCATTTTATTTTTTTTCACCATATTTATTTCCAGTTTATTTTATTTTTTACACCACTTATTTTTACTATTCTAGAAATATTTTCAACACGGACCCTTATTATTTTTGTATCTACTATTTATTAGTGCTTTGTTTCATGTCATTTGAAAAAAAATTCCATTTACTTATGAGGTCTTGAACCTAATGGCTAATGAAGTCTATATTTGTCATGATATTGGATTGTTTAGGGTTGCTTGAACCTTCCATGCTTCAAACCTACTAATGTATGATCAAGTTTTCATTCATGATACTTTGAAGCATGGATAGGTTGCCCCTACATCAGCCAACTTGGGTCATTTGACATGTAGATGAAGCCTTGTTTACACATACTAACTTGTTGATTTCATCTGATTCATGTTATTATTCTTTTGTTCATACTAACCCACTAACTTTTATGTTAACTTGTCTATATTATACACTAACCCTTACTATTGTGTTCATATTATACATTCATCTCCATACCTTGTCTAACTTAATCACTTAGTCAAAACATTAACTTTCAACCTTTAGTTGGTATAGTCTTCCTTTTGTCAATCTATTGATAGATGGACTTGGGGTTGCATAACTTTCATTGTTACAAATCTATTGTAAGTTGATCTTTTGATCATCTTCAATAATTTGCTTCAGTGATAAGTTATCCCCTGATGCTCCATATTTGAATCTATTGACCTAAGGATAGATAATCCTCAAGTGTTGGTATTGTTCTTAAACTTAACTTAACCTTACTAACTTTGATTACCACTAACCATTGTTATTATCATTGTTATTTTGTTATTTAATTTTATGTTGGTACCTTGTAGTTTACACTTAAAGTATTCATCATTATCATATTCATTGTATAAACTCATCATGCATGTTTATTTATTGTCATTTACTTATTGTCATCATACAATTAAAAATAACAAAAACATGATAAAATGAAAAGACCAAAATTATTCACTCCACTCTTAATCAACTTGGACTTAGAAGATTTCATCTTAGGACCTTTGCTTGGAGGCCTTTTCCATATCTTTGTGATACTCTGCTAACTTTGGGTTTCATCTGTAACTTACATACCAGTTGTAAGAATGGCATTATGGCACCACCCTAGGGGGACATGTTTGTAAGACCATTATCCTTTGTTTAGCTTATATCAGTTTTGCACACACAAGGCTTTATCTTGGGCTAACTTACAATGAGACCCTTTGCATTCTTGTTGGTTACTTTGTGTGCTTGTTACACTGCCCAATTTCATAATCAAATAAACAAAATCTTAATCCAACATCAAGTGGCATTTTCGTAATCAAATTCAAAATACAATAAAATTATGATTAGTATTATGCGCCACGAGCCTTAAATGGTGGAGAATGAGTAAGAATGGAGCATTCTTACCCTTACTCTGATTATTTTAGACGCAAGACGCTTGGATTGTTGTCTAGAATATTCACCTCTGCCCATAGAATTTAGTACAATCTAATCATAAACGTTCTTTTCATAAAACCCTTATTCAAGGTAAAATCAACTCAACCCGTCAAACCTCATTTTTGCCTTAGGGCACCATCCTGAAAACCCATTCTCAAAGGTAAAATCAACCAACACACAAACTTTTTCTACTCCGAACTATAGAGCTCTGATTCCTCATCACCCGATGAGTGATATGTAGGCACAAGGGCCACAATCATTGGCGAGCACAATAAACAAAAACTCCTAGAGTCCAATCATGCTTTTACACTCTTTAGAAAAATAAAATGAAAACAATAAACATGATAAATACCTGCATATGTAAACAACCCAAATGGTTACCATAGAGTACCATGGACGTACGAGGTGCTAATACATTCCCCTTATGTAACCGACTTCCGAACCCAAGTCTCGGTTGCGAGATCGATTCCTTATCTCCGCACTACCTGTGTGCGCCCTTTTCCTTTTTTGAGGGTTTTATCGACTATTTCCCCTCGCCTCTTCGATAGAGGCAATATAATTAAAATTTGATGGTGACTCTTCTGTTTTGCCCCTTTCTCTCCCTCTTTGAGTATGGGGGCATTCTTTAGTTCAAGTCCCGGTTCCCTCGCCTCCGTTGGAAAATCACATGGTAGCGACAGCTAGATTCTATCATAGTCAAGCAATTCAAAGAAGATGAAGGGGGGTCATTCACGTGTTAAAATATGAAGAAGGAATTTTGACAGAATATGGTGATACAATTAAAGAATTGTTTAAAAACAACTTTTAGAATTTGTATACAACTGAAATAGATACTGCTGATTGTGTTCTCACCAAAAGTGTTTTTCCAATCATTTATAGTAACTGAACTAGGTGCTTGGAGGAAGAGCTGGAGGAAATAGAAATTAAACAAGCTTTGTTTAATATGGCACCTTGGAAATCACCAGGACCTGATGGATTTCCAACAGGCTTTTACCAAAATACTCGGAAAATAGTAGGAGGGAGTGTGTGCAGATACATAAAGGACTTGTGGCATAGAGTGGCAGACAATGCATATGTAAATTGTACTGAACTTTGTCTGTTTCCCAAAGTAGAAAGCCCTCAAACTGTACACTAAGTCAAGATCATTACTCTATGCAATTATATCTATAAAATTTTTAGCAAAGTCATTGTGAATAGACTAAAAAAACTATATGGATAGAATTATATCTCCCAACCAAACAAGTTTCATCCCTAAACAAAACATACTTGAAAACATATTGGTGGCCCAAGAGATTCAATATAGTATGCACAAACTCAAAGGAAGATGATTTACGTTATAATCAAGTTTGATCTAGCTAAAGCTTATGACAATATTAATAGGTGGTTTATGACAGAAGTGTTGCATGAAGTATGTATACCAGGCAATATGAGAGATCTTATAATGGAAGCTAAACAGAAATTTCAATGATTTATGGCGTAAGCAGAAACTTCAATGATTTATGGCGTAAGCAGAAACAGAATAAGAGGTATTGGTTATGATTCTCATGAAGAATTTGATTCTGAAAAAGATGATAAACCAAATACTCTTCAGTCCCATTTTGTCCCTTCTGGTAAACAAAATGGTGTTGTGCCTAAAGGTAAAACTTTTTCAAAACCTAAGGCTAAAGCAAAACCTCATTCTTATTTTAACTATGCACACATGTATAAATATCCTGCACAAAAACCCAAGTTTGTTAAAAACTCTGGGAAGACTAACAAAAAAGGACCCAAAAAGTTATGGGCAACTAAGGCTAAGATAATATATGTTGCAGACACCCATAGAAACACAATTGAAATGCCAATGATGGTACCTAGACTCTGGATGCTCTTGGCACATGATGGGAAGAAGACATATGTTCCAAAGCTTGGAACTTAAGCCTAGAGGTGTCATTGGTTTCAGAGGTGATCATAAAGGGAAGCTTGTGAACTCACTGAAGGACTAATGCATGACCTTCTATCCATAAGTCAATTAAGTGACAATGGTTATGACATCATTTTAAATCAAACGTCTTGTAAAGTTGTTAGTCAAAAGGATGGCTCAGTTCTTTTCAATGGAAAGAGAAGAAAAACATTTATAAGATGCGACTTTCTGATTTGAAAAAACAAAATGTAAAATTTCTTATGTCTGTAAATGAAGAGCAATGGGCGTGGCATAGACGATTGGGTCATGTTAGCATGAGGAGGATTTCTTGGCTAAATAAGCTTAATTTAGTCAGAGGCCTGCCAAATCAGAAGTTTGCTTCAGATGATCTTTGTGAAGCATGTTAAAAATGCAAGTTTTCTAAAACTTATTTCAAAGCTAAAAATTTTGTTTCCATCTCCAGACTATTGGAACTTCTACATATTGACTTGTTTGTGTCGCATCTCGAAAAATACGATACCTCGCAATGGTCGCGGAAAAAATGATCCGAACAGAGTTGCCGCCGAACTTTATTTATTCCGATGGAGGAATAGGAAAATATCGATAAAACCTTTTAAAAATAGAATAATGGTCGTCGCAACCATATTCGGGTTTGGGAGTCGATTACGCAAGGGGAAGGTATTAGCACCCCTCATGTCTGTTGTACTCAACGGGAACCTTTTAGTTAAACTCGCGATTTGAATGTTAGCTAATGTTATTGTTTTCTTCGAGTGAATAAAAGATTGAAAAGATAAATGAAAGGAAACCTCAAAAGGGGAAAAGGGGAGGTTTTTTTATTAGTGTGCTCGCCAAGATCTCGCAATCTTGTGCCTACGTATCCTTATAGTGCAATAAGGAAATCAGAGCATTCATAGTTCGAGAAACTACGGTTTGTTGATGTCTTTTAATGAAAAAGTGTTTAGATCATGTTCTAAAGGATAAACATTGGCTTGTCTACTCTCGGCGGAGGCTTAAACACTAGTTTGTTATGCGCATTAGAAGGGATTGAACATTGTTCTTTTTGAAAAGGTGCTCAATCGCATGGGGACGAGAAAGAGTAGGTTTGATTGGTTGAATTTTGTGTTAATGAACAAGGGTTTAGATTGCATTCTAATGGTTAAACATTGGCTTGCATGCTCACGGGGGAGACTTAAGCGCTAGTTTGTATATGCATTAGAAGGGATTAAGCATTATTCTTGTGAGAAAAGAAGAGTTTGATTGATTAAAGTTTATTAGGGTTGAGCATGTGTCTAGGTCGCATTCTAACGGTAAAAAATGGCTTGCTTACTCACAGTGAAGGCTTAAGTGCAAGTTTGTACGCGCTAGAAAGGACTTAGACAAATGTACTCTTGTGAAAGAGGTTTCGATCGCACGGGGGCGAGAGGTTATAGGTTTGATATGTTGTATGATTTTTAGGATGAATGACGAAGATTTGATAAGAACGAGACGTCAGCCCCGAGACCAATTAATCGGGATATTGCCAGAATGCTAGACTTCAACAATACCTTTTTCATTCAATGTATTAATAAAATTGTTTGATGGACAATGAACATCCAAAATATTGTTCAAAAGGTTCCACCAAAATGCTAGACTCCAATGGACCCTCTTTTTGTCCAAGTTATTAGGTATTTTAGAAACAAAACGAGTGAATGAAAAGCTAACCCCAAGATGTGTGTTGATCGGGAAAATAGCAAGTGTACTATTTTGCCGATGTAGTAATAATAGGGAAATTTACAAAATATCAATCTCGAGGACTGCTTAGTAATATTATTTAAATCATGACTCAATTGGAAAAAAATAGGAGTTTTTGGTTTGGGATAAATTCGCACTATAATTAATTTAAGCAGAATATAAAATATGGCTTCTACACAAATATGAGAATTATGCCAGGGTACGGTGTGTGATTTTTCCCTGCAATGACCTTGAATTTAAATCTCTTCAACTTGTTCAAATATTCAATTACCAGATCTTAATATTGTTTCCTCCCAAAACCTTAGACGGAAACCTTTGGTCATTCATCCTAATATCTAAGTCCTTAGGGAATTATGATGAAACCAAGCTTTTGAGTTAACAAGATATATCCAGTAACTATATGATATCCCTAGCCCTAGGTGATATCTACTAAAGTTTAATTGTGCAAAAACCTTAACAATTGCGATCCCATAAATTGTTAACCGTATAACAATCCTTATTTGTCTGATAATGAAAGCATTAAAAACATTGCATAGTTAAATTGAATAACAAACATAAAATTGAGGGAATTAGGAATTCAAAGTCATTACATGATCAAATCAGGGACACCCCCTGGCATTGGTGGGTTTATCCGTTTATAGTATTCAAAGAAAATACAATATTCAAATTAGACATTACAAGATATGGGAATTCCGTTGATCTTCAATCGTGATCGCTCTTGAAGGACCTCCATTCTCCGAAACCCTTGACAGTACTAATCTTCATCTTCCAATTCCTTTCATCGTGCAAAAGACCCTTTCTTTTCCTCAAAAATTCCTCTAAATAGTCACTAATCGACTAACAGGTGTAGAAAATACCCAAAATACCCTCCGGAGTCAGAAACTCTAAAAATCAAAGAAAATCAAAAGATGAGGTATCCAAGCCAACACGGGCCGTGTCAGGCAACACGGTCGGCCGTGTTGGCTTACTGTTTCTCTGCTTCAACAATGCACACGTCATGCTTGCTAACACGGGTCATGTCAACTGACATGGGCACCCGTGTCAGCCCACTGTTTTTTTGCTCCAACATCTGATTTTATCCTTCTCCTGACACGTGTCGTGTCAGGCGACACAGGTGGTTGTGTCAGGGTCAATGTATCTTCCAAAGACCCTTCTTCGCGAGTCCGGAATGCTCGATTTCTTTGACGAGTCTTTGGGAATTCTCGCTTGAACCTGAAAACCAATAGAACTACCAAAAGAAAGCGTAAACTAAAAATAATAACCAAACGCGAATGGAAATGCGAACATAAAACTTACTTGACAAAATAATAAAAAGGTAAAACAAAGTGTTACCGATTTTGCGGATTCATGCCGAATAAGTGTCAGAAAATTAGTAGAATTGGTGACCAATCACAACCCCAAACTTATCTCATTGCTTGTCCTCAAGTAATGCTTGGGACAGCAGGAAGGTCGCCCCCAAATTCTTCCAATTCATCTTACCATAATACTGTCGTGATCTTTCGCGACTCCTTTTCCACTTTTCATTCACTGTTTTCTTCTTCCCCGACTTTTGACGTTCCGCCAAACTTTCACATCGAAGTACCTCTTTACCTGTAGCTTTTCACACTCTCACCAAATATCTCTGGGTTAAAGTGTTTACACTCAATAGTCATAGTATGCAAAGTCAACTCATTAGTTTGAATAATATCTATTTCCATTTCAAATACACACCACATACAATATTCGAGGGCTTTTAAGGTTGTAACGAGGCTTAGGCACAAGGTGGGAAAAACAAATAAAAGGGAGAAAATAGTGGCTTAGGCTCAGAGTCTGTGTTGTCATCCTCATCATTGTGTTCTATTGTTGACATTAAAGATTTTTGGACACCATTCTGTTAGGATTCTTTAGTTTTTTACTCACTTGTTTCTTTGAGCATGCTTTTTGTCAAACTAAATCCTCCTCTAGATAAGTGTTTTATTCTACTTCTCATTTTTTTTATCTTTCTCTTTTTTTCTCTTGAAACTTTTCACAATTTTTTCTTTTCATATATTTGCACTTATCTAGTTCTTACTGGTGTCCCAACCCCAAACTTAGAATTTTTCATAGATCAACAATCTACAACACTTATCTGAGAAAGGTAAGGGAGTGTTTAGGCTTACGGTTACTTACGGCGGTTCATAACAAACAAAAGGGGAATATGGCTCAAGGTGGGTGAACGAGGGGTAATATTGAATGGTTGGCTAGAAAGGCTCAGGGTTAAAAACAAATAAGTGCCTCGGTGTGTATATGTGTGTATTGAAATTCCAACATCTACTTACGGAAACTCAGAGTGACTGAGACTATTGGTGTAAGCCCTAGAGGCAAATACTTTTGGTACTTGTATCGAATTATTTATTAATAATAAAAGGCTTTTTCTTTACTATGTTTGTTTAATAAAGTCCCTAGAACAGTAGTCCATTTAATGTATCAAGTGTGACTTAATCATGAGATCACATTAAATATAAGGACACTATTCTTAAAGTGTCCGTAGTCGAGCTTTATTATGAAGTGGGGTAACATTAAAGCATTAAGACTATTATGTATATAGATTGATGATCATATCTCATGGATCATGGATAAGGAGTTATCAAGTCTTAAACATAGGTATGAATATTAAGAGTAATATTTATACTGGATTGACCCGCTATGAGAATACTATATAGAATGTTATGCAAAGTGTCATAAGTTATTCTCATGGTGATAATGGTGTATACCACCCTTCGACCTGAAACCACTATGGACCCTAGATGTAGAGTCGAGTGCCTTATTTCTGATCAAACATTGTCTGTAATTGGATGACCATAAAGACAGTTGATGGGTACTCCACGAAGCATGCTGAGGGACATGAGTGACCTAGATGGAATTTGCCCATCCTGTGTAACATGATAAATGTCTATGGATCCAATATTGAACTGGACAAGGATGACACGGTCTATGCCTTATGTTCAATATAGACATAAGGGCAAAAGGGTAATTGCACTAGTAAGTATTATCACAAAAGGATTTGTCATATCACATGACATTTTCGTGTCTTGGGTAGCAATGATGTGTTACTAGATACCACTCAATGTTTATTATGTTAAATACGTGATTTAATATAATTGTCAATGTCGCGAAAACCTACAGGATCACACACAAAAGGACGGATTGATGAGAGATAGAGTAACTAAGGAACACTGTAAGGTACGGTGCACTTAAGTGAATTGTAGAACATCGTAAGGTACGGTGTACTTAAGTAGAATACGAAATATGGTAAGGTACCACATGCTTAAGTGATTTTGGCATAATATAAGATATGGGCCACATACACTTAAGTGGGATTTTTAGCTTGCATCCCACACAAGTGGTTCTATAAATAGAACCCTTGTGCAGAAGCATTTGTGCAGTTGTAATTTCGTTTCTCTTTCTCTCTCACTCAAATCCTTCATTCGTAGAAGCTAGCACTGAGATTGAAGGAATCTGTTCGTGTGGACTGAGTAGATGCGTTGTCACCATTCAACATTCGTGATCGCTCCGTAGATCTGCATCAAAGGTTTCAATCACCACAAGAGGTAATGATTCTATCACTGATCATGCCCATTTGTAAGGATCACTAAAGGAGAAATTTTTAAATTCCGCTGCATTTTGGATCGCTCTTCTCCTTCAGTGGTATTAGAGCCACTTACGAAACCATGTATCTGATAGCTGTTTATTTTATGTATTTTTTGTATTAATACGATTAAAAGACAGAATAAATCAAAGAATAAACGAGTAATTAAATTTGGCATCATGTGTGTACGATTTGGATGATTGATATTGACTATGCTTCGGAATCCGACATTAGTATGGTGAAGCAACGATGCATCGATCGTCCATAGGTTACGCAATTGAGATCGATCAAGTTATATATATGATATAAGTAATCCTGATGCAAAATACGGTATATTTGATATATTGTTTCTGTTTCATTCATTCAAACACTTAATGGTTGTTTTCCTTTGAGCGATCAATGGTCATTTGCTTCTTGATCTGACATTAGTATGGTGAAGCAATGACGAGTTGATCAATCATACTGAATTAACAATCAAGGTGTGTTTGACGGTATGAAATTGGTGCATTAGGGTTCATGGCGGCACAAGGGTTATGCTGTCAAAGAATTATGCGATTAGGGTTGTGACTATGCAAGAGTTGTGTTTAAAGTATCAAGTGTTGATGCGAAAAACCACCGTCCGCTGACTGGGCAGCGGAATCCCCGTCCGTTGACCGGGTAAAGGACCCCCGGCTAACTCTACGTAGTGTGATCGGTCGCCGAAATTTAATTTGGTTTTAATTAATTAATAGAATTTAAATTAATAATAATAATGTGTTTATTATTATTGTCTTGTGGTGATCGGTTATGGACTTAGTTTTCCTTTATTTTGTTTTTGGATTTTAAAATACGACCTGCGTGTCGTGCCTCTCTTTCAATCTCTTAATGTAACTTCTTTTCCCATCTCACTCCCTCGTATGTAAAACGAGTTTCTTTTATATAATGTAATGTTATGAAGAAAGAGAAGAATACAATATCAAAGGAGGACAACCTTGAAGATCTTGCTTGGAGAAGCTTAGATCGTTATTAGGTTAGCTTAGGTTCTCTCATTGGCTTGGGAGAACAATTGTGTTAGGGGTCATAATTGTTTCATTATGTATGTTGATGCATGTGAATGTATGTTGATGCATGTGAGAGACGATTTATATGATAAATAAGTCGGTGAGATCAGAATAATTGCAACTTCCCTCAAATTAAATATTAAGTTTATGCTTTCCAAGTTTTAGCACTCATCAAGACTAGTATCGAATAATGTAGGTTTCGCCTACGCAAGGTGCATATTATATATTAGTAAGGTGCGATGGGATAATTGTAATATCCAATTGCTAAAATAATGGGTCAAACTTAACTAAACAAATTATAATAAGATTATATATGTTTAGAAGCAAGAGATGGAAATGATCCATGTAATGGATTGGAATAAGGAATTAATCACCCAACTAAAATATTCGAGAGTTATATTAGATACAATTGGAAGGAGTTCCTACCTAAATAACCTAGTTTTGTGTAATTTGCCTACGCGGACTTAAAACAAAGTGAAATGTGGATCTCGACCCACTAGAAAATCTTCCAACGGGACTTTCCGAATCAAATGGTGAGGGTCATTTGTTTTGAGTAAAATAGTGGGAGCATATTTAATTAAAGGCCTAATTAAATATGTTATTGATACTTATATTTTCATTATTTTCATGTAGATTACCATGACAACAAACACCTCTAACAACATTTTACGATCAATCCTTGACAAGGAAAAATTGTCTGGGACAAATTTTCTGGATTGGCATCGAAATCTGAGGATTATCCTCAAACATGATAGAAAGCTGTATGTCTTGGAGAAACCTGTTCCTGAAGAGGAACCTCTTAGTTCTGCCCCTAAGGCAGAAAGAGATGCTTATAAGAAGCATGTCTATGATGCCAATGAAACTACTTGCCTCATGCTAGCTACCATGAACTCAGAGTTGCAAAAGAAACATGAGAACATGGCAGCGTTCAATATGATCGAACACCTGGATATGCTCTATCAAGAGCAAGTAAGGCATGAAAGGTTTGGAGTTTCAAAAGCCCTTTTTCAAGGCAAGTTAGTTGAGGGAGCCCCTGTAGGTCCCCATGTGCTCAAGATGATTGAGTATGTGGAGAACCTTTAGAGGTTGGGTTTTCCCCTCGGAAAGGAACTTGCGACTGATTTGATCTTGTAATCGTTGCCAGATAGATTCAGTCAATTTTTCCTTAATTTCAATATGAATGATATGGACAAATCTCTTCCTGAACTGCTAGCCATGTTAAGAATTGCTGAGCAGAATCTGAAGTCAAAAGGGAAGTCCATTCTGATGATCGAAAATGGAAAGAGACAGAACAAAAGACCCACCAAGCAGAGTGATAAAGGGAAAGGCAAGGAAGTTGCCAAAACCAAACCCACTGCTCCTGCTTTGAAGCCTAGTGGAGGCATAGCAAAGGAAGGCACCTGCTTCCATTGCGGTAAGACCGAACACTGGAAGAGAAATTGCCCAAAGTACTTGGAAGATAAGAAGAATGGAGTAGAGACTTCAACTTCGGGTATTTTTGTTATTGAAATTAATTTATCTACTTCTGCATCATGGGTATTAGATACTGGATGCGGTTCTCACATTTGTACCAATGTGCAGGGGCTAAAAAGGAGTAGAGATTTGGCAAAAGGTGAAGTTGACCTACGAGTTGGCAATGGAGCAAAGGTTGCTGCTTTAGCCGTAGGAACTTATGTATTGACTTTACCTAATGGTTTAATAATTTAGTTAGAGAACTGTTATTATGTACCTGCAATTAGCAGGAATATTATTTTCGTTTCTTGTTTAGACAAGTTTGGTTTTTCATTTATAATAAAGAACAATTGTTACTCCATTTATTTGAATGATATATTCTATGCTACTGCACAAATGAACAATGGACTATATGTCCTTGATCTTGAAATGCCAATTTATAACATTAATACTAAAAGGATGAAACCTAATGAGTTAAATCCAACTTACCTTTGGCATTGTCGATTAGGCCACATAAATGAGAAACGCATTTCCAAACTCCATAAAGATGGACTCTTGGACTCTTTTGATTATGAATCATATGAGACATGCAGATCTTGTTTAATTGGAAAGATGACAAAGTCCCCATTCACAGGAAAAGGTGAAAGAGCTAATGATCTTTTGGCCCCCATACATACTGATGTATGTGGACTATTGAACATACCAGCCAGAGGAGGTTTTCAGTACTTCATCACATTTACTAATTATTTCAGTAGATATGGTCATGTGTATTTAATGAAACACAAATCAGAGTCCTTTGAAAAGTTCAAGGAATTCAAGAATGAAGTACAAAACCAAATAGGTAAGAATATTAAAACTCTTTGATCGGATCGAGGGGGTGAGTATTTAAGCCTAGAGTTTGATGACCATCTGAAAGAGTGTGGGATCCTATCCCAACTTACTCCTCCTGGAACACCTCAATGGAACGGTGTATCTGAGAGAAGAAATCGAACCTTTTTAGACATGGTCTGATCCATGATGAGTCACACCGATCTTCCAAACTCCTTTTGGGGACATGCACTATTGACAGCAGCTTACACATTTAACCGTGTTCCATCCAAAAAGGTTGAGAAGACACCATATGAGATATGGAGTGGTAAGAAACCACATGTCTTACACGAAGATTTGGGGTTGCGAAGTTTATGTGAAACGACAAATTTCAACTAAGCTTGAGCCCAAATCTGACAAATGCTTATTTGTGGAGTATCCTAAAGAAACAAGAGGGTATTACTTCTACAATCCTTTTGAGGGCAAAGTGTTTGTCGCTCGAACTGGAGTTTTCCTAGAAAAGGATTTCATTTCCAAAGGAATCTGTGGGAGGAAAGTAGAGCTTGAAGAAATTCAAGAATCAAAAAGCATTGATACACCTATGGAGGAATTAGAGCAGGAAACACAAGTAGTTGTGGAAGAGCAACCTGCTCAAGTAGAACAAGACCAGCGTAGGTCAAGCAGGATACATCACCTACCTGAGAGATATGGATATCTCATAACTGATCAAGGTGATGTATTGCTCATGGATCAAGATGAGTCTGTAACCTACCAAGAGGTCATAACTGGTTCCGAGTCTGAGAAGTGGCTAGAAGCCATGAAATCTGAAATGGATTCCATGTACACAAACCAAGTTTGGACCTTGGTAGGGCCTCCTGTAAGAGTTAACCCTATAGGATGCAAGTGGGTCTTCAAAAAGAAGATTGACATGGATGGTAAAGTACATACTTATAAGGCAAGACTGGTTGCAAAAGGATATAAACAAATTCATGGGATTGACTATGATGAAACCTTTTCACCAGTTGCAATGCTTAAATCTGTTCGGATTTTACTTGTTATCACTGCATATCATGATTATGAAATATGGCAGATGGATGTCAAAACTGCTTTCCTTAATGGGAATCTTCTTGAGGATGTGTACATGACACAACCTGAAGGATTTCACATACCAGAAGAAGCCCAAAAGATATGTAAGATACAAAGATCAATCTATGGATTGAAGCAAGCTTCCAGAAGTTGGAATCTTTGTTTTGATGAAACAGTAAAACAATATGGATTCATCAAGAATGAAGATGAGCCTTGTGTCTACAAGAAGGTTAGTTGGAGCATGATCGTCTTCCTAGTATTATATGTAGATGACATATTACTCATTGGAAATGATGTCCCTACCCTACAACAAGTAAAGTCTTGGTTGGGGAAATGCTTTTCTATGAAGGACCTGGGTGAAGCAACCTATATATTAGGAATCAGGATCTATAGAGATAGATCACAAAAACTGCTTGGCCTAAGTCAGAGTACATACATAGACAAAGTGCTGAGACGTTTTAATATGCATGATTCCAAGAAAGGATTCATACCTATGCAACATGGCCTGTGTCTATCAAAAACACAATCCCCTTCAACTAAGGAAGAAAGGGATCGCATGAATAAGATTCCATATGCATCTGCAATAGGATCTATCATGTATGCCATGTTATGTACTCGACCAGATGTCTCGTATGCTTTAAGTGCAATGAATAGGTACCAATCTGATCCCGATGATGCTTATTGGGTAGCTTCAAGAATATCCTTAAGTATTTGAGAAGGACTAAGGACTCATTCTTGATATATGGAGGTCAGGAAGAACTTGCTGTAATTGGATACACCGATGCTAGCTTCCAGACAGATAAGGATGACATTAGATCACAATTTGGTTAGGTGTTTTGCTTAAATGGTGGCGCTGTGAGCTAGAAAAGTTCAAAGCAAGATACAGTTGCTGATTCTACAACCGAGGCCGAGTATATTGTTGCCTCAAGTGCAGCAAAGGAAGTTGTTTGGATCAAAAAGTTCATTAGTGAACCTGGCATAGTTCCTAGCATTATGGATCCCATTGGTCTCTATTGTGATAACAATGGTGCTATCGCACAAGCTAAGGAGCCTAGATCTCACCAACGATCCAAACACATACTTAGGCGTTATCACCTCATTCGAGAGATAATAGATAGAGGAGATGTGAAAATATGCAGAGTACCTACACTTAACAATATTGATGACCCACTGACAAAGCCTCTTGCATAGCAGAAGCATGATGGCCATACTAGATCTATGGGCATTAGGGGTATGCCTGATTGGCTCTAGTGCTAGTTGGAGATTGTTGGTGTAAGCCCTAGAGACCAATACTTGTGGTACTTGTATCGAATTATTTATTAATAATAAAAGGATTTTTCTTTATTATGTTTGTTTAATAAAGTCCCTAAAATAGCTAGTCTGTTTAATATATCAAGTGTGACTTAATCATGAGATCACATTAAACATAAGGACACCATTCTTAAAGTATCCGTACTCGAGCTTTATTGTGAAGTGGGATAACATTAAAGCATTAAGACTATTATGTATATAGATTGATGATCACATCTCATGGATCATGAATAAGGAGTTATCAAGTCTTAAACATAGGTATGAATATTAAGAGTAATATTTATACTGGATTGACCCGCTATGAGAATACTATATAGAATGTTATGCAAAGTGTCATAAGTTATTCTCATGGTGATAATGGTGTATACCACCCTTCGACCTGAAACCACTATGGACCATAGATGTAGAGTCGAGTGCCTTATTGTTGATCAAACGTTGTCCGTAACTGGATGACCATAAAGACAGTTGATAGGTACTCCACGAAGCATGCTGAGGGACATGAGTGACCTAGATGGAACTTGCCCATCCTGCATAACAGGATAATGGTCTATGGGCTCAATATTGAACTGCACAAGGATGACATGGTCTATGCCTTATGTTCAATATAGGCATAAGGGCAAAAGGGTAATTGCATACATAAGTATCATCACAAAAGGATTTGTCAGATCACATGACATTTTCGTGTCTTGGGTAGCAGTGATGTGTTTTTAGATACCGCTCACTGTTTATTATGTTAAATACGTGATTTAATATAATTGTCAATGCCGCGAAAACCTACAAGGTCACACACAAAAGGACGGATTGATGAGAGATAGAGTAACTAAGGAACACCGTAAGGTACGGTGCACTTAAGTGAATTGTAGAACATCATAAGGTACGATGTACTTAAGTAGAATACGAAATATGGTAAGGTACGACACACTTAAGTGATTTTGGCATAATATAAGATATGGGCCGCATACACTTAAGTGGCCTTTTTAGCTTGCAGCCCACACAAGTGGTTCTATAAATAGAACCCTTGTGCAGAAGCATTTGTGCAGTTGTAACCCTGTCACTCAAAGCCTTCATTCGTAGCAGCTAGCACTGAGATTGAAGGAATCCGTTCGTGTGGACTGAGTAGAGGCGTTGTCACCATTCAACGTTCGTGATCACTCCGTAGATCTGCATCAAAGGTTTCAATCGACACAAGAGGTAACGATTTTATCACTGATCATGCCCATTCGTAAGGATCACTAAAGGAGAATTTTTTAAATTCCGCTGTGTTTTGGATCGCTTTTCTCCTTCAGAGACATACCTGAAAAACTCTCATGATGATAAGTGTTTGGCTTTTTATGATCCTCACCATGTTTGGTATAGCTTACAGGTTCCAAGATACCTCTAGTGTGATATAGCTTCGTCTTTATCTCGGGTGCAAAGTATTCCTGTGTCAGTCCAGTGACGGAAAGTCGCGTCCGATCATTCACTTCAGCAGTACCAACTTTCGGGGGTTTCCTGGAGAGCAAGTATGGGGTGTGTCGTTCATCCACTACCTACAAGCCTCGTCATTCATTCGACACAAATACTCTCGATCTGTAACACGCGAAATACCAAACACATTAATTAAATAGACAATAAATAGACCGAAAATGAAATAATCAAAAAAATAACAAACAAAATAATGCTAAAAGTAATAAAAAAACCTCAGACTTGAACCAAACATTGACCATAATGTTTAACTCCAAGATAGAGGCGGAACTTACAAAGCCTCACTGCAGTAGAGGAAATTGCAACATTAATTATTGCATCAACGCATGAATCTCATCTATCATCGTTCGCTGACGAGCTTGCTCCACCCCTTGATGTGCCTGCTCCGCTCGGAGATCACCGATCTCAGTCTGTATCCACGACCATTGGTCTGGGGTCATAGATGAAGACCCGACACCTGTATACATGGTCTCCTCGCATGGAGGGACAAATTTCTCTTACTTCTGCGCATCTTTCTCATGCTGGTCACCTGCAACAAAAGTTTCAACATTGTGCTCATCCATATCATCGTGGATGGCACTCTCATATAATCAGTTAGCAGTTTCAGAAATTCCTATCCATGCAGGGTCAGGAAGTGCCATGATAAACTGGTTAGAACTCATCAAAGCATAATAATCTGAGATTTGAGATATCATACCTTCCTGAACTAGAGCATTCATGTCCAGCTTATTCTCACCTGAAATCGGTTTCTCATTCAGGGCAGCAGGGTTGTATCCAAAATGGTGGGCTATCTGTGTGATTATACCCCCAATGGAGATTCCGCCCTGAGCAACTCGGCCAACTCTACCAAGGTAGTCAGGTGCAAATGTAGAAACACTCATAGCAACCATGTTCGCCATGGCAAAAATAAAGAACAGCTCCCTCTGGGTAGCTACCCCAATATTATCACCCCTACCAAAGAGTGTGAAAGCTAGTACCTTCTAGGCATAGAGGAAACAGGGGTTCTGAATCCCAGATGCCTTATCACCCTTTTCCACATAACTGGTCCGACCTGTGATGACTAACCAGAAAGTTTTAGCGTCAAAACTATCCGGAACAGCTCCAGGAACATAGAGGGGTAATCGGAGAATATCGCCATGCTCAACCGTCAACTCATGATCAATGTTATACAACCTGAAATGCATAGTGCCACCATAGTACATCGTGGTCCTTGTCCACTCTTTCTTCGGTTTAAACTCCATAGTGATAAAAAATTCCAAAGTTATACGCTCAAAAGTAGGCGCCTCACAATGCACAAATTCTAACATGCCTAGCACATGAAACATTTTATCCAATTCTTCAGACAGACCTAATTGAGATAGAGTGTCAGAGCACAAATACCTTGTTGGCGTGATCTTACGCTTAACATGAGACGAATAACGTATCTCATGCTCGGGGTTGTCAAAGATGATGTTGTGAGCATTTGGATGGTGAATGGTTCTCTTCCGAGGCCTCGACAACTCAGCCTCTGCTTGCTTTCCCTTAGCAATTAGTCTTGGCGGCATATTTGGTCCCTGCAAAAAATTGAGCAAAAGTAAAGTATGGAGTTGGAGAAAATATTACCATTAAGTTGTAGAGGGAGGAAAATGGAGCAGCTTTTGTTAAGGGAGTAAGCGGTTTGGGTGGTTTATGGTGATAAAGGTGTGAGCTTTAATGGTCGAGACTATGGAGTTTTTTTAGAGCAAAAGGAGGAAAAAGGGGAGTTAGATGGGAAAGAGAGAGAAAAGTGGTGAAAAATCTGATTATAAGGAGTAATTATGAGTTAAGGTGGTGATAATTGGTGAAAAACTCGGGTGGGGTCCACAAAAGAAGAAGACCAAGCACCCTCAAAGCTGAACGCACGCTTCTTGACACGGGTCGTATCCCGTGACACGGGCGGCCGTGTCAGGCTTCTGGCCATCCACTCCCATATTTCAATAGGGCTGACATGGGTCGTGTCAGTTGACACGGGTGGTCATGTCAGCCTACTAGAAAACTCACCTCGCTCCTCTTGGTCATACCTTTACACGGGACGTGTCAGCTGACACGGGCACCCGTGTCAAGACCCTATTTTTTCATATTTTTGTCGTTTTTCGACCTATCTCTCCTTTTTCTCCTGGCACACTGAATTCTGCTGATTGAGTTCAAACCTCTCCTTCCTTCCTACGGGATCACTGTGTGAACCTACAAAAAAAAATAAACATACCAAAACAACAAAAATTGTTAGAAATAAAAAGCATGGGTTGCCTCCCACGAAACGCTTCGTTTAACGTCGCTTGGCTCGACGGTCGTCCATCTTATCCTCTAAGACGAACATTATCTATCAACCCACTCTCTTGCCCTTTGTAATAATGCTTCAATATTTGTCTGTTCACTTTAAATGTGTCCCCTTTAATTTGATTTTTTAGTTCTATCGCTCCATGGGGAAACACTCGGTGAACCAAAAACGGATCGGACCATCTGAACTTCAACTTTCCCAAAAAAAGTTTTAACCTGGAATTAAACAAGAGCACCAACTGTCCCTCCACAACTTCCTTTCTCAGGATCTTCTGATCATGCCATTTTTTTGTTTGCTTTCTATAAAGTTTGGCATTCTCATAAGCTTGATTCCTAAATTCTTCTAGCTCATGGAGTTGAAGAATTCGGGATTCACCAACTTTGGCAAGATCATAATTCAAGAATTTGGAAGCCTAAAATGCTTTGTGCTCTAACTCGAGTGGCAAGTGACAAGCTTTACCATACACTAATTGATAGGAGGACATACCTAAAGGAGTTTTGAATACTGTTCTGTATGCCCATAGTGCATCTTCCAGCTTCATTGTGCAGACAGTCTTTTCAAGGATTTGCTTTATTTGCATGTTATACACTTCAACCTGGCCACTCGTTTGAGGATGATACGAGGTGGAGATCTTATGCTTAACATTGTACTTCTTTAGCTGATTTTCCATCAGTTTGTTTAAGAAGTGGGTACCTTCATCACTGATAAGTTCTCTCGGCACTCTAAATCTCGAGAAAATATTGTTCTTCAGAAAAATCACTACAACTCTGGAATCATTAGTGGGCAATGCCACCGCTTCCACCCACTTTAACACATAGTCCACTGCTACCAAGATGTGATTATTTCCAAATGAGGATGGAAACAGTCCCATGAAGTTTATTCCCCACACATCAAACAATTCGACATCCAACATGGCGTTCTGCGGCATCTGATTCCTCTTAGAAATACTACATGTTCTTTGACATCTGTTGCACTCATTGATTATGTCTTAGGCATCTTTGAACAGTGTAGGCCAGTATAAACCCGACTGGGTTATCCCACAAGTAGAACCTGCAATCATGTAAAATAAATTCTTCTTGTTAGAATCGAAATCATTAGGGATTACTCCACCTACCAGATAATTTACGTAGTCTGCGAACCAAGGGATACCAATGACAGTTAGGATGTGTTCATCAGAAAACTCATCTTTTATTGGTCTCTTGTCTTCCGTTTCTTTAATTGGCGACATTCGAGACAAATGATCGGCAATGGTGTTTTCATATCCCCTTTTGTCCCTAATTTCCACATCAAACTCTTAGAGGAGCAAGATCCATCTCAGAAGCCTCGACTTAGAATCTTGTTTAGCAAATAAATATTTCAAAGCAGTGTGGCCAGTATAAACAACCACCTTAGATCCTAAAAGGTATTGCCGGAATTTATCAAATGCATAAACCACTGTTAACAACTCCTTCTTAGTAGTTGCATAGTTCATCTGTGTAGGTTTCAACATATGACTAGCATAGTAAATGACATGTAACAACTTGTCTCTCTGTTGTCCTAGAACTGCCCATATAGCAATATCACTAGCATCGCACATGATCTCAAACGGTAGAGACCAGTCTGGGGCAATTACAATTGGTGTCGACACTATTTTTTTTTCAATGTCTCAAAAGCTGCGGCATATTCTTCATCAAACACAAAAGTCTTATCCTTAACCAATAAAATGGTTAGCGGTTTGGCTATCTTAGAGAAATCTCTTATGAACCTTCGATAAAAACCCGCATGTCCTATGAAACTCCTTATACCTTTTTTGTTTACCAGAGGCGGAAGTTTAGATATCACCTCAATTTTTGCTTGGTCAACCTCAATTCCCTTGTAGGAAATTTTGTGACCCAAAATTATTCCTTCTCGCACCATGAAATGGAACTTCTCCCAGTTCATAATCAAATGCATTTGTCGGCACCTGTCTAAAACAAGAGAAAGGTTAGTCAAACATTTATCAAACGAAGACCCAAAGACAGAAAAATCATCCATGAACACTTTCATATGCTTTTCAAGCATGTCAGCAAAAATGGAAGTCATGCATCGTTGGAAGGTGGCTGGTGCATTACATAGCCCGAATGGCATTCTTCTGTAAGAAAATACACCATAAGGGCATGTCAATGTCGTTTTTTCTTGAAATTCCGGAGCAATCGCAATCTGATTATACACGGATTATCCATCTAGAAAACAGTATTAACCATGACCAGCTAGCCTTTCCAACATTTGATCAATGAATGGCAAAGGAAAATGATCTTTCTTGGTCACAATGTTTAACCTTCTATAGTCAATACATACTCGCCAACCTGTAACTGTCGTCAGTGAAATGCTTCCTTTCAAGTTGATTGATTATACTTGGATGTAGCTGAAAATTAGCCACATTCACTGGTTGGTTGACAATTGTTAATCTACCAGTTGGTGCATTTGTGCCTCCGTAGTCACCCAACAGTCTTTCTGATGGTGGTGGGTTCTCCCCCATTTTTTCAATCTCTCTCTCTGACCCTAAATCTGAACCTGAATGAATGGAATGGTGTTCTTCTTCGGATTCCAGTCTTGCTAATATAGCTTGTCTGAGTCTTGCACGCAAAGTTCTTTTGATTTCTGCGTCAAAAGGAAACTCAGTTGAGGCCTTACCTCGCGTACAAATATCAGACACAAATTAATTGATAATGATCGAAATAAATAACTAAAAGAACATAAATTAAATTTTAGTTGCAGAGCAACAAATTTCAATTGAATTAAATTTAAACTTTATATTTGGCAGTCCCCGACAACGGCCCCAAAAACTTAATCGAGAAAATAGCAAGTGTACTATTTTGCCGATGTAGTAATAATAGGGAAATTTCCCAAATATCGATCTCGAGGACTGCGTAGTAATATTAGTTTAAATCGTGATTCAATTGAGGGGAAAAAACAAGAGTTTTTGGTTTGGAATAAATCTGCACTATAATTAATTTAAGCAAAATGTAAAATATGGCTTTTACACAAATATGAGAATTATGTCAGGGTACGATGTGTGATTTTTCCCTGCAATGACCTTGAATGTAAATCTCCTCAACTTGTTTAAATATTCAATTATCAGATCTTAATATTGTTTTCTCCTAAAATCTTAGAGGGAAACCTTTGGTCATTCATCCTAATATCTAAGTCCTTAGGGAATTATGATGAAACCAAACTTTTGAATTAACAAGATATATCCAGTAACTATAGGGTATCCCTAGCCCTAGGTGATCTCTACTAAAGTTTAATCATACAAAAACCTTAACAATTGTGATCCCACAAATTGTTAACCGTATAACAATCTTTATTTGTCTGATAACGAAAGCATTAAAAACATTGCACAGTTAAATTAAATAACAAACATAAAATTGAGGGAATTAGGAATTCAAAGTCATTACATGATCAAATTAGGGACACCCCCTGGCATTGGGGGGTTTATCCACTCATAGTATTCAAAGAAAATAAAATATTCAAATTAGACATTACAAGATATGAGGATTCCATTGATCTTCAGTCGCGATTGCTCTTGAAGGATCTCCGTTCTCCGAAACCCTTGACAGTACCAATCTTCATCGTCCAATTCCTTTCATCGTGCAAAAGTCCCTTTCTTTTTCTCAAAAAGTCCTCTAAATAGTCATTGTTCGATTAAGAGATGTAGCAAATACCCAAAACACCCTCCGGAGTCATAAACTCTAAAAATCAAAGAAAATCAGAAGATGAGGCGTCCAAGCCAACACGGACCGTGTCAGGCAACACGGTCGGCCGCATCAGGCAACACGACCGGCCGTGTTGGCTCATTATTTATCTGCTTCAACAACGCACACGTCAAGCTTGCTGACACGGGCACCCGTGTCAGCCCACTGTTTTTCTGCTCCAACATTTGATTCTATCCTTCTCCTGACACAAGTCGTGCCAGGCGACATGGGTGGTCGTGTCAGGGTCACTGTATCTTCCAAAAATCATTCTCCGCGAGTCCGGAACGCCCGATTTCTTTGACGAGTCTTTGGGAATTCTTGCTTGAACCTGAAAACCAATAGAACTACCAAAAGAAAGCATATAATGTAATAAATTGACATAAATTAAAAATAATAACCAAACGTGAATGGAAATGCGAACATAAAACTTACTTGACAAAATAATAAAAATGTAAAACAACGTGTTACCGATTTCGCGGATTCATGCCGAATAAGTGTCAGAAAACTAGTAGACTGGTGACCGATCATGTGCCTCGAGAACAATCATCAAGGATTCAAGGAATGCGAGATTCCAAGGACCCATTTATTTTGTATTTGTTTAGGAAAAAAGTTTAACAAGTTGAGAAAGCGGAAGAGAAATTCGATGTTGATCGAGTTTTTTTATCGCATTAGTGAAAATGGTTTGTGAAATGGTTTGAAATGATATGAGGTGCTTACTAAAGAAAAAAAGCTTAGTGGGATTTTGAAAAATGTACTTGATGTTGATTAAATACCTTTTATCTTAGTATTTTTGAAAGGTTAATTTTAATGATCATTTTGTCTTTTTGGATTAACAATTATACATCAACTTAAAATACAATAAAATAAAATAAAAAATAAAGCAATAAAAAAGGTAGAAGAAATAATAAAAGGGAGGAGGCACACTACCAATGCAAAAGATAAAAGAATTAAAAAAACTAAAGGAAATAAAATAAAGAAAAAAAGCAATAATAATAAAATAATAAATAATATATATATATATATATATATATATATATATATATATATATATATATATATATATATATATATATATATATATATATATATATATATATATATATATATATATATATATATATATATATATATATATATATATATATATATATATATATATACACACACAACAGACAAAAATAGGTTGAAAATTGGGGGTGCAGCTAGGAAAATGCTATAGGCCTAAAGAAGGGAGTCTCACAAGGGTGCATTGAGCAATTAGGAGGTGTGAGGGAGACTTCATCTTCTCCAACCCCATATTTGGTTATTATTCCCGTAACAACAAAAATGAAAGAAAATGGGTTCCAACGAAAACGTAAAAACACCATAACTTTCTCAAGTTTTCATGGAATTAAGTAAATAGATAATGAAAATTTATCTACTTGATCTCACAGACACAATAATATATTCAAAACCAGCAAATAAACAAAAAGAAATTTTTAAAAATCAACAAAAATGCAGCAACATATATTTGCTTGATTTGACCATTTTATCTACCCTCATGACAAATGATAACGCAAAAATGCATCGTATATTTGACTTAACATGCATTGCTTTTTACTTGATTTTTCATAGTATTACGCCGTATTTTATGTTTATTGCAGGTATTTATCGAATAAGAGATGTCTAGGCAAGCAAAGAGGAAAATAGCAAAAAGAAAAGAAAATGGAGCAAAATATGAATAGTGGCGCCCACCACACTAGATAAAGGGTGGCGTCCACCATACAAGAAGGGTGGCGCCCACCACTTGGAAGTGTAGCGCCCACCACAAGGGACTATGAAATGGTGGCGTCTACCACACTACATGAAGGTGGCGCCCACCTCACATAAAGTGGCGCTCGCCACGTGGACCAAATTAGGGTTGTGGCAGCCGTCACCAACCTGATCCTCCTTGTTCTTCTCCACACTTTTTTCTACAACCGATTTTTACTTTTTCAACCAACCGCTCCCCACTAGTAGATATCCAAGGCTACTTTTAAGGAGAGTGGGGAGTATATATAGGGAAGTTAGTTTTCACGGACGCGAGGTGCATTTTTCTAGTCAGATTCTTGTTGTTAGATTTTCTTAGGCAGATTCCTACCTTGTAAAAGCAATAGATTCTCCACATCGGGGACTATTGCAATTATTGTTTAAGCAACTGAAATTGATTGTAACGGTGTACTCGATTTCCAAAGCGTGTCAGCATTGTTTTATTTGAAGAATTAGTATTCATTCCAAGTTCTCGATTTATATTCTAGGTTTTATTTTAATTGCCATTTTTATTGTGTATGCCTTATTGTATGCTTAATTATCTGAATATCATGTCTGTTCCCGGATTTATGTCCGGCTAAACCAATAGGTATCGGTATGTAAAGATCGTTGAAACAACGGGATTTGTAAATAATTGGTGTTGGCTTTTATAAAATATTATTTTCTGGTTTTAGTTTCTTGTTTTAAATTCAAAATTGTTTTTCTTACGAGAGTACAAAGTAAATAAAGGTTGCGGTCAATAAGAACGAGAGTTTGAGATTTTAACCGGATAGCTGAAACTAGGCATTAATCATAAACACAGCGAGGGCGTTTTAGGATTAATTAGACTTTATTTATTTTCAAAGATTACTTTTAAATTCAAATGAGACCGCGAGAGCCAGGAATTCTGGCTTAAGAGTATGGCCAGAGTCAATAAAAACGAGAGTGTGAGACAAAGTCCTTTAAATAAATAATTTTTACTGAAGAATATTTTGATCTTTAAGATTACACCAACTATCTATCGAATCCCCGAAGTTTGATGCGTTACATACCGTTATCCCGTTATTAAATATATTTATTAATATTCTGTTTTAGTTATAGTTCTTCGTCCCTCCACTCTTGGAAAGATCCTCAGTCTTAGATTTACATAGTAACATTAGATAACGTACTTTCGATCATTAGTCCTTTGGGTTTGATAATCTTTAAAACTACGCGATAAGATTGTGCACTTGCAGTCACGAATCCCATAGACTTACTAAGTCGCGATCAAGTTTTTGGCGCCGTTGCCGGGGACTAATTTAGTGGATGTCGTAACTCCAGTGTTTCCCAATATAGACTAAGGCAAACAATTTTATTTCCTTTTCTAATTTGTCGAGTGTATGCCAAGTACTCGCTCTCAAGGCGAGAAATTACAGCTACCGATCGACGAACCAGAGCCTTATCTAAGATTAGAACGTCGAATATGAGACCTAATACGAGAACATCGTATCAAGCAAAATCTTCCCGATCCTAATATCCCTATTCCTGAACCAGTTATACAACCAGAGATGGCCGAAGGACCGCAGAACCGTCCTTTTAAGTACTATGTCATCCCTTCGCAGGATGAACCATATAACGACATCGTTGCCCCTGCCATCGAGGCAAATAATTTCGAGTTAAAACCTTCATTGTTGTCAGTCGTACAGTAAAACCAATTTTCAGGTAGTCCCAAGGAGGACCCGAACCTACATTTGCCAGTGTTTTTGCAATACGCAGACACAGTGAAAGCGAATGGTGTCAGCCCCGAAGCTATAAGACTACGTCTTTTCCCTTTCTCATTAAGAGATAGAGCTAGAGCTTGGCTCCAGTCTCTACCATCCAACTCTGTCACTACGTGGAACGAGTTGAAGAAAGTTTTCTTAGCACGATACTTCCCACCTAGTAAGACGGCTATGCTAAGAGCCCAAATAAATGGGGTTAAACAAAAAGACAACGAATCACTTTTTGAAGCTTGAGAGAGATACAAGGACATGATGAGGCTTTGTCCACATCACGGTCAGGAAGAGTGGTTGATCATCCATACCTTTTACAACAGTCTCTTGTACAACACAAGATTGACAATAAACGTTATCGCAGGTGGCGCACTGATGGATAAACCCTACAATGAGGTCTATCAATTATCAAAAGTATGGCCTAGAATCATTACCATTGGGGAAGAGAAAGAACCTCCATAGAGAAACCTCCAACGAAAGGCGGTATGTATGAAATAAGTAGTCTTGACCATGTCAATGCTAAGGTAGATGCTCTTACTCAAAAGATAGACAACCTGACCATAACACCTGCAACCACCGTGGTTGTCGTAGCACCAAACTGCGAGATATGCGGAGCTCTTGGGCATGTTGCCCCTGAATGTCAACTTTTGCCGGGAGTCTCCACAGATCAGGTGAACTATGCTCAAGGAAACCCTTACTCAAACACCTATAACCTAGGTTGGAAGAACCATCCTAACTTTTCATACAAAAACAATAATGCATTGTATGCACCTAACAAGCACCTGTTGTACCACCAGGATATCATAAAGCTACCACAAATTCTTCAAATTCTCCTAGGAAGTCAAACCTTGAAATAATGATGGAAAACTTCATAGCTACCCAAGCCTAAACAAATAAGGATTTCCTGAATCAAAACATACACACTAGTGAGCAAATCAAGCAGTTGGCAAACAAGGTAGACACTTTAGCCACCCATAATAAAATGTTGGAGACATAAACTTCGCAAGTGGCTCAACAACAAGCACCTACTGTTGCCCCTGCAGGCACATTTCCTGGACAGCCACAACCAAACCCGAAAGGTCATGCAAATGCTATTATACTACGAAGTGGGACAGAACTAGACGGACCGACCGACCCTAGAATTCAAAACCCAATCATGCTCCAAGACCCTGGTAAGATAACTGAGAAGGAAGACGAACTAGCGGAAGATAAAAGTGAAGAGGTCGTAGAGAAAGAAGAACCATATGTGCATCCACCACCATATAAACCTCCTATCCCTTATCCTTAAAGACTTGTTAAATCTAAAAGTGTAGGGCAATTTAAAAAAATTGTAGAGCCTCTAAAATAATTAAATATCACAATACCCTTTACAGAAGCCATCACTCAAATGCCCTCATATGCTAAGTTTCTTAAGGAAATCTTATCTAACAAGAAGAAGATCGAGGATAACGAAAATGTTACACTTACTGCTGAGTGTAGCGCTATAATACAAAACAATATGCCTCCTAAGCTGAAAGACATGGGGAGATTCTCCATACCTTGGGTAATCGGAAAATTTGTCATAGACAAATCACTATGCGACTTAGGAGCCAGTATTAGCTTAATGCCCTTGTCCATATGCGAAAGGCTTAAAATGGGAGAACTAATACCTACTAGGATGTCCGTACAACTTGCGGATCGTTCTGTTAAATTTCCCGTAGGTATGTTAGAGAATGTTCTGGTGCGTATAGGTCAATTCTATATTCCTATTGATTTCATAATCATGGACATAAAAGAGGATTCCAACATCCCTATCATATTAGAAAGACCATTCTTAGCCACTGCCGGAGCCATTATAGATGTTAAGAAAGGAAAGTTAACCTTTGAAGTTGGTGAGGAAAAAGTCAAATTTATTTTGATGCAATTCTTAAAGGCACCAGCTATAGACGATACCTGTTGTCTACTGGATGTCATCAATGAATGTATAAGAAAAATTGAGAATGAACAAACATCATACTCCGAAATACTGAAAATTCCAAGGCCTCCTACTTTTGAAGATGAAAATTGGAGTAAGGAATACCAAGGTGACAGCCTAAGCGAATGCCTATCACTAACACTCGATCATATGCCTTGCTCAAAGAAACCAACTATAGAACTTAAAACACTACCCAAAAATCTAAGGTACGAATTCCTAGACACCGAACTCGAGCGACCTGTAATAGTTAATGCAGACTTAGGGAAGATAGAGACCGAAAAGCTTCTAGACGTTTTAAGGAAATATCCAACTACTTTAGGCTACAATATCTCAGATCTAAAAGGAATAAGCCTTTCCATATGCATGCATCGCATAATGCTAGAGGAAGACAGTAAAACCTCTAGAGAACATCAAAGAAGGATAAATCCCATTTTGAGTGATGTAGTAAAGAAAGAAGTGAAAAATCTGTTAGAAGCAGGGATTATCTACCCAATATCCGACAATCAATGGGTTAGCCCAGTACATGCCGTACCGAAGAAGGGAGGCGTCACAGTTGTTAATAATGAAAAAGGCGAATCCATAGCATAAAGAGTGGTTACTGGAAGTAGAATGTGCATTGATTATAGAAAATTAAACAAAGCCACTCGGAAGGATCATTTTCCTTTACCGTTTATTGATCAATTGCTTGAACGATTGGCTAAGCATTCTCACTTCTGCTATTTAGACGGTTATTCAGAAATTTTCCAAATTCCTATTCATCCTGATGACCAAGATAAAACGACATTCACATGTCCCTATGGTACACTCGCCTATCGACGAATGTCGTTCGGACTATGTAACGCTCCCGCAACATTCCAAAGATGCATGATGTCAATTTTAGCTGATTTTATAGATGACATCATGGAAGTCTTTATGGACGATTTCTCTATATGTGGACAAAGCTTTGAAGAATGTTTATCGAATTTTGAAATGGTACTTGAAAGATGCGTAAAAGTGAATCTCGTGTTAAACTGGGAAAAAATCCATCTCATGGTCCGACAAGGAATCGTACTCGGGCACATAGTGTCTGATAAGGGGATTGAAGTTGACAAGGCTAAAATAGAAGTTATAGAAAACCTTCAACCTCCGAAAACCATAAGAGAAATACGAAGCTTCTTAGGACACACCGGTTTCTACCGGCGATTATTTAAAGATTTCTCAAAAATCACCAAACCACTGACTGGCTTATTGATGAAAGACGCTGAATTCATCTTTGACGACTAATGCCTAGCGTCGTTTGAACAATTGAAAACAGCTCTTATCACCGCACCTATCATGCAACCGCCCGATTGGAGATTACCGTTTGAAATCATGTGTGACACTAGTGACTATGTTGTAGGCACAGTCTTAGGAAAAAGAAGGGATAAGAAACTTCATGCAATATACTACGCAAGCAGAACCCTAGACCCTACGCAGATGAACTACACCACCACGAAAAAGGAACTTTTAGCTGTCATGTTCGCCTTGGATAAATTTCATTCTTTCCTAGTAGGAGCAAAGATAATTATCTATACTGATCATGCCGCAATTAGGTACCTGTTAAGTAAAAAGGACACCAAACCAAGACTCCTAAGGTGAATCTTACTCCTACAATAGTTTGATCTAGAAATCAAAGATAAGAGGGGCACTGAAAATGTCGTGGCTGATCACTTGTCAAGAATGGAAGGTAATGAACCTAAACGAGTGCCTATAAACGACGATTTCCATTACGAGCGACTCATAGCCCAACTGGAAAGCAATACAACTAAATATGCATTAACCTATAAGAATACTGAAACAGACGAGGTAGTGGAAGCAATCTACACTAAAACCACACTGCCATGGTATGCTGACTTCGTCAACTACTTAGCAGCTGGGGTGCTTCCCCCATATTTGACTTACCAACAAAAGAAAAAATTCTTCCATGATCTTAAACATTACTATTGGGATGAGCCTCTGCTTTTCAAGAGAGGCTCCGACGGTATCTTTTGTCAATGTATCCCCGAAGATGAGGTGGAAAACATAATCTCCCACCCTCATTTTGCTCCCTATGAAGGACATGTAAGCACCTCGAAGACTTGCGCCAAGATCTTGCAAGTCGGTCTCTTTTGGCCCACTTTGTGGAAAGACGTCCACGTCGCAATCATAAATTGCGACCGGTGTCAACGCACTGGAAACATATCTAGACACGACGAAATTCCACTTAAAGGCATTTTGGAAGTAGAAGTCTTTGACGTATGGGGAATTGATTTTATGGGATCATTCCTATCATCTTTTGGTAACAAGTACATCCTCGTTGTGGTCGATTACGTATCAAAATGGATCGAGGTTATAGCCTCTCCAACAAATGACACACGAGTGGTAATTAGACTCTTTAAGCGCATAATTTTCCCTAGATTCGGCGTACCGATACTTGTCATCAGTGATGGTGGCTCCCATTTCATTTCAAAGATTTTTGAAAAGCTATTACCGAAATATGGAGTCTGGCACCGCGTAGCAACACCCTATCACCCACAAACGAGTGGGCAAGTAGAGGTCTCGAACAGAGAAATCAAACAAATCTTAGAAAAGACGGTTTCCACTTTTAGGAAAGATTGGTCCTCAAAATTACACAAAGCCTTGTGGGCATATAGGACAACTTATAAGACCCCAATAGGAACCACACCTTTTAAGCTAGTTTATGGAAAATCGTGTCATCTACCGGTAGAATTAGAACATAAAGCATATTGGGTTGTTAAGACCCTTAATCTTAATTATACTGCCGCATGAGAGAAAAGAATATTAGATATTCATGAACTAGAAGAACTTAGATTAGATGCGTACGAGAATGCCCAGATCTATAAAGAAAGAACAAAGAAATGGCATGACAATCACATATCGAGGAAAAAGTTTAAGGAAGGTGATAAAGTACTTCTATTTAACTCCTGACTTAGACGTTTTCCAGGAAAACTTCGTTCTAGGTGGTCCGGTCCCTTCGGAATTACCAACGTCTTTCCAAATGGAGTGATAGAGATAAAGGAAAAACTAGCGAACCATTTATAGTAAACAGGAAGCGTTTGAAAATTACCATAACATTGACAATAATGATTTCATTGCGAATCTAAAACTTGCAGAGCTGCCCGCTCATTCGCCGGATTAACATCTATCAAATTTTTGTTGAGCTTACAACAATAAACAAAGCGCTTGGTAGGAGACAACCCACACTCTAATTCTAATCATTAATTCAATTATCTAAATCTCTATTTATTATTATTTACAGGCTCTAGAAAGGATAGTTTATGAATTATACAAAGAGTGTGAGTGCCTTCTAGAAACTTATTTAATTAAAGAGTGAATAATGATGTAATATATGTATGGAATAATAATGTAATATATGCATGGAATAATGATGTAATAAATGAGAGACATTTTGGACCTTCTACGAACATTGATTTTTATTTTATGATGCATGAAAATGATTAATAAAATTCAAATGGATATTTTGATGATAAATCAAATGATCATGAATTTATTTTTTTCAATAAGCATACTGAAAAAATGCAATTTTAGTAAAATTTATTCAACATGTAAAGTATTAACTTTATGTTGACTTTTTTACTATAATACATATATGCATGATTATGGTGACTGTATTTGATGATAAAAATGCATATGGCTAAAAAATATATAACTTGACAAATTGACGTGTATCAGATAAATTTGAAATACCCAGACAAAATTGGGGTATGATAGTTTGGACCAATGAAAAGTGTTTCTATCAATGGTAAGAAGTATGGACTAGTCATTGTTGATGGATATAGTAGATGGATATGGGTGAAATTTCTTAGATACAAGGATGAATCACATTCTGTGTTTTCTACCTTTTTCTCCCAACTGCAAAATGAGAAGGATCTCAGAATTGTTAAAGTCTGAAGTGGTCATGATGGAGAATTTGAAAACAAAGATTTTGAAAAAAAAATTGATACAAATGGAATTTCCCATGATTTCTCCTTCCCTAGAACTCCATAACAAAATGGATTTGTAGATAGAAAGAATAGGACTCTGCAAGAGATGGCCAGAACCATGATCAACGAGACTAATGTGGCTAAGCATTTCTTGGCAGAGGCAGTCAACACAACATGTTACATTCAAATCAGGATCTCTATAAGACCTATTTTGTGTAAGACTCCCTATGAATTATGGAAGAATATGAAGCCCAGCATTTCATATTTTCATCCTTTTGGATGTTCTTGTTTTATGCTGAACACTAAGGACAATCTGAACAAGTTTGATTCTAAAGCATAAAAGTGCATCATGTTAGGATACTTTGAGCGCTCAAAAGGCTATAAAGTATAAAACACTGAGACATAGATTATTGAAGAATCAATCCATGTCAAATTCGATGATAAGCTTGACTCTGAAAAGTCAAAGCTAGTTGAGAAGTTTGCAAATCTGAAGATTACTTATTCAGGTTCTGAAGGTAAAACTTCATAAGCAAAAGAAATTAAGGTAAAAGACTCTGAAGCTACTCAACCAGAAGCTGTTGAAACTCACACTCCTCTGAGGAAGCATAGACAGATATCTTCACATTCTGAAGAATTGATTCTAGGAGATAAATTTGAACCTGTCAGAACCATATCCTCATTGAAACCTTCTAAAGAGACGCTTACGGGTTTGGTGCCCCTGATAGAGCCTACATCAGTTGATGAAGCGCTTTTGGACACATAATGGATTCTGCCTATGAAAGAGTGTAACACCTAAAAATTTGCCCTCCCTTCTTGGGACTAGCTTAGCATATTGCATTTCATTTTTTAGGACATTAGGCATTTGCATATTGCATATCATGTGAAAACAAATAAGTCATCCTCCTAAGTCTTTCTAAGAAAATAGAGAGGTTAAGAGGTTCAAGCCTGAGGGTCTCATGGATTGATCACTAGCCATCTGAGGGTTTGTGCTTCAATTAGGGTTTCTTGATCCTTCAAGAGGTTGAGCATTATATTGTTTACAAGGATATGTCATCATCATCATGGCTATGTCCTTATCAAGGGGTTCATTGTTCATGCTCAGATTCCTCTGGATTAGGGTTTTGACCTCTGGTCAACCCTAATCAGTTGCATTCTACCAGTCAGGGTTTCTCAAGGAGATGGGGTTTATTTCTTGGATGGAGATCATATGATTATTATGTGGAGCTTACAAGAGCTAGGGGTTCATTTTGGAGCCATTTCCTCAAGTGGTTGAGGCTCAAGCTGATCAGAGCACTTCTAAGTCATCTGTCAACCAGAAAGTCAACAGAAAGTCAACTGAGGGCTAGGAGGTGGAGAAATGAGTTTCAACACTTCATTCATGTCCAAAAGAGGCTTATTCATCATGTCAAATGTATATCTTGAAGAATTTGAGGTCAGATCAAAAGTTTCCAAAAATGGAAAATGACCTGTAATTGGAAGTTTCCAAAAATAAAAAGATTTTGGTCCAAATTCAACTTGATATTACATCATCAAAGAAGCTTCAAATGAATTTTTTTCCAACATGAAATTTGAAGATCTTTCTCTCCAATTTCCAAAAAGTCCAAGATCATGAGCATCTGATGAATGGTTGAGGAGATATGATCCAATCATTGCCAAGTGTGCTTGGAACTTCAAAAGGGCATATCTTTTGATTCATAACTCCAAATTGAGTGGCTCTTCTTGCATTTTTCTTCTCATGACATGAAGTTTCCAAATAATTCATCACATTGCATGAAACTTAATCACATGGCCATTTGCATATTCATGCTTATTTTGGAGGGAAAATGGCAAATTCGAAATTGGTGCATCATGGGAACAAATCACCATTGCCATTGTGTTAAGAAAATGATTTTGAGTGACTTTGACCATGTACATGGCACTGTTCACGTGGGATTGCTCCATGCACCACCAAATTTCAAATTTTGCCAAAACACCTTATTTTTTCTAATCACCATTAACCAAGCTTAATTAACATTTTCAGTGTGATTAAGACATCATATATAAACTAAATCCTAACAGAATTTGGAGGATTCACCATTTCTAGATCTCAAACTCAAGTTCCCTCCATTTTTGCTCCACAACCAAACTTCAATTTCTTCCACATAACCTTGCAATTTTCTTCCATATTCTTGTTCTATGGTGTTGATTTAGTGTAGATCAAGCATTGGATCATCAAATTTGGACCAGAATCGTGTTGTGTAAGGTCAAGAACACAAACATTGAAGTTCAAACCTGAGTTGGATCTGAGCAAATTCAAGCTTCAATTCACACCTCAAGCTTCATAACATCAATATAGGATTGGATTTGCAGCTTGCCAGGTCTTGGATCGTGCGTTTTCAGGAACTGCTCTTCAAGAGGTTCAGTTTTTGAATCTCATAATTCTTCAATCCATTAACATGTTTAAGTAGATCTTCTCTTGCTGATAATTCTGATCTAAGTTTCATGGAAAATGGATGAGAAATGACTAAGATATGCTTGATTAAAGTTTTGTATGTCAAACTTATTTTGTTCGGTTCTCTTGATTGATGATGATTTAGGCTTAAATATTGGTTGATCTGTGATCTACATGTTGTAACGGTTCGAATGGTATAAAGTTTGGCAAAATCTGGAAAAAATTTCATGAGTGAGCATTGTTGCTCCGCCGTCTTCGCGAGGAAGACGGTTGTTTCAGCCCTAGGAACCACCGTCTGGTTCATGCTGATGTGGCTAGGGCATGGTCCCATTCATTGTCCACGTGAGCGCCATGCTAGCGAAACGATTGGTCCAAACTTCTTTGACTTGCCACGCATTGCCTCGCTTCGCTGACTAAGCCACGCCACATCGTAAGTGATACTGCAGCGTTTTGATACGCTCATGGTTCGATTCCCAGCGGTATTCATTTTTGATTTTATTTTCTGTTTCCAGCGCTCACCTCAATTCGATCCCTTCTGGTGGCATTTTTTCAAATGTTATCAACCAATTCACTTTCCCTCCATTATTCCATATGCTTTGTTCATTTTAATTTAATTTTTTTGCCAACTTTGAAAATTCATATTAAATTGAAAAATGATCCAAATAATTCCAGGTTTTTTGCTACATGATCCTTGAAATGCCTTCTATTTTTTGATGCAAATTTCTGGAGTTGTGCCTGGCTGGATTTTGAATTGTGTTAGACTATGTAAACATGTGTGCATATGTGACATTGCCTTGTTCTTTCCATTATGAAATGCTTGATATTGATCCAATTGCCATGAAATTTTGTGTGATGGTTCTTAACATGTTGATTGACATTTTAGGCTTGGTTTGATATTTTTCTCATGTTCCATCCCTGTTTTATGTACATGTTAACATGGTGTGACAATGCATGTCACACAATTGGATGTCCTATTTGATCATTTTCATTGATAGACCAATTGATCTCTTCTGTTTATAATTTTTGATATGATGATTGCATTGAACATGTTGTATGCTCATGAAATTTTCCAGAATTATTTGAGTCATTTCTGTTTTGATATGGAATTTTGATTCTTGATGATCAATTGCATGCTTTGGAATTGTCTTTGCCTTCTCTTGCTCACTACATGATTTGCTTAATGATTTTGATTTGGTCCTTTTTAGGACATGTTCTTGAGTGAATGTAGTTTCTTCATGTTGAGTATCAAGTTCTGTTTTGACTTTTTGCCCCACCTTTGACCCTAGCCTTTGAGCTAGTGGTTTGTTCTCATCTTTTGGACTTTGTGTTTCAGGTTTCAAGCAATTAGCCACATTGGTTGATTTGATCTCATCACTTGAGATACAAGTTATTTTGGTTGACTAACCTTGCTGTTTTGTAGGTCTTGTGGATGATGAATCAATTTAATTTGCTTGCATCTTATGCCTTGCATTGATGTTGTCTGATGATTGGTTGTCTCACTGTTGGATTTTCTGATTGTTTGTCTGAATACTATACTGACTGTTTGGTTGTTTACACAGGTACTTTAGCCGCTTTAACTCATTGTTTGAGTTTCTTTGCTTTGCTTGTGGTTGGCATACCACTTAGGTAACTTCTTTTCTCCATGTAGTCTGGAAGACCTGTCATGTTATGTTGGCAGGCACCTGTCTGAAGCCCTCCTTAAGAGGCAATGTTTTTGTTTGTTTATATTTGTGCCTTGTACATATAAAGACCTCCTAAGTGAAGAGGCATTGGCAGATAAAAGGGATGTGAAATCCATCCCTTGCTATTCAGTTGTGTCTTTCATCTTGCTCACGCCATGTGTTGATGCACTTTGAATAAAAACCCAAAATCTTGTTGTGTCAGTCATGTGGAATAGAGTCCCATATTCTGGACTCCCACACCTTCTTTGATTCAAGCTCACCCAGGCCGTGTTAAAAGCTATGAGGCATAACCCTCATCTCCATTTCATCTGCTCACCCTAACTCTCAATGTTAGAGGTTAAGAGCCTGACCACCCATTCCAGTATTTGGCTTGTTTGTCAAGGTCGATATGACCCCTTGACTAAAGCCCAACCTTGCTTGAGCCCCCTTGGTTGTGTATAGTGTGTGCTAATTGCTTTTGATGTTTATCTGTTTTGCTTCTCATCTCCTTTCTGTAGGAGTCGTATGATCAACTTTCAAGGAAGTTGAATGTACGTAGAGATAGACTAGAGTTGACTCACTGCCTGTGTGAGTCAAACTCTTGTTAGAAACCTCAACTTAGGACTATTGTGGATTACATGACAACTATTAGGCTCGAGTCAGTCTCCCTTTTAGTTTGTTATTGCCCGGTCTCTGGTTAGGAGGAAGTTTCTCCCCTGTTAAGGGGAACTACGTTGCCCTGATCCTCATACCAGATGAGGTACGTAGTCAGGAGATCGTGCGAGATCTCTCCGGGCACCCTTTTCCTTTTTTGTGTGTGTTTGCCTGTTTGGAGTCTGACATAAGTCCAGCGATTGGCAGTCGGTTTTGTAACACCCCGATTAAAATAAGATAATTATTTAATTTGAGTTAATATTATTTTATTAATTTAATTAAATAATTTAGAATATTATTGGATTATTATTATTATTGGAATAATATAATTTGGAAAATATATAAGTTGGAATAAGAAAAAGAGTTCATTTTGGAAATAAGGTTTTCACGTGAAAGCAGAGAAACGATCGTGAAAGAGGAAAAGGCAAAGAGACAGAGCAAGGGCTGAAGGTTGAAGAGAGAAAAGCTTGGAGCTCAAAGATTTGCCGGATTAATCAGGTAAGGGGGGTTTATCATCGATTAATGGGTATTATGGGATAATATGTAATGGGTAGTGATAAGCCGTTGATTTGACCCTAATTGGGATTGTGAATGCTGAAATTGATGTTGGATAAACTGTGTTAAAAACTGTAATTGAATCGATAGTTGTGTGAGTCGTATTTTGCTGGACGTATAGCTTTTTACGGAATTGGAATCGGAGGTCCGGAAGTCCTCCAACGGCGGAAAATGCGGAGGATTCTGCATTCTGCCTTGTGTTAGCGCAGGAAATGTTGTTTTGTCTGCGTTAACCGGTTAACCCAGGGTGTTAACCGGTTAACACTGTTGTGAATTGTGAAATTAGTGTTATTTTGCCTGCGTTAACTGGTTAACCCAGGGCGTTAACCGGTTAACACTGTTAAGTTTTGGGCAGTAAGCGTGTTTTGCCTGCGTTAACCGGTTAACCCAGGGCGTTAACCGGTTAACACTGTTGCAGAGTGGAAAATTGGCTTTTTAATGTTGTGTACATAATTGAGAGTTGGCCTATGTTGGCGTATGATGTAATAGGGATTATATCCCGCTGTTTTGAGCAGTATCGGTATTAGTAGAGTGTGCTAATACTGTGTTTAATTGAATTACATGATAATGATGTGTTGATACCTGTGTTGATGATGTATGATGGCATGTATAATGATGTGAATGTATATATTATGCCTGTATTTGTGAATGGACTGTTGTATGGCTTAGAGTGTGAGCATATGTCCATTGTGAATTTTTGTTGATGCTGCATTGCTAGATGATTAGCGTGCATAGCATAGCCTTTGGGGCTGTAGCTAATTCCCATGGTGAGGAATTAGTGAGTGAACCATTGTGGGTTTGTTGTTGATGTTTGCATGCTAGATGATTAGTGTGCATAGTCTAGCCTTCGGGGCTGTAGCTAATTCCCATGGTGAGGAATTAGTGAGTGAGTCACTAGGTCTCAAATGAGTGAGACTAGTGAGCTTAGTAGCCGTATCTGGATTTGATCGGTGAGCTTGAATTATATGTTCAAGAATAGTCGGTACCGCATGTGTGGAGTCTCATTGCATAATGTATGTCTGGCGCATAATATGAATGGATGTATTCCAATATTATACGTGTGTTTGTGTTGTTGTAGAGTATGATTTGAGATTATACTTGTGTGTGATGGAATGTTGAGTATGATGTGAGCTGATGTGCTGTTACTGATTGTATGTTGTGATTAGGGTGATTAATGTGTTAAATCACTTAACATTGCATGATATTTTATAATGCTTATTATATCGATTGAGGAACTCACCCTTACAACTGTTTTTCAGGTAACGAGAACTGAGTTGAGTAGGAGCGAATGATTGGAGTCTAGTGTAGTCTCCTTAGTGGGTCGTGCTCTGATAGATGTAACATCGGGATGGGACGTTTTATTTTGTTGAATAATTTACATGTGAATGTTACATGTTGTACATGATTGATGAGATCTCTATCCGTTGCGTTTTATGCAAATGCTTATGTTTTGAATTAATAAAGAGCATGGCATTTATAATTGGTGAATAATTTGAATAATTGTGTGACACCCTTGAATGGCATAATTACTCTGATTGTTATATGTTTATTATTTTAATTAATTTTTGGGGTATTTTAGAAGGGTGTTACATTAGTGGTATCAGAGCATAGTTGGTCGAGTCGAGTCGTAATTATTCTGTTTTCCCTGTACGGTATAGGTGTTGTGTAACCCTATCAGTACTCATTGTTTTAGTTGTTTGGGTTTTCAGAATAGAGATGGCTGGAAGAGGTAGAGATGATGCTGCGATTGCTGAGGCTCTGGGTATGCTAGCTGGAGTACTTGGAGGAAATCCGAATGTTGCGGGAATGGGAGCTGCTCGTCAACTGAGTGAGTTCCAGAAGAACAATCCTCCAATGTTCAAGGGAGCATACGATCCAGATGGTGCTCAGAAGTGGTTGAAGGAGATAGAGAGAATCTTCCGAGTGACTGAGTGTGCCGATAACCAGAAGGTCAGGTTCGGTACGCATATGCTGTCAGAGGAAGCTGATGATTGGTGGGTTGCTACCCGCACTGAGTTGGAAACTGCTGGGAATGCTGAGATCACTTGGGCTGTGTTCAGAGAGAGATTCCTGAGGAAGTATTTTCCAGAGGATGTTAGAGGAAAGAAAGAGATAGAGTTCTTGGAATTGAAGCAGGGTAACAGGTCTGTTACTGAATATGCTGCTAAGTTCACAGAGCTGTCAAAGTATTACACTCCCTATAATGAGGCCGCTGGAGAATTTTCGAAATGTGTGAAGTTTGAGAACGGGTTACGTCCCGAGATCAAGCAGGCTATTGGATATCAGCGGATCAGAGTGTTTTCTGACTTGGTTGACTGTTGCAGGATTTTTGAACAGGATTCCAAAGCCAGAGCAGAGAGCTATCAGCAGAGGGTTGATAGGAAAGGCAAGAATCAGAATGATCGTGGAAAACCGTATGCAGCTGGCAAAGGTTTTCAGAAACAGAGTGGGATGAAGAGGCCTAGTGGGGGAGACTCTAGTGCTCCTGCTAAGTGTTATAGATGTGGTCGGGCTGGACATCGTGTCCATGAGTGTACCAGTGCTGAGATGAAGTGTTTCAAGTGTGGCAAAGGTGGTCATTTGGCTGCAGAGTGCCGGTTGAAGACTGTAACTTGTTTCAACTGTGGAGAGGTGGGTCATATCAGTCCACAGTGTCCTAAGCCGAAGAAGGAGAATCAGTCAGGAGGCAAGGTCTTTGCCTTATCGGGTTCTGAGACTTTTGCAGATGATCGTTTGATCCGAGGTACGTGTTATATTAATGGCTTTCCTCTTGTAGCTATTATTGACACCGGTGCTACTCATTCCTTTATATCTTTGGATTGTGCTGTGAAACTTAAGTTAGAGATATCTGAGATGCATGGAAGTATGGTGGTTGATACTCCTGCAAAGGGTTCAGTGACTACTACTTCAGTTTGTTTGAATTGTCCCTTGAGTATTTTTGGTAGAGACTTTAGGATAGACCTTGTGTGTCTTCCATTAGTGCAGATTGATGTTATCTTGGGTATGAACTGGTTGGTGTTTAACCGAGTTTCTATCAACTATTTTGATAAGACTGTGATATTTCCTGAGATTGAAGAAGGAAAGAGTTTGTTTCTATCAGCCAGGCAGGTGAATGAGGAAGTAGCAGATGAGGCGGAGTTGTTTATGCTGTTAGCGACTTTGGAGGCTAAAGATAAACTGGTGATTGGCGATCTAGCAGTGGTGTGTGATTTTCCTGATGTGTTTCCTGAAGAAGTGAATGAATTGCCGCCAGAGCGCGAAGTTGAGTTCTCGATTGATTTGGTACCTGGTACTAGACCGATATCGATGGCTCCGTACCGTATGTCTGCTGTTGAGTTAACTGAATTGAAGAGTCAGTTGGAAGAGCTGTTGGATAAGAAATTTATTCGTCCGAGTGTGTCGCCGTGGGGTGCACCAGTGTTGTTGGTTAAGAAGAAAGAAGGTACTATGAGGTTGTGTGTGGACTACAGGCAACTGAATAAAGTGACGATCAAGAATCGGTATCCTTTGCCGAGGATTGATGATTTGATGGATCAGTTGGTTGGTGCGAGTGTGTTCAGCAAGATAGATTTGAGATCTGGGTATCATCAGATACGTGTGAAAACTGAGGATATTCAGAAGACTGCTTTCAGAACAAGGTATGGACATTATGAGTATTCTGTAATGCCTTTTGGTGTGACTAATGCGCCTGGAGTATTTATGGAGTATATGAATAGGATTTTTCATCCGTACCTAGATAAGTTTGTTGTGGTGTTTATTGATGACATTTTGGTGTATTCGAAATCTGAAGAAGAGCATGCTGAGCATTTGAGAGTGGTTTTAGGAGTTCTACGAGAAAAGAAGTTATTTGCTAAACTCTCTAAATGTGAATTTTGGTTAGAAGAGGTTAGTTTTCTTGGTCATGTGATTTCAAGAGGTGGTGATGCTGTTGATCCTTCTAAGATAGAAGCGGTATCTAAGTGGGAAGCTCCGAAGTCAGTTTTTGAGATAAGGAGTTTTCTTGGTTTGGCTGGTTATTATAGGAAGTTCATTGAGGGATTTTCTAAGTTGGCGTTACCGTTGACGATGTTGACTAGAAAGGGGCAAGCGTTTGTTTGGGACTCAAAATGTGAAGAAGGTTTCCAAGAGTTAAAGAGAAGGTTGACTACTGCTCCTATTCTGATATTACCGAGTTCGTCGGAACTATTTGAAGTTTACTGTGATGCTTCGTTGTTGGGTTTGGGTGGTGTGTTGATGCAGAATAAGCAGGTTATAGCTTATGCTTCGAGACAGCTGAGGGTTCATGAGAGGAACTATCCGACACACGATTTAGAGTTGGCAGCGGTGGTGTTTGTTCTGAAGTTATGGAGACATTATTTGTACGGTTCAAGATTTGAGGTTTTCAGTGACCATAAGAGTTTAAAGTATTTGTTTGATCAGAAAGAGCTGAATATGAGACAGAGGAGATGGTTAGAATTTCTGAAGGATTATGACTTTGGTTTGAATTACCATCCGGGTAAAGCAAACGTAGTGGCTGATGCATTGAGTCGGAAATCATTACATATGTCTATGTTAATGGTTAGGGAATTGGATTTAATTGAGCAGTTTAGAGATTTGAGTTTGGTGTGTGAGAGTACTCACAATAGTGTTAAATTGGGAATGTTGAAGTTAACGAGTGGTATTCTGGATGAGATCAGAGAGGGTCAGAAATCCGATATGCTTTTGGTTGATAAGTTGACTTTAGTGAATCAAGGTCAAGGTGGTGAATTCAGAGTTGATGAGAATGGTATTTTGAAATTTGGTAATCGGGTGTGTATTCCGGATGTTACCGAACTTAAAAAGAGTATTCTGGAGGAAGGACATCGTAGTGGCTTGAGTATTCATCCTGGAGCTACGAAGATGTATCATGATTTGAAGAAGTTATTTTGGTGGCCGGGAATGAAAAGAGAAATTGCGAGTTTTGTTTATTCTTGTTTGACTTGTCAGAAGTCGAAGATTGAGCATCAGAAGCCATCTGGGCTAATGCAACCGTTGGCTATTCCAGAGTGGAAGTGGGATAGTATCAGTATGGATTTTGTTTCTGGTTTACCGAGGACAAGTAAGAATTTTGAAGCTATTTGGGTGATTGTTGATAGATTGACGAAGTCGGCGCATTTCATTCCGATCAGAATGGATTATCCGTTAGAGAGATTAGCTGAGTTGTATATTGAGAAGATTGTAAGTTTGCATGGTATTCCGTCGAGTATTGTTTCGGACAGAGATCCTAGATTTACATCGAAGTTCTGGGAAGGTTTGCAGAAGGCTTTGGGAACTAAGCTAAGGTTGAGTTCTGCATATCATCCGCAGACTGATGGTCAGACTGAGAGGACGATTCAGTCATTAGAGGATCTTTTGAGGGCTTGTGTTTTGGAAAAGGGAGGTGCTTGGGATTGTTATTTGCCTTTGATTGAGTTTACCTACAACAATAGTTTTCATTCGAGCATTGGTATGGCACCGTTTGAAGCTTTGTATGGTAGGAGATGTCGGACACCTTTATGCTGGTATGAGTCCGGTGAGAGTGCTGTGGTTGGACCGGAGATTGTTCAACAGACTACGGAAAAGATTAAGATGATTCAGGAGAAGATGAGAATTGCTCAGAGTCGTCAGAAGAGTTATCACGACAAGAGGAGGAAGTCACTTGAATTTCAAGAGGGAGATCATGTGTTCCTTCGTGTTACTCCGATAACTGGTGTTGGGCGAGCTTTGAAGTCGAAGAAGTTGACACCTCGATTTATTGGTCCTTATCAGATTTTGGAGCGGATAGGGGAAGTAGCCTATCGTATCGCTTTACCGCCGTCGCTTGCGAATTTGCATGAGGTTTTTCATGTGTCTCAGTTGAGGAGGTACATTCATGATCCGTCGCATGTAGTCCAAGTAGATGATGTACAGGTGAGAGATAACCTGACTGTTGAAACATCACCTATGAGGATAGAGGATCGAGAGTTGAAGCAGTTACGGGGTAAAGAGATTGCTTTGGTAAAGGTAGCTTGGGGAGGACCAGCAGGTGGCAATGTGACTTGGGAACTTGAGAGCCAGATGAAGGAGTCTTATCCTGAGTTATTCGCTTGAGGTATGTTTTCGAGGACGAAAACTCTTTTAGTGGGGGAGAGTTGTAACACCCCGATTAAAATAAGATAATTATTTAATTTGAGTTAATATTATTTTATTAATTTAATTAAATAATTTAGAATATTATTGGATTATTATTATTATTGGAATAATATAATTTGGAAAATATATAAGTTGGAATAAGAAAAAGAGTTCATTTTGGAAATAAGGTTTTCACGTGAAAGCAGAGAAACGATCGTGAAAGAGGAAAAGGCAAAGAGACAGAGCAAGGGCTGAAGGTTGAAGAGAGAAAAGCTTGGAGCTCAAAGATTTGCCGGATTAATCAGGTAAGGGGGGTTTATCGTCGATTAATGGGTATTATGGGATAATATGTAATGGGTAGTGATAAGCCGTTGATTTGACCCTAATTGGGATTGTGAATGCTGAAATTGATGTTGGATAAACTGTGTTAAAAACTGTAATTGAATCGATAGTTGTGTGAGTCGTATTTTGCTGGACGTATAGCTTTTTACGGAATTGGAATCGGAGGTCCGGAAGTCCTCCAACGGCGGAAAATGCGGAGGATTCTGCATTCTGCCTTGTGTTAGCGCAGGAAATGTTGTTTTGTCTGCGTTAACCGGTTAACCCAGGGTGTTAACCGGTTAACACTGTTGTGAATTGTGAAATTAGTGTTATTTTGCCTGCGTTAACTGGTTAACCCAGGGCGTTAACCGGTTAACACTGTTAAGTTTTGGGCAGTAAGCGTGTTTTGCCTGCGTTAACCGGTTAACCCAGGGCGTTAACCGGTTAACACTGTTGCAGAGTGGAAAATTGGCTTTTTAATGTTGTGTACATAATTGAGAGTTGGCCTATGTTGGCGTATGATGTAATAGGGATTATATCCCGCTGTTTTGAGCAGTATCGGTATTAGTAGAGTGTGCTAATACTGTGTTTAATTGAATTACATGATAATGATGTGTTGATACCTGTGTTGATGATGTATGATGGCATGTATAATGATGTGAATGTATATATTATGCCTGTATTTGTGAATGGACTGTTGTATGGCTTAGAGTGTGAGCATATGTCCATTGTGAATTTTTGTTGATGCTGCATTGCTAGATGATTAGCGTGCATAGCATAGCCTTTGGGGCTGTAGCTAATTCCCATGGTGAGGAATTAGTGAGTGAACCATTGTGGGTTTGTTGTTGATGTTTGCATGCTAGATGATTAGTGTGCATAGTCTAGCCTTCGGGGCTGTAGCTAATTCCCATGGTGAGGAATTAGTGAGTGAGTCACTAGGTCTCAAATGAGTGGGACTAGTGAGCTTAGTAGCCGTATCTGGATTTGATCGGTGAGCTTGAATTATATGTTCAAGAATAGTCGGTACCGCATGTGTGGAGTCTCATTGCATAATGTATGTCTGGCGTATAATATGAATGGATGTATTCCAATATTATACGTGTGTTTGTGTTGTTGTAGAGTATGATTTGAGATTATACTTGTGTGTGATGGAATGTTGAGTATGATGTGAGCTGATGTGCTGTTACTGATTGCATGTTGTGATTAGGGTGATTAATGTGTTAAATCACTTAACATTGCATGATATTTTATAATGCTTATTATATCGATTGAGGAACTCACCCTTACAACTGTTTTTCAGGTAACGAGAACTGAGTTGAGTAGGAGCGAATGATTGGAGTCTAGTGTAGTCTCCTTAGTGGGTCGTGCTCTGATAGATGTAACATCGGGATGGGACGTTTTATTTTGTTGAATAATTTACATGTGAATGTTACATGTTGTACATGATTGATGAGATCTCTATCCGTTGCGTTTTATGCAAATGCTTATGTTTTGAATTAATAAAGAGCATGACATTTATAATTGGTGAATAATTTGAATAATTGTGTGACACCCTTGAATGGCATAATTACTCTGATTGTTATATGTTTATTATTTTAATTAATTTTTGGGGTATTTTAGAAGGGTGTTACAGGTTTCCCGTGTGTGCTTGTTTGTTTGGAGTCTGATGTAAGTCCAGCGATTGGCATTCGGTTTCCTTGTTTGTGTTTGTTTGGAGTCTGACATAAGTCCAGCGATTGGCAGTCGGTTTCCATTTGTGTGTTTGCTCTGACGTCTCAGCGTCTTTGGTGTGCGTTTTGTTTCGGCGTGCGTTAGCCAAACTACGGTAGCTCTGATTCTCATTCCATATGAGATACGTAGGCATAGGATGCGATGTCCTAGCGATCCCATTCCCCTCTTCTTCCATCTGTGTTTTATTCCAGTGTGTGTGTATTCTTTTGAGCAGTTATTTAGCAACCTTATCCTATTCTCTTGAGCGTGGATCCCGTCGAGTACGACGGACGTGAGGGGGTGCTAATACCTTCCCCTTGCGTAACCGACTCCCGATCCTTGCGTCTCCGGTCGTAAGACCATTCCCTTTCCAGGTTTACTTCGAGCGTTTCCTTTCCCTCCTTTGGGATAAACAAAGAGGAACTCAATTAATTCTCTAAAAATGACGTGTGGGATCTTGTGCCAGGACCCAAAGGAACTCACATTATTGGAATAAAGTGGGTCTTCAGAAACAAGTTGAATGAACAAGGAAAGGTTATAATAAACATGGCTCTACTGGTTGCATAAGGTCATAGTTAGCAAAAGAGGTTTGATTACACATAAACCTTTGCACCAGTTACCAGGTTAGAGTATATTCGTCTCTTAATTTCCTTTTGTTGTTAATCATAACATCATGTTGTATCATATGGATGTTAAGAGTGCATTTTTGAATGGTTACATTACTGAAGAAGTGTATGTACACCAACCCCCTAGTTTTGAAAATTCTAAAAACCCAGATTTTGTTTTCAAACTTAAGAAATCATTGTATGGTCTGAAACAAGCTCCTAGAACATGGTATGAAAGACTAAGCAATTTTATTTTAGAAAATGATTTCACAAGAGGGAAGGTTGATACAGTTTTATTCTGTAAGTCATTCAAAAATGATATCCCTATTGTTCAAATTTACGTTGATGATATTATATTTGGTTCTGGTAATACTACTTCATGCAAGGAATTTGCTAATTCTATGTAGGCAGAGTTTGAGATGAGAATGATGGGAGAACTCAAGTTCTTTCTGGGGATTCAGATCAATCAAAGTCCATAGGAACGTGCATCCATCAGAGAAAGTACACCAAGGAACTTATGAAGAAGTTTGACATATCATAATGCAAGATGTCAAAGATTCATATGCATCCTACATGTATCCTTGAGAAGTATGAGTAAGTGTTAAGGTAGAACATAAGGTATACATAGATATGATTGGTTCTCTCTTATGCTTGAATGCTTATATACCTGACATTTTGTTTAGTGTCTATTTGTATGCTCGCTTACAATCAGATCCTAGAGAATCCCACTTAAAAATTGTTAAGAGGATCTTCAGGTATGTCAAAGGTACGATTGACCTTGGTTTATTTATAGAAAATCTAAAGATTACAAGCTAGTGGGTTATTATGATGTTGATTATGCTGGAGACAAACTTGAGAGAAAAATAACTTCTGGAAGTTGTCAGTTTCTGGGAGACAACTTGATCTCATGGTCCAGCAAGAGGAAATCAACAATATCAGTATCAATTGTTGAAGCTGAATACATTGAACTTTCTCGATGCATCACTCAGATGCTCTAGATGAAAAGTCAGCAAGAAGACTTTTAAATATATGAGAGTAACATTCATATACTCTGTGATAATACTTCTACTATTTGTTTATCTAAGAATTCCATTTTACATTCTAGAGCAAAACATATTGAGATAAAACATCACTTTATACGTGACTATGTTCATAAGGGAATTTTAAATTTTAAATTTATTGATACATACCATCAATGGGTTGATATCTTTACAAAACCCCTTGCTGAATATAGGTTTGTTTTCATTCTAAAACATTTAAAAATGGACTTATGTCTAGAATGAAAAAGATGATTATCTCAGAATGTTTGATATCTCGGAATAGTTTAATGAGACTCTGAGATTTTTTTTGAATATGTGAGTCTTCTGAAGTGAGAAGGTTTCATAAGTTCAGAAGTATTCATTCAGAACTTGTTTGGTTAAACAATATGTCTTATGGATACTTAATAGTTTTTGCATTTAATAGCTGTCAATCAATCTCGATTAGCGGAACAGTTTTAAAGACAGTTGTCTTAGAAAACTAAATTGTTTCTGATCTACTGATGTGACACGTTGGGTGAATAAACTTATTGGGATTAGGTAAAATCTTCACGCTTTACCCCTCATCATATTTTTGTACTATTCAAGATTTTTTCATGATTGCAAAACCACTATTTAAACCCACTTCACACACTTTCTCTACATTCATAACCTACACTCTCTCTCTTTAAGCTCAAAACTGTTTGCAACCCTAAAACCCTTTGTTCTTCATGAACAATTGCTTCTCAACAATCTGTTCAACAAGAACAAGCTCAACAATAAAGCATTGCAACTACTCAACGATTTGCTTGTGGTTCTTCTTCATCATCACAATAACAACCACAAATCCCTCATCTTCGTCAAGTCAGTTTGTCGAAATATGCTTCATATCAACTTGTGCACACTGAAGATGCTTATGATTCTCCTGAACTCATTGTGAATACTCCTACAGAGAAATTGGATGTTCTCTGTGAACTCTTGATCGAATTTGACAAAATGAAAGACAACGGAATTTATCTTTTATCTGCTGTTAAATTTAGAGGATGGGAAAATTAATTCAACCATCTTCAAGGTCCAATATTCTATCATCTGGTTAAGGAATTCTGGATTCATGCCAAGTATTCACTTTTCTAGGTTACTTCTTTCGTGTTTCGAAAGAAGATTGTCATTTCTGAGAAATTTATCGCCAAACTCATTGGACATGATGGGTATGGAATAAGATATGAACAAATGGTGGAAAGTGAATCTAACTTGACTGAGATTTATAAATTGATTTTCATTTCTGGAAAACACTCTAGCAAGATCAAGGATCTCTGTCCTCATCTGAGGATTTGGGCTAGAATTCTTCTGGGATGTGTTCATCACAAAAGGTCAACAAATTCTTCTGACTACATCAACATTGACCATCAATATGTCATGTACTACGCTGAAACTGGAAATAAGGTGAACCTTCTTGCACTTCTCTTTCAACACTTAAGGGACAGTGTGAAGGAAACTATACAAGGTAGCAGAAAGATGAAGAACTGGATTCCTTTTGGTAGGCTTATTTTAATATTATAATGGAGAGTAAGTTGATTGACTCCCTAACAGAAGATCATATCACCAAAGGGTTGGAACCTATGGTTGGGAATATGTTTAATGCTAAAGGTATGAATAATATGGGCATTATTCCTAAACTGATAAGCCCTCCTGCTGAAATTTGTAAGGAAGACATCTACAACAGAAGGATCCCTCTAGAAGACTTTCCAATCTTCTCAAAGCCAAATCCTCTGGATGTTGTCATAGGGTTTCTTGAGAACTGTCATGCGGGTGTTATTCTTGCAGACTCCGAAACTACTTCTAAGAAGAAGAGGAAGATTTATAAGAAGCATTCTAAGAGGATATCCGGGAAGTTTAAGGCTGCTAGGGAGACTCTCGATACTTATACTAAAGAAACCATAGATGTTGGTTCTATTTCTTCTGCTGGAACTACTTTTGGTAAGTTTATTCCTTCTAAAGCTCGCTTGCTTACTATTTATAACATTTCATCCATCCCATCAACCACCCTCACTTCACCTACCTTCATCCCACATAATTCTGAACAAGTTCACTTCCAACCCTCACATATTTCTGAACCAGTTCACTCCGAACCTTTACATACTTTTAAACAAGTTCACTTCCTCCCATTTTCTACTCCCCAAACTACAAATCCAAATGTTACCATTCCACCACCCACACCATCAGACTCTGAATCCTAACTTTCATTCTCATACCAACACCTCAACCACTTTTTCCACTTTCCATCTTATCCCAACTCACTCAACCAGAAACCCCTCCCTCACAAACTCTTTCTAAAAACTATCAACCAACATTCACCACTCACTCTAAACCTCATAACTCTAATTTTGAGTCAGATGTTAAGCTCATTGCCCTCCCAGACAAAACACCTCAACTTTATTCTAACCAAACACCCTTTAAAACTAACATTCTCCCTACACCTCTGGATGAATTGTTTTAGCGGTTTGAAAGTGAGGTTGTTTCCAGACTGGACACTTTCACTAAAGTTTGCACTTCTAACGTAAAGGTTTCTGAAGTACATGCTCTAATCAACAACTTCATAAGTTTGATTGAAGTTAGCTCTGAAAAGTTGGAGTTTATGTGTCTGAAGGAAGCTAAAAGGAGCTTTCATGCCAGATTCTCTGGTATCGTTAAACCTTTGCTTCAGAAGGTTCCTTCAGTGCTTCTTCTTCCTGCTCCAGAAGTGATCCCTCATCCTTAACCAGAACATTTGACTTTGGCTACTTTTTAGATGACTCTTGAAGTTGTAAGTGTTTTTGGGGTTAAGAAGACTTTGGTTTCTGAGGAAATCATTTTGAATACTTTGGAAGACTTGAAGGTTGAGAACTCTGGATTCAGAGATAGGTTGGACAAGCAAGATGAGATTTCCAAGTTTCAAGCTGAAAAGACAACGAAGATTGAAGGGATGCTTGGAGCTATCTTATCAAGACCACCATCCCCCTTCTTAAACCCTTGTGTTTTCTTAGTTTAAGTTTTTTTCATTTCTGTACTTGTTGGTCAATTTTATGAAATGAAAATTTTATTTAGTTTACTTTGTCTTTATTTATTTTTTATTGATGACATAGGGGGAGAAGAATGATTGATTTTGATATACCTATGTCTAACTCTGAAACCCAAACATGGCTTTAACATTATTTTTGACATTGATAACTTTTCTTAGAAGTTTGAGTAAGTTCATCATGTTAACCAAATGTTTTAGGTTTTAAGGCATTAACTAATCTAATTTATGTTCAAGTTGACCAGGCATATGTTCTGAATAGTTAACCAGACAGTTTGAAGTTAACTATGCATATACATGTTCTAAACTCAATTCAAGTTAACCAGATGTGTATTGAACCAGACGCATACAAGTTCTGAATCAGGCAAAGCTCTGAACCAGAACTATATAAGTTCTGATAAGAACTAGGCATATGAAAGCTCTGGAAAAATCATGATCTGGTATGGGGCTGATTGACTAGACTTTCTGACACTCAAGCAAAGCCATTTCTGAAATGAAATACTTCGGTACCCAGGCTTCTACATTCTGGGAACTTACTACATCCATAGTAACAAGTCTTCTTCCTTATGGGAAGTTATTTATTTCATGTTGATTGAGATATTTTATATGTGTTAAGATTATTTTAAGTCTTAAATTCAGGGGGAGCTTACAAACCTAACTCTGAAATTATAAGCTGTAAAATAATTTTAATAATATAAAATTCAGGGGGAGCTTACAAACTTCACTCTGATGTTTTTATGTAATTAAACCAAGTAAAAATTGTTCATTAATATACATAGTTTTGTCATCATCAAAAAAGGGGAGATTGTAAGAACAAGATTTGGTTCTACATCTAGACTTTAGTTTTGATGATAACAATGCATTACTTCTTATAGAACAAGGTTGCACCCTAATGGTTTTTCTCTAGTGTGTAGCTTTTGCTAACAGGTTCTGACTCTGAAGAATTGATGTGTGACGTCATCAGATTTTGGATTCAACGTACTCTGACTCGGAAGAGATACAAAGTGCTTTACAAGTATTGTCAAGTTCTAGAAAGCTCTTAGACAACGGTTTTGATGAACGTTTGTGCTAAAATATTCTGACTGTGACTCTGATAGAAGAGCCTTTGAAGGTGTGTCAAGCCTTCAAGATTTTGTGCTATCATGTTCTGAAGATTCTAAAGAACAAGATTTGAAGACACTAAAAGACCAGGTTCTGAGGAACAATGTCAAAACTCTGAAGATCGAGGTTCTAAAGCTTCTCTTAACTAGTCTCTTGATCCTTCTAAGCATACTTCAACATCATTTATTAAGAAGTCTCTGAAGATTTTAAGATAAGATCAAAAGTTTTTACGTCAAGAGAATAGTACACAGTACAAGATCAACCTTCCCTCCACTACGCTGATTTTTCGGGCTAAGAATTGTACTATTATACCATTTTGTCTCCTATTATTCAAACCGTTATACAAGGAGAAATATGCATTTCACTATTCTAATTATACCCTACAACGAATATTTTTATTTCCTATATAAAGGAGACTTGTAAGATTGGATAAGTTGCTAATTCACACTACTATTTCACATATACACACAACGCTTTTTGCTGAACTAGATATTATTGTGTATAGATAAAAGAAACACACATAGGGTTTTTATTTGTTATTGTGTGAGAATTTCATTGTACTAAACTTGTGTTATTCTGCTTTCTTAGAAATAGTATTGTAAACATATTCTAGTAAATCTCATTTGTTTGAGTGTATTCCTTGAGTCACTAGGGTTTTACTTAGATAGACCCAAGAAGACAAAGGCCAGATTGTCTTTGTGTGTATGTAATCAGTTTTGGTTATAGTGGATTAAGTCCTTATTGAGAAGGCAAAATCACCTTGGCGGGTGGATTGGAGGTAGCTTAGTTAACAGCGAACCCGTATAAAAATAATTGTGTTATTTTTCTTGTTCGTGTTACGGTTTGATTGTGTTAGTTTTAAAAAGCTTTCATTTTTAGAAACCCAATTCAAACCCCCATTTCTTCTATTTCTTGCCACCTTCACACTATGCTCTGCCCAAGGCATAGTTGAATGCTTATAGGGCCTACATTTCTTTAAGGTTTTAGTTATTATTAATAAAAGACATGTTGCATTCAATTGGTTCCTTTCCTTTCGCATTTTTCTTTTAAAAATGGCAATGTTTGTAATACCCTGTATTTCCTTAAATACCCAAATTCCTATTAATTGAGATCAATTGAGTTCCTATGTGCTCTAAAAGTTATCAGTTGGGATAAATAGGATAAATAGTGAATTCAGATTGACTTAATTAATATTAATTGGGACATTTTGGAACACTAATAATGGGTCAATAACTCTAGTAGAACAATTTTATACAAGTATAGTGCCACTTAGGATATTTGTTCCTACCACTTCTACCCACTTTCTAACCACACAATGTTCATGGCCACTTGCTACTAACCCTTGGCTCACTCACCACCACATGTTATAACATCACTTTCCTTGTGAAATATCTATTGGTAGAAGTTATCAGAAGAAAAGGGAAAAAGATAGAAGAAGAGGAAGCAAGCTAGTGAAGAAGAAGAAGAAAAGCTTGGAGAAATCAAGGGCTTGGAATCATCACCATCATCTTCATATCATCATCTAATCCTCAACAACTTCTCCTCTTTTATTTCTTGAGGTGGGTTCTAGTTAGAAACCCTAAGATTTCTAGAGATTAAGGTTGTAGAATCATAGGTTAATTATAAGAATCCATGCTATATGATGAATGTTTTCTCTTGATTATGTTGATTTCCATGAACAAGTGCTTTGATATACTCTTCATGATTGTTGTGACTAAATGATTGGTTATGGTTGTGGTTATGAACTTGAAACCCATGATACATAAGTAAGTTGTATGATGGATTTTATTGGAAGAAGAAGTGCGTTTAACTGTTAGAAAAGAAACAAGTTATGCAGGTGGGAATCCAAGTGTTACAGAAAGGATTTTTGAGAATATGACAGGGACAATCGATTGGTCCTAGGCTTTTCCTCCAAGCCAATCAATTGGTCACACACTCAAAGCTGGAAAATATGAGATTTTGCTGAGAACCAATCGATTGACACACTCCTACAACCGATTGCACAAACTTTCTGTTTTGGAAAACTGGAAATTTTTCATGAGCCAATCGGTTGACACTGAGGATCAATCGATTGATCCTCTGTATTCTTTGAAAAACATAAATGTGAGAGGAACCAATCAATTGGGCTTCCCCAACCAATCGATTAGCTTATGCCAAACACTTCAAAATCCATTTCTTTGATGCTTCTAAATGCATTTCATCAACCATTAATCATTTATGATGTTATACTTGAATTGAATCAATGTTTAATGTGAGAATTGTATAATGAATCTAGTGAGTTAACCTAGTGATCAATTTAGGAAATAAGTTAGACTTATATCTTAGATAACATTAGAAGGCGGCATTCATTCGTACGGTGCTTATGTGGAGGTCGTGGATGAATGGTTGCCATAGTTAAGAGTGAGACGTTTTGTATGGAACATGTCATGTTATTGTTTGTGTATTTTGGTGAATGAAGTCATATGTGATTGATGAATCCTGTTATGATTTGTGGAACCAATCATGTATTCAGAATGTTTTTCCCTTGGTGGTGCACATCTCTATTTGGTATGCTTAGATGAGTAAGCAATAGGATGTGAGGTCGGTGATTCATGCATCAATTGGGTTTGAGCCCCAACCACGGCGGACGTGGGGGATAGGTGGACACCTAAGTGGGTTAGAGTCCCATACGGTGAAAGATACCCTAAGTGGGTTAGAGTCTCATACGGGTGACGGTCGCTCGGAATGAGTTTGGAACTCAGAGAGGACCCGATAGCCACCGTGAAAGTCGAACCATACGAGCATGCATGAACTGGGCTTGCCCTAGACATAGGTAGGCTCAAGGATTGATGTTTCGTGAATCTGAATAATGATCTTGTTTTGAGTTGCGAGAACTCAGGTGCATGTTTCCATACATTGCGAGTTAGTTCCCCATGACTTGAGTCTTCTTTCCCTTGTTGACTTAAGTTAGATACTGATTAGAAAATCCTGTAGAGCCGGGTGGACCCATAAGATAGGGAACCCACTGAGATTATCATCTCCCCTCATGTTGTTGATTATTTTTTTAGGTGGTTCTGAGCAGGCGAAGGGTAAGGACAAGATAGAGTGATGTCTTGCTTACCTGATGTTTAGATGGCTACTCCGCTGTGTATATATTTTTGAGATCATTGTATAATGATCTAGCTCCTAGTTTTTTTTTTTTGGGCACTTTTGTGTATGTTTTGTGTCATGTTATGTTTCTTTTGGGCATGTAAATATGTACATTGTTGCCGCTAGGCGCTTATGTATTTCAGTACCAGTATTGCACTATGTGTAATATGTATTTTAGACATATATTATATGTGGGTGTTACAATTGGTATCAGAGCAGGTCGTATCCTCGACCTAGCCATGAGATATTATAAGTATTTCTTTCTGCCTCATATGTGGGTTGTCATCATTATCCTTGGTGTTATATTCATAGTATTGAGCCTGATCAACTTAATCCTATTTGTATGACATTCAGGATCATGGCTGACAGGCGCAGAGGTCGTGGTAGACCTAGAACTTAGAATTCCGACTCTGAACCGCCAAGTGGTAGTGAAGGTTTTCAATGGCCTCAGTTCGTGCAACAGATGCAACAGCAATAGAACCAATTCATGCAACAGATGATGCAATAGTGGAATGGTGGTCTTCATCCTCAAGGGGTTCCACAAGAAGCTGCAGGTGGTAGTTTCCGAGATTTCTTTCGCATGAATCCTCCTGAATTCCATGGTGGATTAAATCTTATGAAGGCTCATGAGTGGATAACCACCATGGAAAGGATTTTTCAGATAGTGCATTATAGTGAAGAGAATAAAGTTGTATTTGCTTCTCAAATGATGAAGGGTCCCACTGTGAGATGGTGGGAGAGTGATTCGACTCTTATGACAATTCAAGGAGTACCTAGGGATTAGGAGCATTTTAAGACTACTTTCCTGGATAAGTATTTTTCTAGCTCTTTGAGGACTCAGAAAGAATTTGAGTTTCAGCAGCTTAGACAGGGTACTATGACAGTAGTTGTGTATGCTGAGAAGTCTGAAGATATGGTTGCTTATTCTAGACAGGCCGAGTAAGCACCTGATGAGAAATGGGAGATCGATCAATTCCTTTTTGGTCTAAGAGGTGAAATTTCTCATAGTGTTTCTCAAAAGGAATTCACTACTTATGCTTAATTGTTAAGGCAATGCTATGTGGCTGAGAATAGTTTGAAGAAGGTTCAAGAAGAAAGGGATCAGTATAGGAGCGGACAGAAGGACGAAGGGAGGCCAGGTAACCAATTTTAGGCCTAGACCTCAAGCTTTCAAGGGAAAACAAGTGCAACATGTAAGGCCTAACCATCCTCCACAATGTCAAGTATGTAAGAGGTCTCATTTTGGAAGATTTTTTTGGAAGTGGAATTAAGTGTTTTACTTGTCAGAGGGAGGAACACATGGCTCGGGATTGTCCTCAGAATAAGAATCGGATGCATGGGAGGAGCACTGGTCGAGTTTATACTTTGGATGCAAGGAAGGCTAATAGCAACAATGCCTTGATTGTTGGTATGTGTCTCGTCAGTGATCATCCTTGTTTTATATTGTTTGATTGTGGGGCGACACACTCTTTTGTATTAATTCAGTGCATGAGGCGTCTTGGCTTCAAACAATTCCCTTGTCTCCTCATATGGTGGTTACTACCGCCATGGATGATGTGGTTGAGACACCATTGATTTCTGAAAATTGTTCGCTCTCGGTGAATGGTAGAATTTTCCAGATTGGTCTTATTTGTTTACCACTTAAGAGGGTCGATGGGGTTTTGTGGATGGATTGGCTTTCCGCCAATTTGGTGTTTATTGGATGTGAAGATAAGTTGATTATCATCCCATCTAGTGAAGCTACTCCAAAGGATGTATTAACTACTATCTTAGAAGCTACGGTTGGCATGGTTAATTTCTTATTTGAGAAGGAAAAGTCAGTTCTCTTGGTTCTCACCAAAGAATCTAGTAACAATATGAATGTTACACAAATTCCTATCGTTTGTGAATTTCCGGAAGTTTTCCCTGAGGATGTCACTTCTCTTCCTCCTGAAAGGGAAGTGGAATTATCTATTGATCTGATACCTGGGACGTCTCCAATCTCTGTTTCTGTATCATATGGCATCACTCGAGTTGAGAGAGTTGAAGGATCAATTGGAAGAGTTGTTAACCAAGCATTTCATCTGACCTAATGCCTCACCATGGGGAGCTCCAGTGTTATTAGTAAAGAAGAAGGACGGTAGTATGCGGTTGTGTATTGATTATCGCCAGTTGAATAAAGTCACCATTAAGAACAAGTATCCTCTGCCAAGGATAGACGATTTGTTAGATCAGTTGAAAGGAGCATGTGTGTTCTTGAAGATTGACTTACGATCGGGCTATCATCAAATAAGATTTAAGAATTCGGATGTACCAAAGACCGTATTTAGAACCCGATATGGCCATTATGAGTTTCTTGTAATGCCTTTTGGTGTGACGAATGGCCATGCTGTTTTCATGGACTATATGAAACGAATATTCCAACCTTACTTGGACCAGTTGTGGTGATCTTTATTGATGACATTCTTATTTATTCTCTTACTCCCCAAGAGCACGGAGAACACCTAAGGATTGTTCTATCAGTACTGCAAGAGAAGCATTTTTTTCCAAGTTAAGTAAGTGTGAATTTTGGATGAACAAAGTGAAGTTTCTTGGTCATGTCATATCACAAGGAGGAGTATCAGTGGATCCATCTAAAGTCGAAGCAGATATTAATTGGGAAAGACCGAAGAATGCTTCCGAAGTCAGAAGTTTCTTAGGTTTGGCAGGTTACTATCGAAGATTTATAAAAGGGTTTTCACAGATAGCCTTACCAATGACTAGACTTATCCGAAAGGAAATTTCTTTTAAATGGGATTCGAAGTGTGAGCAGAGTTTCATGAATTTGAAGGAGAAACTAACAACTGCTCTTGTTTTAATCATCCATGATCCTAGTAAGTCTTATGAAGCATTTTATAATGCCTCTAAGAAAGGATTAGGAGGGGTGTTAATGCATAGTGGTCAGGTTGTAGCATATGCCTCTCGTTAGTTGAAGCCTCACGAAGAGAACTATCCGACCCATGATCTTGAACTAGCTGCTGTTGTTTTTACATTGAAGGTGTGGCGGCATTACTTGTATGGAATGTGTTTTGAGATGTTTAGCGATCACAAGAGTTTGAAATACTTATTTGACCAGAAAGAGTTAAACATGAGACAGAGGAGATGGATGGAGTATTAGAAGGAATTTGATTTTGGGCTTAAGTATCACCCGGGGAAAGCGAATAAGGTTACAGATGCCTTAAGTCGGAAAGAGATACATAAAGCCGAGTTAATGATGTTAGAATACGCATAGTTAGAAAAATTTTGAGATCTTAATCTTCAGTTTAGTTGGACGCGGGATGGTGTGATAATGGGAAATTTGAATGTTACTTCTAACCTAAGGGAAGAAATCCGACAAGGACAGATGATAGATGAGAAGTTGCAAGAGATGTCGACTCAACCAGGTTCCGCTCAATCACCGGATGCAGTTGTTCTATTTAATCAAAGGATTTGTGTTCCGAATGATGCCGAGCTGAAAAGAAAAGTTTTGGAGGAATCCCACAAGGAGGCGTTTACCATACACCCAGGTTCATCAAAGATGTATCAAGACTTGAAGAAGGACTACTGGTGGCTTGGAATGAAGAAGGATATTGCAGAGTATGTGTCGGAATGCATAATATGCCAGCAAGTAAAGATCGAACATCAGAAGCCAGGGTTTATTGTAACCTTTGGAGATTCCAATTTGGAAATGGGATAGTATTTCAATAGATTTTGCAGTAGTGTTACCTCGTACCCAAGGTGGTTATGATTCAGTTTGGGTGATTGTGGATCGGTTAACTAAATCCTCGCACTTATTGGTCGTGAAGACTACTTATAAAGCCAGCCACCTTGCACGGTTGTTCATTTCAGAAATCATAAGACTACATGGTGTTCCAACCAGTATTGTGTCTGACCGAGATCCAAAGTTTACTTCATGATTTTGGAAGGCATTCCCACAAGCTATGGGATCAAAGTTATGTTTGAGCACGTCTAATCATCCTCAAACGGATGGTCAGACTGAGAGGATGATACAGACACTGGAGGATATGTTAAGAGCTTGTGTACTTGAAAGTGGAGGAAATTGGAAGGAGCTATTATCATTGATTGAATTCACATATAACAATAGTTATCATGCAAGTCTACATGTGTGTCGATTATTGAGACTTAAACAAAGAGAGCCTGAAATATGATTTCCCCTTACCTCACATTGATGTATTGGTGGACAACACGACTCATTTCTAGGTATTTTTTTTCATGGACGGTTTCTCCGGGTATAACCAAATCAAAATAGCCTCAGAAGACATGGAGAAAACCACATTTATTACCCCTGGGGAACCTTATGTTGTAAGGTAATTCCTTTCAGTTTGAAGAATGATGAGGAAACGTATCAACGAGCGATGGTAACTATGTTTCGTGATATGAATCATAAAGAGATCGAAGTATACATCGATGATATGATTGCAAAATCCCAGACAGGAGATGATCACATTATCAATCTATAAAGTTTGTTTGCTCGATTAAGAAAATTCAGGCTGGGGCTTAATCCCAACAAATGCACATTTGGGGTATGATCTGGTAAATTGATGGGATTCGTAGTTAGTCAAAGAGGAATCAAGGTTGATCCTGACAAGGTCAGAGCCATCCAGAGTATGCATGCACCCAAAACTGAGAAAGAGGTTTGTGGATTCTTGGGGAGATTGAACTACATTTCTAGATTCATATCGCATTTCACAGCCACTTGCAAACAATTCTTCAAATTACTATGAAAAGATCAAGCTATATAGTGGAACTACGATTCCAAGCAGCATTCAAGAAAGTAAAAGAATATTTTCAAGAACCACCGATCCTAATACCCCCTTTTCAGGGAAGGCCTCTTATCATGTACTTTACAGTACTTGACGAGTCTATGGGTTGTGTTTTGAGGCATCGGGATGAAATAGGTAGGAAAGAGCGTGCCATTTATTATATAAGCAAGAAGTTAACGACCATAAGACCAGATACTCACTGCTCGTGAAGACTTGTTGTGCACTTCCATGGGTAGCTTGACGCCTCTAATAATACATGTTGACCCATATAACATGGTTGATATCAAAGATGGATCCAATCAAATATATCTTCGATAAACCAGTTCTCACGGAAGAATCGCTTGTTGGAAAATGTTTTTATCTGAGTATGATATTCAATGTGTTACACAAAAGGTCATCAAGGGCAGTGCATTGGCGGATCATCTTGCCCACCAACGAATAGAAGATTACCAGTCATTAAGATTTGATTTCCCATATGAGGATATTATGGCCATGAATGATGATAAGATTATAGGCGACAATGAAGGATCTGAACCAGGGGAATGATGGACTCTTATGTTCGATGGTGTTTCTACTGCAATGTGCCATGGTATTGGGGAAGTGTTGATGTCACCAAAGGACTATCACTTGCCTTTCATTGCAAAAATCTGTTTTGATTGCACCAACAATATTGTTGAGTACAAAGCATGCATAATGGCAATAGAAGCATCCATAGACTTAAGGATCAAAATCATTGAAGTATACAGAGACTCTGCTTTGGTTATACACCAAATAAGACATGACTAAGAAATAAGACATCTTAACCTAATTACATACCAGGATTATGTGTTGGAACTACTCCCCCAGTTCTAAGAAATCAACTTTTCCCATATTCCTCGAGAGGAAATTGGATGGTAGATGTGCTGGCAACCTTGGCATTAATGTACAAATCAATTTGGCCTAATCACTGGTCTTCTTTCATAATCAGGTGTTTTGATCAACCTGCACATTTCTTGGCATCAGTAGAAGAATCAGATGACAAACCCTGGTTCTCAGATATTAAGGATTATCTTAAGAAGCAAGAACTCCTAGAAAATGATTTTGATGATAGAAAAGTGAACTATGAGGAGGTTAGCCACAAAGTTCTTCTTGAATGAAGATGTGTTTTACAAGAGAAATTGTGACATCGTCTTACTCGGATGTATGGATAGACACAAAGCAGACATTCTCATCAAGGAAATCCATGAAGGGTCCTTTGGTACTCATGCCAACAGTTATGCAATGGCCAAGAAAATCTTAAGGGCAAGCTACTACTGGTTAACTATGGAAACTGACTGTTTCATTACACCAAGATTTCCATAAATTCCATATTTATATCGATAAGGTGCATGTGCCACCTACTCCTCTGAACATTCTGACAGCGCCATGGTCATTCTCCATGTAGGGAATAGACATGATCGGGCTTATTGAATTGAAGGCTTCGAATGGACATAAATTTATACTGATTTCAATAGACTACTTCACCAAATGGGTCGAAGTTACGCGTCTTACACCAACATCACTAAGCAAGTGGTTGCCCGCTTCATAAAGAAAGACACAATATGTCATTAAGGGGTGCCCAACAAGATCATTACTGACAAGGAATCCAATCTCAATAAAAAAATGATGAAAGAGTTGTGCTAAAGTTTCAAAATTGGACACCACAACTCATCACCATACCGGCTCAAGATGAATGGTGTCGTAAAAGCAGCAAACAAAAACATCATCCAGAAAATGGTGATAACGTACAATGACTAGCACAAAATGCTTCCTTTTATGTTGCATGGGTATCGAACATCAGTTTGCACATCAACAGGGGAAACTCATTTCTCTTTAGTCTATGGAATGGAAGCAGTACTTCCTATTGAGGTCGAAATCCCCTCTCTGAGAGTCTTGATGGAGACTAAGCTAGAAGAGGCAGAATGGATTCATACAAGGTTCAACCAACTAAACCTTATAGAGGAGAAGCGCATGACAGTGTTATGTCATGGTCAACTCTATCATAGGTGTCTCAAGAAAGCATTTGACAAGAAGGTTTGGCCTTGAGTGTTCCAATAAGGAGACCTGGTATTAAAGAAAATCCTGCCAATTCACAAAGATTAACAGGCCAAGTGGACACCCAATTACGAAGGCACGTATGTTATGAAAAAAGCCTTTTCTGGAGGTGCTTTGATTCTCACAACCATGGATGGTGAAGAATTTCCACTCCCAGTAAACTCTGACGCGATCAAGCGATGCTTTGCTAAAAAAATGGAATATAAAAGCCCGCTAAGTCAAAAACCTGAAAAGGTGACTTAGGAAAAAATGGGCATCCCGGTGGACATTAAAAATATATATAAATGTCCAGACCAAAATTAGGGACAAAATCAAAAGAACATCACCCGCTAAGTTGAAAACATAAAGGGTGACTTAGGCAAAAATGGGTATCCTAGTGGACTAAAAACCCAAAAGAGCGGTACAAGCAAAAGTTAGGAATTTATTACAAGGAAAAAGATTGCGGCCTGTGAATCCATGTTACAATGGAAAACTCTAGGCGATAAGAATCGATATAGCCGATCTCCTCAGAAGCGAGGTGTTACGGTCTTCAAAGACATAAGGAGTATAGCAGTGTTGTAATTTAATGGAAACTCAACAGTTCCTATTGTCGTTTTACTTCTTCTAGAAAAAAAAAATGACCTCTTTTAGGAATTTCATCCTTATGTATTATCACCCATTTATGGGTTAATTCATTTGAATAAAAGATGACTTTTTCATCAAAACTTGCTCAATTATTTTTGTTTTATCTGCTTGTTTGCAAAATGTCGATTATTTTTTATAAACACTGCATTAAAACTTTGGACAAAGTATAAGAGTTTGACAAAGAACAGTAAATTGTTTTGATTTTTGATATGTCTGAAGGGAGATCAGCAGTCCCTGGTGGTGCGCTCAACACACAAAGATATATTATCATTTGCAGGTCGCCATGGCCTATCAGGCATAGAAGATGAAGTTCTCTCAGGAATAAATATGCAGTTTGCCAACAACAGATCAAACTTAGGGCATCAAGATCATCCAAATTTTCCTTCCAATCATAACATCTCCAAGAATCAGAGTATCGGGAAGTCAAGACCTTTCCACCTACCAATGCCCTAATCTTTTATTGGCTGAAATATAAAAGTCTAATCTTTCATCAACAATCAAAATCTGATATTTTATTGGTAACCAAAGAAACTAAGATCTAATATTTTATTGTTAATCCTAATTCAAAGTCCAATCTTTCATTGGCAGCCATTAAAATCCAATTGTCGTTGGTATTCCAAAGACCAGTCTTTCATTGGCATATTAAAATCCATTCGCCATTGGTACACCGAAATCTCAACTTTGCTTCACCTTTCCGAGGAAAGAAAATCAGGCCCCACAAAAATCCAATCATTCATTCACATCCCTACTTGCATTAGTCATGACATTTCATGCACCATGTGTAGCATTTTTATTGAGGTGGAGCATTACGCCATTAAAAACCAAACATGCATACATAGCATAAATCTGGATTCGGGACCAATCGTGAGATTCAGGTTAATCCTCAGTCGAGTCAGTGGTATTTCTCCGAGTGACTTCCTACCCTGCACGCTTTCCCATTGGGCTTTTCCCAACGAGTTTTCCTTCAACCTTTTGTTGATGAGGATGATATCCTTAGTCGATTCAATGGTGTTTCTCCAAGTCAGCTCCTACCCTACATGTTTTCTCATTGGGCTTTTCCCAGCGATTCTTTTCCTTCAACCTTTTGTTGACGAGAATGATATTCCTCGGCCACATTAATGGTATTTCTCTGAGTGAGTTCCTACCCTGCATGCTTTCTCATTAAGATTTTCCCAACGAGTCTTTTCTTTCAACTTTTTGTTGATGAGGATGGTATTCCTCATCCAAATCGGTGGTATTTCTCTGAGTGAGTTCCTACCCCACACACTTTCTCATTGGGATTTCCTCAACTAGTTTTTTCCTTCGACCTTTTATTGATGAGGATGATAGTCCTCAATGAATCCTTTTCTTTAACCTTTTGTTGATGATATCCCCAAGAAAGTCTTACCCATTGAATTTTTTTATTACAATGCTCCTTAGCAAGTTTGTTCTATTAATCTTCTGATGATAACTTTTATTCCCCAACAAGTCTTTAGGTTTGTCCTTTCAACGATAGCGATATTTGTAATTATGGTCTTACCATTTTCCTTTCATTGATGGCGTTCTTTACACGTTGTTAATCTTACCATCGTCCTTTCGTCAATGGTGATCTTTACAGTTTGGTCTTACTATTATCCTTTTGATAATGGATATCTTTGCAAGTTTATGATCTTACCATTTTTCTATTTTTCGATGTCAATCTTTACGGTTATGGTCTTACCATCGTCCTTTCATCAATGGGGATCTTTGCAAGTTATTGATCTTACCATCATCCTTTCGATGTCGGCAATCTTTGCAGTGTTGATCTTACCATTATCCTTCTTCAATGGCGATCTTTGCGGTTTGGTCTTACCATTATCCTTTTGATAATGGATGTCTTTTCAAGTTTATGGTCTTACCAACATCCTTTCATCGATGGTGATCTTTGCAGTTATGGTCTTACCAACGTCCATTTGTCAACGGAGATCTTTGCAAGTTGTTGAACTTATCGCCATCCTTGGATAATGGAAATCTTTTCAATTTTAGGATCTTACCATTATCTTTTCTTTGATGGTGATCTTTTAGGTTATGGTCTTACCATCGTCCTTTCGTTGATGGCGATCTTTGCAAGTTTTTGATCTTATCGTCATCCTTTTGATGTCGGTGATGATTGTAATGTTGATCTTATCATCATCCTTTCGTCCATGGAGATCTTTTCAGTTGGGTATTACCATTATCATTTTGATAATGATTATCTTTGAAATTTTATGATCTTACTATCCTCCTTTCATCGATTGCAATCTTTCTTACCATCGTCCTTTCATTGATGTCGATCTTTGCAAGTTGTTGATCTCACAGTCATCCTTTCGATGTCGACGATCTTTGCAGTGTTAATCTTACCATCATCCTTTTATTGATGGAGATCTTTGCAAGTTGTTGATCTTATTATCATCCTTTTGATAATTTTGATCTTTGCAAGTGTATGATCTTACCATCGTCCTTTCGTTGATGGTGATCTTTGCAGTTATGATCTTACGATCGACATTTGTGGATAGAGATCTTTGCAGTTGTCACCTTATCATCGTCTTTTCTTCAACAGAGATCTTTGCAAGTTATTGATATTACCATTTTCTTTCGTTAATGGAAATCTTTATGGTTATGGTGTTACCACCATCCTTTCATCAATGGCAATCTCTGCAATAATGATATTACCATCGTCCTTTCGTCAATGACAATCTTTGAAAGTTGTTGATCTTACCATCATTATTTTATCGATGGTGATCTTTACAGCTATGATCTTAGCATCGTCCTATCATCGATGGTTATATTTATAAGTTGTTAATCTTACCATAGTCCTTTCGTTGATGGCGATCTTCGCAGTTATGATCTTACCATCATCCTTTCATCGATGGTGGTCTTTGCAAGTTGTTGATCTTACCATCGTCCTTTCATCGATGGTAGCCTTTGCAATTTTATGATCTTACCATCTTCCTTTCGTCGATGGCAATCTTTACAGTCACAATCTTACGATCGTGCTTTTGTCAAAGGTGATCTTTACGGTCATGATCTTACCATCGTCCTTTCATCGATGGCGATCTATACAAAGTGTTGATCTTACCATCATCCTTTTGATGATGGCGACCTTTATAGTTATGATCTTATCATTATCCTTTCGTTAGTGTCTATCTTTGTGGTTTGATCAGTATTTACTTACGAGCTGATGTTGATTTGGTATCCTATCCCAATAATCTTTTTTTTTCTTAAATCTCACAACATTCCATCTTTTTAAGACAAAAATTGGGATCTTTTTCTATTTGAATGACTTATACCCTGAATATATGAAAACTTTGGTTATTCATATTTCTGAGTTCAAGATAATCAAATAGGGGCAGCTGTCATACCCAACTTTGTCATACCATTTATCTATTCATCTACATCTCTAATATTTTTAGGTCTAGGTAAGATTGAGCTTATGATCAATTAGGCCATAACATTTCATCCCATCCATTTTTGCATTGCATTGTTGCTCATAGACCATTTGGCAGGGTAGATTTTGATTTCATCCCATTAAAGTTATTGTTTGTATTTGTTATATTACATAGTCTCTATGATTTTTGCATCTTTTTTGATCATTTCTTGCTCTTTGCTTAAAACTTAGTGATTTCACACATCATAAAGAATTGAGAGATAAATTTGCTCTAAAAAGATTAACATTCATCAAAAGAATTAATAAGGAGAGGGACTTTTTTATTTGAGTTAGAATTGAAGGTAGAGAAAAACAAGAAAAGGGGTTTGAATTGTTTTCACAAGAGTTAAAAAAAGTTTGCAACACCACACACACAAAATAAGAACTAACAACACAAAGGATTTATCCTGGTTCGCTTGAAATCCAAAGTTACTCCAGTCCACCAGGCCAAGGTGATTTCACTTTTAATAAGGACTTAATCCACTAATCTCAACAGATTACAAAATTCATCTAAGAGTTTAACAACCTCTTAGCCCTCTCAAGTCTACAGACCTAAACAAGCCACTTGAGGAATTACAACCAATTTCAAGAATTACAAGTGTTTCACTAGATGCTTCTAGATAAGCAGTATAAACACACTTTAGGAACAAGAATAGACAACCATACAATATTGAGCAATAGATCTTGTATGGAACTTATTTCTTACAACAATGAAGGTGAAAAATATTCGAGTATGAGAATGTTGTTGTATCAAAGTTGTGTCAAAGTTCTTTTTTTTCAGTAAGTTGTAAGGAGTCCTTTATATAGCACTCTGATATGATACCGTTGGGGGAAATCAATAGAGATTATGTGCCATTTGTGTGAGCTAAAGGTATTAAATTTCCTATCATTTCCATAGCAGTCTTAGAACATAATCAATTGTTTCCTTAAAGAGAATTATACTACAATTTGAATGCTTCCAACTTAAGTTTCTGATCAGGTGATATCTGATGGCGTGTCAGAGTGAGCATAACCAGAGTCTTAAGAGTTAGAGTCTCCAGATATCTTCTCGCAGAGTCTTGAAATATCTCTTGCAGAGTCTTCAAATATTTCTTGCAGAGTCTTTAGAATCAGAGCTTGAACTTCAGAGTCAGATTCTTCAATTGATTGCTCTTCAGATGTTTTCTATTTATAGTCAAATCTAATTTCTCTTTGTGTTGGGTCAGCACTTTTGGACTAATGAAGATGCCATATATTCATTTCATCAGAGTCATTTTAACTTAGAATCCTACACACTTAAGAAAATTATTAGGGTACCAAATTGTTTCATTCTTTGTTATCATCAAAACTTAGAGATATATTGCAAAATCAAAATCTTGCTCTAACAATCTCCCCATTTTTGATGATGGCAAAACTTAGAATTTTGATGAAATAATAAGTACTTTCAGATATACTAAATTGAAAATGATCAGAGTCAGATAAAAGGTGACTCCCCTGAGATTGGCAATCTCCCCCTAAGTCTGATACTTGGAAGTTTTTTAAAGATATATAGTATCAAATATAGGTTTCTAGGGTAGAGCATTTCTTACCAGATTTTCTTAGGTTGCTTGACTTTATTTAGTAGTTTCTCGTATAAGTATTTAGGTTCCCTTGGTTCATATAGATCCTAAAAAGTGACTTAGACTCGGACTAATTTTATGTCAGAATGTAAGTAGTGCATTTCTGAGAGTTAGATAAATTAATTCATCAAAATACATCTATTTAATTCTCCCCCTTTTTATTAGACTCAAAAAGTAAATTCAAAGTTTCATTAATAAGAGAAACACTTTACAACAGAAAGAACAAAAGAAGTAAGAGAACCAAAACATTCGAGCCAAAAACACTTAGAAAAAATACAAAGAAATCCTAAAGTGTCTAAGGGTTTGGTCGAGGAGGCACCCTCTGAAGTAGCTCATCTAGCAGACTCTGAATGCTGGAGTTGACTTGGTTCTATTTGTCGAGTCTAGCTCTGACCAATTGTTGTTCCTTATACAGATCTTCCAGAGTCTTGGTGACTATAGGAGCAAGGTCAGTTGTTGATGGCTCTCCTTAAGTTAGAGCATCCTCAGTTGTCTTCTCAGCATCTACAACAGCTTTCTAAGCAGCTTCAGTGGCCAATGCTACTTCAGCTTCAACTTGCTCTCTGGCTTAAGCTTCTGCAGCTTCTTATTCAGTTGCCTCCCTGGCAGTAGCTTCTGCGGCTGCTTTCTCCGCAGCTTCCCTTTTTGCCTTCTCAACTGCTTCATTTTCCAGATGAACCTCCAGCTTCTCCTTAGCGCCTCTGATTAAGTCATTTATGACTTGTTCAGATAAGCCCTTCAGCTTGAAGACTTCAAAATTCATCCATATGATAAACTCGTTCCAGTTAATCCTTATTTCAGAAGGATTGTCACTAATGTTGGATTCGTCAGAGAGCTTATTGAACCTGGAAGCTAAACTCTTTGAGAACTTGGCTAGTGACTCATCAAAGGTAGGTATGGTGAGGTCAGGTTCAGAGGGTTCAGGAATGGGTTCAGAGGGTTCTGGAATTGGTTCAGAGGGTTCATGTATGGTTTCAGAGGGTTCGGGTATAGACTAAGTCTTTTCAGATTCAGTTGTGGCCTGAAGTTCTTCATGTTTTCGGGAGGTTGGGTTAGGGTTATCTGAACAAGAATGTTCAGTGTTATAAGTGAGGTCATACTAAGGAGGGGAGCTGGGGTTAGAGGAGAGGGTTAGTGATAAGGGTTCATTGAACATGATGGTTTCAGAGTGGGGGATGGATGTTATGTGGAGGTTGAAGAGAGGTAAGGGAGATGAAGATGTTATGGGGTCAGAGGTTGGGGGTTCATATGGGTTTGATTCGGAAGGGATTGGTATAAAAGGTGTTGGTTATTTAGATTTGGATTTTTCTTTGGGAGCTATAGTTTGTGTGGATGGTGAGGTGGATGATGTTGTAAAAATGGTTGAGAGTGTGGGGTAGTAGAGGGAGTGATGAGGCAAGTTTCCTAAAAACAAAAGGAAGTGGAGCTTCTGAGATAGGTGACTTACTTGAAGGTTCTAAAGAGCTCAAAGGCATTGGCTTCTTCTGAGTTGGTGAAGACTCTCCCAGCTTGAGAATCTTCTTCTTCTTCGGAGAAGGTTCCTTCTTTCTCTTAATGAAGTTAGGAGGTTGATCTGGGAACCAATCCAAGCTGAAACCAGAGATGTCAAAGCCTTGAGCTTCCAGATCTCGCAAGTAACAAGCAATGACTTCTGAAGGATCAATCTTTGAGAAGAAATACATCACATTCTCTCTCTCTCTCTCTCTCTATTTATCTCTCTCTCTCTCTCTCTCTCTATCTCTCTCTCTCTCTCTCTCTCTCTCTCTCTCTCTCTCTCTCTCTCTCTCTCTCCTCTCTCTCTCTCTCTCTCTCTCTCTCTCTCTCTCTCTCTCTCTCTCTCTCTCTCTCTCTCTCTCTCTCTCTCTCTCTCTCTCTCTCTCTCTCTCTCTCTCTCTCTCTCTCTCTCTCTCTCTCTCTCTATGGTCCTTCAGAGCTTCCCAAGAGGTAATTCTTGTGGGTTTGACTCTGACCTTGTCAATCAAACCCGTGCTCTTCAGATTCCTTCCATTGAGAGGCTTCCTCACGTCTAGAGTGACGTCTTCTATCAGATTCAGAGAGATGAGGTGATCCACCAGACCACTCTCAATCAGAACATCTGAGATTAATCTTCCCAAAGGGATGTAGTTCTGTGGCTTCATGTTGTTCCTTGTGTCTCTAGCAGAATCTTTGAGATATTTAAAGAGGAGAGAAGGAAGGTTGAGTTTCATACCTTTATGCAGATAGTAGAGGATTCACTTATGATCTGTGTTGATGTAATCAAAGGAGTTGGATGAGGAACGGTGGTGAATGCATCCCAGAATGATCTTGAGCCACACCCTCAGATTATGGTGAAGCTCTTGATTCTTGGGTGTTCTTCCTTCAGGGTTCTGAGAGAAGATGGTGGGGATAAATTCTTGGTACATGTACTTATCCCTAGGGTTTATGTTATAGATTCTTCTTCCCCGAGCTTTTTCCATATTCATAAGTGCAGCTATAGATTTCTCAGTGATTGCCATCTTGATGTCGAGAACATAAGAAACAATGTAGTGATCATCACAGTCAGTGAATCTCCAGAATTCCTTCACCAGGTTTATGTAGATAGGGCCATAAAGACAGTTGAAGTAAGTGAGCCACCCTTGATTCTTCAGCTCTGGTGTTAAATCCATACCATTTTCCTTGAGGTTGTCGAAGTCCGCCAATAACTTACAAAGAACTTCAAGCTGTTCAAAAGGAGTTGAAAGGTTTATATGGGGAGGACGATCAAGAACATGAGGGTTCTTGATAGGAAGTTATTGTTGGAGTAGCAGTAGTGGATGCAGCTTGTTGAGGGGATTCAACTTGTTACTCAGTGACGTTCATCTGTTGAGAGAATTCAAAAAGACTTGTTGTTGTTGAGGATCCATGATGTTGTTGTGAAGGAGATGAAGAGAAGTTGCAGATAAGGTTGGAGGTTTTGGGTTTGTGTAGGTTGTGAGTAGTGAAAGTGTGAATGTAGGAGTTGTTGGAGTATATAAACACAAGTTCAAGTAATGCAAAAACAACAGTGTTAGTTGGGAGGGAACATAAATATTTATTATTGCTAAAACTGAGTTTTGACAAAACGTAGGAAGAATTAAATGTAGCTAATGATGGGGGTATAATGTCAAGATTTGCACACTTCTCGAGGGGATCTCAACAATTTTTCCCTTGAGTTCTGAGCTAGACAGGTGTCTAGAAGATCCAAAGCCACACGTTTAAGGAACCACATGTTGATGTTTCTGGAGTCAAGAATACCAAAAGATTTCTAACTAGAGAGGTTTCTGATAGGGATATCTTCTAACTTGTAGAAGTATCAGAATCAGATAAACATCATAAGGTGGAGTCAGAGTCTAATTTTACATCAGAGATGAGAAGTGCAGGTTCAGAGTCATTCTGGGCAATCTGCCATATTTAAATTTTTCGGAATGAAGAGAAATTTATCTTCAACTAAGGGCTTTATAAAGATATCAACCCATTGATGGTCTATATCTATAAATTTTAAAATAATTGTCCCTTTCTGAACATAATCTCTAATAAAGTGGTGTTTAATTTCTATGTGCTTTGCTCTGGAATGTAAAATTGGATTCTTACTTAAGGAGATAGCAGTAGTATTATCACAAAAGATAGGAATGTTACTCTCATAGATCTGAAAGTCCTCAAACTGATTCTTCATCCAGGGCATCTGAGTGTTGCAAAGTGAAGTTGAGATGTACTTTACTTCTGCAGTTGACAGTGCAATGGTTGATTGTCTTTTGCTCGCCCATGAGATGAGGTTTCCTCCGAGAAACTAACAGTTCCTAGATGTGATTCTGCATTATAACCTATCTCCAGCATAATCTGCATCACAATACCCAGAAAACCTGTACTCTGATGTTTTCCTATACATCAAACCTAGATTAGGTGTTCCTTTCAGATACCTAAGGATTCTCTTAACAGCAGTTAAGTGAGATTCCCTTGGATGACTGAAATCTAACACATAGACATATGCTGAATAATATATCAGGATGATAAACAGTCAGATACAGGAGAGAACATATCATACCATGATAGAGTTTTTGACAAACCTTTTGACTTACCTCTTCCTTCTCTAGAATGCAAGTGGGGTGCATGGGAACCTTGGCTGGCTTGCTTTCTGACATGTCAAATTTCTTCAGAAGATCTTTTATGTATTTGCTTTGATAGACATATGTGGCTTCTGATGTTTGATTGATTTGAATTCCCATAAAGAACTTCGGTTCTTGCATTAGGCTCATCTCAAACTTTGCCTGCATTAACTCAGAAAATTCTTGGCAGATAGAGGGGTTAGCATAAACAAATATTATATCATCAACATAAACCTGACAAATCATAAGATCTTTCCTAATGTTTTTGCAAAAGAGAGTGGAGTCCACTTTGCCTCTGATAAAATTATTTTCCAAAAGAAATGAACTAAGTCTTTCATACCAAGCTCTGGGAGCTTGTTTCAAACCGTAAAGAGATTTCTTAAGTTTGAAAACATGTTCTAGAAGTTTTGAATTTTCAAAGCTAGAAGGTTGATGGACATACACTTCTTCATAAATGTAACCATTCAGAAATTCATTTTTGACGTCCACTTGATATAATTTAATGGAATATTTTACACCAAAAGATATAAGGAGATGAATAGATTCTAACCTTGCAACTGGAGCAAAGGTTTCATTGTAGTCAATCCCTTCTTCTTGACTATAACCTTGTGCCACCATCCATGCTTTGTTTCTGACAAATTCACCCTTTTCATTTAGCTTGTTTTTGTAGACCCATTTAGTTCTAATCACATGGGTTCCCTTGGGTCTTGGTACAAGATTCCACACATCATTTTTGGAAAATTGATCAAGTTCTTCTTCCATTGCCATAATCCATTCTTTATCTTGGAGAGCTTCTTCGCAGGATGTTGGCTATATCAGAGATACTAGTCCCATAAATGTTTCTTTAGAAACTTTGAATGTTGATCTTGTTCTAGCAGGTTCATTTTTGTTTCCCAGAATTAGTTCTTCAGAGACATTCTGCCTATTTCTTTGTCTTTTCTAATTGATTGGGATTTCAGGTGCTTCTGAAGTTCCTTTCTCTGCTTCTTCATAACCAATTTTCTTTTCGTTAGAACCTGCAAGTGTGATCTCTAAATCTGCAATTTTCTCAACTAGCTTTAACTTTTCAGAGTCAAGCTTATCATCAAATCTGACATGAATTGGTTCTTCCACAATTTGTGTTTCTGTATTTTATACTCGATATCCTTTAGAACTTTCTGAGTATCCCAACATAATACACTTTTGTGCCTTAGAGTCAAACTTGTTCAGATTGTCTTTAGTGTTCAGAATAAAACAAGAGCATCCAAAAGGATGATGTAAGACCCCAATTTTGTCCCTAAGATCCCTCATGGCATCATAACATTGCATTTTGCATTGCCTCAAGGATCACTAGCATCTTGGTTCCCTTTGCCCTTGGGTTGGACCTCTTTGAGTAGTTTGAGATCACCAAGCATGCTTGAATTGTATATCATTGCTTTTCTTATTTTGTTTACTAACCAAAAGCACAAAAATATGTCACTAACATCTTTTGTTTGTAGCTTGAGCAATCACAAGGTCCAAAGCTTCAAGGAGATCATTGGTACAAAGACATGGCCAAGGGAAGATGATAGCAAGCATGGTAATGGTTCCCAAAGATTTCATCCATAAAATATGCCTCCCTAGCATCTCAATTCATCATGTTGATCAAAGTAAGTCAAAGGGTTTGAGGTTTGTTCCCCAAAGAAACCCTAATTCATCTGTGCACCACAATGCCTTGCTCATGAAGCAACCTCAGCCCATGATCAAATACAATCAAGGGAAGTTCTTTAATTCATCATTTCATGCATATTTGAACTTATTTGAGTGTCCTCAATCATCAATTCATCAAGATATGAGTTGTGGACTTGAGAAGTTGATCAGTCAATTCATCTGACTATTTTGAAATGCACTGAGACCTAACTTTTTATGTGTTGGTCAAATGGAGATGGTACCAAAAGAAAAAATGTTCTTAAGGACAATATGAACAACTTTCATGTTCATCAAAAATTGATTTGAAACTTGGAAGGCCATCTCCCATTCCAATACATTATAGGTCATGTTGACTGAAACCCTAATTTTGGGTCAACTTCCCAAGGACATAACTCATTCATTTTTTATGATTTTGAGGTGAGATCAAATGAATTGGAACGCTTAATATGTCTACTTCAAATTTTATGTTGAACAAAATTTCAAAATCTCAAAGGAAATACATGTGATAATGCAATACATTATAGGTCCTTTTGGGCCAAATGCATTAAAAGGCAAAACAAGTCCAACTTCAAGTGCCCATAACTTCTTCATCAAAAATCCAAATGATGCAAAATTTAAGTCCATTTTGATTTTTTTGAAGAGATCTACAACGTTTATATTGGAGACTTTTTCATTTGAGGCTTTCATCATCAAAACAGAAGGGCTTGAACATTGGCCAAATTTAGAAACTTTGCCTTGACATGTTTTGCACATTACACTTTAAACTCAAAATTCACTAATTTCCACACCTCAATTGGATTTTTTCCCAACATAACAATTGTTCCTTACATCAAGACCTTTCCAACCATTACTCACATGATCATGTTTGGATTTGGCAAATGATATTTTGGAAGAGTTGAACATTTAGGCATAATTATAGAATTCACATCATAACTTCATGCACAAGCCAATGCAACTCTGATCACACGTCCAAACCATTGGCATTTGAGTTCAGCTTGCATTTTCATCCACTTTTGGGCTTTGCACACGCCTGTACAGGCCCATGCATGAGAAGTCCAAATTCCATGCACATGAGAATTCACCTTGCTTGCAGTTTGTTTTGCTATAAATAGGAGTGCTCAGCCTCATTCAAACTCAACCTAATGGTGCCAGAAATGCTGCATAACTGAAACCATAACCAATACCAAAGAAGCTAGTTCACTTTTCTCTAAAATTTTCAGATCCAAAATTCAACTACATCTGGTTGAATCCTTGGATCTAGAGCTTCTAAACCTTCATCCTGCATCTCATTGATCTTTTGTTTTGGCAAAGAAAGCAAGGAATCGAGCTCAAGTTTCCAGAAATCAAGCTTACTCTTCAACTGGTATTTTCTTCGAATCTCATCATCCATTGACCTATTTGCTTGGATCTTGTGTTGGCTGAAGTCCTCTCAATAGAGGCATCATGATTGTGCATTTAATTTTCGAAATCCATTGAGTTCATGATGAACACCACAGAACTTCCATCTCTGATTTCTCTCAATATAGAGATCTAGAGTGGAATTGAGTGGCACAGGGATGATGTACATCATCCCAGCTTTCCAAAGATGTATAGATCGTGCATTTTGGTTAAGATTTAGATCTCTGCAATTTTGGCCGGAAAACGCATGCTCACCGGAGAAGAAGGTGTCTCCGGTGGCCGTCCCTCTCCAGTTTGAATCTGAGCCATTGGATTGAGTTGTCCAGATCTAATCCTGGCCATTGTTTCTTATGACTTGTTTTAATGCTGCGTGTGGTTCAGTTGACCAAGGCGTATGGTGGGAGCGCGTCTCTGGAGCGTGTGATCTGCCAGCTCAATTAATGAGCTCAGATCTAACGCTCCTGGTTTTTTTGCATTTTTAATTTCTGATTTTATTTTCTTTAATTCTCTTTTATTTCAAAAATTCATATCTCTCTCATTTTTTATCCAAAAATTATGGGACCAATTGCATTAGTCTCCAAATAAATTCTAGTTTCTATTTATGATTTTTAATATTTTTTATTTTGTCATTTGATATTTTTTGTGAATTTTCTCTTTTCTGGTTATTTTTAATTCATTTTAAATAGTTTTTGATATTCAAAAAATACAAAAATATTTTCCTAACCTATTTGAATGATGATGGATCTATGAAAAATATTCTCATCAATTTTTAAATTGATTTGAGATTTATTTGAGATTTTAGTTCAATTAGGTTATTTTTATTCATTTTTAATTGATTAAAAATAGTTTCTGACTTTTAAAAATGCTGAAATTTTTTGTCAAACTTAGTTTGACCTTGTTGAACTTGGGATAAATTACTTGGACCTTTCAAGGTTGATTTGAAGTAATTTTGAAGTTTGACCTTTCTTTTATTTTTAATTCAAGTTTATTTTAATATTGAAAAATGCCAAAAATATTTTGTTAATTTCTTGACTTCCAATCTTCATTTCACTTCTGTTTTTGATTGTTTGACTTTGACTTTCAATGTTATTGGTCAACATATGATGATTGGTACATCTTACTTCATTTGATGCATTTTGATCTTTCCATTTCCATTATCCATTCTCCATCTCTTTCTTCTTCTTCTTCTTTCTTTTTGATCAATGAGTTGAAGGTTGATAAGTTGGAATTGATTAGGGAGACTTAATCTTCCTTGGTTCAAATCTAATTCATCTTGATCAATTGATCAAGTGAATGGTTTTGCATTAAGGATAGGTTGTTTTCTAAATCATGCAAAAGGCTTAAACCAATACAAGATCAATTCTCTTTTTTCTTTTTGGCATGGCAAGTTGTTGGAACTTGGTTCACTAATCAAGACTTCTAACTTGTGTTGTTGCCTACATTATTATTGACCAGCCTCAGATAGTTGTGACTTCTACATAAGTCCAATTACGATTGCTTAGCATAGCGCTAAATTTGCCTTATGGCACTCTAACTACTAACTACTAACACTAACTATTGACAATTAACATTTACTTTTTGCTCTTTACTTTTATGCAATTTACTATTCTTGCACATATTATCCATTTGCTTTTCTCTTTGCTCACTTGAGCACATGTTTATGTTAATACCATTTGCCTTTTGCTCACTTGAGCACATAATTGTATATTATCATGCTTGTGTTTTGTTTTGATTGTTGTGGACCAAATGCAAAGAAATGGACTTAGTTTCTAGGACTTTCCCTATGCAAAGAATGGAGAATTGGACTTAGATTCTAGGACTTTCCTTATGCAAAATTGGAGTAAATGGACCTTAATGATGAAGATGGATTAGAGGGACCAAATCTCTAAACTCACTCTTGTCTATTCTTGATTTACTTCATGGAACTTTTGATGTGTGTGCTTTTGTGCTAGGGAATTCTATGAGAGCTCAAATTGGAGAAACCATTGCCATGTTCATCCAAAGTGAAAGACACAAGATACATTGAGGATCTCTTAAGAGACTTGTTTGATTGCTTATGCTTTGTGATTGCTTATTCCAAAGGATGGGAGCTACTTGGATCATCTATATGATCTCAAGAGAGGAACTCCATTATGGTTTTGTTTCTTTATCCCTCACCTTTTTGTTTTACTTAGGACTTAGCCATTCTTCTTCTTCTCTCCACTCTAACCCAAGTCAAAACCTTTTGTGCAAACATTTAACCATTGTTTTCAAACATTAGAAACCTAAGCCTTATGCTTTTGATTTTCAAACTTTTCTTTTCATAACACTTATTTAGAATTGAATCTGTAAGTCAACTTTGACCATTTTTGTATATACTTCTAATTGGTAAATATAACCCATTCAAATGTCTTTTTTGTGGTTCCAATGGCCACTTTCTTAATCAAAATCTTTCATAACCTTTAGCTATTAGGTTTGAGTTATCCTTGTGGTAGATGTAATACTCACCTATATCCTTAGTGATGGACAATGAGTCTTCCATGCTTATTATAGGGTTAACCCCTCACTAGCATGTTGAAGCTATCCTCACATGGTGGATTTGTGGTTTGGTTGAGTTTTCTCCCTTTGATAACAAAAGACCTTAAGGCTTTTGGACCAATCAATTCACCAACTTGTTTTGAGATTTTTACCCCGAACTACGAGGTTTTGATCCTATCTTTTTTAAGATGCTACGTAGGCAATGGGTTTATCCATCCAAACACAAAATATAAATAAACTTGTATATTCTTTCCTCATCTCTTCAATCATGTTTGCACAAATAAACTTTCACAAAACAAACAACCTTCACAACAAGTATGAAAAGGGCTCCCTAGGAGTACCTAGGATGTTTTGGGTGCCTAACACCTTCCCATTACGTAACCAACCCCCTTACCCAGATCTCTGTTTCTTTTACTAGTTTTTGTTAAAACTATTAGGTTTTTGTTCGCTTTCTAACCATTCCTTTGGATAAATAGAAATGCGGTGGCGACTCGACTTGTATGATTTACCTTGGATTTAGTCAATATCTCTAATGGTAACGAATACCCCGCTACAGATGAAAATAAGCAATGTTGGGTTTTCTTCCCTTGCACAGTTCATAAGGAGTCTTCTCCAGAATAGGTTTGGTAGAGATTCTATTCTGAATGTAACATGTTGTATTCATAGCTTCTGCCCAGAAGTGCTTAGCCACATTGGTCTCATTGATCATGGTTCTGGCCATTTCTTGGAGAGTCATATTCTTCATTTCTACAACTCCATTTTGTTGTGGAGTTCTAGGACAGGAGAAATCCTGGGATATTCCATTAGAGTCAAAAAGTTCTTCAAAAATTTTATTTTCAAATTCAACCCCATGATCACTTCTGACTCTGATAATCTTAGAGTCATATTCATTTTGCACTTTTTAACAGAAACCGGTGAACACAAAATGTGACTCATTCTTGTGCCTTAAGAATTTCACCCATGTCCAACGATTGTAGTCATCAACAATGACAAGTCCATACTTCTTACCATTGACTGGCGTTGTCTTAACAGGTCCAAAGAGATCAATGTGTAGAAGTTCCAGAGGTTTGGAGTTGGAGACAACATTTTTGGTTTTGAAAATGGTTTTAGAAAATTTCCCTTTCTGACATGCTTCACAAAGAGCATCTGAAGAAAACTTAAGCTTAGGCAGGCCTCTGACTAACTCAAGTTTACTTAGCTGAGAAACCCTCATCAAGCTAATGTACCCCAAGCGTTTGTGCCACACCCATTTCTCTTCAGTAACATACATCAAGCATTTCACGTTTTGGTTTTTCAAATCTGAAAATTTTATTTTATAAATTTTGTTTTTCCTATTTCTAGTGAAAAGGACTGTGCCATTTTTCTGATTGACAGTCTTGCATATTTTTTTATTAAAAATAATATCATAACCGTTATCACTTAATTGACTTATGGATAACAAATTATGCATTAATCTTTCAACATAAAGAACATCAGATATAGAGGGAAGAGATTCGTTACCAACTATTCCAGATCCTCTGATTCTTACTTTCTGACTTCCTCCAAAGCCTATGAATCTAGCATCTTTAAGTTCTAGGTCTTGGAACATGTGCTTTCTTCCTGTCATGTGTCGCGAGCATCCAGAGTCTAGGTACCATGACTGGTGTTTTAACTTTGCTGCATAGGATATCTGCAACATACACTATTTTATCTTTTGGTAGCCAAAATCTTTTGGGTCCTTTATGTAGCGGTGTATTCGTCGCTATATGATTTATTGATTAAACCATAAGCAAAGCATACAAAGAAATCGAGTCGCCACCGCACTTTTATTTATCCAAAGGATTGGCTAAAAAGCGAACAAAAGCCTAAGAAGTTTTACACATAGAAAACTAATGAAAAGATCAGAGAATCTGGGTAAGGGGTAAATTACGCAATGGGAAGGTGTTAGGCACCCATCACGTCCTAGGTACTCCTAGGGAGCCCTTTTCACACTTGTTGTATAAAAAATATTTATTTGTTTATGACATATTGTGCAAACATGATTGGGAAGATGAGAAAAGAATGTACAATTTTATTATTTTTATGTTTGAACGGATGAACCCGTTGCCTACGTACCTTCCATGAAAGGTAAGGATCAAAACGCCGTAGTTCGGCTAAAAGATTTCCAAAAATTTGTGAGTTCATTTTAAAACAAGAGCACTAAGGCTTTTCATTCTCAACGGGAGAAAACTCAACCAAGACCAACAATCCACCATGCAAGGATGGCTTCAACATACTAGTGAGGGGTTAACCCTATAATAAGTATGGAAGACTTACAATCAACTCACTAAGGATGTGGTGAGATTTACATCAACCACTATGAGAATTAAAGCCTATGGCTAGTGTATGAAAACATATTAACAATGGACAAAGCCACAAAACAATTGAATGAGTGAAGTTAATTGATTATGATTATTCACAAAATATGGTCAAGGTATGATTAGATTCAATTCAAAGAAGTGTTATGAAAAGTGAAGTTTGAAAAGTCAAGGACTTAGGGTCCAGGTTTCTAATTTGAAAAGAGATGAGAATGTTTGCACAACATGTATTTTACAAGTTTAAAAGTCAACAAGTGAAAAGGGATTTTGAATCAAAAGGGATGTGGATGAAGGAGTGTAAAACTTCCTAGAGGTTCACCTCTTGAAATCATATAGAAGATGATTCAAATGTGTCCTTTGGAATGAGGCAACAAAACAAGCAAGCAAATAAAAAGCAAGGTGATACCGGATGCCATCAATGGACTTATACCAATCTCACGAACAAGGCGGATACCGGATACCAACAAATGGATTTACACCAATCTCCTAAAACAAAACAATGATACCGGAAGCCAATAAATGGACTTACTCCAATCTCACAAAGCAGAACAAAACAAAAGATGGATGTCAGATGCCAATCTATCTGGGCTTACTCTAATCTCCAACAGATGATCATGGGAGTACAAATGCCAACAACATGGTCTTATAATTGCATCCTCACATACAACAAACAAGATAAAAGCACTAAGCAAAGAGGATATAAGTGGCCAATGAAATGGTCTTACACTCAATCCCTTCCAAATCATAGGAACAGAGGCCAAAGAATGGACTTATAGCTGATTCCTCAATGGGCAAACTCCAACAAATCACAAAGATATGAAATGATGATCATGCAATAATGAACAATTAATGATGATAAATGCACAAAGGCAAACAAACAAACATGTACAGATGAAGCACTCAATCAACCAAACAAAGTCATTTAGCACTCACTATATCCAAGCAATTTTGGCTCAAGCAAAGGGTTAGACTTTAAAGTCAACTGGAATGGGGTAAGTGGTGCTCTTAACCTTAACATTGAGAGCCAAGGTGAAGCAGATGAAAGGATATGAGGGGTGTGCCTCATTGCTCTTATCCCTGGTGTTAGATGCCCAAAAGTGCTTATTTGAGCTATCATATGTGGGCATCTTTCACTCTTTTTCCTTGCTAAAATTGTCAAAACCACATTTGTTTTACATGGAATGCATTACATTGATAAACAAGCTTGGTGCCTTTGATTTGTGTGTTATTGTGCAGGAAAAAGGCATGAACTAATTGAAAATGAAGACACAAGAAAATTGGCAAAGGAACCAAAGAATACAAGCATTTCATCAGCCTGCTCGCTAGGCGAGGCTGTGGCGAAGCACTGCTTCGCTAGGCGAGCTCCAGGCGAAAAGCTCCAGTAAATTGTCAAATTAATTCGCCAGGCGAGCTGAAGGCGAAGGTGGTAGCGAGTTCATTCTGTTTTGGTGAAAAGCGCAGCCAGCACTCACTCGCTAGGCGAAGCTCTAGCGAGTCCCCAGCGAGCATTCCAGTAGCAAAACCTCTCAACCTCGCTGGGGCGAAGGTTGAAGCGTGTCCTTCGCTAGGCGAAGGTATGTTCGCTAGACGAACATGACAGTTCAAGCAGACCCTATTTCTCTGGGCGCAGGTGCCTTATGTGCCCATTTTAGACCCTCGCTAGGCGAGCCATTCTGCTCGCCTAGCGAACATGACAACCCAGCAGAGGTTTATAAGTAGCAAGTGCCACTTTTGAGCACCATACCTCATTTTTACCAACTTTTTCCATTTTTGTACTTTCTTCTAGATATTTTTGCAGCATTGTTCTTGGGATCTTTTATGCCCTAGTTTTCATTTCTCTTCATCTTAGAACCATCTTCCACAAAAAGAAGGTGGATTCCCATCCAACTTCGATTATCCGACTTGGATGTTGATCAACCTTCTTTCCTTACTTGCCGACCAAGCTACCATGAAAATGAGTAGCTAAGTCATCCATTTGTCAAGGTTAGATGTAGGTGATTACTAGCTTTGTGTGTAAATGTAAGGATCCTCATATGTAAACTCTTTAATGGTAAATATATGATGAAAACTTTGTTTCTATTTAAAACTCTTTGTGTTGGTTTATGATCGAGAGATGTTTACCGACTCTTGACCTAGGTTTTCATCCAAACTTGTTTGTTAGCTAGAGATAGTAATGAATGATTTTGTTCACCATAAGGTTGAACCAAAAAGTTGTCATTTTGATAGATTGTGTTCGAGAGAAACAATGGATCAAAATGGCAAAACTCACAATGTGTGTTCGAGAGAAACATGTTGAGAGGACTTTGTGAAATGATTTATCATCTAAAGGAGTTTATAAGATTGTTGACCGAGCAAATACATGGAAAGTGATCATTGAAACCTAACTTTGGCAATATTTCTCATTTAGTCAAACCATAACTTTTACCGCAATTTATTACTTTTTATGCAAGATAACTTGATTAAAACCAAAACCCTATTGTTACATTGAGCTACGATTAATACAACCATCGAACGGCGGTGATATCTTACAATCCCTGTGGATACGATAACAAAAACCCGACACGAAATATACATTTCAACAAAATGGCGTCGTTGCCGGGGATTGTAAATTGATATTGCGAGCATCGCAATGGTTGCTTAAGTTTTAGCTTGTGAATTTTTGACTTGTGCTTGTAATTTGTTTGGTTTAGTGTGCAGCTTACGTTTTATGCGAGGGCAAATCCCTGTGGACGAACTTCTTTTTGATCCTGAGATCGAGAGAACCGCAAGGAGGCTCAATAGCAAAACGAGACGTAGGAGGCAACAGGCTAGACAACGCCAAGAGCAAGGAGAAAGTTCTTCAACCACAAATCCACCACCATTCATACCAAACATGGCGCCACAACCACCACCACCTATTTCTACTCCATGTATCAATAGTCCAAGGAACACCGCTCAGTTTGCCAACCACACAGGAAGGCAAGCTGAGATGAAAACGGGAACTCTGAATTTATTATATGGGAGTCCATTCACCGGAATGGACCATGAAGACCCATTTGCTTTTCTCACAAAATTTTATGAGATAGCATTGGCTGCCGGAGTGGATCAGGCTCAGGAGCTTCCGTTGTTCAGACGATTATTTCCACACGCTTTGCTCGGAAAAGCAAAGGATTGGTACCTAGATCAAACACCAGCCGTAATGACAGACTGGAACGTGTTAGAAGAGAAATTCATCGAAAGATTTTTCTCCCATAACCGATTCATGGAATCAAAGACGGCCATCTCGGTGTTTTCTCAAGGAACCAGTTAATCTTTGAATGAAGCGTGGGAAAGATTCAAGTCCATGCTTCGGAAATGTAAAGGGCATGGATTTGATGAAATGACTCAAATCCATATCTTCAGAAATGGACTTCAACCAAACTGCAAAACGTTGTTGGATGCTACCTCGGGTGGCTCTTTATTGTCAAAAGGTGCCGAAGAAGCCACGAACATTATAAATCGAATGGCTTTGAATGATCTTCAGAGTCAAAGTCGAGGAAATTCTTTGAAGAAGGCGGGAGTGCTTGAGCTAGGGACGAACGATGCCATCCTTGCCCAAAACAAGCTCATCTCACAACAAGTGGAACTCTTAACGCAACAAATCAAAGAGTTAAGAGAACCGTCAAAAGCTAAACAAATAGCTTGTTGTGAACTTTGTAAAGGTGAACATGACACCGGATTTTGTCCACCTCCCGGTTTTGACGAAGTAAACTACATGGCCAATCAACGGAACTATCAACCGAGACAACAACAACAACAACAACAACCTTATCAACCGCACCCTCAAAATCAACAACAACAATTCCAAGGGAACCAAGGGTTCCAACCTAGAAGCAACTATTATCATAACCAAGGTTATGGAGGTGGTTCTTCTAGCCGTCAAAACCCTCCCCAAAATCCTTATCAACCTCAACCTCAACAACCGCCGGTCGTAACTTCTAAATTGGAAGAGACATTGACGCAATTCATGCAAATGTCAATGGCTAACCAAAAGAGCAATGACGCGGCCATAAAAAATCTCGAGACTCAAGTTGGGCAACTTGCTAAGCAACTCGCGGAACAACAAACCGGTCCTTCCTTTTCGGCAAACACGCAAACAAATCCTAATGCACATTGTAAGGCGATCATGACGAGAAGTGGGAGGGAGTTGGGTAGTGAGAATGAAAAAAGAGTTGAGATTGAACAAAGAGAGAAAGAGAAAGAAATTGAGGAGGAAATAGTGGAGGAAAATGTTGATGGTGAAGTAGGAGTGTGGAGTGATGGTGAAGAAGTTGAAAAGAATCAAAATAATGGTGAAGTTGAAAAAGAAACAGGTGTGGAGATGGGGAAAAACACAAGTGATGAGGTAATGAGGGAGGTAGTGAAAAAGCCTAGATGGAAGAGTGCTAGAATTGCAAAGGGAAAGGAGGTAGTGAGCGCTACTCCTATCCAAAACCTTCCTTATCCTCATGCTCCTTCCAAAAGGGAGAATGAACGGCATTACGCCTGGTTCATGGATATTTTTAAACAGTTGCAAATCAACATTCCGTTTGCCGAAGCCTTGGAGCAAATGCCCAAGTATGCCAAATTCATGAAGGACATACTAACCAAAAAGCGGAGGTATACGGAACCGGAGACCATCGTCCTTGATGCGAGCTGTAGTGCCATTATTCAAAGGACGCTTCCTAAGAAAGAGGTTGATCCGGGAAGAGTTACATTGCCGGTTAAAATTGGTGACGTTTATGTCGGGAAGGGACTTATTGACTTGGGGTCGAGCATTAATCTTATACCTTTGTCAATTATCAAGAGGCTTGGCAACATTGAGATTAAGTCCATCCGAATGACGTTGCAATTGGCGGATAAATCGACAACCCATCCTCATGGCGTAGCCCAAGATGTTTTGGTGAAGGTCGACAAATTCTTTTTCCCGGTTGATTTTATTGTTATTGATATGGAGGAAGATGATGATGCTCCGCTCATCTTGGGCCGACCATTCATGAAGACCGCGAGAATGATGATAGATGTTGATGACGGGTTAATGAAGGTGCGAGTTCAAAATGAGGAAGTCACATTTGATCTATTCGAGGCGATGAAGCATTCAAAAGATAGAAATGATAGCTTTCGCATCGATGTGATTGAAGACGCTATTATGGAGGTTTCAAAGCATATTCATGAGATATCTCCTATGGAGTTAGCTCTCGACGACTCATTGGAGGTTTTCACTGTTGAAGAAGAGCTAGCTCTTGAGGAATGCTTAAAGGAACTTGATAGTTTAGACGACCTACAACCATGGGAAGTAGAGGAAGAAAACTTGAAGAAGGAGGTCATTGACGAAAAAGCGTCAATTGAATTAAAAGTGTTACCTTCGACTTTGAAGTATGTGTTTCTAGATGAGACCGAGGCAAAGTCGGTCATCATAAGCAACCTTTTGACAAAAGAAGAAGAAGCCCGCCTAATCATTGTGCTAAAAACCAATCAAGAAGCTATGGGTTGGACTCTTTCCGATCTAAAAGGAATAAGTCCATCCTATTGTATGCACAAGATTTTGATGGAGGAGGATTTCAAGCCGGTAGCTCAACCACAACGCCGCTTAAATCCTACCATGAAAGAGGTTGTTCGAAAGGAAGTTGTGAAGCTATTGGATGCGGGAATGATTTACCCGATCTCAGATAGTCCTTGGGTTAGTCCCGTGCACGTGGTTCCGAAGAAGGGTGGAATGACCGTAATCCGAAATGACAAAGACGAATTGATCCCGACTAAAGTTGCAACGGGGTGGAGAATGTGTATAGATTATAGACGGTTGAATACCGCGACTCGAAAGGACCATTTTCCACTCCCATTTATGGATCAAATGCTCGAAAGACTATCGGGCCAACAATACTATTGTTTTTTGGAAGGCTACTCCGGGTACAACCAAATTGCGGTTGACCCGGTTGATCATGAGAAGACGGTTTTCACGTGTCCGTTTGGAGTGTTCGCATACAGAAAAATGCCCTTTGGGCTGTGCAATGCACCAGCGACCTTCCAACAATGTGTCCAAGCCATTTTTGCCGATCTGATAGAGAAAACAATGGAAGTCTTCATGGATGACTTCTCGGTATTTGGTGGGACGTTTAGTCTATGCTTGGCAAATTTGAAGACGGTGTTGGAAAGGTGTGTGAAAACCAATTTGGTGCTTAATTGGGAGAAGTGTCACTTCATGGTGACCGAGGGGATCGTGCTAGGCCACAAAGTCTCTAGAAGGGGGCTTGAAGTGGATAGAGCTAAGGTTGAAGTAATTGAAAAATTACCCCCTCCGGTGAATGTGAAGGGCATCCGTAGCTTTTTGGGGCACGCGGGGTTCTACCGGCGCTTTATCAAGGACTTCTCAAAGGTGGCTAAGCCTTTGAGCAATTTGCTCGCCAAGGACCAGGTATTTCTCTTCACCGATGATTGTTTGCAAGCTTTTGAGGTTTTAAAAGAAAAATTGGTTACCGCTCCAATAATAGTCGCTCCCGATTGGAATGAAAATTTTGAACTAATGTGTGACGCGAGTGACTATGCTGTTGGAGCGGTACTTGGCCAAAGAAAAGACAAAACTTTCCATGCGATACATTATGCGAGTAAGGTTCTTAACGAGGCTCAAATAAATTATGCCACAACGGAAAAAGAACTACTTGCAATAGTGTATGCGCTAGAAAAGTTTAGGTCTTATCTTATAGGGTCTAAAGTCGTTGTGTATACCGATCACGCGGCGATTAAATATCTGCTAACCAAACCGGATTCGAAGCAAAGGCTCATCCGTTGGATCCTCTTGTTACAAGAATTCGATGTGGAAATCAAAGACAAGAAGGGGTCGGAAAACTTGGTAGCGGATCATTTATCCCGATTAGTGAACGTGGAGGTTACCGCGTCGGAAAAAGAAATCCGGGAAGAATTTCCTGATGAAAAATTGTTTAAGGTTCAAGTTAGGCCGTGGTTTGCAGACTTTGCAAACCACAAGGCTAGTGGTTTTGTGCTTGCCGACCTAACTTCGAACCAAAAAAGGAAGTTCCTTTCGGATGCGAAGTATTATGTTTGGGATGACCCATACTTGTTTAAGTTGGGTAGCGATAACCTGTTAAGGAGATGCGTAACTGGTGATGAAGCCCAGAGCATCCTTTGGCATTGTCACAACTCGCCTTATGGCGGACATTATAATGGGGTTAGAACGGCCACTAAAATTCTTCAATCGGGATTTTATTGGCCAACTATTTTCAAAGACGCACATACCCATGCGCAAAGTTGTGACAGTTGCCAAAGAAGTGGTGGGATAGGTAAGAGAGATGAGATGCCTCTCCAAAATATCCAAGAAGTGGAAGTATTTGATTGTTGGGGCATAGATTTTGTAGGACCTTTCCCACCCTCTTATGGGAATGAGTACATGCTTGTCGCTGTCGATTGTGTCTCTAAGTGGGTTGAGGCGATTGCCTCACCTCGGGCGGATGCGAAAACGGTGATAAAATTTTTGAAGAAAAACATATTCTCCCGTTTCGGAACCCCCCGAGTGTTGATAAGTGACGGAGGGTCACACTTTTGTAATGCACCTTTGGAAACTATTTTAAAACATTACGGTGTATCGCATAGGGTGACAACTCCGTATCACCCTCAGGCTAACGGGCAAGCTGAGGTCTCTAATCGAGAGAGTAAGAGAATCCTCGAAAAAACCGTGTCTAATTCAAAAAAGGAGTGGTCCCAAAAATTGGACGAAGCATTATGGGCCTACCGTACGGCCTTTAAAGCTCCAATTGGCCTAACTCCCTTTCAATTGGTATTTGGTAAAACTTGCCATTTGCCGGTTGAATTGGAGCACAAGGCCTTGTGGGCCCTAAAGTTTTTAAATTTTGAACATGAGCTGGCCGGTAACAAAAGGAAAGTGCAACTACTTGAGTTGGAGGAGATGCGCAATGCCGCATACCACTCAAGTTGGTTGTACAAGGAAAAGGCAAAAAAGTATCACGACAAGAAGCTCCGTAACAAAGAATTTGTGCCCGGGCAATTGGTCCTATTGTTCAACTCCCGGTTGAAGTTGTTTCCCGGGAAGTTGAAATCAAAATGGTCGGGGCCATTTCGGGTGAAAGAGGTAAAAGAATATGGGGCTATTGTCATTGAAGACATAGACCAGAAAGATAGTTGGACAGTGAATGGCCAACGATTGAAAATTTATCTCGGCGGTCATGTGGATCGCGAGAGCTGTGCTCTACCGCTTGATGCTCCTCTGTGAGCATCACACCGTCGAGCTTAGCCGACGTTAAACAAGCGCTAGTTGGGAGGCACCCCAACATTGTAAGTATTTACTGTTTTATGTGTTGTGTTGTATTGAGTTACACTATGCTAAACCCGTGCATGATGACCTTTTGCTGTCATGCTCGCTTGCAGCTCGCTAGGCGAGGCAGTAGCGAGCAGGCTCGCTAGCTGCTCGCTAGGCGAGGCAGCAGCGAGCGCTGCAGGACAGTTTTTTTTATTTAAATCTCAGCAGGGTCATTTTGCCCCAAACTTACAAAACTTTTCTGAACGGCTCTGCTGAGAAATTTGTGCTAAGCTTCTCAAACTCTCTCATTTGCATCTCTATCACCAACACTTGCTCTTTTCGGTTGATTGCAAACTCTTCTCACTTCACATTTCCGAATCCGTGTAACTAAGGTTTGCCCTACTACATTTTTCTTTTTGTTTGAACTCTAAATTTCCAATTTGAATGGCAAATAGGATGAGTGTGGTATGGGAAACATTAAGGTTGCATGTGGTATTTTGGAGTTTGCAATTTTTGGGATTTTAGGTTTTGAATTGGGGAATTTTTAGGTTTTGCATGCAAATAGGTCATCCCCAATTCCATAGAACGGTTATTTGCTTGATAAATCTTTATGGTTCTGTTGTTAGAACTCTTTGAGTATGGGTTTTGGGGGAGAATCTCTGAACATGCTGAAAAACCCCAAAACCCGTAAGGTTCGCTAGCACTCGCTAGGCGAGCCTGGGGCGAGCGTTCGCTGCCACTTCGCTAGGCGAAGCAGCAGCGAGCATGGCAGTCTTTTAAATTATGCTTTGATGTCTAATCTGTTTGTTTAGTGTGTGTTGTTTCCTCTCATACTTTGCATATGGAATCTAGGTCTGGAGCAACTAAGAAGAGAAAGGGAGCGGCTACTTCCCGTACCGTGCCTATCCAGTTTGACCAAGATAAGTTTGTCGGCCCGAAGCAGGCCGCCAGATACATTTCTCTGGAGAAGCGAAAAATACTTCCAGAGAAGCGATTTCTGATCAACCCACAGGGCACTTACAGAAATTTTGTCGGGTTGATTGACGCGAAGAAATGGGATAGGTTGATTAGTCCCTTAGAGCATTACGACATAGCGATAGTGCGTGAATTTTATGCTAACGCGCTACCCGACGACGACGAGCCCTTTACTTGGGTATCTAGAGTTGTCGGGCGTCCAATTCCATTTGACCGGGATGCTATCAACCGAATCCTTGGGGAACCGCTCCAGTTGGGAGCTGATGAGAGAGACCAATACCACACTGACCTTCGACTTCACCGTAATGTTGAAGCAATTTCTGCCGCCCTGCTTTTACCAGGGAAATCTGTTGAGCTGAACCCATCTGGGGTTCCAATGAGGTATCACAGGGAGGACATGACTCCCATGGCTCAGCTGATACTGCTCTTGGTTTTGACCAACATCCAGCCTAAATCCCACACCTCTACAGTGCCGATCCCAGTGGCACATTTGGTCCATTCTATCCTCACCAACGTCCAGATCGATGTGGCGAGGATCATCGCAAATGAGCTGAAGTCCGTGGTCGAGAGCGGGCTTAAGTCGGGGGCTCGTGTTAATTGTCCCCTAGCTTTCCCGTGTTTGATCATGAGTTTATGCGTTCAGGCAAGGGTGAGACTTCCGTCTCGGGGTCAGGTAAGGATCCCGTCACCTATCGATGATCGGTATGTGGCCAAATATTGTAGAGCGAAGAATGCTCGTGGCAGTGCTGCTACAGGGAGTACCAGGGCTTCTGATAGTCCTAGTACTTCTACTCCTGGAGTTGATCCCTACCTCCGAGCTGTGTGCGACTACAGTTTTGAATGGATGGCGGCATCCCAGAGAGCCATGATAGATATGCACGACTCTATGCAGCGGTTACAGCTGCAGGGGAGTGGTGCTCATGCTTTGATGACGCGTGAGCAGTTTCTGCTTAACGCCAACTGGCCTGTGGACAAGCCTGTCTATGGTGAGGGGGTGGGCGCTGATGCTGATGATGATGATGATGTTGATGATGAGGCTACCGGTTCTGATGCCGGTAGCGAGGAGGAGTCCTGAGCCCTTAGAGGGTTAAGTTTTTGTACTTTTCAGTTTTTATGTTATTTTTATTTGTATTTTCGGATTTTGTATCTTGATTTTGGTGTTGTACTATTGGGGTGTTTTGTCCCCCATGAACAAATTTATATTTTCAGTTAATGTTAATTATTTATGTTTTTAATTTTGTGTGTTTAATAAATTTTTGGTTGATTGAGTGGCAAACCCTTCTAGATTGGTTGCTCCTCAAGAAGTACCCAATGAAGGTGCATCCGAGCTTGGATGGCAATGATAAGAATAAACAAGTGAATGAAGCTAAGGTACATGGTTACCTTCGGCTAGAATTTTAGAATGCATTAGGAACTTTACTCTTTTTGGTAAATTGAATATTGTCTTTTTGCAACATAATTGAATGAATGTTTCATCTAGAACTTAAAACCACAAATTGTGAGGAAACCTCCATTGTACACTTAAATGCTGGATTCTAATAAGTTTTGTTGATTCATGTGATTCATGCTTTGTCTTTTATTATTGTGAAATTGTGGAAGCAATTAGAAATGATCAAGGCACTTGTTTTCTTTTGAGCACAACTACATCCAAAATCAACTTACCTGTGAGCAGAGAGAGTATTTGTTAACCCCTTTGAGCTTAAACAGTTGAATCTCGGCTTGAAATAAAGCGAGATCTCAAAAATCTTTTTTTTACAACCCGGAAAATCTTGATTATTGTTCTTTTGCCGTAAAAAGTTAAGAGCATTCACTTAGGGTGTGGAAGAAATAAGTTGGGGAGAACGAAAAAGAATTGGTAAGTACCACAACTCTTGTAAAAGAAAAGAAAAACCGAGCAAGCATTAAAAAATGTATGTATAGAAAATATAGAAAAGAAACATCTGTTTTGTATATTTGATGTGAAAGAAAAGAACAAAAATAGAAAGAATGAAAATGAATGCTTGCTTGGAAGAAAAATAGTGAAAAATAAAAATTGAGTTGTGGAATATGTGTTGTGAAGGTTACAAATAAGAAACAAATGAAACAAAGTCGAGTAGTGTGAATAATATTGTGAATGTCTCTTTTGTATCGGCACTTTCGTTTCAATGGCCTTAGAAATGTCCCTTGTTTGTTAACCTAGCCAAGTTGCACCCTAAAAGCCCTTAGTGATCTTTATGCTTCCACAGTACCATTTATAATTGTTAGACATTGTATGAATCTATTTGTTTTCTTCATTGTTTGTTAGAGAGTGAGATTATTCCCGCGGTTGCAAACGCGTAAAATCTTCATTCCTTATTCGAAGAGGAGAGATAGGATGATTCATTCAGAATAGTATTGTTGTAGATAGATAAATATTTTGCATTGCTATTTAAGTTTTAGTTCTTATGTATTATTTTATTCGAACCGTTGGAAACTTGTATTTGCTGATTTCGCTTGTGTTTGAGCCGTTTATCCAACTTCGGAGAAACCAGTTTCTTAATGCAAATCCTCTTGTCCTGCAAGAGGCATACTTTGCTTGAGGACAAGCAAGAATCTAGTTGGGGAGAGTTGTTAGATGCCCAAAAGTGCTTATTTGAGCTATCATATGTGGGCATCTTTCACTCTTTTTCCTTGCTAAAATTGTCAAAACCACATTTGTTTTACATGGAATGCATTACATTGATAAACAAGCTTGGTGCCTTTGATTTGTGTGTTATTGTGCAGGAAAAAGGCATGAACTAATTGAAAATGAAGACACAAGAAAATTGGCAAAGGAACCAAAGAATACAAGCATTTCATCAGCCTGCTCGCTAGGCGAGGCTGTGGCGAAGCACTGCTTCGCTAGGCGAGCTCCAGGCGAAAAGCTCCAGTAAATTGTCAAATTAATTCGCCAGGCGAGCTGAAGGCGAAGGTGGTAGCGAGTTCATTCTGTTTTGGTGAAAAGCGCAGCCAACACTCACTCGCTAGGCGAAGCTCTAGCGAGTCCCCAGCGAGCATTCCAGTAGCAAAACCTCTCAACCTCGCTGGGGCGAAGGTTGAAGCGTGTCCTTCGCTAGGCGAAGGTATGTTCGCTAGGCGAACATGACAGTTCAAGCAGACCCTGTTTCTCTGGGCGCAGGTGCCTTATGTGCCCATTTTAGACCCTCGCTAGGCGAGCCATTCTGCTCGCCTAGCGAACATGACAGCCCAGCAGAGGTCTATAAGTAGCAAGTGCCACTTTTGAGCACCATACCTCATTTTTACCAACTTTTTCCACTTTTGTACTTTCTTCTAGATATTTTTGCAGCATTGTTCTTGGGATCTTTTATGCCCTAGTTTTCATTTCTCTTCATCTTAGAACCATCTTCCACAAAAAGAAGGTGGATTCCCATCCAACTTCGATTATCCGACTTGGATGTTGATCAACCTTCTTTCCTTACTTGCCGACCAAGCTACCATGAAAATGAGTAGCTAAGTCATCCATTTGTCAAGGTTAGATGTAGGTGATTACTAGCTTTGTGTGTAAATGTAAGGATCCTCATATGTAAACTCTTTAATGGTAAATATATGATGAAAACTTTGTTTCTATTTAAAACTCTTTGTGTTGGTTTATGATCGAGAGATGTTTACCGACTCTTGACCTAGGTTTTCATCCAAACTTGTTTGTTAGCTAGAGATAGTAATGAATGATTTTGTTCACCATAAGGTTGAACCAAAAAGTTGTCATTTTGATAGATTGTGTTCGAGAGAAACAATGGATCAAAATGGCAAAACTCACAATGTGTGTTCGAGAGAAACATGTTGAGAGGACTTTGTGAAATGATTTATCATCTAAAGGAGTTTATAAGATTGTTGACCGAGCAAATACATGGAAAGTGATCATTGAAACCTAACTTTGGCAATATTTCTCATTTAGTCAAACCATAACTTTTACCGCAATTTATTACTTTTTATGCAAGATAACTTGATTAAAACCAAAACCCTATTGTTACATTGAGCTACGATTAATACAACCATCGAACGGCGGTGATATCTTACAATCCCTGTGGATACGATAACAAAAACCCGACACGAAATATACATTTCAACACCTGGTCAGGGAGAGCATTGAATATCAGAAGGTGTGGGAGTTCAGAAAGTTGGAACTCTCTCCACAAGTTAATGACTCGATAGATCTTGGGCTTTTACTCACTATGCATCAACACACGTGGTGTGAGCAAGGTGAGTGACACACAGAATAGTAGGAGATGGATTACACATCTCTTTTGTCTACCAATCGCCTTATTAAAAGGACTTTTCCTGCTTGGGGACAAAGATAAACATTCACAAACATTGCCTCTTAAGGAGGACTTCAGACAGGTGCCTGGCCAAGTAACAGGCCAGGTCTTCCAGACTACATGGAGACAAGAGATTCTACCTCAATGCTTAAGCTATCAAGCAAAGCAATAGCAAGTTCACAATGAACTATAGCAACTAAGGTACCTGAAATCAATCTAATATAATCAGTATACCAATCACAAAGTCAAAACAGACAAGATAAGAACCAACAGTCAACACAATCAATCACATGTGCAAAGCACAAACTCAAATCAAATGAGATAGAGGCATCCTACAAAACAAACCAAGTTAGTCCATAACAATCAAATAAACCAAGCTCAATCAACTTGAATTAATCTCCTTAAAGCAATTGCTTCTTCAACCTGAAAATCAAACTCAAACATGAGAAGTAAACCCTTAGGCCAAAGCCTAGGGTCAAAGGAGGAGAAAAAATTTAAAACAGAACATGAAAATTGACCAAAATCAAGATTAATCAAATAAGAACAAAGTCCCATTGGTCTCATATCAAAACTATGCACCAAATCCATTTCATAAGCAACTCATGTCAAACTAGGCAAGTTGAGAACTCAATGATGTAAACAGAATGAACCAACTCAAATCAAATCAAAAATGGCTCAATAAATTCCAAGAAAAATCATGCCTAAACAGAACACATTGAACGAGCAACACACCAAAAATCAAACCATTTGGATAAAGGGAAGCAAGTCAATTAAAATCAACGAGTCAAAGCATGTTCAAACAAGCTCATACAAGGCACCAAATCAAGCATCAACTTCAAGTAAGCATAAAACAGAATTGGCATAAGATAAATGAACCAAATCAAAGCTATGGCAACCTTCAAGATGTCTATAATTCACATGCAAAATTTCAAGTCCATCCAATAAACACCAAGGATTTCATAAATCATATAAGATCATGACTCACAAAAGGTTCACAATTGGTCAAACAGAGGGAAAATTCTCAAACAAATTGAAAATGCATTCCAAAATTCTACAAATATCACACTCAAATTATACATCCAGAAGTGTCATCATGCAAAAATTCAGAGCAATTGGCATTCAAATGGCATGGAAAATAAAATCAGCAACATGAACAAGAAATGGTGTGACATACATTGTCACACCTCCAAAGATCACATCATATCTCAACATCCAGGAAGGCAAAAATCACAAACCATATACCAAAATACTCATCAAAGTGTCTAGATTACACATATAAAATTCCAAGAATTTTAGATCAACCATCATGATTTCACAAATGAAATGGCAAGCTATATGCAAGAAATGACATGTGAGAACAAACCCTAGGCAATTATTTTTTCCAACCGTGCACAAATTCATTAAAAATCATCAAAAAATAGAAGACATGGTGAGGATCATGGTGGAAAATATCTCATGTTGATTGGATTATTATTGAGAGAGTTATGATTTTTTTAATATGAGGGAAAAATAAAAAAAAGTGAAAGGAAGCATGTTAACATGGAAGCACAATTGAAAATAAATGCCAAAAAGCAAATATGAAGAAACGCTGGAATCCGGATTCGAACTGCGTGCGTTTTCAAATAGGGCGCCACTTAAGTGAAACGCTGCGTTTCACTTAAGTGCGTGGCATGATGCTATTGGACGCATGGCTCACAAACAGAAAATTCATGCAAAACAAAGGCCAGGCAAGATCTACACACGATCTGGAAACGAAACCTAAGCATTCATCATCATCTTCATCGTGTTCATCATCATCATGAACTTTTTGTCACAGAAATGCATAAAAATTATATGGATCGAATCATCTTGCATCACACATCACTAATCCAGCTTCAATTTAAATTAATTCTAACTATATCACATGAATCGAGCAAAACAAGTTCTAACAATCAACATTCAAATCATCATAACTTCCTTAATATTCAATGAAAACACTAGATCTAAAGTGCAGAATGCTCTACATGCTAAGCTCTACAAGAACCACATGATAATTGCAAGAATTGAGAGTATCGAGTTCCAACCTCTTTGAAGATGCAGAACTTGATTCGTGTGTTTCAAGGCTCCAATTATGAAAACAGATGCTCAATGATGAAGAGGAAGATGAATGAATGATGTACTTTAGCAACAATGCTCAGATTCGAAGAAAACTCCAAATGCCATGTGAATGCTCAAGTTTCAACAGCTGCAAATCTTCAAGAATTCTCCAATCTTTGCTTCAACAGATCTTCAATACTTCCTGCAGATGATGATTAGCACAAGAACAAGCAAAAGGAATGGTGAAATTCGATGAAAAAAAGTTGAAAAAGTTTGAGAGAATTTGAGATGAAAATGAGTTTGGATCTGAAATTGTCAATTGTCCCCCAGAATTCTGTTAGGATTAGGACTTTATAGTTCCTGTTAATCACACTAGCTAAACATGATTAGGCAAAATGAATTGGATTAGTGAAATGAACATGTTAATGGAAAATGGCCAAAATGCCCTTATGCATATGTGATCAATGGAACAGTGCAAATTCACTTGCAGCAAGTTGCAATTTCTGTTTTAAGGCTAATTGAATTGGTTTGGAGTGAAAATTATGCATACTTTTCAAAATCACTTTTTTCCCACCAAAATTCAAAATGAATTCACTTGAAAAATGCACTTTTTGTGTGATGATTTTTGATGAAATGTAATGAATGATTCTGATAGAGCATGTCAAATGGAGATTGCTCAAAAAAGAAACACATGAATTGGCCTTTTGGTTCAAAAGTTATCCCACTTTGAAGTTCAAAAATTCTTGACAATGATTTGATCATAACTTGCCAACCACACATGAGAAATGGATGTTCTTGGACATTTTGGAAAGGTGAGAGCAAGATCTTCAAATTTCGTGTTGGACAAAATTTGATTTGAAGCTTGCTTGATGATGTAAAGTTGAGGAGAAGACCTTTCCATTTTTGGCAGTTTGAAATTACAGGTCACTTACTATTTTTGGAAACTTTTTGTCTGACCTCCAATTCCTCAATGATGATGTTTGACATGTTATATGAGGCTTGTATGGACATGAATAAGGTCTCTCAAACCATTTCCCACCATCAAATCCCTGATTAAATGCATAGTTGACCACAGTTGACTTTGCTAGGGTTTTGGTTGACTGAACAATGCTTTGATGACTTTCAAGCCTCTTCCACTTGAGATCTTGATTCCAAATGATATCACAACTCATATGAACTCTTGATGAATGATCATGGTGCCCAAATTCTCAGAATGGCCACCATTTATGGTTCAATGAATGCCATTGACTGGCTTGACCTAGTTTTGCTTCATCTGCAAGTAACAAGGTTAGATGACAATATTTTTGTACTTTTGGTTAGTAAACAAATGAAAAGCAATGATATACAAATGCTAAACATGCTTGGTGATCAAGAACCACTCTCAAAAGACAACCCACCCTCAAGGAAGAAGGCAAGGTGCACAATGATCCTTGAGGCAATGACATGATATGATATGATGCCATGAGGGATCTTAGGGACAAAATTGGGGTCTTACACTTTAGGATTAGTTCTCCCAGAGTTTCTGAAAACTTTGGGTTTTCTAGCGTTACTGAACTTTTGTGTCTATGCAGGTGTATAATGGTAAGAAAAAGGAGATTTTGGTTTGTTTTCTATAGTAGGTTTCTGATCATCATCATCAGAGTCATAACCAATTCCTCTTTTTCTATTAAGACTTACACCATAGATCATAGAAGCCATTTTGCTTTTGTCTAGGCTGTTGTTCAGAAATTTCTGAAAGGCTTTATCATATTTGTATACGATAGTGTCAGAAGTAGGTGGAGCTTTAGAAATAGTTTCCTCAAGTTTTAAACATTTCTTAGTTGAAAAATCTTTTTCTCTTTCAAGAATAAAATTATTTTCTTTAAGTTCAGAAACCTCTTTCTCAAGCTTATCACACTCTTCAACAGTTTCTTCATGAACCTTTTTCAGGTTCTTAAATTTCTGTCGAAGCTTCTGATACAACCTCAGAGATTCTGACAAACAGGCTTCCAGATCATAACAAGAAAAGTAAGAGAATGCCTCTTCAGAGTCAGACTCTATTTCAGATGAACTTCCAGAGGTAACGGCCATGAACGCTACGTTTGCATGCTCCTCTTCAGAAACAGATTCTGGAGCTTCAGATTCAGAATCATCCCATGTTGCCATGAGTCCTTTCTTCTTTAATTTGAAAGAGTTCTTATTGAATATTTCTTTTCTGAAGCTATCCTTCTTTAGCTTTGGACAATCACTTTTGTAGTGTTCAGGCTCTTTACATTCATAGCACGTTACTTCCTTGTTGGGTCTGCCTCTGTAGGTTGAATCTGGATAGTCTCCCTTATGTCTGGGCCTTTTGAAGTTATTTTGTCTTTTTCTCCAGAGTTATTTGATTCTTTTGGAAAGAAGAGATAATTCTTATTCATTATCAGAATCTTCATTCTCAAAATCATCAACTTCTTCCTCTTTAGCTTGAAAGGCTTTGTTCCTTTCTGGCTTTCTTCTTTCTAGTCTAGACTTTAGAGCAACCGATTTTCTTTTCTTCTGAGGTTCATCTTCTTCTATCTCTATTTCATGACTTCTGAGAGAGATGATAAGTTCTTCTAGACTTATGTTGTTCAGATCCTTGGATAACTTCAGAGTAGTAACCATAGGCTTCCATTTCTTGGGAAGACTTCTGATTATCTTCTTGACATGATCTGCTGTAGTATATCCTTTGTCCAAAACCATGAGTCTTACAACCAAGGTTTGGAACCTTGATAACATCACCTCAACAACTTCATCATCTTCCATTCTGAAGGCTTCATACTTCTGGATTAAGGCCAAAGCCTTAGTCTCTTTAACTTGATTGTTGCCTTCGTGCATCAATTTCAAGGAGTCAAAAATTTCTTTGGTTTTTTCCCTGTTGGTTATCTTCTCGTACTCGTTGTAGGAAATAGCGTTTAACAGAGTGGTTCTTGCTTTATGGTGATTCTTGAAATCACGCTTCTGATCGTCACTCATTATGCTTCTTGGAATAGAAATACCAATTGCAGAAATGGGTGGTTCATAACCATATGTAACCATATCCCAGAGATCAGCACCGTAGCCTAGGAAGAAACTTTCAAAAAAATTTCCTTCCAGTAGTCAAATTTTTCTCCATCAAAAATCTGAGATTTTGCATTGTAGCTATCTCTTTCATTTGTGTTAGCCATGAATTTTTTCTCACACTGGGTCTCTCTACAAGGTTAAGTGTTTGATTCAAAATTCAATAACAGAGCCTAAGCTCTGATACCAATTGAAGGTAGAGAAAAACAATAAAAGGGGGTTTGAATTGTTTTCACAGGAGTTAAAAAAAATTGCAACACCATACACACAAAATAAGAACTAACAACGCAAAGGATTTATCCTGGTTCGCTTGAAATTCAAAGTTACTCCTGTCCACACGGCCAAGGTGATTTCGCCTTTAAAAAGGACTTAATCCACTAATCTCAACAGATTACAAAATTCGTATAAGAGTTTAACAACCTCTTATCCCTCTCAAGTCTACAGACCTAAACAAGTCACTTGAGGAATTATAATCAATTTCAAGAATTATAAGTGTTTCACTAGATGCTCTTAGATAAGCAAGATAAACACACTTTAGAAACAAGGATAGACAACCACATAATATTGAGCAACAGCTCTTGTATGGAAGCTATTTCTTACATCAATTAAGGTGAAAAATATTCCGAGTATGAGAATGTTGTTGTATCAAAGTTGTGTCAAAGTTCTTTTTTTTCCAATAAGTTGTAAGGAGTCCTTTATATAGCACTTTGAGATGATACCGTTGGGGAGAAATCAATAGATATTTTATGCCATCTGTGGGAGTTAAAGGTATTAAATTTCTTGTCCTTTCCATAGCAATTTTGGAACATGATCAATTGTTTTCTTAAAGAGAATTGTACTACAATTTGAATGCTTCCAGCTTAAGTTTCTGATCAGATGATATCTGATGGCGTGTCAGAGTGAGCATGATCAAAGTCTTCAGAGTTAGAGTCTCCAAATATCTTCTCGCAGAGTCTTCATATATCTCTTGCAGAGTCTTTAGACATTTCTTGCAGAGTCTTTAGAATCAGAGCTTAAACTTCAGAGTCAGATTTCTCAGTTGATTGCTCTTTAGATGTATTTTGTTCAGAGTCAAATCTAAGTTCTCTTTGTGTTAGGTCAACGCTTTTGGACTAATGAAGATGTCAGGTATTCGTTTTATCAGAGTCATTTTAACTTAGAATCCTGCACGCTTAAGAAAATTATTAGGGTAACAAATTGTTTCATTCTTTATTATCATCAAAACTTAGAGATATATTGCAGAATCAAAATCTTGTTCTAACAAGAATTGCATATGTGTGAGTTTTGAGTATCAAATCAAAAGTCAATGATCCATTTATTTTGTACATATAGAAAAATTGACTTTAAAATAAACGTTTACATTAAATAACTATATTATTACATCATTATAAAGGAAATACAGAAAAAATAGAGAATACAAGAATTAAAACAAGAAAAAAAAAGGAGCTAAGTTTTTAGTTTTTGAGCCCACACACGGGTTACCCATTCCCTTCACAATATGCCACTATCATCCTCATGATGTCCAAAGTATCACCTTCATCGTCTCATCAAGATGAACATCACCATACACACCCTGCATTACATAAACCAAGTGAGTTAGAAAACAAAATTGGAAATAATAAAATAGGAAAGCACACACAAGCTTGGCAATAACTCATACATAGCAAGCAACATCACACAATAGCATACATACCTATGCAAATGAATTAAAAAATGGAATTAATTCAAAGGCACGACAAATACATCAGTCACATTTCAGCATACCTCAATATCCAGTCATCAACATACACTCATACTCACAACATACATACAGTCATCAAAATTGAAATAATAGTTGAATTAAAATAGAAACAAAAATCAAATTGGAAAGGAATAAACGCGCAAGCAAGCCCTTATACTATCCATCACCAAGTTATCAACATCATTCATCATCCAACTAACACAAATTCTAACTGATTTTCACTCTCTAATTCATATTAACCCTTCCCCCCATGATAGCACACAGATTACCACCTTGATTCCCCCTAAAATCAACAAATCTAACAAACTTTTCCCTCTCTTTTTTCCCTCATCATCACACTCAACTCACTATAAACTACGCTTCAATACGCTCGTTCAACAACAAGGAAAGAACCATGAAGCTCTACCCAACTCAAACCTCAACCTCTCTCTCTCTCTCTCTCTCTCTCTCTCTCTCTCTCTCTCCCTTTCTCTCTCTCACACACACACACACATGCATTAAGCTACTCAGGTTCATCATCTAAACTTGAGATAGTTTGAGCTAAAAAACACTCACACACCCAATCGGAGCTAAACTTGCCCTAATTCGCCATCGGAGCACACACACAAAAGGAAATGATAGAAGAAGAGCATAACAAAAAAATCAAGTGTAGATAGAGAGAAAGAGTGAAACTCACTTAAGGTTGTTGGCGCCGGAGTTTCAAGCTCCCGCGAGACTCTATCTTTCATTTCCCTTCAATTTTGTACCCATATGTTGTTGTTGTATGTGTAGTTGACCATTACCCTTTGTTAATTGATTCTTGCATGAAGAATTTTTTGAATTTATTGTTTTAGGGTTTTGAATTTGGTGGTTCGATTTGTGATTGTTTGATGTTGTTTGGTTCAACTGAGCTTGGATTTGTGTTTAGAGCGTTATTTTGGATAGGGTTCATATGATTTCTTTTTGGATTTGAGCATTTTTGTTGGTTTCTAGGTTTAGATGTATGAACACAATTATGGTGTTAATACATAACCACCGTGTGAATCCATTTTCCGGTGAGAGGGAATGTTACAGGTTGTTTGTGTGGTGGTTGAAGAGAGAGAATAAGAAAGAGAGAATGGGCTAGAAGAGAGAAGAAGAATGAGGTTTTGAGTCTCACACGGTTGACTCCCTCACTTGTATCTCTCTCCAATATCCTCCCTTGGTGACACCTGGCCATACATGGCAAGCCCACTGACCCTATGATTTGTTGACTTAGTCTCCTTTACTGAGCCTCATGGGTGTTTGCCTTAGGTCATATCTTACGCCTTCTCCAATCCACCCTTTGATCTGAAGGCAATCAAACTGAGACTGAGGTTGAGCCAACATAGTTTACTCCCCCAGGCCTCCCTTGGACTTGCATTTGGGCCTCCTTAGGCCTCTGTTGCTAATACACCCCCCCCCCCTTCATACTTGCAGTGCAGCCAGTGTTTTTTATTTATTTTCATTTTAGTTTTGGGCCTTTGGGTCATGTTTAGTTTTTTTTTACTAATTTCATCACCCCATATTGCTATCTTGCACCCCATCCTCTTAATATTTTCTTTTATCATTTTTATTTATTTTACTAATTATTTTAAATAATTAAATAAATAAAAGATAAATAAAATAGATATTTTTAATTAAAAAACTCTTAATTCAACATCAAGTGGTATTTTCAAAACTCTTTTCTTTCGATCAAATTTTGAATTAACACAAATCAAACATCGATCTATATCGAGTGTGTTTGTTGAAATCAAAATAAAGTACCTAATCACTTTTGAATATCTTTTCACAGAGGATGAAAAACAAATGATCTAGTGTATACTATTCTTTTCCTTGAATATTTGGATACGAGTTATCTAACTCGACCATCCGAGCAATTGTCATCCGCTTAAAACTCTCAAATTGATTCCTCTTGAACCTCTTTCGTAATAAAATCTTAAGCAAACTTATTTTCATAGTAAATCATACGAAAAAGGAACTGTCTAGTGTCTACTATTATTTTCCCTGAATACTTGAATACGAGGTGAATAGCTCGCATTCGAGTATTTGTCTTACATTAAAAACACCTTAACCATATTTAATCCTTTGGCAATTAATTGGGTGAAAAAGGAACGGTCTAGAGTCTACTATTCTTTTCCCCAATTGTTTGGATATGAGTTATCTAGCTCGACATTGGAGAATTCGTCATCCATTCAAAAAACAAAGTTTAACACATCAAAATATTTTCTTGCCCCCGCGCGATCGTCAACATTTTACAAAAGAACATTGTTTAGTCTGTTCTACCGCGATATAAACAAACGCTTATAACCTTCATCTGCGAGCACAAGCAATGTTTAACCACTAGGACGCGATATAAACATTCGTTCAATAAAATCAACCAACCAATACATAGTTTTCTACAATGAACGTCGTAGTTTTGAATTCCTTATCGCACCTGAGGATACATAGGAGCAAGACCCGCAATCTTGTCAAGCACCCTAATAAAAACCTTTTTGTGGCCGTTTTTATATTTCTTTTAAACTTTTAATCATTCGAAGAAAACAAATAACATATGCTAACATTTTAAACGCAAATTTAACTAAATGGTTCACGTTAAGTGCAACGGATGCAAGGGTGTTAATACCTTCCCCTTGCATAATCGACTCCCGAACCCGAATTTAGTTGGGACGCCCATTTTATTTTTTGTTTAAGGGTTTATAGATATTTTATCTTTCCTCTTGGAATAAATAAAGTTCGGTGGAGAATCTGTTTAATCATTCTGAGAGCGTATGATATGCTTGTGGTCGTATTTTTCACGATGCCAAAGTAAATCTACTTCAAAAGAGCCACAGATTTTCCTTTTCTTTGAGTTTCATCCTCTTCCAACTCTATCTCATGACTTCTTAAAGAACTTACAATTTCTTCTAGAGTCGTAATGTTCAAATATTTGGACACCTTAAGAGCATTAACCGTAGGACTCCACCTCTTTGGTAAGCTTCTAATTATCTTTTTCATGTGATCTGTAGTAATGTAGCCTTTGTTTAGAACCTTTAAGTCAGCTACAAGTGTTTGAAATCTTGAGAACATGTCCTCAATAGTTTCATCATCCTCCAATTTAATGGTTTCATACTTTTGAATCAATGTCAGAACCTTGATTTCTTTTACTTGTTTGTTTCCTTCATGGGTCATTCTAAGAGAGACAAATATAGACTTTGCAAAGTCTCTATTTCTTATCTTTTCATAATCAGTGTATGAGATAGCATTCAGTAGGATGGTCCTTGACCTGTGATGATTTTTATTGTCTTTCTTTTGTGGGTCTCTCATCTTGCTTCTTTCTAACTTAGCATCATTTGTATTTATGGGATGTGTATAGCCATCGATGACCATATCCCATAATTTTGCATCATAACCAAGGAAAAAACTTTTGATTCTATCATTCCAATAATCCAACTTGTCTCCAAAAATAACTAGAGATTTAGCATAGTAATGATCTTCTTCATTGTTGATAGTTAACATAATGTGTTTCAAAAACTGAATCTTTTACTAACAGAGTTAAGTGTTTGATGTAAAATAATCAATATCATAAACGAAACTCTAATGTCAATTGAAGATTCAAGACTGTATTGCTAAACAAATTATTAATTAAAAATAGTATACATACGTAATTAGCTTCGTATATATCCGTCCCATTTTAAAACAAGTATTATTGACAAAAAAAGGAAGTATTTTTATAGATTACTATCATCAGTGTTTTGAATAAACGAAATGAAGTTGTTAATGAAATTAAAAAAAAACGAAGAAACTTGAATTAATCTAATTTTAAAATATAAAAAAAAAATTATCTCCGACCTACAATGAGCATTTTTTAATAGTGAAATGAAAAGTAATTTAAATGAATACCAACAATGGATCCAAATCTAATACAAATTGTAAAACGTCAAACAATTAGATCTATGTAAACATCAAATCATTTGATAGGTGGTAATGTCCCTTAATGTATTTAAAAATGAAATATTTTATCACAATCTAAATGATTAATTTTTTGCTCAAAACATTGTACTTTAAAATGCACTCACTTTTAACATCTACAGAAACAAAACAACAATAATGAAGTGTCATGCGATTTTGCTTTGAGATTTCATCTACCACAACGGAAGATTCATTGTTCTCAAGGAATGTTTAGCAGAGGGAAGAATGGAGCTCATTATTTCAAAAGCGCAGTAGCATTGAGATGCAACTCAAACATACAGGTTGTCAGATGACAGATGTCAAACCTAAATGTTGATTTAATATACAAACTATTTAGTATATTGAGTCGAGAATGTTGTTGCGCACCATAATGTATAGACAAAAAGGCCGCAATCCATCATGGTGTCTGCAGGATCATTTTAGCATAAAAAAACCTTCGCTATCCTCTTGACTCCAACATAAATTGTGTCCAACTCATAAGAATCCCAAACACCTTAAGCTAATTCATGTCGGACCGAGGTTGAAGAGCATTATCAAAACCACCAGGAACAAACACTGGAAGTTGATTTGAATGTGAATTTCTTCTATACCTTGGCTCTTAGGGTAAGTTTACTGCTCTGTTATCATGGGCCTCTACTGATCCCAAATTTCTTTCATTTTTCAAACCATCTTTAGCAGCCACACTCAAAAATGGACCACCAAAAAAGATAGACTCTCCTATATACGTCATATTCTGTGCATGCTGCCTTGGAGATTTATGTGCAGATGACACCGGTTCTTGTGGAGGTATCAGTGGTTTCCTTCCAATATTACTTGTTTCAGTATTTAAATTTGGCATTTCCATTTGCAGTTTTTTCTTACTATTATCCTTTGGATAATGGAGATCTTTGCAAGTTTATGATCTTACCATTTTCCTTTTTTCGATGTTGATCTTTTCAGTTATGGTCTTACTATCCTCCTTTCATCGATGGAGATCTTTGCAAGTTATTGATCTTACCATCATCCTTTCGATGTCGGCAATCTTTGCAGTGTTGACCTTACCATCATCTTTTCATCGATGGCGATCTTTGCGGTTTGGTCTTACCATTATCCTTTTGATAATGGATGTCTTTTCAACTTCATGGTCTTACCAACGTTCTTTCGCCGATTGTGATCTTTGCAGTTATGGTCTTACCATTGTTCATTTGTCAATGGAGATCTTTGCAAGTTATTGATCTTACCGTCATCCTTGGATAATGGAAATCTTTTCAAGTTTATGATCTTAGCGTCGTTCTTTCTTTGATGGTGATCTTTGAGGTTATGATCTTACCATCTTCCTTTTGTTGATGGAGATATTTGCAAGTTTTTGATCTTATCGTCATCCTTTTGATGTCGGCGATCATTATAGTTTTGATCTTACCATCATCCTTTAGTCGATGGAGATCATTGCAGTTTGGTATTACCATTATCCTTTTGATAATGATGATCTTTGAAAGTTTGTGATCTTACTATCGTCCTTTCATCAATGGCAATCTTTCCAGATATGGTCTTACCATCATTCTTTCATCGATGGTGATCTTTGCAAGTTGTTAATCTCATCGTGATCCTTTCGATGTCAGCGATCTTTGTAGTGTTGATATTTCCATCATTCGTTTGTTGATGGGGATCTTTGCAAGTTTTTGATCTCACTATCATCCTTTTGATAATGGTTATCTTTACAAGTGTATGATCTTACCATCGTCCTTTCGTTGATGGTGATCTTTGCAATTATGATCTTACCATCGTCATTTTATAGATGGAGATCTTTGTAGTTATGATCTTATCATCGTCATTTCTTCAATGGAGATCTTTGCAAGTTGTTGATATTACCATTTTCCTTTCATCGGCGGTAATCTTTGTGGTTATGGTATTACCATCGTCCTTTCATCAATGGCAATCTCTATAATTGTGATCTTACCATCGTCCTTTCGTCAATGACAATCTTTGAAAGTTGTTGATCCTACCTTCATCCTTTTATCGATGGTGATCTTTGTAGTTATGATCTTAGTATCGTCCTTTCATCGATGGTGATATGTACAAGTTTTTAATTTTACCATAGTCCTTTCGTTGATGGCGATCTTCGCAGTTATGATCTTATCATCGTCCTTTCGTCGATGATGGTCTTTGCAAGTTGTTGATCTTATCATCGTCCTTTCGTCGATGGTAATCTTGCAATTTTATGATCTTACCATCTTCCTTTCGTCGATGGAGATCTTTAGAGTCACAATCTTACCATCATGCTTTTGTCAATGGTGATCTTTGCGGTCATGATTTTACCATCATCCTTTCGTCGATGGCGATTTGTACAAATTGTTGATCTTACCATCATCCTTTTGATAATGGCAACCTTTATAGTTATGATCTCATCATTATCCTTTCGCTAATGTCAATCTTTATGGTTTGATCAGTATTTTCTCGTGAGTTGATGTTGATCTGGTATCATATCCCAATAATCTTATTTTTTCTTAAATATCACAACATTCCATCTTTTTAAGACAAAATTTGGGATCTTTTCGTATTTGAATGACTTATACCCTGAAGATATGAAAACTTTGGTTATTCATATTTTCGGGTTCAAGATAATCAAATAGGGGTAGGTGTCATTGTAGGTGTTTAATTGGCTGCATTATATGGTAAAACACAAATGTCTTGACTGATGTCATGACATGCATATGTGACTACATTGTAGTTACTGCAGGACTAGCTAACACAGGATTTATTGAATGTCAAACTGGACGTTGTGACATTCATACCTGTCAACAGATACTAAGGAATAGAACATCAGGAGTTCTGTTAGAACTTAGTATTCACTTGCAGTCTGGTTATCAAGGAAGAACCAGACCTGGCATAAGGCCTACTGATTGAATGTCAAACTGGATGTTGTGACATTCATCATTGACAGCAGCTACTGAAGATTGGGCAGAGTGGTGTTCTGCTATACTTCAGCATTTTACTTAGTTTGTTCTTCAAGAGAATAAAAGAACTAACTTAAGGCCAACTGTGTAAATGTTAAGTTGGACACTTTGACATTTACTAATGTAAGCTGGTACTGTAGTATGGTCATTTTGATCATGTACAGGTCAGCAGATTTGTACAGTCTGTTTTCTGGAAAAACAGACTCAGCATATGGACCTTGATGTCAAGCTGAATGTCGTGACATTCATTCCTGACAGCATATGCTAAATTGTAGGTTGTTCAGTTTTCTGTTACAGCTTTCTCAGGCTATTCTTTAGGAAGTCAACAGCTTAGAGAAAATTCAGGAAATCAACAACCAAGCTACATTCAATGAACCTAACAAATAGCCTATTTGTTAGCAACCTAAATATTGAATTTGTGGGAACTTATGTGACCTAAAATTCAGGAAAATACAGGTGCAAAAGCCCAGGTGCTGCAATATAAAAAGGAAGGCATTCCTCCATTCAGTTTCGGGGATTTTGAGGCGTGAAGATTTAGTGTGTCCATCTTACTTCACTGCTGTATTTTTGTGAGTCTAGAATTAGACGTATCTTGTAAGCCAAGTCATTATCAAGTAGATGATTGCTTTGGCATAGGGTGTTCATTGAGTTGTAAGTGTTGTGTCACTCGAAGCTTTTAAGCGTGAGTGCTGTGTATCTTGGTTTAAGCTGTGAAGCATAACCAAGAGTTGTTTTTGAAGTGTGACTTCAAAGTGTTTTTAATATCACTGAGGTGATTGAGGGGGAGTGAGTAGGAACTCTGATCTTAGATTAAGATTGAAATTGCATTGGGTAGGGATTAAGTGATAAGTTGTAAACGGGTGAGTTTAGCTTTGAATTGATACTACTAATAGTGGATTTCCTCCCTGGCTTGGTAGCCCCCAGATGTAGGTCATGTTGGACTGAACTGGGTGAACAATTACTTGTGTTATTTACTGCACTTACTGTTAAGTTCTGCATAATCCCTGTCTGTGCAGAATTGGATGTCATAACAACCAGTGTGACATCCAAAGTCTGATAACTAGAATTTCAGTCATACCCAATTTTGTCATACCATCTATCTATTCATCTACATCTCTTATATTTTAGGTCTAGGTTAGATTGAGCTTATGATCAAGTAGGCCATAACCTTTCATCTCATCCATTTTTGCATTGTATTGTTGCTCATAGACCATTTGGCGGGGTGGATTTTGATTTCATCCCATTAAAGTTATTGTTTGTATTTGTTATTTTACATAGTCTCTATGATTTTTGCATTGTCTTTATTTAAAGTCTTATGTCACATTCATGCGTACATGTGTTTTGCATCTTTTTTTGATCATTTCTTGCTCTTTGTTCAAAACTTAGTAATTTCACACATCATAAATAATTGAGTGATAAGTTTGCTCTGTAAAGTTTAACACCCATCAAAAGAATTAATAAGGAGAGAGACTTTTTTTATTTGAGTTAGAATGGCATATGTGTGAGTTTCAGTTCCAAGTCAAATGTCAATGGTCCATTTATTTTGGTCATATAGAAAAATTGACTTTAAAATAAACTTTTACATTAAATAATTATATCATTACATCATTATAAAGGAAATACAAAAAAATTAGAGAATACAAGAATTAAAGCAAAAAAAAAAGAGGAGCTGGGTTTTTAGTTTTTGGCCCACACACGGATTACCCATTCCCTTCACAATATGCCACAATCATCCTCATGATGGCCAAAGTATCACCTTCATCATCTCATTAACATGAACATCACCTCACACACCCTGCATTACATAAACCAAGTGAGTTAGAAGCAAAATTGGAAATGATAAAATAGGAAAGCACACACAAGCTTGGCAATAACTCATACATAGCAAGCATCATCACACAACAGCGTACATCTGTTAGGGACCAATTAGTACTACTTTTTATACCATTTTATTGGTCCCTTTTGCCAAGTTTTGATGTATTTACACACTTTTATTCTCACTATTTTGTACAAATGCAATTAGGTTTAATTTATTTTGTTTTGAATAGTTATTTCACAATTTTTGTTAGTTTTGTAGAATTGTTGGATAAGCAAGACCTTGGGTTCAACATTACAATTTGGAGGAAGCTTGCCAAACAAGGAAGCTGGGGAAGCAACAGTTCGCGCCGCGAACCTCCTTCGCGCCGCGAAGGCTGCGAATCCAGCAAGCTGACCAAGGGTCAAAAGTGCTGCTGTGCAGAAAAAGTAATTGCCATTTTGATGTCTGCCTGAGAAGTGCTTTTCTGCTGCTGATGACAATGTCCAATTAGGGAAATGTCAACCTTTTTGGTAGAGACAAAATAGTTTAACCTAGGGTATTGAGACATTATCCCATTCATTCACACATTGTGCTGTAGAATTTTTGTAAGAGAGAAAACAGAGTTTTTCTTCTAAAAACCTTCTGCTTTGTAACAATGGTGATGAGGAGCTAAACTCCCTTTTGTCAAGATTGGAGGTAGTAGCTATTCTCATCTATTTATCTATTCACTTTGATATATATATGAGATAGAGATTGTTGATGTATTGATAACTGTTTTTGCTTTAAGTTGAAAACCAGATTTGAGTAGTTGTCGAGAGAGATTACTTGAGTTTATACATAAAACAGATTTTCAAGTAGTGAATAAGTTGTAGAGATAGATTTATTCATTACTATTATTTGATATTGAACATTCAAGGTTACTATATTGATAGTTAGGTGGAGAGATCGTCTAAGGATCAATATAGTAACTATCACGATATCATTTAGACATAAATGACTTTGAGAGGATATTTGAACATCATCAATAATCTTGAATCCAATTATTTATCATAGGGAATCATAGATATTTGAAATAGTGAACTCCAATCTTGCCAAGCTTTTATATTTGTCTAAAACCACTTAATAGTTTATGTTAACATTTATTAACAAGATATTTCTCCAAACAAAACAACCCTGTTACTTTCTAAACTTATAACATTTGAATTATCGAACGGCGGTAATATTACCCAATCTCTGTGGATACGATACAAAAATATTTGCCAAAGATATACTCTTTCAACAAATTGGCGCCGTTGCCGGGGATTGGTGTCGATATTACAAGCATTGCAATAATTCTTTGTTTTAAGTTTTGTTACTTTTATTGTTATCCCTCTTTTGTTTCACTTGGCTTGTTAGTTTTGTAGATTCTAGTGCATGCGAGGAAAAGTGACCGAGGAGCAACTTCAATTCGATCCTGAAATTGAAAGAACACTTCGGAAGCTCAATAGCAAAACACGAAGAAGAAGGAAACTAGCCGAAGAGAGGAATCGGAGAGAAGAAGCATCTACTTCCGCACTTGTTCCAATCGAAGAAGTGGTTGTAGAAGCTTGTGAAGGAAACATGGCGGAGGATAATCGTACTGAAATGTCCGCTAATAGTCCAAGAAGGAATGCTCAATTTGCCCGTGGAGGAAGAAATACGGAGATGAAGACCGGAATCCTCCAACTTCTCTATGCAACTCCATTCACCGGAATGGATCACGAAGATCCGTATACCCATCTCATCAAATTCTATGAGATTGCGGGTTCTACGGGAATAGACGAGGCGGGTGAAGAGACGTTATTCAAGAGGATGTTCCCACACTCATTAGTGGGAAAAGCAAAGGAGTGGTACCTTGATCAAGAATCAAGAGTGATGACGGATTGGAATCTATTAGAAGAAAAGTTCTTAGAAAGATACTTCCCTCAATCCCGATTCATGGAAGCTAAGACGGCTATAGCTGTATTTACACAAGGAGGAAACGAATCTCTAAATGAAGCTTGGGAGAGATTCAAATCAATGTTGAGGAAGTGTAAGGGACATGGTTTTGATGAGCTTACTCAAATCCATATCTTTTTGAATGGTCTCCAATCAACCCATAAGACACTTCTGGATGCCACCGCGGGTGGTTCGCTTATATCAAAAACTGCGGAAGAAGCTAAAGTCATTATTGAACGGATGGCCCGTAATGATCATCAAGGTCAACATGATCGTAGCCCTTCGCAACGTAAGCCCGGAGTGTTAGAGTTGAATACCAATGATGCCATCCTTTTATCGATGGTGATCTTTGTAGTTATGATCTTAGTATCGTCCTTTCATCGATGGTGATATGTACAAGTTTTTAATTTTACCATAGTCCTTTCGTTGATGGCGATCTTCGCAGTTATGATCTTATCATCGTCCTTTCATCGATGATGGTCTTTGCAAGTTGTTGATCTTATCATCGTCCTTTCGTCGATGGTAATCTTGCAATTTTATGATCTTACCATCTTCCTTTCGTCGATGGAGATCTTTAGAGTCACAATCTTACCATCATGCTTTTGTCAATGGTGATCTTTGCGGTCATGATTTTACCATCATCCTTTCGTCGATGGCGATTTGTACAAATTGTTGATCTTACCATCATCCTTTTGATAATGGCAACCTTTATAGTTATGATCTCATCATTATCCTTTCGCTAATGTCAATCTTTATGGTTTGATCAGTATTTTCTCGTGAGTTGATGTTGATCTGGTATCATATCCCAATAATCTTATTTTTTCTTAAATATCACAACATTCCATCTTTTTAAGACAAAATTTGGAATCTTTTCGTATTTGAATGACTTATACCCTGAAGATATGAAAACTTTGGTTATTCATATTTTCGGGTTCAAGATAATCAAATAGGGGTAGGTGTCATTGTAGGTGTTTAATTGGCTGCATTATATGGTAAAACACAAATGTCTTGACTGATGTCATGACATGCATATGTGACTACATTGTAGTTACTGCAGGACTAGCTAACACAGGATTTATTGAATGTCAAACTGGACGTTGTGACATTCATACCTGTCAACAGATACTAAGGAATAGAACATCAGGAGTTCTGTTAGAACTTAGTATTCACTTGCAGTCTGGTTATCAAGGAAGAACCAGACCTGGCATAAGGCCTACTGATTGAATGTCAAACTGGATGTTGTGACATTCATCATTGACAGCAGCTACTGAAGATTGGGCAGAGTGGTGTTCTGCTATACTTCAGCATTTTACTTAGTTTGTTCTTCAAGAGAATAAAAGAACTAACTTAAGGCCAACTGTGTAAATGTTAAGTTGGACACTTTGACATTTACTAATGTAAGCTGGTACTGTAGTATGGTCATTTTGATCATGTACAGGTCAGCAGATTTGTACAGTCTGTTTTCTGGAAAAACAGACTCAGCATATGGACCTTGATGTCAAGCTGAATGTCGTGACATTCATTCCTGACAGCATATGCTAAATTGTAGGTTGTTCAGTTTTCTGTTACAGCTTTCTCAGGCTATTCTTTAGGAAGTCAACAGCTTAGAGAAAATTCAGGAAATCAACAACCAAGCTACATTCAATGAACCTAACAAATAGCCTATTTGTTAGCAACCTAAATATTGAATTTGTGGGAACTTATGTGACCTAAAATTCAGGAAAATACAGGTGCAAAAGCCCAGGTGCTGCAATATAAAAAGGAAGGCATTCCTCCATTCAGTTTCGGGGATTTTGAGGCGTGAAGATTTAGTGTGTCCATCTTACTTCACTGCTGTATTTTTGTGAGTCTAGAATTAGACGTATCTTGTAAGCCAAGTCATTATCAAGTAGATGATTGCTTTGGCATAGGGTGTTCATTGAGTTGTAAGTGTTGTGTCACTCGAAGCTTTTAAGCGTGAGTGCTGTGTATCTTGGTTTAAGCTGTGAAGCATAACCAAGAGTTGTTTTTGAAGTGTGACTTCAAAGTGTTTTTAATATCACTGAGGTGATTGAGGGGGAGTGAGTAGGAACTCTGATCTTAGATTAAGATTGAAATTGCATTGGGTAGGGATTAAGTGATAAGTTGTAAACGGGTGAGTTTAGCTTTGAATTGATACTACTAATAGTGGATTTCCTCCCTGGCTTGGTAGCCCCCAGATGTAGGTCATGTTGGACTGAACTGGGTGAACAATTACTTGTGTTATTTACTGCACTTACTGTTAAGTTCTGCATAATCCCTGTCTGTGCAGAATTGGATGTCATAACAACCAGTGTGACATCCAAAGTCTGATAACTAGAATTTCAATTGGTATCAGAGCAGGCACCCTGCCTGTGAAGTTCTGGGTGAGATCTAGGGAAGTTACTTTCTAGTACCATGGACAAGGATTTAGGACACTCAAATAGACCACCCATGTTGGATGGCTCTAATTATGATGACTGGAAGCCTCGTATGATAGCCTTCTTAAGGTCTCTAGACAGCAAAGTCTGGAGAGCTGTCAACAAAGGATGGGAACATCCAATGAGGACAGGTGAAGATGGAGTCAGTGTGCAGATTCCTGAAGAAGATTGGGACAAGGAACAAGAGGCATTAGCTCTTGGAAATTCCAAAGCCTTGAATGCACTGTTCAATGGAATCACTAAGAACATCTTCAGGCTGGTGCACCATTGTGAACTAGCTAAGGAAGTTTGGGATACCCTCAAGGTAACTCATGAAGGTACTTCCAAGGTGAAGATGTCAAAACTTCAGATATTGACAACCAAGTTTGAAAATCTGAGGATGAAAGAGGATGAGACTATTCATGACTTTCACATGAATATTCTTGAAATTGCAAACACCTCTGGTGGACTAGGTGAGAAAATGACTGAAGAGAAACTCGTAAGAAAGATTCTCAGGTCCTTGCCTAAGAGGTTTGCTATGAAGGTCACTGCCATAGAGGAGGCTCAGGACATCAGCAATATGAAGGTAGATGAGCTCATTGGTTCTCTCCAAACCTTTGAAATGGGCTTAGGTGAGTATGCTGAGAAGAAGAAAAGAATAGTCCTTATAGGAGAAGGATATACTGGAGGTGATGAAAGTATATCAGAAGCCTTAGCCATGCTTGGGAGACAGTTCAACAAGCTCATAAAGAAAGTTGATCAACAGGGTAAATCTAATGTCAAGAACATCCCATCTGACATAAAGAAACGATCAACTCATAAAGAAAAGGCCAACCAAGGCAAGGGAATCCAGTGCCATGGATGTGAAGGATGTGGTCATAGTAAGGCTGACTGCCCTACCCTTCTCATGAGGCAAAGGAAAGGGTTATCTGTCACCTGGTCAGAAGAAGGCTCTCAGAGTGAATCTGAAGGAGAATCGGCCAAACAAGTCAATGCTCTGACTAGTGTTTGCACCTCAGAGGATAACTCAAGTGGAGATGAACTCACATTGGATGAGCTTGCTGTGTCATATAAAGAATTATGTGTTAAAAGTGCAGAAGTTTGCATCCAAGGAGAAAAGCATAAGAAACTCATCAAAGAACTAGAAGCTGAGAAACTAGAGCAGCTGAAAGTCATAGAGGGTCTGAAGAGTGAGATTTCGTTGCTAATCTCTAAGCTAGACCAAATGACCAAATCCATCAAAATGTTGAATAAGGGATCTGACATCTTGGAAGAAATCCTGAAGACAGGACAGAAGTCTGGAAACACATCTGGTCTAGGCTTTGGGAAAAGATCCTCAACTGAACGCAAACGCCCAAAGGCTAAAGTTCAGAAGTCCAAAGGGATGTCTCATTCAAAGTCACAACATCGAGGAACCAGAATGAACAACCATCAGAAGAAGAAATTCAAGAGATGGAAATGTCATTACTGTGGTAGATTCGGTCACATAAAACCATTCTGCTACAGGCTGCATGGTTACCCAAACCAGACCCCTCAAGGTAGGCCCAAGAAAAAGGTGTCTACTCATAATGCTCCCATTAAGAAACCAACATGGGCGGCTAAGCAGACACCTCAGGTCAATCCTAAGCAGCTGGCATCTAAGATGCACTTCTCTCCTGAGAATCAACAGTGTGTTGCTAACCTTGCTCACACTTCTTCAAGGGGACATATCAAACAAGATTGGTACCTTGATAGTGGCTGCTCAAGGCATATGACTGGGATGAACTACCTAGTGGTGAATCTACATCCCTCTAACACCAAGTCTGTGACATTAGGTGATGGAACTAAAAGAGAAGTCATGGGTGTTGGGAAGCTGGACTGTCCAGAAGCTCCAAAATTGAGTGATGTATTGTTAGTAAAAGGACTAACTGTGAACCTCATAAGCATAAGCCAGTTGTGTGACCAAGGATATAAGGTGGAATTTACCAAGGGAGGATGTGTGGTGTTGAATGGGAGCAATCAAGAAGTGATGAGAGGAGATAGATCCAAAGATAATTGCTATCTATGGAAATCTAAAGACTCTATCAACCCCCCCAAGTGTCCTTTGACCAAGGGAGATCAGGAAGGGAAGGTGGGACATGGAAAACTTGATGCACCTCAGGTAAAAGGAGTGAAGAAGAGCATTTCCAAGGGAACTATGAGAAGAGCCTCATATCTGTCCTTAGATAAAAGGACATACTATGGAAAGTGTCTGCTCAAAAGTAATGAGCCCTTGGTTACCTTTGGCCATCTTACAACTGATATGACAGCGAGGGATAGACAGAGGTGCATGTTATTGACGTCTGCAGAAACTCAGTACCTTGCCTGTGGAGGCAGGTGGTCACCTCCAGTTTGGAGGAACCTGATGCAGACAGAGTACAATGTCACACAGAATGTCATGACATTGTACAGTAAGGACAAAAAGGGAAGGTGTGCATCTGAAAAGTTATAGCAACTAATGAAGTTAGTTAGCTACGGTTTAATAAGTCAAATTATTAAACATATGGTGAGCGCTGAGTGGTCAAAATCTAATAGACCTTACTCCTGCACAAAGCGTTTCACATTCAGTCGTTTCATTCTCCACTCGTGCAAACCCTCGTCCAAAGAAACGATTCATCTTCCCTCTCCAATTTTCAGCATGGCTCGTCAATCCGACACCTCCTCGTACACCACCATGTCTGATTCTCACAGCACCGAGTCTCACCACCCTACCCGGGAGGAACCAGTTGTGGACGCAGCAACTTCGTCCCATGCAAGAAGACCTAAGGAAACGGTCACTGGGTTTTCATCAGAAATCGCTCTTGATGAACACACTAGGGAAGGGTCAAGGTATGTACATAACTCCATTGCAACTATCGTCACTCAGATACTATCTGGCAATCGAGATGTTCCTGGGGTTTCTGTTCCCTTGAACACAATCATTCCTGACATTGCTGCATGTCAAGATAAAGCTGTTGTGTTGAGCAAAAATGTCACTGACAATGTTGAGCAACCAGATGCTCATGAGGGATCAAAGGTTGAAAAACCCTCAGGCAAGGTGATAAGTGAGAAGGCCAAGGTTACTCAAAGTGTTGAGGACAAGTCTAGGGCTGAGACGATTAACGTGGAAGAACTCTCAGACAATGATCTTCTGGCTACAGTTGTTCCTAGGATAGCCAAGAGAGTCAGGACCAGAAGGGAGAAAAAGGCCGTGGAGTTGAAGTCCCCCTCCAAGGAAGTTGGTGCACCAAACCCTCACAAGCAACCAGAGTCAGAAAGCACACACAAGAGGAAAAGCTATGGACCTACAAAAGCTTGGAGCAAAGAGGTGCCTAAGAAGGTGAAAACCAAAGCAGTGGTGGCGGAATCTGAATCTGATGCCCCATGTGATGTCACAACATCCATGTCCAGGAAGAAGCCCTCTTCCAGTAGGTTGTCAACCAGTGTCCCAGAAGTTCCCATTGACAATGTGTCCTTCCACTTTGCCTCCAGTGTTAACAGGTGGAAGTATGTGTACCACAAGAGGCTGGCATTGGAAAGAGAACTGGCACAGAATGCCATGGACTGTAAAGAGATTGTGGATCTCATCAAGGAGGCAGGGCTGATGAGAACAGTGTCACAACTTCCTAAGTGCTATGAGACCTTGGTGAAGGAGTTTATTGTAAATCTGTCAGAGGAGTGTGCCGATGGGAGATCCAAGGAATTTCGAAAGGTCTATGTGCGCGGCAAATGTGTGACTTTTTCCTCCTCTGTAATAAATCAGTATCTGGGAAGAACGGATGAAGAGCAACCTGAGCTTGAAGTGACTGACAATACAATCTGTCAAGTCATCACAGCAAAGCAAGTCCGAAAATGGCCTCTCAAAGGGAAGCTAGTAGCCAGTCAACTAAGTGTCAAGTATGCAATGCTGCACAAAGTTGGATCAGCCAACTGGGTACCCACTAACCACAAGTCAACTGTGTCTGTGGCATTAGGGAAGTTCATCTATGCAGTGGGAACCAAAGCTAAGGTGGACTATGGTGCCTACATATTTGATCAGACAATGAAGCATGCTGGGAGCTTCAGTGTAAAGGGTCCCATTGCCTTCCCCTCTCTAATATGTGGAATTGTGCTGAATCAATTTCCACACATCCTGACAGATAATGACTTTGTGAGGAGAAGGGAGAGTCCATTGGCTTTCAGCTACAAGTTGTTCCTGGGCAAGCATGTCCCGGACATTGTCGTGACATCGGGAGAGACTTCCAAAACTAGCCACCAACCAGACAAAGCTGATGTCATTGCAGTTCTCAAGGAGACCTGCAAAGAGCTGGGAGCTAGAAAGAATGCACTGGAACAGCTCATCTTGCAGCTGGAGTCTACTGCTGAGGACACGGATGGAGCTGAAGGGCAAATGGCTGAGGGGGAGGAAGAGGCCAGCTCTGAAGAGGAGGCTGATGAGGAGGCTGATGATGAGGCAGAGGACTAATCCCTTTGTTGCTGTTTTTTTCTGTTATGTGTGTAATTCATATTTCTTTTGTGGGTCTGTATATTAAAGTGTTGCTTTGGCAACATTTTTGACAAAAAGGGGGAGTGACAAGTGATACCCCAGGACAACAGAAGTTTACATTGTTAAACTTTAGTATTAAAACAGGTACCCTTTCATAACAGATTGAAGTTTTCCCTACTACAGCTGCTGTGTGTTGAAGTGTGTAGTTAACTTCTGTGTGCACACTGTTGTATGCCTCTGTGTGTTTGCTGATATGTGTGTGAAGTTTTTATTTAACTTCCCTCCCCCCCCCTGCAGCAGATATTGAAGTTTAGGTGCAACTTCTAATATGTGGGTGCTGCTATGTGAAGTTTTCATTTAACTTCCATGTGTGTGAGTGTGCTGCCACTCTGAGTGTTTTTAGCTAGTATTATTTCCTGCTAGGTGAGTGTTTCCGCTGCTATGAACTCTGTTATGGGGATCAAAGTGTTTTAGCCAAAAATTTGCCAAAGGGGGAGTTTGTAGGTGTTTAATTGGCTGCATTATATGGTAAAACACAAATGTCTTGACTGATGTCATGACATGCATATGTGACTACATTGTAGTTACTGCAGGACTAGCTAACACAGGATTTATTGAATGTCAAACTGGACGTTGTGACATTCATACCTGTCAACAGATACTAAGGAATAGAACATCAGGAGTTCTGTTAGAACTTAGTATTCACTTGCAGTCTGGTTATCAAGGAAGAACCAGACCTGGCATAAGGCCTACTGATTGAATGTCAAACTGGATGTTGTGACATTCATCATTGACAGCAGCTACTGAAGATTGGGCAGAGTGGTGTTCTGCTATACTTCAGCATTTTACTTAGTTTGTTCTTCAAGAGAATAAAAGAACTAACTTAAGGCCAACTGTGTAAATGTTAAGTTGGACACTTTGACATTTACTAATGTAAGCTGGTACTGTAGTATGGTCATTTTGATCATGTACAGGTCAGCAGATTTGTACAGTCTGTTTTCTGGAAAAACAGACTCAGCATATGGACCTTGATGTCAAGCTGAATGTCGTGACATTCATTCCTGACAGCATATGCTAAATTGTAGGTTGTTCAGTTTTCTGTTACAGCTTTCTCAGGCTATTCTTTAGGAAGTCAACAGCTTAGAGAAAATTCAGGAAATCAACAACCAAGCTACATTCAATGAACCTAACAAATAGCCTATTTGTTAGCAACCTAAATATTGAATTTGTGGGAACTTATGTGACCTAAAATTCAGGAAAATACAGGTGCAAAAGCCCAGGTGCTGCAATATAAAAAGGAAGGCATTCCTCCATTCAGTTTCGGGGATTTTGAGGCGTGAAGATTTAGTGTGTCCATCTTACTTCACTGCTGTATTTTTGTGAGTCTAGAATTAGACGTATCTTGTAAGCCAAGTCATTATCAAGTAGATGATTGCTTTGGCATAGGGTGTTCATTGAGTTGTAAGTGTTGTGTCACTCGAAGCTTTTAAGCGTGAGTGCTGTGTATCTTGGTTTAAGCTGTGAAGCATAACCAAGAGTTGTTTTTGAAGTGTGACTTCAAAGTGTTTTTAATATCACTGAGGTGATTGAGGGGGAGTGAGTAGGAACTCTGATCTTAGATTAAGATTGAAATTGCATTGGGTAGGGATTAAGTGATAAGTTGTAAACGGGTGAGTTTAGCTTTGAATTGATACTACTAATAGTGGATTTCCTCCCTGGCTTGGTAGCCCCCAGATGTAGGTCATGTTGGACTGAACTGGGTGAACAATTACTTGTGTTATTTACTGCACTTACTGTTAAGTTCTGCATAATCCTTGTCTGTGCAGAATTGGATGTCATAACAACCAGTGTGACATCCAAAGTCTGATAACTAGAATTTCAGTCATACCCAATTTTGTCATACCATCTATCTATTCATCTACATCTCTTATATTTTAGGTCTAGGTTAGATTGAGCTTATGATCAAGTAGGCCATAACCTTTCATCTCATCCATTTTTGCATTGTATTGTTGCTCATAGACCATTTGGCGGGGTGGATTTTGATTTCATCCCATTAAAGTTATTGTTTGTATTTGTTATTTTACATAGTCTCTATGATTTTTGCATTGTCTTTATTTAAAGTCTTATGTCACATTCATGCGTACATGTGTTTTGCATCTTTTTTTGATCATTTCTTGCTCTTTGTTCAAAACTTAGTAATTTCACACATCATAAATAATTGAGTGATAAGTTTGCTCTGTAAAGTTTAACACCCATCAAAAGAATTAATAAGGAGAGAGACTTTTTTTATTTGAGTTAGAATGGCATATGTGTGAGTTTCAGTTCCAAGTCAAATGTCAATGGTCCATTTATTTTGGTCATATAGAAAAATTGACTTTAAAATAAACTTTTACATTAAATAATTATATCATTACATCATTATAAAGGAAATACAAAAAAATTAGAGAATACAAGAATTAAAGCAAAAAAAAAGAGGAGCTGGGTTTTTAGTTTTTGGCCCACACACGGATTACCCATTCCCTTCACAATATGCCACAATCATCCTCATGATGGCCAAAGTATCACCTTCATCATCTCATTAACATGAACATCACCTCACACACCCTGCATTACATAAACCAAGTGAGTTAGAAGCAAAATTGGAAATGATAAAATAGGAAAGCACACACAAGCTTGGCAATAACTCATACATAGCAAGCATCATCACACAACAGCGTACATCTGTTAGGGACCAATTAGTACTACTTTTTATACCATTTTATTGGTCCCTTTTGCCAAGTTTTGATGTATTTACACACTTTTATTCTCACTATTTTGTACAAATGCAATTAGGTTTAATTTATTTTGTTTTGAATAGTTATTTCACAATTTTTGTTAGTTTTGTAGAATTGTTGGATAAGCAAGACCTTGGGTTCAACATTACAATTTGGAGGAAGCTTGCCAAACAAGGAAGCTGGGGAAGCAACAGTTCGCGCCGCGAACCTCCTTCGCGCCGCGAAGGCTGCGAATCCAGCAAGCTGACCAAGGGTCAAAAGTGCTGCTGTGCAGAAAAAGTAATTGCCATTTTGATGTCTGCCTGAGAAGTGCTTTTCTGCTGCTGATGACAATGTCCAATTAGGGAAATGTCAACCTTTTTGGTAGAGACAAAATAGTTTAACCTAGGGTATTGAGACATTATCCCATTCATTCACACATTGTGCTGTAGAATTTTTGTAAGAGAGAAAACAGAGTTTTTCTTCTAAAAACCTTCTGCTTTGTAACAATGGTGATGAGGAGCTAAACTCCCTTTTGTCAAGATTGGAGGTAGTAGCTATTCTCATCTATTTATCTATTCACTTTGATATATATATGAGATAGAGATTGTTGATGTATTGATAACTGTTTTTGCTTTAAGTTGAAAACCAGATTTGAGTAGTTGTCGAGAGAGATTACTTGAGTTTATACATAAAACAGATTTTCAAGTAGTGAATAAGTTGTAGAGATAGATTTATTCATTACTATTATTTGATATTGAACATTCAAGGTTACTATATTGATAGTTAGGTGGAGAGATCGTCTAAGGATCAATATAGTAACTATCACGATATCATTTAGACATAAATGACTTTGAGAGGATATTTGAACATCATCAATAATCTTGAATCCAATTATTTATCATAGGGAATCATAGATATTTGAAATAGTGAACTCCAATCTTGCCAAGCTTTTATATTTGTCTAAAACCACTTAATAGTTTATGTTAACATTTATTAACAAGATATTTCTCCAAACAAAACAACCCTGTTACTTTCTAAACTTATAACATTTGAATTATCGAACGGCGGTAATATTACCCAATCTCTGTGGATACGATACAAAAATATTTGCCAAAGATATACTCTTTCAACAAATTGGCGCCGTTGCCGGGGATTGGTGTCGATATTACAAGCATTGCAATAATTCTTTGTTTTAAGTTTTGTTACTTTTATTGTTATCCCTCTTTTGTTTCACTTGGCTTGTTAGTTTTGTAGATTCTAGTGCATGCGAGGAAAAGTGACCGAGGAGCAACTTCAATTCGATCCTGAAATTGAAAGAACACTTCGGAAGCTCAATAGCAAAACACGAAGAAGAAGGAAACTAGCCGAAGAGAGGAATCGGAGAGAAGAAGCATCTACTTCCGCACTTGTTCCAATCGAAGAAGTGGTTGTAGAAGCTTGTGAAGGAAACATGGCGGAGGATAATCGTACTGAAATGTCCGCTAATAGTCCAAGAAGGAATGCTCAATTTGCCCGTGGAGGAAGAAATACGGAGATGAAGACCGGAATCCTCCAACTTCTCTATGCAACTCCATTCACCGGAATGGATCACGAAGATCCGTATACCCATCTCATCAAATTCTATGAGATTGCGGGTTCTACGGGAATAGACGAGGCGGGTGAAGAGACGTTATTCAAGAGGATGTTCCCACACTCATTAGTGGGAAAAGCAAAGGAGTGGTACCTTGATCAAGAATCAAGAGTGATGACGGATTGGAATCTATTAGAAGAAAAGTTCTTAGAAAGATACTTCCCTCAATCCCGATTCATGGAAGCTAAGACGGCTATAGCTGTATTTACACAAGGAGGAAACGAATCTCTAAATGAAGCTTGGGAGAGATTCAAATCAATGTTGAGGAAGTGTAAGGGACATGGTTTTGATGAGCTTACTCAAATCCATATCTTTTTGAATGGTCTCCAATCAACCCATAAGACACTTCTGGATGCCACCGCGGGTGGTTCGCTTATATCAAAAACTGCGGAAGAAGCTAAAGTCATTATTGAACGGATGGCCCGTAATGATCATCAAGGTCAACATGATCGTAGCCCTTCGCAACGTAAGCCCGGAGTGTTAGAGTTGAATACCAATGATGCCATCCTTGCACAGAATAAGCTACTCTCTCAGCAAGTGGAGCTTCTTACTCAACAAATGGCCAAGCTTCCACAGCAAATAAAAGAGATTCAAGGGTTTCAAGTTCAGCATCAAGTAGCATGTTGTGAGTTGTGTCAAGGGGATCATCCTACTGGTTTTTGTCCTCCACCCCAAGAAGAAGTCAGTTATGTGAACAACCAAAACCAGGGATATCAAAGACAACAGCCTAACAATCAAGGCTATCAACCAAGAAACAATCAAGGGTACCAACCGTCAAGGTTCAACAATCAGAATTATCAACAGCAAAGCCCTTACCAACAACCAAACTCTCAAGGTCAGCAGTCGCAAGGAGGAAATTCCAAGCTAGAAGACACTCTTCAACAATTCATGCAAGCTTCTATGGCAAATCAGAAAAGTAACGAGGCGGCAATTAAAAATCTGGAAAATCAAGTAGGCCAACTCGCGAAGCAGCTGTCGGAACAAAATGCAGGGCCTTCTTTCTCTGCTAACACTCAACCAAATCCAAAGAAGCATTGCAAAGCAGTAGTCACACGGAGCGGTAAAGCGTTGGTAAGTGAAAAAGGTGAAGAAATTGTAGAAGAGAACACCACTGATGGGATGCTGGAAGAAACAGACATAGTTGGTGCAAAGGAAACTGCTTCTGGAAATGCTCAGTTCGCGCCGCGAACCACCTTCGCGCCGCGAAAAGAGCAGGTTTTGCCCACTGCTGTGCAGACTGATATTGAAGGGAAAAAAGATGCTGAATCAAAGAAAAAGAAGAAATCTGAGAAGGGAGTGAATGTCATTCCAACTCAACATCTACCCTATCCACATGCTCCATCAAGGAAAGACAATGCTAGGCACTATGCACGGTTCATGGACATCTTCAAGCAACTCCAAATCAACATTCCATTTGCTGATGCATTAGAACAAATGCCACGGTATGCTAAATTTATGAAAGACATTCTTACCAAGAAAAGGCGACATGTGGAAGATGAGACCATCATTCTTGATGCACGGTGTAGCGCAATCATCCAGAAGACTTTACCTAGGAAGGAGTCCGACCCGGGCCGGGTTGTTCTACCGGTAACCATTGGAAGCACATACGTTGGGAATGGTTTGATAGATTTGGGCTCTAGTATAAATTTAATTCCCCTTTCCATTGTCAAACGATTGGGAAATGTGGAGATTAAATCAACAAGAATGACCCTACAACTAGCAGACAAGTCTACAACCTCACCATACGGAATTGCCCAAGACATGCTCGTAAAAGTGGACAAATTTTTGTTTCCTGTGGATTTTGTAATAGTAGAGATGGATGAGGACCGCGATGTACCCCTAATCCTTGGAAGACCTTTTATGAAGACCGCTCGGATGATGATCGACATAGATGATGGGTTAATGAAGGTTAGAGTTCAAGACGAAGAGGTGACCTTTAACCTTTTCGAAGCAATGAAACATCCAACTGACAAGCATGATTCTTTTCGAATTGATGCAAGTGAAGAGGAAGTAGTGGAGGTCGTGAATCAAATCCATATTTCTAATCCTTTGGAAAGATCCCTAATCGGAGCATACAATGTGTTAACCGACAATGAGGAACGAGAGATTGAAGCGATGTTGCACGAGTTAGAATCTTGTGGTGAGCTGGCCTATCAAGAAGAATTAGTGGAAGATTTGGATGCAAAGAAGGAAACTGAAGAGCAAAAGTTAGAATTGAAGATGCTTCCGTCACATTTGAAGTATGTGTTTCTTGGAGAGGAGTGTACCAAGCCGGTGATTATAAGCAACACATTGTCCACGCAAGAGGAAGATAAGTTGATTCAAGTATTGAAAAAGAACCAAGGTGCGATAGGATGGGTTTTATCCGATTTGAAGGGTATTAGTCCAGCATATTGCATGCACAAGATAATGATGGAGGAAAACTTCAAACCGGTTGCGCAACCTCAGAGGCGTTTGAATCCATCAATGAAAGAGGTGGTTCGTAAAGAAGTTGTCAAACTTTTAGAAGCCGGAATGATTTATCCCATATCTGATAGTGCATGGGTGAGTCCGGTACAGGTGGTACCCAAGAAAGGCGGAATGACGGTGATTAAAAACGATAAAAACGAGTTGATTCCGACGAGAACAGTGACAGGGTGGAGGATGTGCATCGACTATAGAAGGTTGAACCAAGCCACAAGGAAAGATCATTTCCCACTACCTTTCATGGATCAAATGTTGGAGCGGCTCGCCGGCAAAAACTTCTACTGTTTCTTGGACGGATATTCGGGGTATAATCAAATTTCAGTAAATCCGGCAGACCATGAGAAAACAGCTTTTACATGTCCCTTCGGCATCTTTGCTTACCGAAGAATGCCTTTTGGATTATGTAACGCACCGGCCACATTTCAACGGTGTATGCAAGCTATCTTTTCAGACTTGATAGAAGAATGCATCGAGGTGTTCATGGACGATTTTTCTGTTTATGGATCATCTTTTGAAATGTGCTTGAAGCACCTTGATGTAGTTCTAGAGAGATGCGTGGAGACCAACCTAGTGCTCAATTGGGAAAAATGCAATTTTATGGTCACTGAGGGTATAGTGCTTGGTCACAAGATTTCTTCTGAAGGGCTAGAGGTGGACAAGGCCAAGGTGGAAATTGTAACACCCCAATTAAAATAAGATAATTATTTAATTTAAATTAATATTTTATTTATTAATTTAATCGAATAATTGGGAGTTTGGATTATTATTATTATTTTGAAATAATAATTATTGGGTTATTATTTATTGGAATAAAATAAGTTGGAATAATAAAAAGTCCCATTTTTGGTAAAAAGGGTTTTGCACGTGAAAAGGAAAACACAGAGGAGCGGTTGAAAGTGGAAAAAGGGCAAAAAGGCAGAGCAAGAGAAGAGGAAAAGCTTGGAGCTCAGAGATTTCTGGATTAACTCAGGTAAGGGGGGTTTATCATCGGTTAAAGGGTATTATATGATAATATGTACTAGGTAGTGATAACCATTGGTTGTAGCTCTGATTTGATTGATGCATGATGAATTTGTGAAATATTGGATGAATGAAATTGGATGAATGAAATTGGATGATAATTGAAAAGAATTCGTAGGAATTAGAAGAGATAATGTTAGGATTGGTGAAGATGAATAGGATATGATTCGTGTAGATGATATGGACGATTATTTTGTGTAATTTGGACTGTGGGAGGTTGGATCAGATAGGTTTCGTAACAGAGAAAGCCATAGCAGATCTGAGAGTTCTGGTTTCTGGTCATACGCGTATGACACTAGGCAATACGCGTATGAGCTGGCTGATACGCGTATGGAGGAGGCCTTACGCGTATGGGAGAAACAGATGATATTTTGAACGTAAATTGGTCTCTGTTGGTACGCGTAAGGGGAAATTGTTACGCGTAGCATACGCGTATGGGATAGGTGATACGCGTATGAGTTGGGCGAGGAAATGCGCAATACGCGTATGAGAGTGGGCATTACGCGTATGGGTTTGGCCAGGTTTGGGCAATACGCGTATGGCAGAGGCAATACGCGTATGGGCAGAATTGTGATTTTTCTGTGCTACTGTTGTGCAGTTTTTAGTTGTTTAGGCTGAGTGATGCGACTTAGCTGAGGCATGATGTGATAGGGATCATTTCCCGTTGTTTTGAGTAGTATAGGTATTAGTAGAATGAGCTAATACTGTGTTTGATTATGTGGCATGATATGATATGCTTTTGTGATAAAACGTGTTAATGATGTGTGTTGGTATGCATGATGCTGTGATTGTATCAGTTGTGTATGCATTGGTGAATAGACTGTTTTGTGGTTAGAGTGTGAGCAGGTGTCTATTCTTGATTATGGTTGATGTTGCATTGCTAGGTGATTAGCATGCATATTGTGGCCTTCGGGTGGTAGCTAATTCCCATGGTGAGGAATTAGTGAGTTTAGTCATTATTGGACTGTTGTTGATTGTTGCATGCTAGGTGAGTAGCGTGCATTTCATGGCCCATTTGGGGTGGTAGCTAATTCCCATGGTGAGGAATTAGTGAGTGAGTCACTATGTCTCAAATGAGTGGGACTAGTGAGCTTGGTAGCCGTGCCTGGATTTGGACGGTGAGGTTGAACTATATGTTCACAACATAGTCGGTACCGCATGCATAGAGTCTCATTGCATAATGAATGTATGGCATATGATATGAATGGATGTATTCCAGTATCATATGTGTGTTGTGTGTTGTATTGTTGTGTGACGTGTTGTTGATGTTGATTATGGTTGAGAATCTCCTGTTGAGTATGATGTTGAATTGTTGCTGAATGCGTAGTCTGATTAGGGTGAATTAATGTGTTAATTACTTGGCATTACATGTTGTTCTATAATGCTTATTATATTGATTGAGGAACTCACCCTTACAACTCTTTTTCAGGTAACGAGCAGTGATGTTGAGTAGAAGCTAGTACTATGGAGTCTAGTGTCGTCCTTAGTGGGTCATGCTCTGGTAGATGTAACATCGGGAGGGGATGTTTGACTATGTTTGAATTGAGTTGTTGATTAACTTTACATGTAATGTAATACATGATTTGAATGTTGATATTTTGTATCCGCTGCGAATTATGCAAAGAATCTTATTTTGATTAAATAAATGAGCATGACAGGATAATTTGATGATTTTTGTGAAATGATTGTGTGACACCCTTCGGGGCATAATTACTCTGATTAATATGTTAATATTTTTAATTAAATCATTTGGGGTATTTAGAAGGGTGTTACATTAGTGGTATCAGAGCATAGTCGGTCGTGTCGAGTCGTAATTATTCTGTTTCCCCTGTACGGGATAGGTGTTGTGTAACCCTATCAGTACTTATTGTTTAGCTTGTTTGGGTTTCAGAATAGAGATGGCTGGAAGAGGTAGAGATGATGCTGCGATTGCTGAAGCTCTGGGTATGCTGGCTGGAGTACTTGGAGGGAATCCGAATGTTATGGGAATGGGAGCTGCTCGTCAGTTGAGTGAGTTCCAGAAGAACAATCCTCCAATGTTCAAGGGAGCATACGATCCAGATGGCGCTCAGAAGTGGTTGAAGGAGATAGAGAGAATCTTCCGAGTAACTGAGTGTGCTGATAACCAGAAGGTCAGGTTCGGTACACATATGCTGTCAGAGGAGGCTGATGATTGGTGGGTTGCTACCCGCACTGAGTTGGAAACTGCTGGAAATGCTGATATTTCTTGGGCTGTGTTCAGAGAGAGATTTCTGAGGAAGTATTTTCCCGAGGATGTCAGAGGAAAGAAAGAGATAGAATTCTTGGAACTGAAGCAGGGTAACCGGACTGTTACGGAGTATGCTGCCAAGTTCACAGAACTGTCGAAGTATTACACTCCCTATGCTGAGGCTGCTGGAGAATTTTCCAAATGCGTGAAGTTTGAGAACGGGTTGCGCCCCGAGATCAAGCAGGCGATTGGATATCAGAGGATTAGAGTGTTTTCTGATTTGGTTGACTGTTGCAGGATTTTTGAACAGGATTCCAAGGCCAGGGCTGAGAGCTATCAGCAGAGGGTTGATAGGAAAGGCAAGAATCAGATCGATCGTGGGAAACCGTATGCAGCTGGCAAAGGTTTCCAGAGACAGAGTGGGATGAAGAGGCCTAGTGGGGGAGACTCTAGTGCTCCTGTTAAGTGTTACAGATGTGGTCAGGCTGGACATCGTATCCATGAGTGTACCAGTAATGAGAAGAAGTGTTTCAAATGTGGAAAAGGTGGTCATTTGGCTGCAGATTGCCGGTTGAAGACTGTGACTTGCTTCAACTGTGGAGAGGTGGGTCATATCAGTCCGCAGTGTTCTAAGCCAAAGAAAGAAAATCAGTCAGGAGGCAAGGTTTTTGCTTTATCAGGTTCTGAGACTTTTGCAGATGATCGTTTGATCCGAGGTACGTGTTATATTAATGGCTTTCCTCTTGTAGCTATTATTGACACAGGTGCGACTCATTCTTTTATATCCTTGGATTGTGCTGTGAAACTTAAGTTAGAGATATCTGAGATGTTGGGTAGTATGGTGATTGATACTCCTGCGAAGGGTTCAGTGACTACTACTTCTGTTTGTTTGAATTGTCCTTTGAGTATTTTTGGTAGAGCCTTTGGGATAGATCTTGTGTGTCTTCCATTAGTGCAGATTGACGTTATTCTGGGTATGAACTGGTTGGTGTTCAACCGAGTTTCTATCAACTGTTTTGATAAGACTGTGATATTTCCTGAGATTGAAGAAGGAAAGAGTTTGTTTCTATCAGCCAGGCAGGTGAATGAGGAAGTGGCAGATGGGGCAGAGTTGTTTATGCTGTTAGCGACTTTGGAAGCTAAAGATAAACTGGTGATTGGCGATCTAGCTGTAGTGTGTGATTTTCCTGATGTGTTTCCGGAAGAAGTGAATGAATTGCCACCAGAACGTGAAGTTGAGTTCTCGATTGATTTGGTACCTGGTACTAGACCGATATCGATGGCTCCGTATCGTATGTCTGCTGTTGAGCTAGCTGAATTGAAGAGTCAGTTGGAAGATTTGTTGGATAAGAAATTTATTCGTCCGAGTGTGTCACCGTGGGGTGCACCAGTGCTATTGGTTAAGAAGAAGGAAGGTATTATGAGGTTGTGTGTGGACTACAGGCAATTGAATAAAGTGACGATCAAGAATCGGTATCCTTTACCGAGGATTGATGATTTGATGGATCAATTGGTTGGTGCTAGTGTGTTCAGCAAGATAGACTTGAGATCTGGGTATCATCAGATACGTGTGAAAACTGAAGATATTCAGAAGACTGCTTTCAGAACGAGGTATGGACATTATGAGTATTCTGTAATGCCTTTTGGTGTGACTAATGCGCCTGGAGTATTTATGGAGTATATGAATAGGATTTTTCATCCGTATCTAGATCAGTTTGTCGTGGTGTTTATTGATGACATTTTGGTGTATTCGAAATCTGAAGAAGAGCATGCTGAACATTTGAGAGTGGTGTTGGAAGTTCTACGAGAAAAGAAGTTATTTGCTAAACTGTCAAAGTGTGAATTTTGGTTAGAAGAGGTTAGTTTTCTTGGTCATGTGATTTCAAGAGGTGGTGTTGCTGTTGATCCTTCTAAGATAGAAGCGGTATCTAAGTGGGAAGCTCCGAAGTCAGTTTCTGAGATAAGGAGTTTCCTTGGACTTGCAGGTTACTATAGGAAATTTATTGAGGGATTCTCTAAGTTGGCGTTACCGTTGACGATGTTGACTAGAAAGGGGCAAGCATTTGTTTGGGATTCAAAATGTGAAGAAGGTTTCCAAGAGTTAAAGAGAAGGTTAACTACTGCTCCTATTCTGATATTACCGAGTTCGTCGGAACTATTTGAGGTTTATTGTGATGCTTCATTGTTGGGTTTAGGTGGTGTGTTGATGCAGAATAAGCAGGTTATAGCTTATGCTTCGAGACAGCTAAGGGTTCATGAGAGGAACTATCCGACACATGATTTAGAGTTGGCAGCTGTGGTATTTGTTCTTAAGTTGTGGAGGCATTATTTGTATGGATCAAGATTTGAAGTTTTCAGTGACCATAAAAGTTTGAAGTATTTGTTTGATCAGAAAGAGCTGAATATGAGACAGAGGAGATGGTTAGAATTTCTGAAGGATTACGATTTTGGGTTGAATTACCATCCGGGTAAAGCAAACGTGGTGGCTGATGCACTGAGTCGGAAATCATTGCATATGTCTATGTTGATGGTTAAGGAATTGGATTTAATTGAACAGTTTAGAGACTTGAGTTTGGTGTGTGAGAGTACTCACAATAGTGTTAAATTGGGAATGCTGAAGTTAACGAGTGGTATTCTGGATGAGATCAGAGAGGGTCAGAAATCCGATATGCTTTTGGTTGATAAGTTGACTTTAGTGAATCAAGGTCAGGGTGGCGAATTCAGAGTTGATGAGAATGGTATTTTGAAATTTGGTAGTCGGGTGTGTATTCCGGACGTTACTGAACTTAAGAAGAGTATTCTGGAGGAAGGACATCGTAGTGGCTTGAGTATTCATCCTGGAGCTACGAAGATGTATCATGATTTGAAGAAGTTATTTTGGTGGCCAGGAATGAAGAGAGAAATTGCGAGTTTTGTTTATTCTTGTTTGACTTGTCAGAAGTCAAAGATTGAGCATCAGAAGCCGTCCGGGCTAATGCAACCGTTGGCTATTCCAGAGTGGAAGTGGGACAGTATCAGTATGGATTTTGTTTCTGGTTTGCCAAGGACAAGTAAGAATTTTGAGGCTATTTGGGTGATTGTTGATAGATTGACGAAGTCGGCTCATTTCATTCCGATTAGAATGGATTATCCGTTAGAGAGACTAGCTGAGTTGTATATTGAGAAGATTGTGAGTTTGCATGGTATTCCGTCTAGTATTGTTTCGGACAGAGATCCTAGATTTACATCGAAGTTTTGGGAAGGTTTGCAGAAGGCTTTGGGAACTAAGCTGAGATTGAGTTCTGCATATCATCCGCAGACTGATGGTCAGACGGAGAGGACGATTCAGTCACTAGAGGATCTTTTGAGAGCTTGTGTTTTGGAAAAGGGAGGTGCTTGGGATTGTTATTTGCCTTTGATTGAGTTTACCTACAACAATAGTTTTCATTCGAGTATTGGTATGGCACCGTTTGAAGCTTTGTATGGTAGGAGATGTCGGACACCTTTATGTTGGTACGAGTCCGGTGAGAGTGCTGTGGTTGGACCGGAGATTGTTCAACAAACTACAGAAAAGATTAAGATGATTCAGGATAAGATGAGAATTGCTCAGAGTCGTCAGAAGAGTTATCATGATAAGAGGAGGAAGTCACTTGAGTTTCAAGAGGGAGACCATGTGTTTCTTCGTGTTACTCCGATAACTGGTGTTGGTCGAGCTTTGAAGTCGAAGAAGTTGACACCTCGATTTATTGGTCCTTATCAGATTTTAGAGAGGATAGGAGAGGTAGCCTATCGTATCGCTTTGCCGCCGTCGCTTGCGAATTTGCATGAGGTTTTTCATGTGTCTCAGTTGAGGAGATACATTCATGATCCGTCGCACGTTGTCCAAGTAGATGATGTACAGGTGAGAGATAACCTGACTGTTGAAACATCACCTATGAGGATCGAGGATCGAGAGTTGAAGCAGTTGCGGGGTAAAGAGATTGCCTTAGTGAAGGTAGCTTGGGGAGGACCAGCAGGTGGCAATGTGACTTGGGAACTTGAGAGCCAGATGAAGGAGTCTTATCCGGAGTTGTTCGATTGAGGTATGTTTTCGAGGACGAAAACTCTTTTAGTGGGGGAGAGTTGTAACACCCCAATTAAAATAAGATAATTATTTAATTTAAATTAATATTTTATTTATTAATTTAATCGAATAATTGGGAGTTTGGATTATTATTATTATTTTGAAATAATAATTATTGGGTTATTATTTATTGGAATAAAATAAGTTGGAATAATAAAAAGTCCCATTTTTGGTAAAAAGGGTTTTGCACGTGAAAAGGAAAACACAGAGGAGCGGTTGAAAGTGGAAAAAGGGCAAAAAGGCAGAGCAAGAGAAGAGGAAAAGCTTGGAGCTCAGAGATTTCTGGATTAACTCAGGTAAGGGGGGTTTATCATCGGTTAAAGGGTATTATATGATAATATGTACTGGGTAGTGATAACCATTGGTTGTAGCTCTGATTTGATTGATGCATGATGAATTTGTGAAATATTGGATGAATGAAATTGGATGAATGAAATTGGATGATAATTGAAAAGAATTCGTAGGAATTAGAAGAGATAATGTTAGGATTGGTGAAGATGAATAGGATATGATTCGTGTAGATGATATGGACGATTATTTTGTGTAATTTGGACTGTGGGAGGTTGGATCGGATAGGTTTCGTAACAGAGAAAGCCATAGCAGATCTGAGAGTTCTGGTTTCTGGTCATACGCGTATGACACTAGGCAATACGCGTATGAGCTGGCTGATACGCGTATGGAGGAGGCCTTACGCGTATGGGAGAAACAGATGATATTTTGAACGTAAATTGGTCTCTGTTGGTACGCGTAAGGGGAAATTGTTACGCGTAGCATACGCGTATGGGATAGGTGATACGCGTATGAGTTGGGCGAGGAAATGCGCAATACGCGTATGAGAGTGGGCATTACGCGTATGGGTTTGGCCAGGTTTGGGCAATACGCGTATGGCAGAGGCAATACGCGTATGGGCAGAATTGTGATTTTTCTGTGCTACTGTTGTGCAGTTTTTAGTTGTTTAGGCTGAGTGATGCGACTTAGCTGAGGCATGATGTGATAGGGATCATTTCCCGTTGTTTTGAGTAGTATAGGTATTAGTAGAATGAGCTAATACTGTGTTTGATTATGTGGCATGATATGATATGCTTTTGTGATAAAACGTGTTAATGATGTGTGTTGGTATGCATGATGCTATGATTGTATCAGTTGTGTATGCATTGGTGAATAGACTGTTTTGTGGTTAGAGTGTGAGCAGGTGTCTATTCTTGATTATGGTTGATGTTGCATTGCTAGGTGATTAGCATGCATATTGTGGCCTTCGGGTGGTAGCTAATTCCCATGGTGAGGAATTAGTGAGTTTAGTCATTATTGGACTGTTGTTGATTGTTGCATGCTAGGTGAGTAGCGTGCATTTCATGGCCCATTTGGGGTGGTAGCTAATTCCCATGGTGAGGAATTAGTGAGTGAGTCACTATGTCTCAAATGAGTGGGACTAGTGAGCTTGGTAGCCGTGCCTGGATTTGGACGGTGAGGTTGAACTATATGTTCACAACATAGTCGGTACCGCATGCATAGAGTCTCATTGCATAATGAATGTATGGCATATGATATGAATGGATGTATTCCAGTATCATATGTGTGTTGTGTGTTGTATTGTTGTGTGACGTGTTGTTGATGTTGATTATGGTTGAGAATCTCCTGTTGAGTATGATGTTGAATTGTTGCTGAATGCGTAGTCTGATTAGGGTGAATTAATGTGTTAATTACTTGGCATTACATGTTGTTCTATAATGCTTATTATATTGATTGAGGAACTCACCCTTACAACTCTTTTTCAGGTAACGAGCAGTGATGTTGAGTAGAAGCTAGTACTATGGAGTCTAGTGTCGTCCTTAGTGGGTCATGCTCTGGTAGATGTAACATCGGGAGGGGATGTTTGACTATGTTTGAATTGAGTTGTTGATTAACTTTACATGTAATGTAATACATGATTTGAATGTTGATATTTTGTATCCGCTGCGAATTATGCAAAGAATCTTATTTTGATTAAATAAATGAGCATGACAGGATAATTTGATGATTTTTGTGAAATGATTGTGTGACACCCTTCGGGGCATAATTACTCTGATTAATATGTTAATATTTTTAATTAAATCATTTGGGGTATTTAGAAGGGTGTTACAGAAATTATTGAAAAGCTTCCACCTCCAACCAACATTAAAGGAATAAGAAGTTTTCTAGGACATGCCGGTTTCTACCGGAGATTCATACAAGACTTCTCAAAGATCGCAAAGCCATTGAGTAATTTACTCAACAAAGGTACGCCTTTTCTCTTTGATGAGTCATGTCTTAAAGCCTTCTTAGATTTGAAACAAAAGTTGATCACCGCACCAATAATTGTAGCACCAAACTGGAACCTTGACTTTGGACTCATGTGTGATGCTAGCGATTATGCAGTGGGTGCGGTGTTAGGACAAAGAAATGATAAAGTTTTCCATGCCATACACTATGCTAGTAAGGTGTTGAATGACGCCCAAGTTAATTACGCAACAACTGAAAAAGAATTGCTAGCCATAGTATATGCATTGGAAAAATTTAGAGCTTATTTGATTGGTTCAAGAGTTGTAATCTATACTGACCATTCTGCAATAAAATATCTGCTTACCAAGCCGGATTCAAAACAAAGGCTTATTCGTTGGATCCTTTTATTACAAGAGTTTGATCTAGAGATTCGGGATAAAAAAGGTTCCGAGAACTTGGTAGCAGATCATTTGTCTCGATTGGTCAATGTAGAGATTACAAACAAAGAAGAAGAGGTGAGAGAAGAATTTCCAGATGAAAAACTCTATGTGATTCAAGTGAGGCCTTGGTTTGCTGATTTTGCTAACTATAAAGCAACTGGTTTAACACCGGAAGACCTCACTTGCAATCAAAAAAGGAAATTCTTAGCTGATGCAAAATATTATGTCTGGGATGACCCTTACCTTTTTAAAGTAGGGGCAGACAATATTTTGAGAAGGTGTGTAACAATAGAGGAATCAAGAGACATTCTGTGGCACTGTCACAACTCTCCGTATGGAGGTCACTATAGTGGTTTGAGAACAGCCACTAAAGTACTCCAATCGGGTTTTTATTGGCCATCTTTATTCAAAGATGCGCACGAACATGCGAAGAGTTGTGATGCATGTCAACGGAGTGGCGGAATAGGAAAACGGGATGAAATGCCTCTAACCAACATGCTAGAAGTAGAAGTTTTTGACTGTTGGGGTATTGATTTCGTTGGCCCATTCCCCTCTTCATTCTCTAATGAGTACATTCTAGTAGCTGTCGATTATGTTTCGAAGTGGGTGGAAGCAATTGCCTCACCCAAGGCCGATGCCAAAACTGTGATCAAATTTTTAAAGAAGAACATATTCTCACGTTTTGGTGTGCCTCGAGTGTTGGTGAGTGATGGAGGCTCCCACTTCTGCAATACACCTTTAGAAAAAGTTCTGCAACATTATGGTGTAAAGCATAAGGTGACCACTCCTTACCACCCACAAGCGAACGGTCAAACTGAGGTTTCAAACCGGGAAATCAAACGGATACTTGAGAAAACAGTTTCGAACTCAAGAAAGGATTGGTCTTTAAAACTTGATGAGGCTTTGTGGGCATATCGCACTGCTTACAAAGCACCTATTGGGTTGACTCCGTTTCAACTGGTGTATGGGAAGACTTGTCATCTTCCAGTTGAAATGGAGCATAGAGCATTATGGGCTCTTAAGTTCTTGAACTTCGACTCCACTCTAGCTGGAGAGAGAAGGAAAGGTCAACTCCATGAGTTGGAGGAACTAAGGAACAATGCATACCATTCTAATAAGCTGTACAAGGAGAAGACAAAAGCATACCATGATGGGAAGGTCCGCCCCAAAGAGTTTCGTGTTGGCCAGATGGTATTGCTTTTTAATTCAAGGTTGAAGTTGTTTCCGGGTAAATTGAAGTCTAAATGGTCTGGACCATTTGTGGTCAAGGAAGTACGGAATTATGGAGCCATTGTGATAGAGGATCCAAAGTCGCAAGAAAGCTGGACTGTCAATGGTCAAAGACTGAAAGTCTATCATAGCGGTGACATAAACCGTGATGTGTGTGTCCTTTCCTTATCTGGATCAAGCTAATTGAGGTACCGTCGAGCTCTTAACGACGTTAAACAAAGCGCTGGTTGGGAGGCAACCCAACGTTGTTAGTGTGCATTTTAAATTTCTCTGTTGTGTGATTTTTAGCTCTGATTGAAGTTTTAAAATTTTGAAGTTCTGTTTTTTGCAGTTCGCGCCGCGACCTCCTGTTCGCGCCGCGAACTGAATGAATAAATTTGAGTGGTTTCTGTTTTTTGCAGTTCGCGCCGCGACCCCCTGTTCGCGCCGCGAACTGAATGAAAAAATTTTAATTGGTTCTGTTTTATGCAGTTCGCGCCGCGACCCCGTGTTCGCGCCGCGAACTTTGCGTGACAGAAGTCATTTAAAAGCTGTTTAGGTCAATTCATTTTCATTTCAAACTTCTTCATTTCAAACCCCTTTGCCGCGCTTTCACCCCAATCCCCAAATTCCACCTTTTCTCAACGTTTTTCAGTTTTTCACTCTTCCAATCTTCTTCTTTTTGCAAGTGTAGAGACTCTAAAGGTATGTAATCTTCATTTCCTCTTTTCTAATCCCTTTTTGGGTTTTTCAATTTAGGGTTGATTAGAAATCGAATTTCTCTGTGAATACTGTTTGGAATTGCTATGCATGTGTGAATTAGAATAGGATTAGGTTAGGGTTGAGTATTTTGGGGCTGGTCGGATGTGTTTAATCCCTCAATGGTGAAACCCTAGGGAGCTGTGGGGATTTCCTGAAATCGCAGGGTTCGCGCCGCGAACCACCCTTCGCGCCGCGAACTGTGAATTCCAGCAGCCATTTTCCTTTTTGATTGTTGACTAATGCTGTCATATGTGTTTTGTGGTTGTGCTGGTTTTGATTGCAGATGTCTAAGAGGACTAAGACCATGGCACCTCCTCAGGCCCGTGCTCCCCGGAGGTTCATCAGTGAGGAACACGAAGCACGGTTTGAAAGCCTTGTCAAGAGAACCATTCTACCTGAAAGGTTTATCCGCCTGGCTCCAACTGGGGTGTATCACAGAGTGGTTGAGGCTTTCGAACAAAGAAAATGGATGAAGTTATGTGAGCCGGAAGCCGCAATCAACTACGACCTTGTCCGAGAATTCTACGCGAATGCGATGCATCGTGAGGAAGGTACGACCTTCATTTACCAGTCCAGAGTAAGGGGGAAGATTGTTTCATTTGGAAGGGATGACATTAATTCCTATCTAGGCCACCCCTTAACTCTTGGAGAGGGCGAGAGCTGTGAGTACAGTGTCATGGAGGTTGCCAACAGGTGGAATCTGGAAGAAGTCAATACCACCCTATGTCTCCGTGGAAAATCGTATGAAGTGAATGACCAAGGGCATTCGAAATTGTGGAAGAGAGAAAATTTCAATTTGGATGCTAGGGCTTTTTTGGTGCTACTGTTAACCAATATCAGACCAAGAAGCCACACCACCACAATTCCCTTGGATGTCGGTTTTCTTTTGTACTGCATCATGATTGGAAAGACGGTGGATGTCGCAGCCCTCATTTCATGCGAGTTGAGAAAGATTGTGTTAAGCGGAACAAATTTCGGGGGAAAGGCTGGTGTGTTAGCTTATCCAGGACTTATTATGGGATTGTGCCGTAAGGCAAATGTCCACATCCCTGAGGAAGTGCACTTTTCGATCACCAGTGTGATCAGTGACGCTTATTTGAACAGGTTTCTGCAGAACCCGAATGAGAAGACTGATGCATCTGGTACTTCTTCCTCCCGATCCCGAGCCAGATCTCGTTCTCAACCTCAACCTCAGAGTACCCCAGGTTTTGATCAGATGGCTTTTGCCAACTACTGCTGTGAGAACTTTGAGGCCTCCAGGAGGTCTCAATCCTTTCTTTTTGATGCCATGCAGCAGCAGTTCCAGAACACGTTTCTGGCACCAGAGGCCCGCACTTTTCCATCGCAAGCTGACTATGCAGCTTACGCTAATTGGCCTGTGGGCAGGCCAAATTTTATGGGGGTTGCAGGAGGTAGTGCTGACCCAAATGAGGAGATGGAAGATGTTCTCGGAGGTGTAGGTGGTGATGAAGAGGAGGAGGATTGAATTTGTGGAGTTTTGAAGAGAATTGTTTGTTTGAATTTCTTTTGACTAATTCTGTTTTTTGTTTTGGGAATTTTGTAATGTACTTTTTGGTGGCTCTAGTTCACCGTGACTTTATCTTAGCACTTTAATTTTTCTTTAGTATTTTTATAATTGCATGAGTACTTTGTGAAATTTAAGTGTGTTTTTAATCAAATTGGTTTACCAACAGTTCTAGTTAATTGTTCTTACGCTTAAGTCAAGCCTAAAGCAACCAAGAGTTGTTCGCAAAGAAAGAAGCATAGGATACTTCGAGTGGTGATGATAAGAATTAGTGTCGGCATTTCAAGGTACACTTTATCGCTTTCTAGACTTAACATGAGTAGGTTGATGTTGTGTGCAAAGTCCATTTCATAAATTCATTGAAGTATATGTCAGTTTTGAATCAAAATAGGACTTAACCATTTGTGAGGAAACTTTCCATTGTGCACTAAAAAAGCGGGAAACCGAGCATTATTTTGACTCATTCTTATCATGCTAAATCATGCATCAATCTAATGTTGTGTGAAATTTTTGAAAATGATAGAGGCAATTTTTGTGAGAAAAACCACTTGACCAAAAAGCTTAAATCAACGAACCGTGTGAGGAGTAATCCTTAGTTAACCCCCTTTGAGCTTGTTAGGATTCATTTGATTGATCATTGTAAAATCAATTGAAAATTGTGGAATAAATGAATCCTAATTTCTTTCGCATCAGTTGAAACCTCAAACCGAGTTGTTTGCAAAAATTTTGCCTTTTGCTTATGTTTAAGTAGGGAGCATTATTGAATAAATTTGGTTGTGGAATCTAAAGTTGGGGAGAGTAAAGTGTAGAGTTGATTAGGAACTTGGAAAAGTGAGTCTCTATGGAAGGGTAAGAATATGAAGAGAAACAAGAAAAAGAAATCACCCTTGAAACCATAGAGCATGATGTAAAAAAAAAAAAAAAAAAAAAAAAAAAAAAAAAAAAAAATGCTCATGGTTGTGTGAATTTGAAAAGAAAAAGATAGGGACCAAGGAAAAGGAAATTGTGTAGAGTTGAGTCTTTTGGAATGCTCCCTTAGGATAGGCAATTTGGTTGAATTCTCTTAATCTTATCCTTTCTTGTAACCTAAGCCACATTACAACCTTTGAAAGACCTCTTGATTCTCATTTTTCACATAATTTGGTACTTGTTGTGATAACCGCATGATTTGAGTTGTGTTGATTTAATTGCTTGGATGAGTGAAAATAACCTTTTATGTTATTCATCATTATCATGATGTGTGTGTGTAAGCTTGATTCAATTTTGACATATATAGCTTTGAATTCCTTGGAATGATTTTTGCACTTTACCATTTCCCTTATTCATGTTTGTCTAGAATTGAGATAGGTGAATTGAGAAGAGGCCAAACACTTTTGAACCATTTGAAGGTCCTTGATAAATGCTTGTTTAAATCTTTTGTGTCATGATCTTGGTTGTGAGGGTGGAAACTTTTGTTTAGGGACAAACAAAATGCTAAGTTGGGGAGAGTTGTTAGGGACCAATTAGTACTACTTTTTATACCATTTTATTGGTCCCTTTTGCCAAGTTTTGATGTATTTACACACTTTTATTCTCACTATTTTGTACAAATGCAATTAGGTTTAATTTATTTTGTTTTGAATAGTTATTTCACAATTTTTGTTAGTTTTGTAGAATTGTTGGATAAGCAAGACCTTGGGTTCAACATTACAATTTGGAGGAAGCTTGCCAAACAAGGAAGCTGGGGAAGCAACAGTTCGCGCCGCGAACCTCCTTCGCGCCGCGAAGGCTGCGAATCCAGCAAGCTGACCAAGGGTCAAAAGTGCTGCTGTGCAGAAAAAGTAATTGCCATTTTGATGTCTGCCTGAGAAGTGCTTTTCTGCTGCTGATGACAATGTCCAATTAGGGAAATGTCAACCTTTTTGGTAGAGACAAAATAGTTTAACCTAGGGTATTGAGACATTATCCCATTCATTCACACATTGTGCTGTAGAATTTTTGTAAGAGAGAAAACAGAGTTTTTCTTCTAAAAACCTTCTGCTTTGTAACAATGGTGATGAGGAGCTAAACTCCCTTTTGTCAAGATTGGAGGTAGTAGCTATTCTCATCTATTTATCTATTCACTTTGATATATATATGAGATAGAGATTGTTGATGTATTGATAACTGTTTTTGCTTTAAGTTGAAAACCAGATTTGAGTAGTTGTCGAGAGAGATTACTTGAGTTTATACATAAAACAGATTTTCAAGTAGTGAATAAGTTGTAGAGATAGATTTATTCATTACTATACTTTGATATTGAACATTCAAGGTTACTATATTGATAGTTAGGTGGAGAGATCGTCTAAGGATCAATATAGTAACTATCACGATATCATTTAGACATAAATGACTTTGAGAGGATATTTGAACATCATCAATAATCTTGAATCCAATTATTTATCATAGGGAATCATAGATATTTGAAATAGTGAACTCCAATCTTGCCAAGCTTTTATATTTGTCTAAAACCACTTAATAGTTTATGTTAACATTTATTAACAAGATATTTCTCCAAACAAAACAACCCTGTTACTTTCTAAACTTATAACATTTGAATTATCGAACGGCGGTAATATTACCCAATCTCTGTGGATACGATACAAAAATATTTGCCAAAGATATACTCTTTCAACAACATCCCTATCTAAATGAATTTAAAAAATGGAAGTAATTCAAAGGCACGACGAATACGTCAGTTACATTTCAGCATACATCAATATCCAGTCATCACCATACACTCATACTCACAACATACATACATTCATCAAAATTGAAATAATAGTTGAATTAAAATAGAAACAAAAATTAAATTGGCAAGGCATAAACGCGTAACTAAACCCTTATACTATCCATCACCAAGTTATCATCATCATTCATCATCCAACTAACACAAATTCTAACTGATTTTCACTCTCTAATTCATATCAAACCTTCCCCCCATGATAGCACACGGATTGCCACCTTGATTCCCCCTAAAATCAATCAATCTAACAAACTTTTCCCTCTCATTTTTCCCTCATCATCACACTCAATTCACTATAAACTATGCCTCATTATGCTCTCTCTCTCTCTCTCTCTCTCTCTCTCTCTCTCTCTCTCTCTCTCTCTCTCTCTCTCTCTCTCATATGTTCATCATCTAAACTTGAGATAGTTTGAGCTAAGAAACACCCACACACCCAACCGGAGCTAAACTTGCCCTAATTTGCCACCGGAGCACACACACATAAGGAAATGGTAGAAGAAGAGCATAACAAACAAAATTAAGCGTAAACACAGAAAAAGAGTAAAATTCACTTAAGGTTGTTGGTGTCAGAGTTTTAAGCTCCCGCGAGACTCTATCTTTCATTTCCCTTCAATTTTGTACCCATATGTTGTTGTTGTATGTGTAGTTGACCATTACCCTTTGTTAATTGATTCTTCCATGAAGAATGTTTTGAATTTATTGTTTTAGGGTTTTGAATTTGGTGGTTCGATTTGTGATTGTTTGATGTTGTTTGGTTAAACTGAGCTTGGATTTGTGTTTAGAGCGTTATTTTGGATAGGATTCATATGATTTCTTTTTGGATTTGAGCATTTTTGTTGGTTTCTAGGTTTAGATATATGAACACCATTATGGTGTTCATACATAACCACCGTGTGAATCCATTTTCCGGTGAGAGAGAATGTTACAGGTTGTTTATGTGGTGGTTGGAGAGAGGGAATAAGAAAGAGAGAATGGGCTAGGAGAGATAAGAAGAATGAGGTTTTAAGTCCCATACGGTTGACTCCCTCACTTGTATCTCTCTCCAATATCCTCCCTTAGTGACACTTGGCCATACGCGGCCAGCACCTTAACCCTATGATTTGTTGACTTAGTCTCCTTTACTGAGCCTCATGGGTATTTGCCTTGGGTCATATCTTGCGCCTTCTCCAATCCACCCTTTGATTTGAATGCAATCAAATTCTGAGGTTGAGATTAAGTCAACATAGTTGACTCGCTCAGACCTCCCTTGGACTTGTATTTGGGCCTCTGTAGCTAATAGTGCCCCCCTTCATACTTGCCGTGCAGCCAGTGTTTTTTATTTATTTTTATTTCAGTTTTGGGCCTTTGGGTCATGTTTAGGTTTTTTTTCTTACTAATTTCATCGCCCCCATATTTCTATCTTGCACCCCATCCTCTTAATATTTTCTTTTCTCATTTTTATTTATTTTACTAATTATTTTAATTAAATAAATAAATAAATGATAAATAAAATGGATATTTTCAATTTAAAAACTCTTAATTTAATGTCAAGTGGTATTTTCAAAACTCTTTTCTTTTAATCAAATTTTGAATTAACGCAAATCAAACTTCGATCTATATCAGTGTGTTTGTTCAAATCAAAATAAAGTACCTAATCACTTTTGAATATCTTTCCACAAAGGATGAAAAACAAATGGTCTAGTGTATATTATTCTTTTCCTTGATTGTTTTGATACGAGTTATCTAACTCGACCATCCGAGCAATCGTCTTCCGCTTAAAACTCTCAAATTGATTCCTCTTGAACCTCTTTCGTAATTAAGCAAATTTATTTTCATAGTAAATCGGACGAAAAAGGAACGGTCCAATGTCTACTATTCTTTTCCCGGAATACTTGAATACAAGGTGAATAGCTCGCATTCGAGTATTTTTCTTACACTAAAAACACCTAACCATATTTAATCCTTTTACAATTAATTGGGAGAAAAAGGAACGGTCTAGTGTCTACTATTCTTTTCCTCGATTTTTTGGATACGAGTTGTCTAGCTCGACCATTCAAGCATTCGTCATCCACTCAAAAAAAAATTCAACATATCAAACTATTTTATTGCCCTCACGCGATCGCCAACATTTTACAAAAGAACATTGTTTAGTCTGTTCTACCGTAATATAAGCAAACGCTTATAACCTTCGTCTGTGAGCACAAGCAATATTTAATCGCTAGGACGCGATCTAATCATTTTTGTTCAATAAAATCAACCAGCCAATACATAGTTTTCTTTGATGAAATCCGTAGCTTTGAATTTCTTATCGCACCTGAGGATACATAGGAGAAAGATTCGCAATCTTGTCAAGCACCCTAATAAAAACCTTTTTGTGACCGCTTTTCTTTTTCATTTGAACTTTTAATCATTCGACGAAAACAAATAACATAGGCTAATATTTTAATCGCAAATCTAACTAAATGGTTCTCGTTGAGTGCAACGGATGCGAGGGGTGTTAATACCTTCCCCTCGCATAATTGACTCCCGAACCCGGATTTAGTGGTGACGCCCATTTTATTTTTCATTTAAGGGTTTATAGATATTTTTTCTTTCCTCTTAGAATAAATAAAGTTTGGTGGAGGCTTTGTTTAATCATTCTGAGAGCGTGCGATGCGCTTGTGGTCGTATTTTTTGCGATGCGAAAATAAGTCTACTTTAGAAGAGCCATTGATTTTCCTTTTCTTTGAGGCTCATCCTCTTCCAGCTCTATCTCATGACTTCTTAAAGAACTTACAATTTCTTCTAGAATCGTAATGTTCAAATATTTGGACACCTTAAGAGCATTAACCGTAGGAATCAACTTCTTTGGTAAGCTTCTGATGATTTTCTTCATGTGATCTGTAGTAGTGTAGCCTTTGTTTAGAACCTTTAAGTCAGCTACAAGTGTTTGAAATCTTGAGAACATGTCCTCAATAGTTTCATCATCCTCCAATTTAATGGTTTCATACTTTTGAATCAATGTCAGAACCTTGATTTCTTTTACTTGTTTGTTTCCTTCATAGGTCATTCTAAGATAATCAAATATAGACTTTGCAAAGTCTCTATTTGTTATCTTTTCATAATCAGTGTATGAGATAGCATTCAGCAGGATGGTTCTTGACCTGTGATGATTTTTATTGTCTTTCTTTTGTGGGTCTCTCATCTTACTTCTTTCTAACTTAGTATCATTTGTATCCAGGGGATGTGTATAGTCATTGATGACCATATCCCATAATTATGCATCATAACCGAAGAAGAAATTTTTTATTATATCATTCCAATAATCCAACTTGTCTCCATAAATAACTAGAGGTTTAGCATAGTAGTGATCTTTTTCATTGTTGATAGCTACCATAATGTGTTTCAAAAACTGGATCTTTTATTGACACGGTTAAGTGTTTGATGTAAAATAATCAATACCGTAAACGAAGCTCTAACATGGTTAAGTGTTTGATGTAAAATAATCAATACTGTAAACGAAACTCTGATGTCAATTGAAGGTTCAAGACCGTATTGCTAAATTAATTATTAATTAATAATAGTATACATACGTAATTAGCTTCGTATATATCCATTCCATTTTAAAACAAGTATTATTGACAAAAAAAACAAGGAAGTATTTTTATAGATTATTATCATCAGTGTTTTCAATAAACGAAATGAAGTTGTTAACGAATTTTTAAAAAAAAGTACATCAAATAAATTAGAATTAATCTAATTTTAAAATATTTAATATTTTTTTTTATCTCCAACCTACAATAAGCATTTTTTTAATATTGAAATGAAAAGTAATTTAAATGAATACTAAGAACGGATCCAAATCTAATACAAATTGTAAGACGTCAAACAATTAGATCAATGTAAACATCAAATCATTTGATAGGTGGTAATGTCCTTTAATGCATTTAAAAATGAAATATTTTATCACAATCTAAATGATCAATTTTTTGCTTAAAACACTGTACTTTAAAATGCACTCACTTTTAACATCTACAGAAACAAAACTACAATAATGAAGTGTCATACGATTTTGCTTTGAGATTTCATCTACCACAACGGAAGATTCACTGTTCTCAAGGAATGTTTAGCAGAAGGAAGAATGGAGCTCATTCTTTCAAAAGCTCAATAGCATTGAGATGTAGCTCAAACATACAGGTTGTCAGATGACAGATGTCAAACCTAAATGTTGATTTGATATACAAACCGTTTAGTTGATTGAGTCGAGAATGTTGTTGCGCACCATAATGTATAGACAAAAAGGCCATAATCCATCATGGTGTCTGTAGGGTCATTTTAGCATAAAAAAACCTTCGTTATCCTCTTGACTCCAACATAAACTGTGTCCAACTCATAAGAACCCCAAACATCTTAAGCTAATTCATTTCAGACCGAGGTTGAAGAGCATTATCAAAACCACCAGGAACAAACACTGGAAGTTGATTTGAATGTGAATCTCTTCTATACCTTGGCTCTTGGGGTAAGTTTACTGCTATACTATCATGGGCCTCTACTGATCCCAAATTTCTTTCATTTTTCAAACCATCTTTAGCAGCCACACTCAAAAATGGACCACCAAAAAAGATAGACTCTCTTGTATACGTCAGATTCTGTGCATGCTGCCTTGGAGATTTATGTGCAGATGACATCGGTTCCTATGGAGGTATCATTGGTTTCCTTTCAATATTGTTTGTTTCAGTATTTAAATTTGGTATTTCTATTTGCAGTTTTTTCTTACTATTATCCTTTTTATAATGGAGATCTTTGCAAGTTTATGATCTTACCGTTTTCCTTTTTTTGATGTCGATCTTTGCGGTTATGGTCTTACCATCCTCCTTTCATCGATGGAGATCTTTGCAAGTTATTGATCTTACCATCATCCTTTCGATGTCGGCAATCTTTGCAGTGTTGATCTTACCATCATCCTTTCGTCGATGGCGATCTTTGCGGTTTGGTCTTACCATTATCCTTTTGATAATGGATATCTTTTCAAAATTATGGTCTTACCAACGTCCTTTTGTCGATTTTTATCTTTGAAGTTATGGTCTTACCATAGTCCTATTGTCAATGGAGATCTTTGCAAGTTATTGATCTGACTGTCATCCTTGGATAATGGAAATCTTTTCAAGTTTATGATCTTACCGTCGTCCTTTCTTTGATGGTGATCTTTGAGGTTATGATCTTACCATCGTCCTTTCATTGATGGAGATCTTTGCAAGTTTTTGATCTTATCGTCATCCTTTTGATGTCGGCGATCATTATAGTTTTGATCTTACCATCATCCTTTCGTCGATGGAGATCTTTGCAGTTTGGTATTACCATTATCCTTTTAATAATGATGATCTTTTAAATTTTGTGATCTTACTATCATCCTTTCATCAATGGCAACCTTTCCAGTTATGGTCTTACCATCGTTCTTTCATCGCTGGCGACCTTTGCAAGTTGTTGATCTCATCATGATCCTTTTGATATCAGCGATCTTTGTAGTGTTGATCTTTCCATCATCCTTTTGTTGATGGGGATCTTTGCAAGTTGTTGATCATACTATCATCCTTTTGATAATGGCGATCTTTGTAAGTGTATGATCTTACCATCGTTCTTTCGTTGATGGTGATCTTTGCAGTTATGATCTTACCATCGTTATTTTGCGGATGGAGATCTTTATAGTTAGGATCTTATCATCATCCTTTCTTCAATAGAGATCTTTGCAAGTTTTTGATATTACCATATTCATTTCGTCGACGACAATCTTTGTGGTTATGGTATTACCATCGTCCTTTCATCAATGGCAATCTCTATAATTATGATCTTACCATCGTCCTTTTGTCAATGAAAATCTTTGAAATTTGTTGGTCTTACCATCATCCTTTTATCGATGGTGATCTTTGTAGTTATGATCTTAGTATCATCCTTTCATCGACGGTGATATTTACAAGTTTTTAATTTTACCATAGTCCTTTCGTTGGTGGCGATCTTCGCAGTTATGATCTTACCATCATCTTTTCGTCGATGATGGTCTTTGCAAGTTGTTGATCTTACCATCGTCCTTTTGTCCATAGTAATCTTTGCAATTTTATTATCTTACCATTTTCCTTTTCGTCGATGGCGATATTTACAGTCACAATCTTACCATCGTGCTTTTGTCAATGGTGATCTTTGCGGTCATGATCTTACCATCATCCTTTCGTCGATGGTAATTTGTGCAAATTATTGATCTTACCATCATCCTTTTCATGATGGCGGCCTTTAAAGTTATGATCTCATCATTATCCTTTTTTTAATGTCAATCTTTGTGGTTTGATTAGTATTTTCTCGTGGGTTAATGTTGATCTAGTATCCTATCCCAATAATATTGTTTTTTCTTAAATCTCACAACATTCCATCTTTTTAAGATAAAATTTGGGATTTTTTCGTATTTGAATGACTTATACCATGAAGATATGAAAACTTTGGTTATTCAAATTTTCGGGTTCAAGATAATCAAATAGGGGTAGGTGTCATACCTAATTTTGTCATACCATCTATATATTCATCTACATCTCTTGTATTTTTAGGTCTAGGTCAAATTGAGCTTATGATCAAGTAGGCCATAACCTTTTATCTCATCCATTTTTGCATTGTACTGTTGCTCATAGACCATTTGGCAGGGTGGATTTTGATTTCATCCCATTAAAGTTATTGTTTGTATTTGTTATTTTACATAGTCTTTATGATTTTTGCATTGTCTTTATTTGAAGTCTTATGCCGCATTCATGCATACATGTGTTTGCATATTTTTTTGGTCATTTCTTGCTCTTTGTTCAAAACTTAGTGATTTCACACATTATAAATAATTGAGTGATAAGTTTGCTCTGCAAACTTCAACATTCATCAATAGAATTAATAAGGAGAGAGACTTTTTTATTTGAGTTAGAATTGCATATGTGTGAGTTTGAGTACCAAGTTAAAAGTCAATGGTCCATTTATTTTGGTCATATAGCAAAATTGACTTTAAAATAAACATTTACATTAAATAATTATATCATTAGACCACTATAAAGGAAATACAAAAAATTTGAGAATACAAGAATTAAAGCAAAAAAAAGAGGAGCTAAGTTTTTAGTTTTTGGCTCACACACGGATTACCCATTCCCTTCACAATATGCCACTATCATCCTCATGATGGCCAAAGTATCACCTTCATCATCTCATTAACATGAACATCACCGTACACACCATGCATTACATAAACCAAGTGAGTTAGAAGCAAAATTGGAAATAATAAAATAGGAAAAAGCACACAAGCTTGGCAATAACTCATACATACCAAGCATCGTCACACAACAGCATACATCCCTATCTAAATGAATTTAAAAAATGGAAATAATTCAAAAGCACGACGAATACGTCAGTTACATTTCAGTATACATCAATATCCAGTCATCAACATACACTCATACTCACAACATACATACATTCAATAAAATTGAAATAAATGTTGAATTAAAATAGAAACAAAAATTAAATTGGCAAGGCATAAACACGTAACTAAACCCTTATACTATCCATCACCAAGTTATCATCACCATCAAACTAACACAAATTCTAACAGATTTTCACTCTCTAATTCATATCAAACCTTCCCCCCGTGATAGCACGCAGATTGCCACCTTGATTCCCCCTAAAATCAATCAATCTAACAAACTTTTCCCTCTCATTTTTCCCTCATCATCACACTCAATTCACTATAAACTATGCCTCATTATGCTCTCTCTCTCTCTCTCTCTCTCTCTCTCGCTCTCTCTCCCTCCCTCCCTCCCTCCCTCCCTCCCTCCCTCCCTCTCTCTCTCTCTCTCTCCCTCTCTCTCTCTCTCTCTCTCTCTCTCTCTCTCTCTCTCTCTCTCTCTCTCTCTCTCTCTCTCTCTCTCTCTCTCTCTCTCTCTCTCTCTCTCTCTCTCTCTCTCTCTCTCTCTCTCTCTCTCTCATGTTCATCATCTAAACTTGAGATAGTTTGAGCTAAAAAACACTCACACATCCAACCGGAGCTATACTTGCCCTAATTTGCCACAGGAGCACACACATAGAAGGAAATGGTAGAAGAAGAGCATAACAAACAAATTCAAGCATAAACAAAGAAAAAGAGTAAAGCTCACTTAAGGTTGTTGGCGTCAAAGTTTCAAGCTTCTGCGAGACTCTATCTTTCATTTCCCTTCAACTTTGTACCCATATGTTGTTGTTGTATGCACAGTTGACCATTACCCTTTGTTAATTGATTCTTGCATGAAGAATTTTTTGAATTTATTGTTTTAGGGTTTTGAATTTGGTGGTTCGATTTGTGATTGTTTTATGTTGTTTGGTTAAATTGAGCTTGGATTTGTGTTTAGAGCGTTATTTTGGATAGGATTCATATGATTTCTTTTTGGATTTGAGAATTTTTTATGGTTTCTAGGTTTAGATATATGAACACCATTATGGTGTTCATACATAACCACCGTGTGAATCCTTTTTCCGATGAGAGGGAATGTTACAGGTTATTTGTGTGGTGGTTGGAGAGAGAGAATAAGAAAGGGAGAATGGGCTAGGAGAGATAAGAAGAATGAGGTTTTGAGTCCCATACGGTTGACTCCCTCACTTGTATCTCTCTCCAATATCCTCCCTTGGTGACACCTGGCCATACGTGGCCAGCCCCCTGACCCTATGATTTGTTGACTTAGTCTCCTTTACTGAGCCTCATGGGTGTTTGCCTTGGGTCATATCTTGCGCCTTCTCCAATCCACCATTTGATCTGAAGGCAATCAAATCCTGAGGTTGACGTTGAGTCAACATAGTTGACTCCGTTGACTCCCTCAGACCTCCCTTGGACTTGTATTTGGGCCTCTGTTGCTAATAGTGCCCCCTTTCATACTTGCAGTGCAGCCAGTGTTTTTTATTTATTTTCATTTCAGTTTTGGGCCTTTGGGTCATGTTTAGATTTTTTTTACTAATTTCATTGCCCCCATATTTCTATCTTGCACCCCATCCTCTTAATATTTTCTTTTATCATTTTAATTTATTTTACTAATTCTTTTAATTAATTAAATAAATAAATGATAAATAAAATGGATATTTTCAATTAAAAAACTCTTAATTTAACGTCAAGTGGTATTTTCAAAACTCTTTTCTTTCGATCAAATTTCGAATTAACGCAAATCAAACTTCGATCTATTTCAGTGTGTTTGTTCAAATCAAAATGAAGTACCTAATCACTTTTGAATATCTCTCCACAAAGGATGAAAAACAAACGGTCTAGTGTATACTATTCTTTTCCTTGATTGTTTTGATACGAGTTATCTAACTCGACCATCCGAGCAATCGTCATCCGCTTAAAACTCTCAAATTGATTCCTCTTGAACCTCTTTCATAATAAAATCTTAAGCAAACTTATTTTCATAGTAAATCGGACGAAAAAGGAACGGTCCAATGTCTACTATTCTTTTCCCTGAATACTTGAATATGAGGTGAATAGCTCGCATTCGAGTATTTGTCTTACATTAAAAACACCTTAACCATATTTAATCCTTTTGCAATTAATTGGACGAAAAAGGAACGGTCTAGTGTCTACTATTCTTTTCCTCAATTGTTTAGATATGAGTTGTCTAGCTCGACCATTCGAGCATTCGTCATCCACTCAAAAACAAACTTCAAAACATCAAACTATTTTATTGCCCTCGCGCAATCAATATTTTACAAAAGAACATTGTTTAGTTTGTTCTACCACGATATAAGCAAACGCTTATAACCTCCATCTGCGAGCACAAGCAATGTTTAACTGCTAGGACGTGGTCCAAAAATTTGTTCAATAAAATCAACCAACCAATACATAGTTTTCTACAATGAACTCCGTAGCTTTGAATTTCTTATCGCACCTGAGGATACATAGGAGTGAGATCCGCAATCTTGTCAAGCACCCTAATAAAAACCTTTTTGTGACCGCTTTTCTTTTTCTTTTGAACTTTTAATCATTCGAAGAAAACAAATAATATAGGCTAATATTTTAATCGCAGATCTAACTAAATGATCTCGTTGGATGCAACGAATGCGAGGGGTGTTAATACCTTCCCCTCGCATAATTGACTCCCGAACCCGGATTTAGTGGTAACGCCCATTTTATTTTTCATTTAAGGGTTTATAGATATTTTTTCTTTCCTCTTAGAATAAATAAAGTTTGGTGGAGGCTTTGTTTAATCATTCTGAGAGCGTGCGATGCGCTTGTGGTCGTATTTTTTGCGATGCGAAAATAAGTCTACTTTAGAAGAGCCATTGATTTTCCTTTTCTTTGAGGCTCATCCTCTTCCAGCTCTATCTCATGACTTCTTAAAGAACTTACAATTTCTTCTAGAATCGTAATGTTCAAATATTTGGACACCTTAAGAGCATTAACCGTAGGAATCAACTTCTTTGGTAAGCTTCTGATGATTTTCTTCATGTGATCTGTAGTAGTGTAGCCTTTGTTTAGAACCTTTAAGTCAGCTACAAGTGTTTGAAATCTTGAGAACATGTCCTCAATAGTTTCATCATCCTCCAATTTAATGGTTTCATACTTTTGAATCAATGTCAGAACCTTGATTTCTTTTACTTGTTTGTTTCCTTCATAGGTCATTCTAAGATAATCAAATATAGACTTTGCAAAGTCTCTATTTGTTATCTTTTCATAATCAGTGTATGAGATAGCATTCAGCTGGATGGTTCTTGACCTGTGATGATTTTTATTGTCTTTTTTTTGTGGATCTCTCATCTTGCTTCTTTCTAACTTAGCATCATTTGTATCCAATGGATGTGTATAGTCATTAATGACCATATCCCATAATTATGCATCATAACCGAAGAAGAAATTTTTGATTATATCATTCCAGTAATCCAACTTGTCTCCATAAATAACTAGAGATTTAGCATAGTAGATTATATCATTCCAATAATTCAACTTGTCTCCATAAATAACTAGAGATTTAGCATAGTAGTGATCTTTTTCATTGTTGATAGCTACCATAATGTGTTTCAAAAACTGAATCTTTTATTGACACGGTTAAGTGTTTGATGTAAAATAGTCAATACCGTAAACGAAGCTCTGACTTAGTTAAGTGTTTGATGTAAAATAGTCAATACCGTAAACGAAGCTCTGACTTAGTTAAGTGTTTGATGTAAAATAATCAATACCTTCGATTCAATTGAAGGTTCAAGACCATATTACTAAATTAATTATTAATTAATAATAATATACATACGTAATTAGCTTCGTATATATCCATTCCATTTTAAAACAAGTATTATTGAAAGAAAAAAAAAAGGAAGTATTTTTATAGATTATTATCATCAGTGTTTTCAATAAACGAAATGAAGTTGTTAACGAAATATAAAATAAATAAAAAAAAGTAAATCGAAGAAATTAGAATTAATCTAATTTTAAAATATTTAATACATTTTTTTATCTCTGACCTATAATGAGCATTTTTTAATAGTAAAATGAAAAGTAATTTAAATGAATACCACCAATGGATCCAAATCTAAGACAAATTGTAAAACGTCAAACAATTAGATAGATCTCTATGTAAACATCAAATCATTTGATAGGTGGAAATGTCCCTTAATGTATTTAAAAATGAAATATTTTACCTAAATCTAAATGATTAATTTTTTTGCTCAAAACACTGTACTTTAAAATGCACTCACTTTTAACATCTACAGAAACAAAACTACAATAATGAAGTGTCATGCGATTTTGCTTTGAGATTTCATCTACCACAACGGAAGATTCACTGTTCTCAAGGAATGTTTAGCAGAAGGAAGAATGGAGCTCATTCTTTCAAAAGCTCAGTAGCATTGAGATGTAGCTCAAACATACAGGCTGTCAGATGACAGATGTCAAACCTAAATGTTGATTTGATATACAAACCGTTTAGTTGATTGAGTCGAGAATGTTGTTGCGCACCATAATGTATAGACAGAAAGGCCACAATCCATCATGGTGTCTGCAGGATCATTTTAGCATAAAAAAACCTTCGCTATCCTCTTGACCCCAACATAGACTGTGTCCAACTCATAAGAATCTCAAACATCTTAAGCTAATTCATGTCGGACCGAGGTTGAAGAGCATTATCAAAACCACCAGGAACAAACACTGGAAGTTGATTTGAATGTGAATCTCTTCTATACCTTGGCTCTTGGAGTAAGTTTACTGCTATGCTATCATGGGCCTCTACTGATCCCAAATTTCTTTCATTTCTCAAACCATCTTTAGCAGCCACACTCAAAAATGGACCACCAAAAAAGATAGACTCTCCTGTATACGTCAGATTCTGTGCATGCTGCCTTGGAGATTTAGGTGCAGATGACACCGGTTCCTGTGGAGGTATCACTGGTTTCCTTCCAATATTGCTTGTATCAGTATTTAAATTTGGCATTTCTATTTGCAGAGATGGCCTATTTCGAGCTTCTGAAGGCAATGAAGGAACTGAGATATATCTGCCGGCTTCTTGATCCCAAACAACTGATGTCCGTTTCACATCTCTTAGAATGGACGTGCTGGAAGCTGAAAGCAGTAACGGGTCATTACTTGCTCCCTTCAGCATCATTGTTGCATCAAATCCAAGAGATGGATTGGATATTGGGTTCCTGAAGTTTGGCAATGTTGCTTTAGAAGTTAAAGGACGCTCAGGCACCAAACTAGGAACTGAAATACCGGTCCTGAAGCCGCCCAAAGTACGTCCCTGTGGAAGAGGGCTTAGTGTAACTGCCTCTTGAGCATGGCTTGGACTACTGAAACTACTCATACTTTGAGTTCCAGTTTCATACTCGTCACGGCTCCCTTGACTAGGGGCAATCAAATTCCTCACTGGAGACAATCTTAACTTGTTTACTTCCTTATTATTTCCAGTATCTATGCTCATACTACTTCTGATGCTCATGTTTCCACTAGAGCTTAATTCTGCATCGGGTGGACGGTGGCTATCTACAGGTCGCAAAACGGAAGAAGATGCCCTGGCTTTAGCAGCTGCTCTCACTGCCTCTTGAGAATCCAATTTAGCAAGCTTCCAAGCACTAATACGAACAGGCCTTTTTGGCATCTTTTGCCCTCTTTCTGCAAACCCAGCTGCATCTGGATCAACAGTTGATGGCAGCATTCCGGGCTCCAAGTGAGGCACAACTTCATCCTGAAACCAATGTTTAAAGCAAGCTCCATGAACCAAGTCACAAACACTTATTAAGAGCAAATCAACATTTTTTTCTTGTCAAGAAAAGAAAGACAGTCAAATATGTTAACATGTAATGATGCAATTTGCATAATCAGAGGTTCATTAAATATAAGTGTAAAAGTTCAAATTAAATGGATTGACATGAAAAGTAGCTAGTAACCCACATTAATGTGAATTTCTTTCGAAAACATTATTATTCATCCTATCCTGATTTGATTTTCTACATGTGAATTTATATTATTATTATTAGTCAGAATGGAGTGATCCACAATGTAATTGGAATACCCTTTGAATAGATTAAACATTTAAACATCTATAGCAATTTGCTGTAATAAAAGATTTAAACTACATAAGAAAAACTTTTCATGCTTTGATTATTGCCCAAGAGTTCTTCACTAAAGTTTCCTTGCTACAAATCTATGATATAAAAAGTCAACAAAAATCTTTTGGTACTTAATATTGCTGCATAACTTATTTTTAGTCCAAACAATAAATATATGGATGAAAATAAAATCCAAATTAAGTACCTGATAGTCCACAAATACCCTAGGAGGGGTACACCATGCCCCTTTGTACTGCAATCCAAGAGAACTTCCTCCACTCAATCCAGTTGTGGCTGAGCCTGTTGGAGAGTAAAGTATATTTGGCAAATCCCCATCCACAGATGCCCCTGGAGGTGCTTCACTCATGGCTCTCATTGCTACAACATACTCATATGTTGTGATACCCTGATCCAAAAGAAGAAAGGATGGAAGATAAGAGAACCACTCTACGTGAAATGGCTAAATAATTCTAGCTAGAAACTTAAAGCTAATAGTGATATTTAAATCTCAGGGTAGAAGCAAGAAATCTCAAGCATCATTCCAAAAGGCTTTAGTGTGACAGTAACTAACACTGGAATTTTGTTTTAGTAGTATGGATGTCTCTCTTTAATGTTTAAACTTTTTTAACCATGTATACTGTTGCTTCATTAGGAGGATGTTTTAACCTTCTCTGCCTTTGTATTTTAATTTCTTTAAACTAAATAAAGTTCTTCTATCATAACAGAAAAACAATGAAATGAGATTCCCATTCCTAAACGTGGACAGTTAAATTGAGAATCCTTTTTGAAACTTTCCCTAAAAAACTATGTGGTGACCATATTGCTATTTTCTTTTCCAGATAAATGGATTTCAATCAAGGGAAAACAAATTATGAATACAAATTCATTCAGAAAATGATCTATTTCTAGAAAAAAATTTAGGGTTCCAAAATGTGCACCTTAAAATCCACTACATAAAGCTCCCTCAATAAACTAGATTAGACAAGCAGTATAGATTCTATAGAAGCATTCATTAAGGAATGGGGTTGGGGGGAAAATAAGAACAGAAAAACAACCTCAGAATCTCAGCTACTGAATCACTGACCTTCCTGATTAGGATCATGTGGAAAAAGAAAAGCTCACCCAAAGGCACACAAGCCAAGACAGAAACTGCAGTACACACAACCTACAATATTAAACAAGAAACATAAATTTTCGAATATACTTAGTGATGGCCAGCTGCCACATCCAGATTTACTTATATTATAAAACCTAAATAGAAGAGATACCACAACTGCAGCAAACGGGGGACGAGAGAATCCATTTCCAAGTCTATCAATGATTTCAGATTCCATTCCTCTCTTGTTAACAAAGAAACGCACTAAAACAGCAATACCGACTCCAGCTTCAATAACAAGCTGAGTGCGGAAGAATAAGTAGAAATGACATTATTAGCAACAAAACAAAGTATTACTTTTAAATAATTAAAATTAGTGGACCAATATACATACCCATGTAAGACTAAAGGCCATAAGAGAAATAAAAGAATGGTAATTTTTCTGACCCACGCAGTTGTTAAGCCACTGCAGCAATGTGATGTATCAGGTGAAGATCAAAGTTGAAAGAAATGAATAAAATGTTAAACCAGAGTTGAACAACACTCCATGATGTAACCTTTCCCTCATCAAACGAAATCATACCCGACAATGGTGATCAAAGCCATCAACACATTTATCGCAACTTCTACAATGTTTACTGAACTTGCGCACCTACAACATGGGAAACAAATCATACAAACTGAGGGAGAAGCAGAGATTTGAGGTATAAAGCTATTCTCTAAATGTTTATATTCACAACTGAATGCAACCACATATGTTTATAAAATTAGAGTAACCAAAATTGTGTTCCAAATAGTTAGTGGCAGGAATTTCCAAAAATAGACAATGGAATGGCAGCAAAGGGGCTCACAATTCACCAGCATCTCTATCACTCAAAAATCCCTTAGGAGGATATGCCACAAATTATTTAGTATCATCTTTATGATTTGCTCAGCTCCTGACTTAATTTATATCAACAAAACATAGTATTTAAAGAATGAGGAAAAAAATATTTTAATGACTATTCATCCCAAGATTTGTTATTATACTAGTGACATAATTTTATGCTATGCAATTAATAGCAAAACAGGGGTAAAAGAAAAACGATAAAAACAAAAAGAACTAAAACTGAAATATATATTCTGCAACCAAAGTGATAGAAAAGAAAGAACTAAAATTGAAATATATTCTACAAAGTATCAAAGAGTCACAAATCACAACATAATACCTCAGAATTGCACAAAGTGCAGAACAGAGCATCTTCCCCACCGCCCTGCTCATCAGCTGTTTCCTGTTTCCGGCAATCTTCATGAGAAAATAATATGCAGCAAATTCCCCCAATTACATCACATGAGCTTGGTTTATACTGATTTCTCAAATCATCGACCCTGTCAGGATCTTCCACTGAACTTTTCTTGCTCATATTTGTCATAGACCTTTTGGAAGCAGCAGATGACAGGGAGGAATGCTCTCCTGCAGCAACATCACCGCGTTCAGAAGATTGATGCTTGCCCAACAACCCATGGGCAGGGTCGAACGTATTTCCCACTCTAGGGTCAAATTTAGACATAATGCCAGGATCTGCAGGGTTAATTGCAGTACATCTAGCATAGAGAATGAAAACAATGAGTGCCTGCAATGCCACAAGAATGAGACAACATTAGCCATACCTCCTGCGGGTAAGAAAATAATATATACAAAATGAGGTAGAATTACAAAAAAGGCAATTTACATACCACAGGAGAGTAGACACCAATAAAGGTGTATTCCCATATATGACCTCCAACAAACGGTGCAAGGAAAGCATAGAAAGCAATCACCAACAAGCAGAATACAGTGATTGCAACAACCTATTCATGTAAGAGCCAACAATTTTAGAAAAATAAGTTGGCATGCCTGCAACTGATAAAGTACAAGTCACAGAAGTCCATGTGTAATCAGTAATCACAGCACTAAGCATTGCTGAAGAATATGAAAGAATAATAGTAGTTTATTTTCCTGATGTGAGGATCAAATTTATTTTTCCCATTTAAATGGTGCATGGGCCATGTAGCCAATAAAAATTAAATTAGTTATTTTATATATTAGTGTAAATTACAGTTCCCTGCCTGTGTCAGATGCTAAGCTTACTTTTATTTTTATTTTTATTTTTTTAAATATAACACTTCCTTCTTAAGTTAGATTAAAATTTGTTATACTTCTAGTTCATATTAATGTGAACGAACTTCACAGGGGTGAGTTTTCTCTCTATGCATCATCATTAGATTGTTTTAAACCTAATGATTTCAGTTGAGGAACCAAAGCCAATAGCGAAGGTATTCATTATAAAACTTCATTTCATTTTCTAAAGTCTCGTAGGAGAGTTTTAAACTGACAGAAACAGACATCAAGAGCCTCAGAAGCTCAAACATAACTGATAGCTGCTCGTCACCATCCAGAGTTATGTTTATATTTAAATGAAAATGATGTGATGCAGTAGTGTATTTCCATTTCTGAGAGAAGAGTAAGGCAATTTTTAAAATGAATTAAGATCCTCTGCGGTTACTTTAAGAAATGCATAAGATCCTAACCTTTCAAAACTTGTAGTTGTATAACAATATTGTATGTGTCAAATAACTCATCGAGTATCGGAGTACATTATCAGTAGTTATAGTTTAAAAAAGCATCTGCACCCTTTCTCTTATATTTGTGTATGCTTTTTTGTGAGTATTTACCAAAAGTGATTTTGAAAGAACTAGATTTAGCAAAATTCACTTATTTGATTCAAGGAAAATCACTTTTCACACCCTCCACCGCACATCGAAACATGCACTGTATCATATTTGACATCCTAAAACTTGCAGCACATTTTCCTCAAGTACAGCCCCCTCACATGTTACCTTATATCCTCCAAAAAAAAACTCCAATCTACCATAATATAGCAATAGCTCATTTCTATTCTGCATCATCTAACTTATCAACTAACAACACGCTTGCCATTGCCTCTTGTTCGTGGGTCTATTATTTTTGAATCAGGGAGCAGAATATGAGAAATGTAAAGATGTCAAATTCTACCACCCATACTATTTCACTCAGTTCATAACTAGATGAAGACTTGTGCAAGACATAGAAGACAAAAGGGGAACTATTCGATCTATAACTTCTTAACCCAACCCTAAAAAAAACAATTTGCTAGATAGTTATTATTCCAAAAAAAAAGAAAAACTCTTTTTAAGCTTCCAAAATAAACACCTATTTTGAAAATATTTTACCCAAAAAAAAAACAATTTTTAAAACCATGATAAGAAAAGGGGAAAACCTGAATCAAAACAAAATCAAAAAATCTCCAAATCTTGCTACACTGAAAAACTAAAACACTACTCAACTACCACAAATTAGACCTTTCTGAGCCAGCAGCTAAATTACAAGTTCCAATTAAGCCATTACCTGAACTATGCAATGAAAATACACACCACCAAATCGGAATCGAACAAACCCTAACAAAAAAATAGAAGTGCAAAACCAGAAGAATGAAAAGATTAACCTGAAAAGTGTGTGCAGGTAATTGCCAGCCATGTTTTCTGACCATGTTTGAAGCTTAGACGAGTTGAGATTTGTGAAGTGTAACTCACTGAGTCACTACCAAGTAAACGCACTTAGTTGCTATTTCAGCTACAGAATGACAATGGATTAAAGGAAAGGGAAGGAAACAATAAATAATTTAATAAATTAATAAACTAAATAAATAAATAAACAAATAAAGAAAATATACCATAATCCCCAAAATAGAAATTTCTTACACATAATTTATACCGACTTTTTTGTTTTTTCCTCTATTTTTTTAATTGTTTTTTTTTTAAATAATTGAGTTTCATCGTAAGGAATCTTTTAGTGACCAACCCATAGTTGGTTACAATTATTTATCGGATAATATTAACTTGTGTCTATATTAAAAAATTTATAAAATAAAAAGTTTTTATTAAAAAAAATAATAATATCATTAATTATAAAGTTGTAATAAATTTCAGACATGATTTTCAATAAAAAAATTATATTTATCTATTAACTTATGTCTCTGAGGCACAAATTAATATTATCTTTATTTATTATTATTAATTATGATGTGCACCAAACTATTTACAAATGAATGTTTAGTTAATTAGGTTTATAGACTCTTCTAAGAGTTAATTGGTAACTTCAACATAAAATTGTGTATTTATTGCAAGTTTTGTGAAAGGAAAATTCTTTCCCTTTGCTATGCAGTTGCCACGACACTTCTTAAATAAACGTTGTCTAAATAATATTTTTTTCAACAAATTATTTGGATCTATGTAAATTTTTTCTCCAACCAAAATATGAATTGTCATCTATTTTATGACAATTTTAATATAAATTCTCTCTCTCTCTCTATATATATATATATATATATATATATATATATATATATATATATATATATATATATATATATATATATATATATACTCCTCATTATCCTTTTTTTTCTCTTTCTCATTTGTCTTCTATATCTCATTCTTAGATCAACTCATTTTCTTTTCTCTTATAATATTTACCTCACTTCTTTCTCTAATTTTATTTCTCTCAATCTTTTCATTTTTTCTTTTTATAAATCATATTAAGTCTAGTGTGTAGTGATTGATTGCATTTTAGAAAAATATTTATTCAAACAAGATGTTGGACAATATGTCCTGACATGTTGGTTCAACATTGGAGTGTGTCTTGTTTCAGTTTCTTGAAAGATTTGTTTCTATTTGTGAGATATTTGAAGCTCCTCTTAAGATTTATGTCACGAGATGTATTGGGTTAAGAAACGTGTTTTTTAAAAGCAAAAAACAGTTTTTCTTTGTCTTGATTTCGAAGTAAAGATGTCAAAACATTTTAGGACACATCTGAACTGGGTTAGCAACTATTTGTGTTATTTTCTTAAGTGTTACTTATGTAAATTCTAATATTGTTTGTGATGTGACAATTTGTTTACCCTGATGTCGTGATATCGTGTACGACATCCAGGATCTGCTTACCAGAATTTCAATTGGTATCAGAGCAGGCATCATGCTCTATTTTTGGGTGAGATCTAAGAAAGATGTTTTTTGGTACCATGGACAAGGAAGAATGATTTATTGACTTCCAACTATTAGTATTGGAAGGCACGAGGCATTCCTAAAATCTATGGATAGCAAGACCTAGAAAGTTGTCATCAAGGGTTGGGAACATCCTGTCGTGAATGACAAAGAGAAATTGCTGACCTGAAGCCTGAAAAGGATTGGTCTAAGGAAGAAGATGAATTGGCTCTTAGAAACTCTAAAGCCTTGATGCTCTACTCAATAGAGTCGACAAAAACATATTCAGGTTAATAAACACATGTATTGTGGCCAAAGTGTTGGTGTAAGCCCTAGAGGCCAATACTTTTGGTACTTGTATCGAATTATTTATTAAAAATAAAAGGGTTTTTCTTTATTATGTTTGTTTAATAAAGTCCCTAGAATAGATAGTCTGTTTAATGTATCAAGTGTGACTTAATCATGAGATCTCATTAAACATAAGGACAATATTCTTAAAGTATCAGTAGTCGAGCTTTGTTATGAAGTGGGATAACATTAAAGCATTAAGACTATTATGTATATAGACTGATGATCACATCTCATGGATCATGGATAAGGAGTTATCAAGTCTTAAACATAGGTATGAATATTATGAGTAATATTTATACTGAATTGACCCGCTATGAGAATAACATATAAAATGTTATGCAAAGTGTCATAAGTTTTTCTCATGGTGATAGTGGTGTATACCACCCTTTGACCTGAAACCCCTATGAACCCTAGATGTAGAGTCGAGTGCTTTATTGTTGATCAAACGTTGTCCATAACTGGATGACCATAAAGACAGTTGATGGGTACTCCACGAAGCATGTTGAGGGACATGAGTGACCTAGATGGAATTTTCCCATCCTGTGTAACAGGATAAATGTCTACAGGCCCAATATTGAACTGGACAAAGATGGCACGATCTATGCCTTGTGTTCAATATAGACATAAGGTCAAAAGGGTAACTATACACATAAGTATTATCACAAAAGGATTTGTCAAATCACATGACATTTTCGTGTCTTAGGTAGCAGTGATGTGTTGCTAGATATCGCTCATTGTTTATTATGTTAAATACGTGATTTAATATAATTGCTAATGTCGCAAAAACCTACAAGGTCACACACAAAAGGACTGGTTGATGAGAGATAGAGTAAATAAGGAACACCGTAAGGTACGGCGCACTTAAGTGAATTGTAGAACATCGTACGGTACAGTGTACTTAAGTAGAATACGAAATATGGTAAGGTACCACGCACTTAAGTGATTTTGGCATATCATAAGATATGAGCCACATACACTTAAATGGGCTTTTTAGCTTGCAGCCCACATAAGTGGTCCTATAAATAGAACCCTTGTGTAGAAGCATTTGATTAGCTGGAAAATTATGTTTATCTCTCTCTCTCTCTCTCTCTCTCTCTCTCTCTCTCTCTCTCTCTCTCTCTCTCTCTCTCTCTCTCTCTCTCTTTCTTTCTCTCTCTCTCACTCAAAGCCTTCATTCGTAGCAGCTAGCACTGAGAATGAAGGATTCTGTTCGTGTGGACTGAGTAGAGGCATTGTCACCATTCAACGTTCGTGATCACTCCTTCGATCTGCATCAAAGGTTTCAATCATCACAAGAGATAACGATTCTATCACTGATCATGCCCATTCGTGAGGATCACTAAAGGAGAAAAATTTAATTTCCGCTGTGTTTTGGATCGCTATTCTCCTTCAGTGGTATCAGAGCCACTTACGTAACCATGCATCTGATAGTTGTTTATTTTCTGTATTAATACGATTAAAAGACAGAATGAATCAAAGAATAAACGAGAAATTAAATTTGGCATCATGTGTGTACGATTTGGATGATTGATGTTGACTATGCTTCGGAATCCGACGTTAGTATGGTGAAGCAGTGATACATCGATCGTCTATAGGTTACACAATTGAGATCGATCAAGTTATATATATGATATAAGTAATTCTGATGCAAAATACGGTATATATGATATACTGTTTCTCTTTCGTTCATTCAAACACTTAATGGTTGTTTTTCTTTGAGTGATCAATGGTCATTTGCTTCGGAATCCGACGAAAGTATGGTGAATCAATAACGTGTTGATCAATCATACTGAATTAACAATCGAGGTGTGTTTGACGGTATGAAATTGGTGCATTAGGGTTCATGACGGTACAAGGGTTGTGTTGTCAAAGAGTTATGCGATTAGGGTTGTGATTGCGCAAGAGTTGTGCTTTAAAGTATCAAGTGTTGATGCGAAAATCGACGTCGATTTCAAATGAATTGTTCATTAAAATTTTGTGTCGGGGCGCTGCCCCTGTAACCCCACAGACCGTCCGCTGACCGAGCAGCGGAACCCCCGGCTGACTCTGCGTAGTGTGATCGGTCGCTGAAATTTAATTTGATTTATTTAATTAACAGAATTTAAATTAATAATAATAATGTATTTATTATTATTGTCTTGTGGTGATCGATTATGACCTTAGTTTTCCTTTGTTTTGTTTTGAGATTTTAAAATATGACATGCGTGTTGTGTCTCTCTTTTAATCTCTTAATGTAACTTCTTTTCTCATCTCACTCCCTTGTATGTAAAACGAGTTTCTTTTATGTAATGTAATATTATGAAGAAAGAGAAGAATACAATATCAAAGGAGGACAACCTTGAAGATCTTGCTTGGAGAAGCTTAGATCGTTATTATGTTAGCTTAGGTTCTCTCATTGGCTTGGGAGAACAATTGCGCTATGGGCCATAACTGTTTCATTTTATATGTATGTTGATGCATGTGAGAGACAATTTATATGATAAATAAGCCGGTGAGATCAGAATAATTGCAAATTCCCTCAAATTAAATATTAAGTTTATGCTTTCCAAGTTTTAACACTCATCAAGACTAGTATCGAATAATGTAGGTTTCGCCTACGCGATGTGCATATTCCATATTAGTAAGGTGCGATGGGATAATTGTAATATCCAATTGCTAAAACAATGGTTCAAACTTAGCTAAACAAATTATAATAAGATTATATATGTTTAGAAGCAAGAATTGGAAATGATCCATGTGATTGATTGGAATAAGGATTTATTCACCCAACTAAAATATTCGAGAGTTGTATTAGATACAATTGGAAAGAGTTCCTACCTAGATAACCTAGTTTTGTGTAATCCGCCTACGCGGACTTAAATCAAAGTGAAATGTGGATCTCGACCTACTAGAAAATCTTCCAACGGGATTTTCTGAATCAAATGGTGAGGATCATTTATTTTGAGTAAAATAGTGGGAGCATATTTAATTAAAGGCCTAATTAAATATGTTATTGATACTTATATTTTCATTATTTTCATGTAGATTACCATGACAACAAACACCTCTAACAACATTTTATGATCAATCCTTGATAAGGAAAAATTGTCTGGGACAAATTTTCTGGATTGGCACCGAAATCTGAGGATTATCCTCAAACATGATAGAAAGTTGTATGTCTTGGAAAAACTTGTTCCTGAAGAGGAACCTCCTAGTTTTGCACCTAAGGCAGAAAGAGATGCTTATAAGAAGCATGTCGATGATGCCAATGAAACTGCTTGCCTCATGCTAGCTACCATGAACTCAGAGTTGCAAAAGCAACATGAGAACATGGCAGCGTTCAATATGATCGAACACTTGAAAATGCTCTATCAAAAGCAGGCAAGGCATGAAAGGTTTGAAGTTTCAAAAGCCCTTTTTCAAGGAAGGTTTTCTGAGGGAGCCCCTGTAGGTCCTCATGTGCTCTAGATGATTGGGTATATGGAGAACCTTGAGAGGTTGGGTTTTCCCCTCAGAAAGGAACTTGCGACTGATTTGATCTTGCAATCGTTGCCAGATAGATTCAGTCAATTTGTCCTTAATTTCATTATGAATGATATGGACAAATCTCTTCCTGAACTGCTAGCCATGTTAAGAACTTCCGAGCAGAATCTGAAGTCAAAAGGGAAGTCCATTCTAATGATCGGAAATGGAAAGAGACAGAACAAAAGACCCACCAAGTAGGGTGATAAAGGGAAAGGCAAGGAAGTTGTCAAACCCAAACCCATTGCTTCTGCTTTGAAGCCTAGTGGAGGCATAACAAAGGAAGACACTTGCTTCCATTGCGGTAAGACCGGACACTAGAAGAGAAACTGCCCAAAGTACCTGGAAGATAAGAAGAATGGAGTAGAGACTTCAACTTTAGGTATTTTTTTATTGAAATTAATTTATCTACTTCTACATCATGGGTATTAGATACTGGATGCGATTCTCACATTTGTACCAATGTGCATGGGCTAAAAAGGAGTAGAGATTTGGCAAAAGGTGAAGTTGACCTACGAGTTGGCAATGGAGAAAAGGTTGTTGCTTTAACCGTAGGAACTTATGTATTGACTTTACCTAGTGGTTTAATAATTCAGTTAGAGAACTGTTATTATGTACCTGCAATTAGCAGGAATATTATTTCCGTTTCTTGTTTAGACAAGTTTGGTTTTTCATTTATAATAAAGAACAATTGTTTCTCCATTTATTTGAATGATATATCCTATGCTACTGCATAAATGTACAATGGACTATATGTCCTTGATCTTAAAATACCTATTTATAACATTAATACTAAAAGGATTAAACTTGTTCCATCCAAAAATTAATCTTGTTCCATCCAAAAAGCTTGAGAAGACACCATATGAGATATGGAGTGGTAAGAAACCACATATGTCTTACATGAAGATTTGGGGTTGCGAAGTTTATGTGAAACGACAAATTTTAACTAAGCTTGAGCCCAAATCTAACAAATGCTTATTTGTGGGATATCCTAAAGAAACAACAGGGTATTACTTCTACAATCCTTCTGAGGGCAAAGTGTTTGTTGCTCGAACTGGAGTTTTTCTAGTAAAGGATTTTATTTCCAAGGGAATTAGTGGGAGGAAAGTAGAGCTTGAAGAAATTCAAGAATCATAAAAGCATTGATACACCTATGGAGGAATTATAGCAGGAAACACAAGTAGTTGTGGAAGAGCAAACTCCTCAAGTAGAACAAGTCCAGCATAGGTAAAGCAAGATATGTCACCTTAGAGATATGAATATCTCATAACTGATCAAGGTGATGTATTACTCATGGATCAAGATGATCCTGTGACCTACCAAGAGGCCATAACTGGTCCCGAGCCGGAGAAATGGCTAGAAGCCATGAAACTGAAATGGATTCCATGTACACAAACTAGGTTTGGACCTTGGTAGAGCCTCCTGTAGGAGTTAACCCTATAGGATGCAAGTGGGTCTTCAAAAAGAAGACTGACATGGATGGTAAGGTACATACCTATAAGGCAAGACTGATTGCAAAAGGATATAAACAAATTCATGGGGTTGACTATGATGAAACCTTTTCACCAGTTGCAATGCTTAAATCTGTTTGGATTTTACTTGCTATCGCTACATATCATGATTATGAAATATGGCAGATGGATGTCAAAACTGCTTTCCTTAATAGGAATCTTCTTAAGCATGTGTACATGACACTTTCTGAAGGATTTGACATACTAGAAGAAGCCCAAAAGATATGTAAGTTACAACGATTAATCTGTGGATTGAAGCAAGCTTCCAAAAGCTGGAATCTTCGTTTTGATGAAACAGTAAAACAATATGGATTCATCAAGAATGAAGACGAGCCTTGTATCTACAAGAAGGTTAGTGGGAGCATGATCATCTTCCTGGTATTATATTTAGATGACATATTACTCATTGGAAACGATGTCCTTACCCTGCAACAAGTAAAGTCTTGGTTGGGGAAATGCTTTTCTATGAAGGACCTAGGTGAAGCAGCCTATATTTTAGGAATCAGGATCTACAGAGATAGATCATAAAAACTGCTTGGCCTAAGTTAGAGTACATACATAGACAAAGTGTTGAGACACTTTAATATGCATGATTCCAAGAAAGGATTCATACCTATGCAACATGGCACGTGTCTATCAAAAACACAATCCTCTTCAACTAAGGAAGAAAGGGATCGCATGAATAAGATTCCATATGCATCTGCAATAGGATCTATCATGTATGCCATGTTGTGTACTCGACCATATATCTCGTATGCTTTAAGTGCAACGAGTAGGTACCAATTTGATCCCAATGATGCTCATTGGGTAGCTGTCAAGAATATCCATAAGCATTTGAGAAGGACTAATGACTCATTCTTGATATATGGAGGTCAGGAAAAGCTTGTTGTAATTGGATACACCGATGCAAGCTTCTAGACAGATAAGGATGACTTTAGATTGCAATCTGGTTATGTGTTTTGCTTAAACGGTGGCGTTGTGAGCTGGAAAAGTTCAAAGCAAGATACAGTTGTTGATTCTACAACCGAGGCCGAGTATATTGTTGCCTCGAGTGCAGCAAAGGAAGTTGTTTGGATCAAAAAGTTCATTAGTGAACTTGGCATAATTCCTAGCATTGTGGATCCCATTGGTCTCTATTGTGATAACAATGGTGCTATCGCACAAGCTAAGGAGCCTAGATCTCACCAACAATCCAAACACATACTTAGGCATTATCACCTCATTCGAGAGATAATAGATAGAGGAGATGTGAAAATATGCAGAGTACCTACACTTGACAATATTGTTGACCACTGACAAAGCCTCTTGCGCAGCAGAAACATGATGGCCATACTAGATCTATGGGCATTAGGGGTATGCCTGATTGGCTCTAGTGCTAGTGGAAGATTGTTGGTGTAAGCCCTAGAGGTCAATACTTTTGGTACCTATATCGAATTATTTATTAATAATAAAAGGTTTTTTCTTTATTATGTTTGTTGAATAAAGTCCCTAGAATAGATAGTCCATTTAATGTATCAGGTGTGACTTAATCATGAGATCCCATTAAACATAAGGAAATTATTCTTAGAGTATCTGTAGGCGAGCTTTGTTGTGATGTGGGATAACATTAAAGCATTAAGACTATTATGTATATAGACTGATGATCACATCTCATGGATCATGGATAAGGAGTTATCAAGTCTTAGACATAGGTATGAATATTATGAGTAATATTTATACTGGATTGACCCGCTATGAGAATACCATATAAAATGTTATGCAAAGTGTCATAAGTTTTTCTCATGGTGATAGTGGTGTATACCACCCTTCGACCTGAAACCACTATGGAGCTTAGATGTAGAGTCAAGTGCTTTATTATTGATCAAACATTGTCCGTAATTGGATGACCATAAAGAGAGTTGATGGGTAGTCCACGAAGCATGCTGAGGGACATGAGTGACCTAGGTGGAATTTGCCCATCATACGTAACAGGATAAATGTCTACGGGTCCAATATTGAATTGGACAAGGATGACACGGTCTATGCCTTGTGTTCAATATAGACATAAGGGCAAAAGGGTAATTATACACATAAGTATTATCATAAAAGGATTTGTCAGATCACATGACATTTTCATGTCTTGGGTAGCAGTGATGTGTTGCTAGATATCGCTCACCGTTTATTATGTTAAACGTGATTTAATGTAATTGCTAATGTCGCAAAAACCTATAGGGTCACCCACAAAAGGACGAATTGATAAGATATGGAGTAAATAAGGAACACCGTAAGGTACATTGCACTTAAGTGAATTGTAGAACATAAACTTGTTCCATCCAAAAAGCTTGAGAAGACACCATATGAGATATGGAGTGGTAAGAAACCACATATGTCTTACATGAAGATTTGGGGTTGCGAAGTTTATGTGAAACGACAAATTTTAACTAAGCTTGAGCCCAAATCTAACAAATGCTTATTTGTGGGATATCCTAAAGAAACAACAGGGTATTACTTCTACAATCCTTCTGAGGGCAAAGTGTTTGTTGCTCGAACTGGAGTTTTTCTAGTAAAGGATTTTATTTCCAAGGGAATTAGTGGGAGGAAAGTAGAGCTTGAAGAAATTCAAGAATCATAAAAGCATTGATACACCTATGGAGGAATTATAGCAGGAAACACAAGTAGTTGTGGAAGAGCAAACTCCTCAAGTAGAACAAGTCCAGCATAGGTAAAGCAAGATATGTCACCTTAGAGATATGAATATCTCATAACTGATCAAGGTGATGTATTACTCATGGATCAAGATGATCCTGTGACCTACCAAGAGGCCATAACTGGTCCCGAGCCGGAGAAATGGCTAGAAGCCATGAAACTGAAATGGATTCCATGTATACAAACTAGGTTTGGACCTTGGTAGAGCCTCCTGTAGGAGTTAACCCTATAGGATGCAAGTGGGTCTTCAAAAAGAAGACTGACATGGATGGTAAGGTACATACCTATAAGGCAAGACTGATTGCAAAAGGATATAAACAAATTCATGGGGTTGACTATGATGAAACCTTTTCACCAGTTGCAATGCTTAAATCTGTTTGGATTTTACTTGCTATCGCTACATATCATGATTATGAAATATGGCAGATGGATGTCAAAACTGCTTTCCTTAATAGGAATCTTCTTAAGGACGTGTACATGACACTTTCTGAAGGATTTGACATACTAGAAGAAGCCCAAAAGATATGTAAGTTACAACGATTAATCTGTGGATTGAAGCAAGCTTCCAAAAGCTGGAATCTTCATTTTGATGAAACAGTAAAACAATATGGATTCATCAAGAATGAAGACGAGCCTTGTATCTACAAGAAGGTTAGTGGGAGCATGATCATCTTCCTGGTATTATATTTAGATGACATATTACTCATTGGAAACGATGTCCTTACCCTGCAACAAGTAAAGTCTTGGTTGGGGAAATGCTTTTCTATGAAGGACCTAGGTGAAGCAACCTATATTTTAGGAATCAGGATCTACAGAGATAGATCATAAAAACTGCTTGGCCTAAGTTAGAGTACATACATAGACAAAGTGTTGAGACACTTTAATATGCATGATTCCAAGAAAGGATTCATACCTATGCAACATGGCACGTGTCTATCAAAAACACAATCCTCTTCAACTAAGGAAGAAAGGGATCGCATGAATAAGATTCCATATGCATCTGCAATAGGATCTATCATGTATGCCATGTTGTGTACTCGACCATATATCTCGTATGCTTTAAGTGCAACGAGTAGGTACCAATTTGATCCCAATGATGCTCATTGGGTAGCTGTCAAGAATATCCATAAGCATTTGAGAAGGACTAATGACTCATTCTTGATATATGGAGGTCAGGAAAAGCTTGTTGTAATTGGATACACCGATGCAAGCTTCTAGACAGATAAGGATGACTTTAGATTGCAATCTGGTTATGTGTTTTGCTTAAACGGTGGCGTTGTGAGCTGGAAAAGTTCAAAGCAAGATACAGTTGTTGATTCTACAACCGAGGCCGAGTATATTGTTGCCTCGAGTGCAGCAAAGGAAGTTGTTTGGATCAAAAAGTTCATTAGTGAACTTGGCATAATTCCTAGCATTGTGGATCCCATTGGTCTCTATTGTGATAACAATGGTGCTATCGCACAAGCTAAGGAGCCTAGATCTCACCAACAATCCAAACACATACTTAGGCATTATCACCTCATTCGAGAGATAATAGATAGAGGAGATGTGAAAATATGCAGAGTACCTACACTTGACAATATTGTTGACCACTGACAAAGCCTCTTGCGCAGCAGAAACATGATGGCCATACTAGATCTATGGGCATTAGGGGTATGCCTGATTGGCTCTAGTGCTAGTGGAAGATTGTTGGTGTAAGCCCTAGAGGTCAATACTTTTGGTACCTATATCGAATTATTTATTAATAATAAAAGGTTTTTTCTTTATTATGTTTGTTGAATAAAGTCCCTAGAATAGATAGTCCATTTAATGTATCAGGTGTGACTTAATCATGAGATCCCATTAAACATAAGGAAATTATTCTTAGAGTATCTGTAGGCGAGCTTTGTTGTGATGTGGGATAACATTAAAGCATTAAGACTATTATGTATATAGACTGATGATCACATCTCATGGATCATGGATAAGGAGTTATCAAGTCTTAGACATAGGTATGAATATTATGAGTAATATTTATACTGGATTGACCCGCTATGAGAATACCATATAAAATGTTATGCAAAGTGTCATAAGTTTTTCTCATGGTGATAGTGGTGTATACCACCCTTCGACCTGAAACCACTATGGAGCTTAGATGTAGAGTCAAGTGCTTTATTATTGATCAAACATTGTCCGTAATTGGATGACCATAAAGAGAGTTGATGGGTAGTCCACGAAGCATGCTGAGGGACATGAGTGACCTAGGTGGAATTTGCCCATCATACGTAACAGGATAAATGTCTACGGGTCCAATATTGAATTGGACAAGGATGACACGGTCTATGCCTTGTGTTCAATATAGACATAAGGGCAAAAGGGTAATTATACACATAAGTATTATCATAAAAGGATTTGTCAGATCACATGACATTTTCATGTCTTGGGTAGCAGTGATGTGTTGCTAGATATCGCTCACCGTTTATTATGTTAAACGTGATTTAATGTAATTGCTAATGTCGCAAAAACCTATAGGGTCACCCACAAAAGGACGAATTGATAAGATATGGAGTAAATAAGGAACACCGTAAGGTACATTGCACTTAAGTGAATTGTAGAACATAAACTTGTTCCATCCAAAAAGCTTGAGAAGACACCATATGAGATATGGAGTGGTAAGAAACCACATATGTCTTACATGAAGATTTGGGGTTGCGAAGTTTATGTGAAACGACAAATTTTAACTAAGCTTGAGCCCAAATCTAACAAATGCTTATTTGTGGGATATCCTAAAGAAACAACAGGGTATTACTTCTACAATCCTTCTGAGGGCAAAGTGTTTGTTGCTCGAACTGGAGTTTTTCTAGTAAAGGATTTTATTTCCAAGGGAATTAGTGGGAGGAAAGTAGAGCTTGAAGAAATTCAAGAATCATAAAAGCATTGATACACCTATGGAGGAATTATAGCAGGAAACACAAGTAGTTGTGGAAGAGCAAACTCCTCAAGTAGAACAAGTCCAGCATAGGTAAAGCAAGATATGTCACCTTAGAGATATGAATATCTCATAACTGATCAAGGTGATGTATTACTCATGGATAAAGATGATCCTGTGACCTACCAAGAGGCCATAACTGGTCCCGAGCCGGAGAAATGGCTAGAAGCCATGAAACTGAAATGGATTCCATGTACACAAACTAGGTTTGGACCTTGGTAGAGCCTCCTGTAGGAGTTAACCCTATAGGATGCAAGTGGGTCTTCAAAAAGAAGACTGACATGGATGGTAAGGTACATACCTATAAGGCAAGACTGATTGCAAAAGGATATAAACAAATTCATGGGGTTGACTATGATGAAACCTTTTCACCAGTTGCAATGCTTAAATCTGTTTGGATTTTACTTGCTATCGCTACATATCATGATTATGAAATATGGCAGATGGATGTCAAAACTGCTTTCCTTAATAGGAATCTTCTTAAGGATGTGTACATGACACTTTCTGAAGGATTTGACATACTAGAAGAAGCCCAAAAGATATGTAAGTTACAACGATTAATCTGTGGATTGAAGCAAGCTTCCAAAAGCTGGAATCTTCGTTTTGATGAAACAGTAAAACAATATGGATTCATCAAGAATGAAGACGAGCCTTGTATCTACAAGAAGGTTAGTGGGAGCATGATCATCTTCCTGGTATTATATTTAGATGACATATTACTCATTGGAAACGATGTCCTTACCCTGCAACAAGTAAAGTCTTGGTTGGGGAAATGCTTTTCTATGAAGGACCTAGGTGAAGCAGCCTATATTTTAGGAATCAGGATCTACAGAGATAGATCATAAAAACTGCTTGGCCTAAGTTAGAGTACATACATAGACAAAGTGTTGAGACACTTTAATATGCATGATTCCAAGAAAGGATTCATACCTATGCAACATGGCACGTGTCTATCAAAAACACAATCCTCTTCAACTAAGGAAGAAAGGGATCGCATGAATAAGATTCCATATGCATCTGCAATAGGATCTATCATGTATGCCATGTTGTGTACTCGACCATATATCTCGTATGCTTTAAGTGCAACGAGTAGGTACCAATTTGATCCCAATGATGCTCATTGGGTAGCTGTCAAGAATATCCATAAGCATTTGAGAAGGACTAATGACTCATTCTTGATATATGGAGGTCAGGAAAAGCTTGTTGTAATTGGATACACCGATGCAAGCTTCTAGACAGATAAGGATGACTTTAGATTGCAATCTGGTTATGTGTTTTGCTTAAACGGTGGCGTTGTGAGCTGGAAAAGTTCAAAGCAAGATACAGTTGTTGATTCTACAACCGAGGCCGAGTATATTGTTGCCTCGAGTGCAGCAAAGGAAGTTGTTTGGATCAAAAAGTTCATTAGTGAACTTGGCATAATTCCTAGCATTGTGGATCCCATTGGTCTCTATTGTGATAACAATGGTGCTATCGCACAAGCTAAGGAGCCTAGATCTCACCAACAATCCAAACACATACTTAGGCATTATCACCTCATTCGAGAGATAATAGATAGAGGAGATGTGAAAATATGCAGAGTACCTACACTTGACAATATTGTTGACCACTGACAAAGCCTCTTGCGCAGCAGAAACATGATGGCCATACTAGATCTATGGGCATTAGGGGTATGCCTGATTGGCTCTAGTGCTAGTGGAAGATTGTTGGTGTAAGCCCTAGAGGTCAATACTTTTGGTACCTATATCGAATTATTTATTAATAATAAAAGGTTTTTTCTTTATTATGTTTGTTGAATAAAGTCCCTAGAATAGATAGTCCATTTAATGTATCAGGTGTGACTTAATCATGAGATCCCATTAAACATAAGGAAATTATTCTTAGAGTATCTGTAGGCGAGCTTTGTTGTGATGTGGGATAACATTAAAGCATTAAGACTATTATGTATATAGACTGATGATCACATCTCATGGATCATGGATAAGGAGTTATCAAGTCTTAGACATAGGTATGAATATTATGAGTAATATTTATACTGGATTGACCCGCTATGAGAATACCATATAAAATGTTATGCAAAGTGTCATAAGTTTTTCTCATGGTGATAGTGGTGTATACCACCCTTCGACCTGAAACCACTATGGAGCTTAGATGTAGAGTCAAGTGCTTTATTATTGATCAAACATTGTCCGTAATTGGATGACCATAAAGAGAGTTGATGGGTAGTCCACGAAGCATGCTGAGGGACATGAGTGACCTAGGTGGAATTTGCCCATCATACGTAACAGGATAAATGTCTACGGGTCCAATATTGAATTGGACAAGGATGACACGGTCTATGCCTTGTGTTCAATATAGACATAAGGGCAAAAGGGTAATTATACACATAAGTATTATCATAAAAGGATTTGTCAGATCACATGACATTTTCATGTCTTGGGTAGCAGTGATGTGTTGCTAGATATCGCTCACCGTTTATTATGTTAAACGTGATTTAATGTAATTGCTAATGTCGCAAAAACCTATAGGGTCACCCACAAAAGGACGAATTGATAAGATATGGAGTAAATAAGGAACACCGTAAGGTACATTGCACTTAAGTGAATTGTAGAACATCGTAAGGTACAATGTACTTAAGTAGAATACGAAATATGGTAAGGTACCACGCGCTTAAGTGATTTTAGCATACATAAGATATGGGCCACATACACTTAAGTGGGTTTTTTAGCTTGCAGCCAACACAAGTGGTTCTATAAATAGAACCCTTGTGCAAAAGCATTTGATTAGCTGAAAATTTTCATTTCTCTCTCTCTCACTCAAAGCCTTCATTCGTAGCAGCTAGCACTGAGACTTAAGGATTCCGTTCGTGTGGGCTGAGTAGAGGCGTTGTCACCATTCAACATTCGTGATCACTCCTTCGATCTGCATCAAGGGTTTCAATTTCCATACGAGGTAACGATTCTATCACTGATTATGCGCATTCGTAAGGATCACTTAAGGAGAAAATTTTAATTTCCGCTGCATTTTGGATTGCTATTCTCCTTCACAGAGATGCATGGGAAATACTCATAACTACTCATGACGGCACATCTAAAGTGAATATGTCTAGACTTCAGGTCCTCACTACCATATTTGAGAATCTAAAGATGAAAGATGATGAGAATATTCATGATTTTCGCAGGAATATTCTTGAAATAGCAAATTCATCTAGTGCCTTAGGAGAAAATATGTTAGAAGAAAAGCTGGTTAGAAAAATTCCTAGGTCCCTACCTAAGAAATTTGACATGAAGGTCAGAACCATTGAAGAAGCTCAAGACATCAGCAACATGAGAGTAGATGAACTTGTTGGGTCACTCCAAACTTTTCAATTGGGTATTAGCGACAAATCTGAAAAGAAGAAGAAGTGCATAGCTTTTGTACCCAACACTGGAGATGATGAGGATCAATGTGACTTGGATATTGATGAAGGAATGACTAATGTTATTGTACTGCTTGAAAGACAACTCAAAAAGGTGACAAAGAGAATAGATAGGAGACCTAATATCAAAAACATCTCATCCGACATCAGGAATAACAATGACTTTCAAAAAAGAACAAGAATAGAAGAAAAATTCAATCAAGATAAAGGCATTCAATGTCATGGGTGTGGAGGATTTGGATACATTAGAGCATAATGCCCTACATATCTCAAGAAACAAAAAAGGTTTGTTTCTTGGTCTGATGATGATAACTCTGAAAGTGAACCTGAGGATGAAGCTGCAAAACATGTAACTACTTTAACTGAAAAATATGAATCCGATGAAGATTTCTTTGATGAAGAAGCATCCTATGAGGAAATGGTTGCCTCCTACAGAGAACTGTGCATCATAAGTGAAGAAGTTTGTTAGCTAGGAGAAAAACAGAAGAAAATTATATCTTAGTTGCAGGCTGAAAAACAAAAATATATATCTATCATCTCTGATCTTAAAGATGAGGTGATGTTGTTGACTTCCAAATTTGATAACATGACAAAGTATGTAAGAATGTTGAACAAGGGTTCTGATGTGTTAGATGAAGTTCTACAAGTTGGAAAAGTGGTTGGAGATCTGAGGGGGATAGGCTTTAATTGTTAATCGTTGGACAAACAAGGAGAAAACCTTATGACAAACTTTGTTCTTCCTAAAAAGGAGTTTGGGTCTGTAATGTCTAATCATCTGACTCAACATCGTGCCAAACATCATTACACAAACTTGAGGCAAGTTATTGTGTTGGAGATGTCATTACTATGGAAATTTTTGTCATATAAAGCCTTTCTATGGCTATTTCGGGTATCTGACACAACACATGGCTAATCAAGTGGTTCTATGAGAGGAGAAGGAAACTTTTTGGCGAGCAGAAAACAGAGCACGGAGAATTGTCATACAATCGAGAATTGGAGAGATCAAGGAATTCGGAGAGCGAAAGATTTTCATGAGCAGAAGCAATTGAAGATTCAAGTCATCCAATTACTTATAATGACTAATTTTTATCTTGAATCTGTTTTGAACAATATGAGTAACTAAACCCCTCAATGCTAGAGGGTGTCCCTAATTTATATTTGTAATGACTTTGAGTTTGCGATTGCATTGACAATATTGTTTTCCATAATTACGGTAATCTTTTGATGTATGTAATGCTTTATCTTTCGGAACAATTGAGATTGATGTATGATTATCGATTACGCTTGAACGCCATTGATGAGGTTTTTATAAGATTACTCTGCAGTAGATATCACCTAGGACCAGGGATACCCTGTATGAACCAGATAATTCTTAATATAATAAGGCTTAATTTCATCGGTAATTTTCTATGGACATGGAGATTATGGTTGAATGATTAAAGGTTTTCTCACCAAGGCCTTGGGAGAAAGTACCCTTGAGAACTGGTAGTAGTTAATTGATATTTGTTGATGTAATAGTGACTCAGAGTTGTTGCAAGGATAAGTTATACACATTCTCTGACATGTTCCTTTTTCCTTGAAACCCTTATTTTTACAGTATTATTTATTTTAGTTGCCCTTATTTTTATAAGATTGAATCTAAAACCCCAATACTAGTTTTTGTTTAATTAAACAATTATTTGAACTTGATATTAACACATAGTCCTTGAGATCGACATTCGGGTAATTTCCCTTTTATTACTACAAAAGGCAAAATAGTACACTTGCTATTTTTTCTATCAAGTTTTTTGCACCGTTGTCGGGGACTGCCAAAATATAGAGTTTAATTTTAGTTCAATTAAAATTATGTTGCTCTACAATAAAATTATTTTTCTATTTATATAATTTCATTCACTAATCTATCTAATTTGTATATGCGAGGAGATCCCTCAGCTGGATTTCTTTTTGACGTAGAAATCGAGAGAACCCTTCACTAGAGACTCAAAAACGCTAGATTGAATTCCAAAGAAGAAGTTCCCTCGGTTCACTCAGATTCAGAAACAGAAACTATGGCGGAAGTTCCTCCAATTCCACCTCCACCTCCGAAAAGATTCCTTGGTGATTATGGAGGTGCAAATGCATCAAGTGGTAGATTAACAATTGTCAATCAACCGGTGAATGTGACTAATTTTTAACTGCATCCTAGCGTAATCAATCAACTTGAAAGAAAACCTTTCACTGGAAAGTTAAATGAAGATACAAACAAGCACTTGCAGAGATTTCAGACAATGAGTACTACTTTGAAAATTGATGGTCATACTGATGAAGCAAAGAAGTTAAGAATGTTCTTGTTCACTTTAGCTGAAAAGGCGGAAGAGTGGTTCTAGTCTCTCCCAGACGGCAGTATTACATCATGGGAAGAGATGGAAATGACTTTCTTAAATGAGTATTTTCCAGCATCAGTATTTCTGAGAAAAAGGTATGAAATCTTAAACTTCAAACAGAAGGAGGATGAGTCTTTGGGAGATGCCTACAAAAGATTCAAAAGGGTCCTGGTAGCTTGCCCAACTCATAATATGGATCATATTGAACAAATGCAGATGTTTGTTAATGGGCTCAAAATAAAGACAAAATAGTTGATTGATACAGCAGCTGGTGACTTAATAAATTTCTCAACAGCCATCGATATTAAAAAGATCATTGAAGCGATAGGTGCAAATGAGCATCTGGAATTGTATGATAGGTGTATGAGCAAACCTGAGGGAGTTATTGATCTGAAGCTGGAAACTAATAAAATTCGTTTGGAAGATATAGTAGCCGCTGAAGTAGAAAAGAAGTTGAAAGCTATGAATATAAGTACTCAACAGGTAGCTCAAGTTCAACTTGCTCAGACCATCACTTGTGAAATTTCTAATGGACCTCACCACATGGTGTATTGCTTTACAACCCCTCAACAAATTGAAGAGATAAAAATTTTGAAGCAGAATAATCCCTACTCCAACACTTACAATCCAGGGTGGAAGAATCATCCAAACTTCTCCTGGAAAGATCGGAGAGGGAATGTTCCACAACAGGGTCAAAGTCAATATCAGACTCAATATCAACAACAACAACAAGCTCCAAAGAAAGTAGACTGGGAGATTGCCATTGAAAAAATGGCCGCTCACAATATTCAGTTCCAAGAGGAGACTAGAAACAATAAAAAAACACCATTGCCTCTATAAAAAATCTTGAAGTTCAGATGGGTCAGATAGCACAACAGTTGGCCTTAAATTCTCAAGCTCCAGGTACCTTGCTTAGTGGTACAGTGACAAATCCTCGTGAGCATAATAATGTTAACATTGTGGTGACTAGAAGTGGTAAGTCTATTGAAAAACCGGAAGAAAACAGTGCAGAAAAAGATGGGTTGTTGGAAGTCGATTTAGAAATCAAAGGAACGAAGAAAACGAAGGAGGATGTTGTGATAATTCCTATAAAGGAGAAAGAAAAATCTGTCAAACAAACTATCAAACTTCCTTATCCTCCGAGACAAAAGAAGAAAGACCAACATGAAAAGAAATTTGAGAAGTTTTTGGAGATGTTTAAGAAACTTGAGATAAACATTCTAGTTTCTGAAGCTCTGGAGCAGATGCCAATATATGCCAAATTCATGAAAGACATCATCTCCAAAAAGCGCTCCATAAATATAGACCCAATCGTCCTCACTAAAACCTGCAGTGTTATTCTCCAAGGTATGAAAATTCCTGTGAAAAAGAAAGATAGAGGTTCTGTTACTATTCTTTGCACTATTGGTGATCAAATATTGAAGAAGATTCTGATTGATTTGGGAGCTAGTGTGAGTTTGATGTCGCTGTCCATTTATAAAAATTTGGGCCATGGCAGCATTCAAGACACTAGGATGACTCTTCAGTTTGTTGATCACTCAGTTAGGCGACCTTATGGAATTGTGGAAAATGTTCTGGTAAAGATAGATAAATTTGTGTTTTCAGTTGAATTTGTCATTCTTGAGATGCCTGAAGATGAGGACATTCCTCTCATATTGGGTAGATCCTTTTTAGAAACAGGATGATGTATGATAGACATAGAGGATAGAACAATAACCCTTATAGTCTATGATGAAGAATTGAAAATTGATGTTCGGAACACCATGCAATACAAAGATGATGTTGGCATGAGTCACACTGTAGAGGTAATAAATCAAGTGATTGCTCAAGGAATTGAAATGAAAATACCTCAGTTACCTTTGGAACATTTTCTGAGTTTGTCAATTTTTGAAAGTGATGAAGATGAGAAAGAGTCAAAAGTGCTAGTCATGATGGAAGCACAACCTCAGTGGATCAAATCTAAACCACACCGGTGGGAAGATTTAAGACCACCCCAATCATCAGAAAATACCCAAGAGCCTAAACAGGGGACAAATTTGAAATAACTACTTGAGAATCTAAAATATGTGTTTCTAGATGCTGAAAAGAAGTGCATTGCCATTATCAATTTTGGTCTAAAAAGTTTTTAAGAAGAAGAACTCATCCAAGTACTCAAGAAATACAAGAGTGTTATTGGATGGGCAATTGAGGATTTAAAAGTTATTAACCCAATAGTTTGCATGTACAAGATTCTGATGGAAGATGATCATAAGTCGGTAGTTTAACCATAACGAAGACTTAATCCGGCTATGAAAGAAGTGGTGTGCAAAGAGGTGGTGAAGTTGTTGGATGCGGGGCTGATTTACCCCATATCCGATAGCTCATGGGTTAGTCTAGTACATGTGGTACCGAAAAAGGGGGGAACTACTGTGATAAAAAATGAGAAAAATGAGTTGATTCCAATAAGAACTATTATAGGTTGGAGAGTGTGCATTGATTATAGAAGGTTGAATATTGCAACAAGAAAGGACCACTTCCCTTTTCCATTCATTGATCAAATGTTGGAAAGGTTGGTCGATCATGATTACTATTGTTTTCTTGACGGATACTCAGGGTACAATTAGATTGCAGTGGCCCCTGAATATTAAGAGAATACCGCTTTCACATGTCCTTATGGTATTTTCGTATACAGGAGAATTCCATTTGGGTTATGCAACACACTTGCCACATTTTAGAGGTGTATGACATCCATATTCGATGACATGCTTGAAAAACATACGGAAGTGTTTATGGATGACTTTTCAGTTTTCGCTTTTTCTTTTGATAAATGTTTGACTAACTTGCCTCTTGTGCTAGAAAGATGCCGGTAAACAAATTTGATCCTAAATTGGGAGAAATGCCATTTTATGGTACGAGTAGGTATAGTCTTGGGACACAAAATTTCCAACAAAGGCATAGAAGTGGACAAAGAAAAAGTGGAGGTAATAGCTACTTTACCACCACCGATGAATGAAAAAGGTATAAGAAGCTTCTTGGGACATGCGGGTTTTTACCGCAGGTTCATCAGAGACTTTTCGAAGATCACCAAACCTTTGACGAGCTTGCTTGTGAAAGACACACCTTTTCTTTTTGATAAAAAGTGCAATGAAGCTTTTGAAATCTTGAATATGAAGTTGGTGTCTGCTCCTATAGTGGCTTCCCCTGATTGGTCTCTCCCTTTTGAGATCATGTGTGATGCAAGTGATACTACAGTAGGGGGCGAAGAAAGGAAAACCTCTTGCATGTGATTTATTATGCAAGTCACGTATTGAATCCTGCCCAAATGAATTATGCAACCACTGAAAAAGAGTTGCTTTTAGTTGTATATGCTTTTGAAAAATTCAGTTCTTACCTGTTAGGATCGAAGGTAATTGTTTATACTGACCATGCTGCTTTGAAATATCTTTTTGCTAAACAGGAATCTAAACCAAGGCTGTTGAGATGGATTCTACTTTTGCAAGAGTTTGATCTAGAAATCAGAGACAAAAAGGGGTGTTAAAGTATTGTTGTTGATCACTTATCTCAGATGTCCCTAATAGAAGAAACATAATAGAAATGCCCGATCAAAGATGAGTTCGTCAACGAACGAATCCTAGTTGTTACGGGTGTTCCATGGTTCGCAGATTATGTGAATTATTTAGTAGGTGGAATAATACCTGACGATTTTGATTCTAACAAAAAGAAAAAGTTTTTGCATGATTGCAGGTTTTATTTGTGGGATGATCTGTTCTTGTATAAAAAAGGAATAAACGGGATGGTTCAAAGGTGTGTCCGGAGGAAGAACAAAGGAGCATCCTCAAAGCATGTCATGACTCAGAATATGGAGGACATTTTAGTAGCGATAGAACAACAGCAAAAGTCCTCCAGTTTGGGTTGTACTGGCATATACTATTCAAGGATGCTCAAAGTATAGTGAAGAAATGTGACAGATGTCAGAGGACGAGTAATATTTCAAAGAGAAATCAGATGCCTCAAAATGTCGTGTTGGAGGTATAATTGTTTGATGTACGGGGAGTAGACTTCATGGGACCATTTCCACCTTCATTTGGAAAACATTACATTTTGGTCATTGTTGATTATGTGTCAAAGTGGGTAGAAGTTGTAGCATTACCCATAAATGATGCTAAAGTGGTGGTCAATTTCCTCAAAAACTACATTTTCTCTAGGTTTGGAGTGCCAAGAGCATTAATCAGTGACGAAAGTACTCATTTTCTAAACAAGTTGATGGAGAATCTGTTGAGGAAATACAACGTGAATCACAAGATTTCCACACCGTATCATCCTCAGACAAGTGGGCAGGTTGAAGTATCTAATTGACAGATAAAGTAAATTCTTAAAAATACTGTCAGTGCTTCTCGAAAGGATTGGTCAATAAAGTTGGAGGATGCATTGTGGGCGTACAGAACAACATTCAAAACCCCAATAGGTATATCCCCTTATCAATTTGTTTACGGTAAAGCATGTCATTTACCGCTCGAACTAGAGCACAAAGCATTTTGGGCCTCCAAATTCCTGAATTGTGATCTTTCAAAAGCCGGTGAATCCCAGATTCTTTAACTACATGAGCCAGAAGAGTTTAGAAATCTGGCATATGAAAATGCCAAAATATACAAAGAGAAAATGAAAAAATGGCATGACGAAAGAATTCAGAAGAAAGAATTTTGGGAGGGACAGTTGGCTTTGTTGTTTAATTTCAGGTTGAAGTTGTTCCCAGGAAAGTTGAGGTCAAGATGGTTTGGACCTTTTGTCATTCATAAAGTATTCCCGCATGGAGCAACTGAGCTCGAAAATCCAGTGAACATGGACACTTTTGAGGTGAATGGACAAAGATTAAAACCATACTACCAAGGACAAGAGAGTGGTCTGGTAGATGATGTTCGTCTTATAGGATAAGATGGACGACCGTCGAGCCATGCAATGTTAAACGGAGCGCTTCGTGGGAGGTAACCCACGCGTTTTTATTTATAATTCTTGTAATTGTTTGGTATTTTAGGTTGTTCAGGTTTGCACAGTGCCTTGCATAAAAGGGCGAAGGCACTCACGTTAATGCGGAAGTTGTACCGGGAGGACATACCAAATTTTAATAAAAGAGAGAAGAAGAAAAAATTTGAAGCCCAACCAGCCACCTGACACGGCCGCCCGTGTCAGTGCCATAAAGCAAACTTGAAAAAGGGGAGTAATAGCAGCCTGACACGACCGACCGTGGTGCTTGACACGGCCCGTGTCAGGAGCGCTAAAGGAAAGAGTAAAAATTCACATATGCAGAAGCCTGGTCAAAAATTAGACTTACAACAGCCTGACGCAGCCCGTGTCAGGCCTGCGAATTTGAAATTAGGAAAATTGTTTAGATACTCGTGTGGACCCCACCCCTCATTAAAGCCAAATAACCACTCATTACACCCACTTAACATATTCCAAAATCTGATTTTCACATATTCTCCACTCATTATCTCTCACAAACCTCATCTTCTTCACCACATCTCTCTCAAAAACCAAAACTTCCATTAAAACCTCCCAAAAAAGTTTCTACCTTTACCACCATATCAACCCTAAATAAAAAACTCCCTTCACAAAACCTTCACCATTTTTCGTCCTCATCACATCCACGGTGTCCGTTTTTTTTTTTAATTTCAATTTCGAATTTCTCTAATTTTTTGTAGGTACGAAAATGCCCGCGAAGAGGATTGTTCAAGGTAAGCAACAAATGGTTGAGACCTCAAGGCCACGGAAAAGGAGTAGCCGAAATCCGAACCTACACAACATTGTCTTCGATAATCCGGAGCAAGAACGACGGTATTCCATTCACAGAAAGCAGAAATTAACCCCCACTAGGTACATGTGTGAAAAACCCTTCATGACTTAGAATTAAAGATAGGGGTGTACGCGGGTTGGATTGGACCGGGTTTGGCCTAACATGTTACCCAACCCGTTCAAACTTCAATGGGTTGGGTTAGTCGTTCAACCCGCTATTTCATTGTTAAAACCGACCCGAATCGACCCGTTCATTAATGGGTTGAGTTGGGTTGGGTTCGCGGGTTATGTTTCAAATAAAAAATATATTTTTTATGATTCTTTTTGTTGGTTATAAAAAAATGTAACACAACTCAATACAATCATACCCATCTATAACACTCAAGTTTAATGAAACACATCATATAATATCTAATAAATTTTATCAACATGACATAACACTTTATAATAGTATAAAATTCAACAAGACACACTATTTTCATAAAATACATAAGTTGGAAATGATACAAAAGAAAATAAGAAGCAACATTTAATCTTAGAAATACGTAAAACTCATTTGTCTAGTAGTATTATTAGTGGAGAATACTTTTTTTTAGAAAAATTATGGTTATTAGTGAGATATTAACTTTATATTTATATTTAAAATGATAATAAAAATAATAAGAAATTACTAAAGCCACATCAGTGGGTTGGGTCAACGGGTCCGCGGGTTACAAAACTCAAACCCGATACCTGAACCAAAATTATACGGGTTGTTATGGGTTGGGTTAGGTATACCCGTAAATGAATGGGTTCAGGTAATTTATGGATTGGGATGGTTTGGGTCAGCGGGTTCATGGGTCGACCTGCACCCATCAACACCCCTACTTAAAGATTGAAATTTATAGGATGTTCCATGTGTTGGGTATGTAGGAATTCATGAGTCTCGAGGCGCCTACTTATGAACGCATCACGGTTGAAATTTTTAGTACACTTGAGTTCCAACTGGAAAAATGGTGGATTGACACAACGAGGTACTATTATGGTACTCTCTGATTCTGTATTTTTAATAATTATCATGAGTTATATGTCAAGGAGTTGGCTAGTATCCTCCGGATCCCACTGTACGGACCTGGTGCGGTCCCTAAAGGGTTTGCTCCACACGATTTTTGGACTGCTATTATAGGGAGGACTGATTACACCTCCAAAGGTGCAAACGCCTCTGGCATCCAGAACCATTGCTTCCGCTATGCCCAAAAAGGTCTGGCGTATACTCTGTTTGGATAGGGTGATAGTATGGGCGTGGCAACTCATATGGAGTTATTTTTCATGTACTATATGGAACAGAATTAGTCCATCAATGTTGTTGCCTTTGCAGCTGATTATTTAGGGAGAGTTGGCCGGGAAGACTCCAGTGGTATTTCAGTTGGGGGCATGATTACCCAAATTGCTAAACATTTTGGTTATCATGCGGTTTTGCTTGAGGAGACCCATGTGGCAGGTATGATAAAAATCGATATGTCATCCCTCATTCAACAATGTATGATTTCTATTGCTCATGATTACTACTATGTGATGATCCGTAAAAGGTTTATCATTGCACTACCTAATCCTGACAGAGTAAGTATTGTTGATTGTACTAATTGGTTGTATGTGAGTGTTGACCCTGATGCAGAGGAAGGCTACGATGCTGAAAATGTGGTTGTAGGTGAACCAATGAATGAAGATGATCAGCATCAGGAGCCGTTTAAACCCTCTTCCCAAGATCCAACCCAACAGGGTTCCAGGTCATGGTCCATGAATCACGACCAGTGAGCATGAGTACAAGCCGAGCTCGGTGACCTTACAAATAAGCAATCAAGACAAGGGATCGAGCAGGCTCGATAAGGGGAGGTTTTGGATGAGATGAACCTGATGATGTGATAGTTGATGTTGCACTTTCCGCCCCAGCCTCCTCAGTAGGGAACTATGAGTCACCCTCATCTATCTTGTTCTAAACATTTAGGCCAATGTTCAGTTCAAGCGTGGAGGAGGTTTAAGTATGCTTTTGGTTTTTATGTTTTTTTTTGTTATTTCCCTTTTGTGTACTGTTTCATATTAGTTTGTCTGTACTGTTGGGTGTCATTTGTTGCAGGTATTTCAGGTTCTTGGTGTTGTTATTGGTTAGGTGATGACCATTAGTGGTAATGGATGAAAGGATCACTCCACTTACGGCTGCTTATTGTTTAATGATCTTCCCAAAAAGTTGATATTGCTGAAGAAAAGGATCGGATGCAATTATCTCAAGCTCGACTAACATAGGATCCATGTGCATCCCGAGCTGAGTAAGAAGTCGCGCCACACTAGAGGTACAATGGATTCTGTCAAGATTTACCTAACATGGTAAGTGCATAAAAGCCAAACACATTTGTCATCATGAGCGATATTCAGGTATGTCTTTATCACTATGAGTTTGCATAAGCTCTTTTGAATATCACTACATGTATACACACACTAATGCACTTTGAGTAATAGCCCTGAGCCTTTCTAGCCATCCCTTTAATATTATCCCTTGTTAACCCCGTTTGAGCCAATATCCTTTGTTTGTATATATCACCACATGAATGTAACCCACGTCCCAAACACTTCCATACCATGTTCAGAGAAAATGTTATGTTCTTTAAGTTGTGTTCAATTCTAAGTTTGGGGTAGCCCCATAAGTATCTGAAAGCAATGGGTGCAAAAAAAAGATTAAGAAAAACGACCATAAAAAAAAGGAAACAAAAGAAAAGAGAAATTTGATGGAACGAGGAAAAACACTCACCGAATGAGAAATACTCAGTTAGGTATAGAAAAAAAAGATTAAAAAAAAGAACTGAGTAATGGAACTGAAAAAGAAAAAGAAATGGAAATGATATGTTAGAACAAACACAGTGAAAAGAATAATGGCATTGACTCTGAATCCAAAACCATTTGTTTTTCTTTTTGTTTGTATTTACCCCACCGTAACCTAAGCCTTGTTACAACCCAAAAGACCTCAAAAAGTGTGTTTAGAACATTACTTGAGGAGAAGCAAAAAGCTAAGTTTGGGGTTGTGATTGATCACCATTTTTACTGTATTTTCATCACTTAATAGACAAGAAGCCAAGCATTCTGGAATACCATGTTTGCATTATGTTACCTTTCAAGTCAGTTTTTATTTCTGTAAGTTAATTAAGCGTTTTATAAATTTTTAGTTTTATTTCGCATTTTCAGGATTTTATGCTTTGGTTGTCCATTTTGATCCTCTTCAGGTCTAAGTAGAAGACCCAAATGACTAAGTGCAAGAAAGTCGAGAATTCCAGCGTTTGAGGAAAGAAATTACAAAGTTATAAGAAGCCTGACACGGCCACCCGTGTCACCTGACATGTGTCGTGTCAAGCTGAGGGCCTAAACAAGCTGCAGGAGAAGGAAGACATGGGCGTGACACGACCACACGTGTCAGCTGACACATGCCGTGTCAGCCCACCTGAGATGAAAGCATAAGATGATGGCCAAGGCAGTGGCGTCACACGGCCACCCGTGTTAGCCCAGGCTAATTATTTCAGTTTTTAGGCTTTTGTCAAGATTTGAGCAGCAAGGGCATTCTGGGGATTTCCATCCAATGCTAAAGGATTTTCACTATTTTAGAAGAGTTTCTACGAGAGGAGAAGGACACTTTTTGGCGAGGAGAAAACAGAGCACGAAGAATTGTCATATGATCGAGAATTGGAGAGATCAAGGAATTCGGAGAGCAGAAGATTTTCATGAGCGGAAGCAATTGAAGATCCAAGTCATCCAATTACTTGTAATGTCTAATTTTTATCTTGAATATATTTTGAACAATATGAGTAGTTAAACCCCCAAATGCTAGGGGGTGTCCCTAATTTATATTTGTAATGACTTTGAGTTTGCGATTGCATTGACAATATTGTTTTCCATAATTACGGTAATCTTTTGATGTGCGTAATGCTTTCTCCTTCAGAATAATTGAGATTGATGTATGATTATCGATTAGGCTTGATCACCATTGATGAGGTTTTCATAAGATTACTATGCAGTAGATATCACCTAGGACCAGGGATACCTTGTATGAACCAGATAATTCTTGATATAATAAGGCTTAATTTCACCGATAATTTTCTATGGACATATAGATTATGGTTGAATGATTAAATATTTTCTCACAAAGGCCTTAGGAGAAAGCACCCTTGAGAACTGATAGTAGTTAATTGATATTTGTTAATGCAATAGTGACCCATAGTTATTATAGGGACAAATTATACACATTCAATGGCATGCTCCTTTTTCCTTGAAACCCATATTTTTCCAGTATTATTTATTTTAGTTGCCCTTATTTTTATAAGATTGAATCTAAAATCCCAACACTAGTTTTTGTTTAATTGAATAATTATTTGAACTCGATATTAACACGCAGTCCTTGAGATCGACATTTGGGGAATTTCCCATTTATTACTCCCAAAGGCAAAATAATACACTTGCTATATTTCCGATCACTACCCCATCATGCAATACACACATATTGAAAGCTCTTTTCTCCACCTTACCTTAATTCCTAACAAGAATTTTAAGTTGAATGATGATCTTCTCCTTCAAGCTCTAGTTATCCACTTATTTTTCTCTTTGCCTAGATTTTCCTCTCTTTTGCTTTTTTTCCACTTTTTCTACATACTGATATCACTTCATTCTCCTAACTTTTTTTTTTAAAATAAAACATAATTCCCTCATTAGGATATTCCTACCTTACCCTCACCTTTCTCTATAAATCCCACCTTGCCCCTAAAATCTCTACAAACTCTTATTCCCTTATTATTTTATTATTTATTAAAGAATAAACTAAAATGTTATTTTAATTAATTAAATAATTCTAAATAAATCCACCAGCCTCTAATTACTCTCCACACTCCCCTACAGGGTTATACACCCCATTCACACTTATTTATCTATTTAATTAAAATACTATTCATTCTAATTATTAAGATTCTAAATAATTTATATCGACTACAATAAGTCATAACTTATTATCTACACCTCTATCTATAGGACATACACCCCTACCCTCTTATTTGTTTATTTATTATTCACACACATTAATTAAATAAAATACATATAAATCACAAAGAATTTACAAATAACTCAATTAAAATAATTTAATAAAAACTTGGGCGTTACAACTCTCTTTCACTTAAATAATTATCGTCCTCGAAAATTTCTTAAGAAATAGAGTCGGACATGACACTCTCATCTGACCCTCAAGCTTCAAAACCACACATGTACCCTTGTAATAGCGGCATGCTGAACCGACTCTCCACACCTGAAAAATCATAGAGAAGCAGAAGTTTCTCCCCACATGTTTCAGACACCTTCTTGCAAACCAGTGGTTAGAAAAATAAATGAGTATCGATAGTGTTTCACATACATGTCACATATCAGGGAATAAACAACATTACAAAACCTGGGCGGACAGACCGTCCTGCTATGATACCACTAATGTAACACCCTAAAACCCTACATACGAATTATCGTATAATTTAATATAAAAAAATGCAACCACATAGTGTGTCACACACATCAAACATATCATGCTCTGTAACACATGTTACATTAATTCATATAAAACCTGTCATCACATGCTTACCTTCACTTAGGGTATCATCACAGTGAAATTATTATCAATCAATCATAAAGGTAAAGTAGAGTACGACATTTAGTCTTAAACTTCAATTTTAATAACACCAATCAAAAGAATTGGAATTAGTCAACTATACAACTTATGAATGTTTAACAAAACAATTTTGCCATAAGACTTCAACATAACATTCATAGAAATAAAACATAGTGACCCCAACCAGATGTTACATGATCAGAGTAAGATGCCGCTACATAAAGCGATAAACTACGAAGTAACTTTAATGACCTAGCTTCCACTTACTTCAGCAAGACATACTTCTGAGTATCTCCATGATGCCCATGTAAAGGCAACATTCAAACATAAGGGATGAGAAACAACATTAAATATAAATAGTGTAAGGAATGCTAAGGTAAAGAAACATATAATAAATATACATTCATTACACTATCAACAACAACATATTCTCACACCCAAATCACCAACACCATTATAAACAACAACATCATAATCATCATCAACCACATACATGACATCGTCTTAATCATACATAATTGTATTTTACGCATACATTTCATGTATGCTATGCGACTCATGAAAACGATAATAACTCATATGCATATGGTACCATATCACAAAAAGGTTCCTTAGAGTACCAGGTTAACCATACTCGGACCATGAATCCATCCTTCTCGGATTCGGGACAAGTCACTAATCCACCCTGCTCGGATTATAACTTGTATATTTCATTAACTACAATGACATCATAAATGCATGTCAAAAACGTCAATGCAACAAAAATATAATGTTTAAAGTCCCCTCATGTTACACAAAGAATGGAAATGAAAATATGTTTACTAGATAAACATTAATGAAATGTCTTTAATAGAAGGATTAATTGTGAGTTATCGACAGGCCAACGACGAAGACTCGACCAAGTCATCGACACAACGAGATATGGTTTGGAGGACTCTCGGGGGTAAACCCCTAAGACCCAAATCATTGGGTAAGCATGTCCAAAATCCCAATAAGGACAATCGACATGAGCCCCAATTCCACCAAAAAAGAACCAGTCGACTAAACAACATGGTATAAAAGACTTAGTAATTTTATAAGTCTAAGAGCTTTGATAGACATTGTCGACAACATGTTGGAGTAATTATCATCGAGAGATCGTGAAGAAATGGAAGAAGTGGAAAAGCAATTAACACTTAACGTGGGTTACAAGCAGAAAACGTCTTGGAAGACACGTAAGCCCATTAGTGGGAACATGAAGGACTGAATATGAAGCAAATGCAATAAATCCCCTAGTTGTCATAACCGTCGTCGACGGTTATCTTATAAATAAAATAAATAGCAGACTCATACATGGGATTTGAGGTTGCAAAATTTCATACATACTCTCCATACCTCTGGAGTACCTGAGTCAAAGAGTGAAACAATTGAGCGAGAACACATGTATGTGTCTGCGTCCACCCTTTTTTATTAATTTTTGTGTCTCCTTAAACGGAACATGTACTTTTTCCTTTGCTTTATTTAATGTTAATTACTTCAATTTACCTTATCATTTATCACAACTTGACTTTATTTGAAGTCTTTTGTTACACTACATTCAATTCACATGCATATGTGCTCATGATAATTATTTGCACAATTTGCTTTGGAGATTTTTCGAGATAATCTCATAGACTTTCAAACTCGTGATTGTTTACCAAAAACATTGGTAAACAAATTAGCACATCTGATGGGACCCTTTTGTGCAAATACTTTTGCTGAAAAGTAATGTCTTACGCTTTATTTTTATGTCTTCTATTTTTGTGGTCTTACGTGTTGTATGAACTTGAATAGTGGTAAGCATCTCTCCTGTATAGCTCGAAAAAAACCAAAACACTTCCCGAATCAATACTCCAAATCCAAGAGGACAACCAGCGGTTACTAGTGTCAGTAGTTCTGTGGATCTAATCTCAATCCAGGAGATGCCCACTGTCATAACCCAAGAAGTGGCGTATTTTATATCTCCAGATATGGGGATTTCATCACCACAAGTGTCAACTGCACCAACTTTAGTTAGGGAATTACGGAATCCAGAAGACCAAATGCCTCCTTATTCAGGCTTCTCGATGCCTCAAGAGGAACAATTGTATGGCATACCGACTATAGTGATGGCAAGCCTACACCGTAGTATGTCAATATATTCAGAGAGCACGATGGAAACGTCATCACCTTTTAACCCATATTTGGCTTCAGCGTCCATAGTGGGCAACTTTGGCCAATTAGTACAACCATTAGGAGGAATATTGTATCTTCCTTCATATGGTGCTTCGTCTTTAACCAATAACTCTCTCCAAGTCATGACACAGTCAATGGATGAAAACAACCATATATGGTTCACACGATTACACAACAGATAATCAATATGTTTACCGCACTTCTAGAAAACACGACTATGAGTTATCAATCACTAACCCACAAAATGGGCAGAATTACTGATTTTTGGGGGCACCACCAGCCCCAGCAACTCTAGTGCCTAACATTCTGCACGGGGTTAATCCTCCGGGAAATAGGGTTATCGAAAACAATCAAAGGTCGGAAGGTCTCGACATGGTCCTAGTGCAACGCAACCAAGATATCGACCAAGTCCTGAGACAATCCCAGTAAAACAACACAAGGGTACAAGATAATATCACCAACATCGTCGAACGCGTTTTGGTCCATAATGGCCTCAACGTAGGCCTCCATAGGCCAAACTATATATTCCAGTTTTCTGAGTATGTAAGGCAAGTTGAATTTCCTAATGGATGGAAAGTCCCAAAATTCACCAAGTTCGCTGGCGACACTAGTGAGTCCAACATCGAACATGTTGCCCGATACCAGACTGAGGCTGGTGATTTATCCAACAATGAGATCTTTAAAATAAAGTATTTTCCAAACTCATTAACAAAGAACGCTTTCACATGGTTCACCTGAAGGAGAATTGCGGTCCAAAACGCAGCGGAAATTAAAATTTTTCTCCTTTAGAGATCCTTACGAATGGTCATGATCAGTGATAGAATATTTACCTCTTATGACGATTGAAACCTTTGGTGCAAATCTCTTGTGACGATCAAAACTTTGATGCAGATCCACGAAGCGATCACGAACGTTGAACGATGACAACGTCTCTACTCAGTCCACATGAACGGGTTCCTTCAATCTCAGTGCTAGCTGGTACGAATGAAGGCTTTGAGTGAGAGAGAGAGAGTGAGAGAGAAAACGAAAATAATGCAACCGCCATTAATGCTTCTGCACAAGGGTTCTATTTATAGAACCACTTGTGTGGGCTTCAAGCTAAAAAGCCCACTTAAGTGTATTTTGGCCCATATCTTATAATATGCCCAAAATCACTTAAGCCCATGGTACCTTACCATATTTCGTATTCTACTCAAGTAAACCGTACCTTACGATGTTCTATAATTCACTTAAGGGCACCGTACCTTACGGTATTCCTTAGTTACTCTATCTCTCATCAATCCGTCCTTTGTGTGTGACCCTATAGGTTTTCGCGGCATTGGCAATTATATTAAATCATGTATTTAACATAATAAACAGTGAGCGGTATCTAGCAACACATCACTGCTACCCAAGACACGAAAATGTCAAGTGATCTGACAATTCCTTCTGTGATAATACTTATGTGTATAATTACCCTTTTGCCCTTATGTCTATATTGAACACAAGGCATAGACCGTGTCATCCTTGTCTAGTTCAATATTGGGCCCATAGACATTTATCCTGTTATGCAGGATGGGCAAATTCCATCTAGGTCACTCATGTCCCTCAGCATGCTTCGTGGAGTACCCATCAACTATCTTTATGGTTATCCAGTTACGGACAACGTTTGATCAGCAATAAAGCACTTGACTCTACATCTAAGGTCCATAGTGGTTTCAGGTCGAAGAGTGGTATACACCATTATCACCATGAGAATAACTTATGACACTTTGCATAACTTTCTATATAGTATTCTCATAGCGGGTCAATCCGGTATAAATATTACTCTTAATATTCATACCTATGTTTAAGACTTGATAACTCCTTATCCATGATCCATGAGATGTGATCATCAGTCTATATACATAATAGTCTTAATACTTTAATGTCATCCCACTTCACAATAAAGCTCGACTACGGATACTTTAAGAATAATGTCCTTAGGTTTAATGTGATCTCATGATTAAGTCATACTTGATACATTAAACAGACTAGCTATTCTAGGGACTTTATTAAACAAACGTAATAAAGAAAAAGCCTTTTATTATTAATAAATAATTCGATACAAGTACCAAAAGTATTGGCCTCTAGGGCTTACACCAACACCCTTCCCCCAAATTCCATCTTTATATGAGCCCAACTAGAAAAGGCCTTTCATGAGGAGTTCTACATGGGGCAATGTAAGATTAGCCTTAAGGAATTAGCTAGTGCAAGAAGAAAGGTGGTGGAAAGCATCGAAGATTATCTCAATAGGTTTAGAACATTGAAAGTGAGATGTTTAACATAAATGTTAAAGCATGAGTTAGTTGAACTGGTAGTATGGGGTCTCGGTTACTCCATTAAAAATGAGTTAGACACATAATACTTTAGAGACATAGCCCATTTGGCCGATAGAGTTTGACAAGTTGAACGGTTAAAAGATGAAAAAGTTAGAACTTTGAAGTTCAGTAAAAAGAAAGTAGCTTATGCCGAAGTCGACAACATAGGAAACTCATCTGACTAGGAGTATGAGTATGTAGAGGAGAACGAGGTTAATATTATTAGAACAAGATTTAGTTTTGCATCTATACCTTGAGTTTTGATGATAACAATGTTGTATTTGTGTGAGAATAATTTTGGTACCCTAAAGGTTTGTTATTGTGTAACTTTAACAGACAATTATGATTCTGAGTATATGACGTGCAACATCATCAGTTTCTGAACATTGTGTTCCAAATTCTGCTTATGGGCTAATCATGAGAAGTTCTGAAAGATGTCAAGATGTTACTGCATTGTACTTTCTGCTTCTATGTTGATTCACTTATGAGAAGTTTCTGAAGAGACGTTATGTTATTGCTGCAACGTTCTCCCCGCTTCTAGTTCTGAACATAACTCTGATCATCAAGCTTCTAAAGTTTTGTTACTTAGCTGAAGAATCTAAAGATCTCAAGCTAGACATTGAGGTTATCAGGGTTCTGATTAAAAGAGTCTAAAGATTTTGAAGATTTTGAAGATCTCAAGCCAGACTGCTGACGCTATCAAGGTTGTGACTAAAGATTCTGAAGTTTCTGAATCCAACTGTATGTTTATTCGTTTCATGTTTATCAACTTTCATCAGAATCCAATGAATTAGAAGATAATATGAAGATGAATACATGATAAAATATTACATGGTACAAATCAAATAATCCTTCCACTGCTTGATATCGTTGGTAAAAGACAGTATTATACATCACACATTTCACTGAAATTATGGGCGAAGGACGATACTATGTATCACTCTTTTCACCAATCCAACAATGGACAACTGCTCTATTGGTATCCCCGTTTTTCCCTCCAATGATATCTTTCATTATGCTATATAAGTGAGACTTGGAGACTTGTAGAAAAAGCTGAGCGACACTACATTATTTGGCAAGTCTGTTTCTTTGTGAAAAACTATCATTTTTTAGACAGTTTTTCTTTAAGTGTTTGTTTTTCATTTGTGTAAAATCTGCTTATGTTGAAGTAACTTGTAAATAAGAAACCTTTGATTCAAACTTGTTGTTTGTAATTCCTTAAGGAGACTATGGTGTAGTCGGATCCTTTAGAAGTCAAAGAAAGTTGTTCTTTGTGATTCCTTAAGGAGACTATGGTATAGTCAGATCCCTGAGAAGACAAAGAAGGTTATTCTTTGTGATTATTGTAATAAGTTGATTATAATTGATTAAGTCCTTGTGTATAAGGCGAAATCACCTTGGCGGGTGGATTGGAGTAGCTTTGAGTTTCAAGCGAACTAAGATAAAAATACTTATGTTTTAATCTCTTTGTTCTTAACATTTGTGTGGTCTTTTTGAGTTGGTAAAAAGCTTTTGTTTTTAAAACCCAATTTAACCCCCCTATTTCTTGTGTTTTTCACACCTTCAATTGGTATTAGAGCATGATTCTAATTGTGATAAAATATTTATCAACACTTCGCCGTGTTCAGTACCGATCCAGTTTATGTGAGAAATAATGGCCACTACTAACATTGTTAACAATAATGAGAGAGATCGCTACAATGTTAAACCACCAATATTTGATGGTGAGAAATTTGATTACTGGAAAGATAGAATCAAAAGTTTCTTTCTTGGATAGGATGTTGATCTCTAGGATCTTGTAGTCGATGGCTATGTTCACCCAATTAATGCTGAAGGAAATAATAAAGCAAGAAGTGATATGACAAAACAACTAAAGAAGGATTTCAAAAATCATCATAAGGCTAGAACGATATTGCTTAATGTTATCTCTGATACTAAGTATGAGAAGATAACTAACAGAGATTATGATAAGTATATTTTTTATATTCCTTGAGAATGACTCATAAGGGGAATGCTCAAGTAAAGAAGAGAAAGGCTTTGTCCTTAATCTAGAAGTACAAAGAATTCATAATGGAAGATAATGAAATTGTTATGACTATGTTCTCAAGATTTTAGATGCTTGTTGCAGGACTGAAAGTTTTGGATAAAGGATACTTTATAGATGAAAATGTAAAAAACATAATCAGAAGTCTCCCTGAAAAATGGAGACCTATGGTAACTACTTTGAAGTTGGCAAATGATCTCAATAATATTAGTCTTTAAGAACTTGTTAGTTCTTTGAGAAGCCACAAGATTGAACTCGAGGAAGATGAACCACATAAGCGAGGTGAATTTGTTGCTCTAAAGTCCAAGTTTGAGAGATAATAGCTTATCAAGTTGAGTAAGAATCATAAGTTTTCGATCAAGAATCAAAATATGATGATGATTTATCTTTGATTTCTAAGAGGGTCAATAGACTTTGGAAGCATAAGCAGAATGGTCAAGGAAAGTTCGGAGGAGCTAGAAGGATTGCTAGTAATTTTTATTCTTTATCTAGACAAAAGAAGCAAGGTTCTGGTAAATAGGTTATCTACTTTAAGTGCAAGGAGCCAAACCACTACAAGAATGAGTGTCCTAAGCAAAAATAAAAGGAAAAAATGCCTAAGAAGAAGTTTTCTAAAGGTAACAAGGGGATGATGGCTACATGGGATGACTCAGAATCCGAAGAAGAAGATTCTGTAAAAGAACAAGCCAACGTTGCATTGATGGAAACTACAGTTGATCCAGAAGGTTCTAAAGAACCAGAAGAAAATGTGTTGTCAGAATTAGAATCAAACTGTGATTCTAAAGAGGTATTTTCTGAACTATCTCATTCTGATTTATAATCATGTCTCTCTGAAATACTGGAAAAGTACCAGAGTCTTCAGAGTAAGTACAAGGACCTTAAACAAGTCCAAGTAGTTGCTTCTGAAACTCATGGTAAGCTTGAGAAAGATATTTCTTCCCTAGATGAAAAGTATTTTCTTTAGAAAGTAATGACCCTGCTATAAAAAGTAAAATTTCAAAACTAGAGGAAGAAATAGTCTCAGAAGCTTCTGGTACTGATTACATCATTAAATATGATAGAACATTCCATTACTTCCTGGTTAAAAGAATAAATAGAAGAAAAATGACTTATTTGATCTATGGAGTTAGTAGAAATGGCAAGAAATGTTTAAGTTGTACATAAACTATAAAGCTTGACGAAAGTCAAAAGGTAAAACCAAAACCTCTCTATGAGCATTCTGTGCTTGCTGGCATTGAGCTTGACGTTTCTACGCAAACACAAAAATTGTTGGTGTAAGCCCTAGAGGCCAATACTTTTGGTACTTGTATCAAATTATTTATTAATAATAAAATGTTTTTTCTTTATTATGTTTGTTTAATAAAGTCCATAGAGTAGCTAGTCCATTTAATGTATCAAGTGTGACTTAATCATGAGATCCCGTTAAACATAAGGACATTATTCTTAAAGTATCAGTAGTCCAACTTTGTTGTGAAGTGGGATAACATTAAAGAATTGAGACTATTATGTGTATATATTGATGATCACATCTCATGGATCATGGATAAGGAGTTATCAAGTCTTAAACATAGGTATGAGTATTAGGAGTAATATTTATATTGGATTGACCCGTTATGAGAATACTACATAAAATGTTATGCAAAGTGTCATAAGTTATTCTCATTGTGATAATGGTGTATACCACCCTTTGACCTGAAACCACTATGGACCTTAGATATAGAGTCAAGTGCTTTATTGCTGATCAAATGTTGTTTGTAACTGGATAACGATAAAGACAGTTGATGGGTACTCCATGAAGCATGCTGAGGGACATGAGTAACCTAGATGGAATTTGTCCATCATGCGTAATAGGATAAATGTCTAAGGGCCCAATGTTGAACTAGACAAGGATGACACAGTCTATGCCTTGTGTTCAATATAGACATAAGGGTAAAAAGGGTAATTGTACACACAAGTATTATCACAAAAAAGGGATTTGTCAGATCACATGACATTTTCGTGTCTTGGCTAGCAGTGATGTGTTTCTAGATACCGCTCACTTTTTATTATGTTAAATACGTGATTTAATATAATTGTCAATATCATGAAAACCTACAGGGTCATACACAAAAGGACGGATTGATGAAAGACATAGTAAATAAGGAACACCGTAAGGTACAGTGCACTTAGGTGAATTGTAGAACATCGTAAGGTACGATACACTTAAGTAGAATATGAAGTATGGTAAGGTACCACGCTCTTAAGTGATTTTCGGTATACCATAAGATATGGGCCACATACACTTAAGTGGGATTTTTAGCTTGCAGCCTGTAGCGGGGTATTTGTTACCTTTAGATTTATTGACTAAATCAAAAGTAAATCATACAATTCGAGTCGCCACCGCACTTCTATTTATCCAAAGGAAATGTTAGAAAGCGAACAAAAACCGAGAAGTTTTATCAAATCAAAAACTAATAAAAATGTTAGAGATCTGGGTAAGGAGGTTGGTTATGCAATGGGAAGGTTTTAAGCACCCAAAACATCCTTAGTACTCTAAGGGAGCCCTTTTCAAAATTGATGTAAGGTAGGTTGGTATTTGTGAAAATTATTTGTGCAAACATGATTGGGGAGATGAGAGAAGAATGTACAAATTATTTACAATTTTTGTGTTTGAATGGATAAACCCATTGCCTACGTACCATCTTAAAAAAGATTAGGATCAAAACCTCGTAGTTCGGGGTAAAAATCTCAAAAGAAGTTGGTGAATTGATTGGTCCAAAAGCCTTAAGGTCTTTTGTTATCCAAGGGAGAAAACTCAACCTAAAACCACAAATCCACCATGTGAGGAGAGCTTTAACATGCTAGTGAGGGGTTAACCCTATAATAAGCATGGAAGTCTTATTGTCCATGACTAAGGATATAGGTGAGTATTATATCAACTTCTAGGATAACTCAAACCTAATAGCTAATGTTTGTGAAAAGCTTTGGCAAGAGTGGCCATTGGAACCACAAAAACAATTGAGTGAGTTGTATTTACAAATGAAAAGTATTCACAAAGTATGGTCAAAGTTGACTTAAGGATTCAATTCAAAATAAGTGTTATGAAAAGAAGTTTGGAGAATCAGAAGCATAGTGCTTAGGTTTCTAATTTTGAAAACAAATGTTAATGTTTGCACAAAAGTTTTGGCTTGGGTTAGAATGGAGGGAAGAAGAAGAATTGATAAGTCCTAAACGTACAAAGATGAAGGAAGAGAAATAGAACCATAATGGAGTTTGCTTCTTGAGATCACAATGATGATCCAAGTAGCTCCCATCCTTTGGAATAAGCAAGCAAATAAGCCAATACTCAAGCAATCAAGCACATAATCAAAACAAGCTCATAGGAATCTTCCAATGGCTTTTGTATCTCTCAATTTGGATGCTCATGACAATGGTCCTTCTTCTTGGCTCAAATTTGGGATCCCTAGCACAAGAACACACATCAAAAAGTTCTACAATGCAAACAAAGAATAGACAAGAGTGAGTTTAGAGATTAGGTCCTTTCAAAGTCCCCTTCAAGATTAAGCATTCTAAAGGCATGAGGCCTAGTTGCTCTTTGACATTTTTCTTCTTTTATAGCATTCTAAAGGCATGAGGCTTAGTTGCTCTTTGACTCCATTTTTGCATAGGGAATGTCCTAAAGTCTAAGTCCTTTTGTCCATTTGCATTTGGTTCACACAATTAAAACAAAACAAGCACAATAATATATACACAATAATGTGCTCAAGTGAGCAAAAGGCAAATTGCATTAACATAAACATGAGCTCAAGTGAGAAAAAGGGCAAAAGCAAATGAATTATATGTACAAGAATATTAAATTTGCATTAAAGTAAATTGCAAGAATTAAATGACTTGAATTAAGAGTTAATGGTCAATAGTTAGTGTTAGCGTGCCATAAGGCAATTTAGCGCTATGTTAAGCAATCGTAAGTGGACTAATGTAGTAGTCACACCTATCTGAGGTCGGTCAATAAAAATATAGGCAACCAACACAAGTTAGAGACCTTGACTAGTAAGCCAAGCTCCTATAACTTGCCATGCCAAAAGAAAAGAAGAATGATCTTGTATTGATTTAGGTTTTTTGCTTGACCAAGAAGCAACATATCCTTAATGCAAATCCATTCACTTGATCTTTGATCAAGATGAATTAGATTTGAATCAAGGAAGGTTAAGCCTCCCATATGTCAAGGCTAACCACCAATCTTTAACTCATTGATCAAAAAGAAAAAGAAGAAGAAGATGATGAATAAGAATGTACATGAATGGAATTCAAATAAAATAAGCAAATCACATTGACCAAAGATGAATGGAATCAAGGTCAAACGATGGTAAACAGAAGCAAAATGAAACTTAGAAGTCAAGAAACAAATAAAATATTTTTGGTATTTTTCAAAGTTAAAATAATACTTGAATTAAAATAAACAATTAAAGGTCAAACTTCAAAGCCATTTCAAATCAACTTTGAAAAGCCCAAATGGATCATCCTAAGTTTAACAAGGTCAAACAAAGTTTGACAAAAAATTTCAGCATTTTTAGAAACCATAAACTATTTTTAAACAATTAAAAATGAATAAAATATAACCTAATTGAACTAAAATCTCAAATAAATCTCAAATCAATTAATAAATTGATGAGAATATTTTTCATAGATCCATCATCATTCAAAGAGGTTAAGAAAATATTTTTGTATTTTTTGAATATTGGAAACTATTTAAAATGAATTAAAAATAATCAGAAAAGATAAAATTCACAAAAAATATCAAATGACAAAATAAAAAATATTAAAAATCATTTTTAGAAACTAGAATTAAAAGGGAAAATAATGCAATTGGTCCCATATTTTTTTGGAATTAAAATAAAAGAGTTATGATTTTTTGAAATAAAATGGAATTAAGAAAAATAAAATGGATAAATAAGAAAATAGCAAAAATCCACGCGCGTTGGATTGAATCTCATTAAATGACCTGGCACATCAAGTGGCTTTCAGGCGCACGCTCACCAAAGGCATGAGTCAACTGAGTAATACAGCGTATTTAAAAAAGTCATAACAAGGAAAGGTTGAGATTAGATCTGGGGACTCAATCACACGGTCCAGATTTAAACTGGCAAAGGGACGGTGGTGTACACCACTGTCTTCTCCGGCGAGCTCAAGGATTTCGGCCAGAGTTGCAGGTCAACAAAACTTAACCAAATGAAGCGATCCTCATATCATTGGAAAGCTGGGGTGATGTACATCACCCCTGTACCACTGGTTGCTCCTCTAGACTCTCATACAAAGAGAAATCAGATAGAGAAAATCATGGAGTTCAATATGAAATTAATGGATTTGCAAAATTAAGAACACAATTCAAATGCCTCTTATGAGAGGACTTCAGACCAGCCAATAAACACAAGAAATGAGCTATAACCACTGAGTTTCGAAGAAAAAAAGTTTAAGCATCAACCTTGAAAATGCAGATTTATGGAGCACGATCTCTTCCAACTCTTGATTGCAGTGTGTTCTTGAGATGGAGATGGAGCAAGGCTAAGGAATTTAAGTCCAATAATCAACCAATGAAGTTGAAAATTGGATCTAAAAAATGAAAGTGAAATTGCACAATTCCTTTGGTAGGGTGTAAGGATTTACTTCTGCAGCATCTAAGGCGCCTTAAGGTTGGTTTATGATGAAGGTATGCACCTGTATTTATAGCAAGGCAAGCTGCAAGGCATGTAAATTTCATGTGCATGTGTGATGAGGGCCTCCATGCATGGGCCTGTACAGGCGCATGGAGGGCTCAAATCCAATTGGAAATGCAAGCTTAACATCAGCATAATAGTTTTGGACGTGTAGATATGAGGGAATTGGAGTGTGCATGAAGTTTCAACAAAGTCTCTAAAAATGCACATGATTCTTCATCTCTTCGAAAATGCATCTTCCCAAAATAAAGCATGGCCTTTTGGGTAATGGTTGGAAAGGTCTTGACATGAGGAAAAATTGTTATGTTGAAAACAAGTCCATTTGGAATTGGGAAATTAATGAAAATTGGTCATAAAGTTCAAGGTGCAAAACATGTGCATGTGAAATTTTCCAAAATGGACCAACTTCAAGCCCTTCTGTTTCGATGATGCAAGCCTCAAATGACAAAACCTTCAACATCAAAGTTGTAGATATTTTAAATACAATCAATTTGGACTCAAATTGTGAATCATTTGGATTTTTGATGAGGAATTTATGGGCACTTGAAGTTGGACTTTTTCACATTTCAATGCCTTTGGTCCAAAGTGACCTATAATGTTTTGCATTATCATATGTATTTCCTTTAGGATTATGAAAATTTGTTCAACATAACAAATGAATTAGACATATTAGAATTTCCGATGCATTTGATCCCACCTCAAAATCATGAAAAATGAGTGAGTTAGATCCTTGGGAAGTTGACCTAAAATTAGGGTTTCACTCAAAATAACCTATAATGTTTTGAAATGGATGATGACCTTCCAAGCTTCAAATCAATTTTTTATGAACATGAAAGTTGTTCATATGGTTCTTAAGAATAGTTTTTATATTGGGGTCATCTTCATTTGACAAACACATTAAAAGTTAGGTCTCAATGGATTTCAAAATAGTTAGATGAATTGACTGATCAACTTCTCAAGTCCAAACTTCAAACCTTGATGAATTGATGATTGAGGACACTCAAATAAGCTCAAATATGCATGAAATGATGAGTGAAAGAACTTCCCTTGATTATATTTCATCATGGGTTGAGGTTGCTTCATGAGCAAGGCACATTTGATGCACCGTTAAATTAGGGTTTCCTTTGGAAACAAGCCTCAAGCCCTTTGGTTTGCTTTGATCAAATTGACAAATTAAGATACTTGGGAGGCATATATGATGAATAAGAGCTTTGTGAACCATTGTCATGATTACTTTCCACTTCATCTGGCCATATCATTAAGCATAGGGTCTCCTAGGAGCCTTAGATCTTATGATTGCTCAAGCTACAAAACAAAAGATGTTAGTGACATATTTTTGTGCTTTTGGTTAGTGAACAAAATAAGAAAAGCAATAATATACAATTCAAGCATGCTTGGTGGTCTCAAACCAACTCACACAAGTCCCACCCAAGGGTAAGGAGCCAAGATGCTATGATCCCTGAGGCAAATGCAATGCAAATGATATGATGCCATGAGAGGTCTTAGGGTCAAAATTAGGGTCTTACAGATGCCCCTATTTAAGGTCATTCTAGCCGGAGATATGAAGGTTAAAATCTTCGTCTCGACGAGGTAGAATGGGCTTAAATAATAACAAAGAGACAAATTTTGGTCCCTAAGAGACCTCATGATACAAATGTATGTATGCAAAAGTTAATGCTCTGTGGAGATATATGTCCACAAAGGTAAAAGAAATAAGGAGAAACTGAAAATCCATATGAGTAATACGCTCATAAATGAGATAGAGACTCTGGGGAGTAAAGGGGAATAAAATGCGTGAGCAGGTCACGACTTAAAACTTGCTAGGAGACACAAATAGATTCCATGAAAATAAATCAATAGAGAGACTCGAGCTGACGCAAAGATGCATGTATTGGGGAATATGCCAATACAACAAAATTATCCACAAAGGATACTTCGGATAAAAATCCGGACACAGATGGGGAAAAACCCACCAAAGGGGCTCAGGCTGGGAATGTCCACAGAGGACTCAGTTGAGGAAAAGGCAAATGAGGTATTATCGGTTACTGGGTAATAAGCTCAAAGAGACATGTGATCAAAACACCTGTGTAAGGGTGAGAGAACAACACGCTTAGGCAGAAAGAATATCTAAGACCGGTATAAGGGTGAGAGATATCAATCATCCAAACATCTGAGGAAGACCTAAAAAAGGTATATTTCGACTCAGGAAAATCTGACTCCACAGGGGACAAGAAGTCATAATAGGGAGCAGAAAGGAAGGAACACCAGGGATACCGGTTATTGGGCATATGATAGGTGACCAACCAGGCGTGAATTGGGGAATATTCCCAAGACACTCATCATCCGAAAGGAGGGTTGAAAAAGCAAACTCGATTACAGGATGGACATTCGATTCCAATAAGGAAATACGAATCTTACTCGACTGGGGAAGACAAAACCTTCGACTAAAGAGTGCATGAGATATATTATCTATTACCGTTAAAACATATATAACATACTCGCATGAAAGATTATCCACAACCGGTTACTGGGTTAATAAAGGATAAATCGTCTGAAAAGAAAGGACATCGGGATACCGAATACTGGGTATAAAAGGATGACCAATCAAAGGGGAGAAACGATCATTACCGAACAGGGGTAAATGAAAGATGACTCGCTGGGGATACATTGACAAAGGCAATGATCCGGGAGATATATCACCGGTTACTGGGAGATATACTCGAAAGGTGAAGGAATATTAATACCAAATATTGGATAAAGATAACCAGCAAAGAGGGGATTACATCTACCATTTACTGGATAGAAAACCACGGAAGAGAGTAACCGTCATCGGTTAGGATGAACAACAAAGGTCAACTCTACAAAGGGATAAAATGGGGTTTACAACTACCGGTTACTGGGTAGAAGGCCACAGACTCCGCCGGGGAAAAGATGGACAATTACTGGTTACTGAGCAATCATTTATCTAAACTACGGGGAAGTACAAAGGGAAAATAACAAGGGTAGTCAATCTAGGATCAAACTAGAGAGACACAATGAACAAGACTCAACCCAGTGAGGACATAACTCAGGGGAGCAATTCCGTCCCAATACATATTTTGGGAGGAAACATAAATAACAATCATCCACGAGGACATAACTCAGTGGGGAATATGGAAGAAAGGATAAACGCTTTCTGCTTATGGGGCTGACTTTATATGGAGAGATCAGACACAAACATCTGCTTGGGGAAATATATATATATATATATATATATATATATATATATATATATATATATATATATATATATATATATATATATATATATATATATATATATATATATATATATATATATATATATATATATATATATATATATATATATATATATATATATATATATATCCCCAAATAGTAGGAGATAACAAACAAAGATATATGGCAAAGAATGCAACATGAATATCTGAATGTTATAATTATGCCTATATATGCGTGATTTATGTATGATGAATGCTGACAAAGAGACATATCTAACACAACCAGGTCCAGGAATCAATGGGCAAACATCCGGTACTACATCTCAAAAGAGAAAGCCAGACCCTACTGGGGAAACTTCCAATCTGATGGGGGCAACAGATATCAGGAAACACTGATCTCTGCAGGGGAACAAGGCCAATGCTGAGGATCGAATCGAGTCATTGCCGGGAACAAAGACTACTGCCAGGGGAACAAGCAGGATCACCGGAGATCAGAGACTACTGTTGGGAATAAGCAAGGGATTATAATCACCAAAGCTGGGGATCTTCCTACAGTATGCAGAGACAAGGATAAGATCAGTCAGAGAAGCAACTGTTGGGATCTTATCGGGAAGTGATGTAGAATTCTGTGGGGAACAACCACCAAACAAGAAGCACATCCAAAAATATTCACTTCTTCACACTGAAGGAAATATCTCTGCTAAGGAGAAGGAGAACCAGTCACTCCGTTGGGGAAGGAATCAACGCATCTTCCTCAGAATTTCCAACGCCAAACTGAAATCAGGCAAAGTCTTAGCTGGGGAAGCTAAACATGGATAAGATCCGCTGTAGAAACAACTCTACTGGGGTAAATTATCAAGGAAAGATATGAAACTCTGCGGGGAATAACCACCAAACAAAAGTTCTAAAACCAACATAATTCCTCGAACTGCTGGAGAATTCATCTCTGCCGAGGAGCAGCGAAACACCATTCCGCCGGGGATAGAAAATAAACATTTCCATCACCTGCTCTGCTCAAGAGGAATGAATAAACATGCTCTGATCATACAACTCCAATGGGGAAACACTGCTGATGACTGAACCGGGAACAACCTGTAGGCAATCAGCTAGAGATAACCTATCGGTGACCTTACTGAGGAGTTAATGGGATCAACCCTGCTAAGGATGATCAAAAGGCAAACCTACTGGAGATCAATGTAGGTGAATCCTCAGGGGATAAGCTACTAACCAACTTGTTGAGAATTCCACTCGTGCTGGGGATTTCCTGCTCACTCTACGGGAGACTTCCAATCTGAATGAGGGAAAACCAACTTCCCCAAAGAGATAGCATATCAATCTATCAATCTATAAGGGGTTTTAGGTCACTCCACACAAGGGATGACAACCATATAATTGATAACACAGATGCTAGATACAGCTTCACCTGGGGAGCTAGAAGACTGAGACCAAACTCCAGTTTCTCTGGGGACTTGGTGGGATGTTAGAGATATACTCTTCTAAACAAAATGGGACCAAAGCTCCAGACTCCCTGGGGAATTTGGTGATGCTTAACTTTCTTCGCGCTCGCGGAGGAGACAACCTGAAAGATAATGAAGAGGAGACAAGTATGCCAGGAATATGAACAAATGTCTTACCCTGTCTGAAGATCATACTATCCTTGGGAGAGCACTGCAGATATCCCAATTATCCTTTTTGTCATTGTGAATGTTCACTTTGTTTAAAACAATTTATGAAAATTTTATTTATTTAAAACAATGATATTTATCAATTAAAACATGCAAACATTTGTTAAACAGAAACAAATAAGAGTGCAAAAAATTGGATAAAGGCTCAAATTTATTTGATGGAATGGTAGTCTTGCAAATGGCAAGACTCCATGGATCTTTATAAATTTGAAATTGGTGATATATATTGGAAAAGGGCTACATTGAACATAATGACCATTTCTCCACCAACTCTGAATCCAATGTATTCGAAACTTCAGTTGACGATGACTCAGCGAAATTCTTTGACAGACGACGGTTGTAGAGCAAAGTCATGTCAGGATGCAGTTACTTGCCAAATCCCTAATTTTTGCCTAGATTGCCCCAGGGTGTGGTACTCAATCTAGCGGGATATATATTCATCATTTTTTATGTCTCTAACTTTTGCCTGGATTGCCCTTTCGGGTTTTTAATCCACCGAGACGCTCATTTTTGCCTAAGCCGCCCTTTCGGGTTTTTAACTTAGCGAGCTATTCTGTTTTTTTTAGGCAAAGTATTTCTTGATTGCATCTGAATTCACGGGACGAGTGAAATCCTCCCCATCAATAGTTGTAAGTATCAAAGCACCATCTGAAAAGGCCCTCTTAACAACATATGGACTTTCATAGTTTGGAGTCCACTTGCCCCTGGAATCGGGTGCGAAAGACAAGACTTTCTTGAGCACAAGGTCACTTTCTCGGAATACACGAGGCTTGACCTTCTTATCAAAGGCTTTCTTCATCCTTTGCTGATATAACTGACCATGGCACATGGCATTCAATCTCTTCTCTTCAATCAAGTTCAGCTGGTCATAACGACTCTGAACCCATTCAGCCTCGGTCAACTTGGCTTCCATCAAGACTCTCATTGATGGGATCTCAACCTCCACGGGGAGTACGGCCTCCATGCCATAAACAAGAGAGAAAGGGGTTGCCCCTGTTGAAGTACGGACAGATGTACGATAACCATGCAAAGCAAATGGAAGCATCTCATGCCAATCTTTGTACGTAACAACCATCTTCTGGATAATCTTCTTAATGTTCTTATTAGCAGCTTCAACAGCCCCATTCATCTTGGGTCTATAAGGAGATGAATTATGATGTGCAATCTTGAACTCACTACAAAGCTCTTTCATCATCTTGTTGTTCAAGTTAGATCCATTATCAGTAATGATCCTGTCTGGCACACCATAACGACATATGAGTTGATTCTTGATTAACTTTACAACCACCTGCCCGGTCACATTCGCATACGATGTCGCTTCAACCCACTTGGTGAAGTAATCAATTGCTACGAGAATAAATTTGTGACCGTTGGACACTTTTGGCTCTATCATGCCAATCATGTCAATTCCCCACATAGAGAAAGGCCATGGTGATGAAATCACATTAAAAAGTGTCGAGGGAATATGAATCTTATCCGCATAAATCTGACACTTATGGTATTTCTTCACGTATTTGCAGCAGTCAGACTCCATTGTCAGCCAATAGTAGCCTGCTCTTAACATCTTCTTTGCCATGGCATGTCCATTGGAATGAGTACCAAATGAACCCTCTTGGACTTCAGTCATCAACAGGTTTGCTTCGTGTCTATCCACGCATCTGAGCAGAACCATGTCAAAATTCCTCTTATAAAGCACATCGCCATTGAGGTAGAAACTGCCAAATAATCTCCTTAAAGTCTTCTTATCTTTAACAGATGCCCCATGCGGGTAAATCTGACTCTGAAGAAAACATTTGATATCAAAATACCATGGCTTATCATCTTTCACCTCTCCTACTGCAAATACGTGAGCTGGTCTATCCAAGCGCATCACGGTAATATTGGGGACTTCATTCCAGAATTTCACCACAATCATCGAAGTAAGTGTAGCAAGAGCATCTGCCATCTGATTCTCATCTCGAGGAATATGATGGAAGTCAACCTCAGTAAAGAAAGTTGAAATCCTCCTCGCATAATCTTTGTATGGGATGAGGCCAGGCTAACTCGTCTCCCATTCACCCTTAATCTGATTAACAACAGGGGCTGAATCACCATAAACGTCAAGACGCTTGATCCTAAGATCAATACACTCTTCCAATCCCATAATACAGGCCTTATACTCTGCCATGTTATTCATGCATTTGAAAGTTAGCCTTGCTGTAAAAGGAAAATGTGTGCCCTGAGGAGTAATAATCACTGCCCCAATACCATTTCCATATTGATTTACAACACCATCAAACACCATGCTCCATCGGGAACCAGGCTCTGGCCCTTCATCGAGCGTAGGCTCATCACAATCTTTCATTTTCAAATATAGAATCTCCTCGTCTAGGAAGTCGTACTGAACTGACTGATAATCCTTAATTGGTTGATGTGCCAAGTGATCAGCCAAGATATTATCTTTAATAGCTTTCTAAGCTCTATACTCGATATCATACTCAAACAACAACATCTTCCAACGGGCAATCCTCCCAGTTAAAGCAGGCTTTTCAAAGATATATTTGATTGGATCCATTTTGGATATCAACCAAGTCGTATGATTTAACATATACTGGCGTAAGCGCTTAGCAGCTCAAGCCAAAGCACAACATGCCTTCTCAAGCATCGAGTATCGAGACTCACAATCAGTGAACTTCTTACTTAGGTAGTAGATGGCATACTCTTTCTTCCTCGATTCATCTTGCTGACCAAGGACACAACCCATGAAGTCTTCAAGAACTGTCAGATACATAATCAGGGGTCTCCCTTCCACAGGCGGAGACAGAATCGGAGGCTCGGACAGATATTCTTTAATATTATCGAAGGCTTTTTGGCAATCCTCTGTCCAATCATGACGTTGATCTTTACGGAGGAGCTTGAATATTGGCGCACATGTGGCAGTAATGTGGGATATAAATCTAGAAATATAATTCAAGCGGCCAAGAAAACCTCAGACTTGCTTCTCAGTTTTGGGCGCAAGCATCACTTGTATTGCTTTGACCTTGGCAGGATCAACTTCAATACCTCTCTCGCTGACAATAAAGCCCAATAACTTGCAGGAACAGACTCCAAATGTACACTTGTTAGGATTCAGACGAAGCTTATACTTCCTCAAATGCTGAAAAAGCTTCAACAAGTGCTAAACATGCTCAACTTCCGTTCTCGACTTTGCAATCATATCATCAACATATACCTCGATCTCCTTGTGCATCATATCGTGAAACAAGGTAGTCATAGCGCGTTGATACGTGGCTCCGGAGTTCTTCAAACCGAAGGGCATCACTCGATAACAGAATGTTCCCCAAGGTGTGATGAATGTTGTCTTCTCCATATCCTCGGGTGCCATTTTGATCTGATTATAACCGAAAAAGTCGTCCATAAACGAGAAGACATTGAATTTAGCTGTATTATCTACCAATATATCAATATGTGGTAGAGGAAAATCATCTTTTAGACTAGCTTTATTCAAGTCTCTATAGTCCACACACATTCGGACTTTTCCATCTTTCTTGGGAACGGGCACAATATTGGCCACCCATTGAGGATATGTAGAAGTCACTAGAAACCCCGCATAAATTTTCTTCTGAACTTCCTCTTTGATCTTCACTGCCATATAAGGATGAGTTCTTCTGAGCTTCTGCTTCACAAGTACACACTCAGGCTTCAAAGGCAGGAAATGTTGCACGATATCAGTATCCAAACCAGGCATGTCTTCATATGACCAGACAAAGATGTCGACATATTCTCGTAGCAACTCAACCAACCCCTTCTTCACAGATTCTTCAAGGAGTGCCCCAATCTTCACCTCACGAACACAATCTTCACACCCCAAGTTTACTGTTTCCAGATTCTCAAGATGTGGCTGAATAATCTTCTCTTCGTGCTCAAGTAGACAGGTAATCTCATCAGGAATCTCTTCAACATCATCTTCTTCGGCCTCAAATACAGGGAACTCAAAGTTGGAAGATGGTGTTAGATCATTATGTTCAATGGGTTTGATCAACCTGCATAATGATTTTGGATATAAAAGAGATTTTAGAATTCAAACAAGGCAAATCATTATGCAGATGAAAAGATTTATTTTATTCTATTTTTAGGGTTTTATGGTGATCACCAATTTCATGTAAAAAGCAAAAAGTGAAAATAATTTGGAAAAACAAACATTTAACATGAATTTATTGAATGAATATCATTGTATTTATGGGCCAACAATGTCATCACTTCTCCTTTTGGCATGGGAGAGGGGTTTTTAAACAAAAATGAACATTACGTTGACTTATGGACAACTGTTGGAACATCAACAGCGACCCAATTATTGCAGACCCCTCCAGGGATGACAAAGTTGCCAGAATCCTCCTCTACATCATCTTCCACAATAGCAACAGCTTCCTGGTCTTCAACCGTGTGGATAAAACCACCACTCTGAAACAGCCCATGCTTGTTGAAAACGCCTGAAGAATACCCTATGCCAGCCCGGGATTTATTGTCTTCCAACTTGATCATTTATCATAAACCAGTAGTTGCGCCATGCTCAATGGCCAACTTCGCATCATTGTAGGATGCAAATGAAGAAGTTCCTTTCTTAGAAGGCTCAGCAATAGACAAAGCTTGGAATGGCATTCCAACCTCATCCTTAGCATCAATGTAAGAAAAGGAAGACATATGGCTAACCAAGAGAGCCTTCTCTCCCCCTACTACCACCAACTTTTTGTTCTTTACGAACTTCAACTTTTGGTGTAGGATGGATGTCACGGCGCCTGCCTCGTGAATCCATGGTCTTCCCAACAAACAACTATATGATTGGTGGATATCCATGACCTGAAAAGTGATATGGAAATCACTTGGTCCAATCTTGACTGAGAGTTCAACCTCGCCAATCACTGTTTTACGGGATCCATCAAAAGCTTTCACAACCACTCCACTCTGCCTCATGGGAGGCCCCTAGTAAGAAAGTTTAGCAAGAGTGGATTTTGGCAACACATTCAGTGATGATCCAGTGTCTACCAACACATTAGACATGGTATCATCCTTGCAATTCATGGAGATGTGAAGTGCCAAATTGTGGTTCCTTCCCTCTTCAGGGAGATCAGCATCACAGAAACTCAGATTGTTACAAGTAGTAATGTTTGCAACAATATTATCGAATTATTCTATTGTGACGTCATGATCTACATACGCCACGTCCAACACCTTTTGCAGAGCTTCACGGTGTGGTTCCGAGTTCATCAACAAAGATAACACAGATATCTTTGAAGGCGTTTGTAAAAGTTGATCTACAACGTTGTATTCACTCCTCTTGATGAGCCTCGGCATCTCATCGCAGTCCTCTTTCATCATGCCATTCTGGCCAGTAGGGACATGAGTTTTAACAGCGGCAGCAGGTCTATTAACAACAAGTGTCGGATTAGGAGAAACAACAGAATTCCCCAAAGGACGAACAACACTATCAACAGTATCAACCCTTCTGGTGTCAGCCTGGGGTTTCGGAGGCGCCGAGAAAACACGACCACTACGGGTCAGACCATTGACATCAACAATGTTAACAACAGAGGTAGAGGGTAAGGGCACCTCCTTCCCATCTTCTAATGCCACATCATTATAACGATAGGGAACAACCTTATCAGAAGAATATGGAATAGGGCAAGCTGGCTTAACTATGAGAGTGGGAGAAGCCTTCTGCTTGCTGCCATCGTATCGGATGACAACAGGCTCGAGGATCCTGAATACTGGTGATATCACATTAACTTTATCATCCTCATCACGATTCTGAAGTATCTCAATTACACATTGACCCAACATTTCTTGGATGTCTTTTCTAACTTGACGACATCCTCTCTCATTGACAGTGCAAACACGGGAACTGTCATGGTCGTGCTCGTAGTGACTGTATCCACACAACAGTCTATGCATCTCGACTAGAGATTGTCGGATATGGCTGACATATCGGACCTTGTATTTGCCAGGGTAACCCTGAACCATGTTGACATCACATTTCCCATGCTCGGGCAATGGGTTCTTCTTGACATTAGGACCCACGTCCTCGAAAAACAATATATCGCTTCTCACAAGGTCTTGAACCTTAGTTTTCAACAGGTAACAATTCTCCACATCATGTCCGGGAGCACCAGAATGATAAACACAATGAAGCTCAGGCTTATACCACCACTGAGGGTTGGTAGGTATAGCAGGTGGGTCACGTGGAACGATCATTTTCCTCTCTATCAAAAAAGGATATAGCTCTGCATAGGTCACCAGAATAGGATCAAAACTGACCCTCTTCCTATCATAGCTTGTACTAGTCTGATTGTTGTTTCGAGGCTGGTAGGCCTGCTATTGAGGACGGCGTTGTTGTTGTTGATACTGCTGATGTTGCTGTTGCTGCTTATGATGCTGATATTGCTGATTTTCTTTGAAAACAGGTGCTATATGAGCCACCTGGTGCTGGTTACCGGCAGGACGCACGGTCTTCCTCTTCATAGAGGGTCTTCTAGATTTGACATGGGAGGTCACAACATGTGCCTCACCATCTTTCTTCTTCGCAAACGCCCCATAACGTTTGGCAGAAGAGCCTTCTTCTCTAGTCAGGCGCCCTTCCCTGACTCCTTCCTCTAGACGCATCCCCATATTCACCATCTCAGTGAAATCAGAATGAGCGCTAGCAATCATCCGCTCATAATAGAATGAACTCAAGGTCTTCAAAAAGATCTTGGTCATCTCTTTCTCTTCCAACGGAGGCACAATCTGTGCAGCCAATTCTCGCCACCTCTGGGCGTACTCCTTAAAAGTTTCCTTATCCTTCTAGGACATAGCCCTCAATTGGTCCATATCGGGAGCCATATCAACATTGTATTTGTATTGCTTGACGAAGGCTTCGCCAAGGTCGTTGAAGGAGCGGATGTTCGCACTGTCCAAACCCATGTACCATCTCAGGGCAGCACCAGACAGACTGTCCTGGAAATAATGAATGAGAAGTTGATCATTGTCGGTCTGAGTCGACATTTTGCGTGCATACATAACCAGATGGCTGAGAGGGAAAGTATTTCCCTTGTATTTTTCAAAGTCACGCACTTTGAATTTTACAGGGATCTTGACATTAGGAACAAGGCAATGCTCAACAACAGATTTGCCGAAGAGGTCCTTCCCTCTGAGAGTTTTGAGTTCCTTGCGAAGCTCAAGGAATTGATCGTTCATATCATCCATCTTTTCATACATGTCTGGGCCCTCAGATGGCTCAGAGTGGTAAATAGTGTCATCTACTCTCGGCATAGTATGCACGACCGGAGGTGGCACAGCAAGGACCGGGCTAGATGCCGGCAGAGAAGCAAACGTTGGGGCGAGACCCTCAGGAACAAAATTCGCGGGCATCCCCCAGGGAAATCCGACTGTCATAGCAGTAGGCGCGAAGTGGGCACTGGCAGCAGGCACTGTTGAAGAGGCAATCTCAGAAATGACTGTCCTCTGGGGAGGAGTTCAAGGGGTTGGAGACGACTTTGGGCGGCCAAGAAAGACTCCATCAGGGCAGTCAATCTTGCCACTTCCTCCTTCAGCTCTCTGTTCTCTTGCTCTAGGTGATCCATTAGTCTTGAACAGTTGGCTCTGGTGTAGTACCGGTGCGTCAGCTTGTCTTGAAAATAAATGAAGAACACAGAGTTAGACCACTGAACAAGAAGCCTGGAGAAAAACCTGCTTATGCACATGATGCATGCAATGCTTGTGCATATGATTTATTTTTTAATCAAAGGAACTATATAGTTCTATTTGTAAACATTGGAAATATTAATCATTTAGACATATATGGAAATATCATATCAATAATATCTGGAAAAAGTTTTACACCAAAGAAGTACAGTATTGGTAACCAAATATAATACAAGAGAGAAGGAAAATGAACATCCTATGGAACCCTAGAAATAATCGTCCAAAGCTCTCGAGACCGGAAGATAAGCTGCACGAAGCCTCTTCACCTCTCTCTCATAGGTTGCCTCCATATCTGCCTTCTCTTTGGCGAGTCGATCATACTTCCTCTTCCAAAACCTAGAAGACTGAGGAAGAAGAGAAGTCACCACATCATCAGGCTCGTCGATAACCTCATGCTCAAGAAACTCTATCAATGCATCCTTATCACTAAGCTGCTGAAGTAACTCCTCTCGCTCACGGACCCAAGCACGCGAACGGTCTTCATCTCTCAACTCCTCTACTCCTTGGTCAGGGAGGGTTGAAGGCCCAGCCATAACCAAAGGTGTAGGTCTCGGATAATCATAAGGCATAAGGTACTCAGAAGCTCTCCTCCTTACCCATGAGGTATAGGGTTCCAAAGCAATACAATTCTTCGGACCAAGCTCTTTCCTTCCCTTCCTATGAATCTTGCGCCAAGCGTGGACCATTCTGCCCTTCAAGTTTTGGGGATCTTTACCCTCTTGAAAGAATACACCTTCTAACAAAATGTTATTAGGTTTATCCTTTAAGGGGAACCCAAGCTGACGACGTGCCAAAACAGGGTTGTAGTTAATCCCACCACATGTACCAAGAAGAGGCACATTGGAGAATTCACCACAAGAGTCAATAATCTGCACACCATCATATACGCGGTTGTACCAAAAGATATCATCATTAGTGAGAGACATAAGTCTCGTGGACCACCGTAGACATCCTTTGTTCTCCTTGAAGGCGACCGTCTGTGGCAAGTGCGAAATAAACCACTTGTACAACAGAGGCAAACAACACACAATGGTACCACCACCTTTTGCATTCCTCATATGCAAAGAGAAATAAGTGTCACCCAACAGAGTAGGAACGGGATTAAGAGTAGAGAAAATCCTAATAGCATTCACATCCACGAATTTGTCGATGTTGGGGAATAACACTAGCCCATAGATGAGAAGTACAAATATGGCCTCAAAGGCGTCCTCACTCATGGCCTTCCCATACAAAGTAGCTTGAGCAATGAGGAAATCAGATGGGAGACCTTGAATTCCATCTTTGATAGTCATATGAGCATCCATAATAGATTCATCTATATGCAATAGATCAACAATCTCTTGAGAAGTAGGAACCCTCTCCAAGCCCCTGAACGACAACTAATCTAGAATAGATATACCCACAAGATAGGCATACTCCTCAAACGTAGGAAAAAGCTGGAAATCCGGAAATGTGAAGCAACGGTACAAGGGATCATAGAACTGCACCAATACACTCATCAGATCTTCATCCACCTGAGTAGCAAGAACAGACAAAAGCTTTCCATGACGAGCCTTGAACTCCAAGGGATCTAATACATAGGATGTCAAACTCCTTAACTCTTTCAAGTCGGGTTGTTTGAAACTGTACTTCTTCGTATTCCTTCTTTGTTTATCCATGTCTGAAAATTTGCAAATAGATCTCTTAAGTTCCTTGAAGATTTTCTCATTGTTGATGATATGGATGTGTATGAATGCATGAATGCATGGGTGCAACAATCACACTCAAGGATCAATCAAATCACACCACACAAAGGTCATGGGATGAATCAAGTCGTCCTTAATATCAATCATCCATTTTGGTGGATTGTGGTTTACACCATATCAACACCCAAGTTCCATTGATATTAAGGATAAACGAGAACGGATCAACCATGAATCAAGGGTTTGTTGCAAGTCACGAGCATGAAGTCTCGGTTAAGAATCACCCAAAGGGAGTGTACTATGGTTAAACCTGACAATCATGTTCTACAAGAGGTTCCCATAGTCATCATCCCATCTTTCGGATATTATCGGATAAATGACTACTCGTATTCCAAAAAGATTCTCAAGAGAGACTCTTATGAGTGTAGTATCGCGTAACAATCATATCAAATCTTACACTTGAACGATCTTCGCACTACGTCCTAAAAATGGGCCAAGATGGGCTTGGTAAACTAAGGTCCTTGGCTTCTAAGGCATATATTGGAAAGAGTAATGCCTAACCACGACTACTCGTGTGACATTATTGATCCCAACATAACCTTCACCAAGTGAATGGGCTTGCAAGTCAACTTGTTAAGGAATAACTCCACACAAGTCAACAAGACTATATCATTCTCCTATCCTAAGTGCACTCGAGTTCGGGTATAGAACTCATCTCACAAGAGACCACCAAGCACACAAGCAATTTATATATCAAGCAATTCATACATTACAAATAATACAGTAATCCCAAATTTGCACAAAAATATGTCACAAAATATTATATACAATACAATACAACAAAATGTGAAAAGTAGGCAAAACCCACTAGGCAAAGGTCCCTACCAGAGTCGCCACTTTTCTGTAGCGGGGTATTCGTTACCTTTAGATTTATTGACTAGATCAAAAGTAAATCATACAATTCGAGTCGCCACCGCACTTCTATTTATCCAAAGGAAATGTTAGAAAGCGAACAAAAACCGAGAAGTTTTATCAAATCAAAAACTAATAAAAATGTTAGAGATCTGGGTAAGGAGGTTGGTTATGCAATGGGAAGGTTTTAAGCACCCAAAACATCCTTAGTACTCTAAGGGAGCCCTTTTCAAAATTGATGTAAGGTAGGTTGGTATTTGTGAAAATTATTTGTGCAAACATCATTGGGGAGATGAGAGAAGAATGTACAAGTTATTTACAATTTTTGTGTTTAATGGATAAACCCATTACCTACGTACCATCTTAAAAAAGATTAGGATCAAAACCTCGTAGTTCGGGGTAAAAATCTCAAAAGAAGTTGGTGAATTGATTGGTCCAAAAGCCTTAAGATCTTTTGTTATCCAAGGGAGAAAACTCAACCTAAAACCACAAATCCACCTTGTGAGGAGAGCTTCAACATGCTAGTGAGGGGTTAACCCTATAATAAACATGGAAGTCTTATTGTCCATCACTAAGGATATAGGTGAGTATTATATCAACCTCTAGGATAACTCAAACCTAGTAGCTAATGTCTATGAAAAGCTTTGGCAAAAGTGGCCATTGGAACCACAAAAACAATTGAGTGAGTTGTATTTACAAATGAAAAGTATTCACAAAGTATGGTCAAGTTGACTTAAGGATTCAATTCAAAATAAGTGTTATGAAAAGAAGTTTGGAAAATTAGAAGCATATTGCTTAGGTTTCTAATTTTGAAAACAAATGTTAATGTTTGCACAAAAGTTTTGGCTTGGGTTAGAGTGGAGGGAAGAAGAAGAATGGCTAAGTCCTAAACATACAAAGATGAAGGAAGAGAAATAGAACCACAATGGAGTTACCTTCTTGAGATCATAGTGATGATCCAAGTAGCTCCTATCCTTTGGAATAAGCAAGCAAATAAGCCAATACTCAAGCAATCAAGCACATAATCAAAACAAGCTCCTATGAATCTTCCAATGGCTTTTGTATCTCTCACTTTGGATGCTCATGACAATGGTCCTTCTTCTTGGCTCAAATTTGGGATCCCTAGCACAAGAACACACACATCAAAAAGTTCTACAATGCAAAACAAAGAATGGACAAGAGTGAGTTTAGAGATTAGGTCCTTTCAAAGTCCCCTTCAAGATTAAGCATTCTAAAGGCATGAGGCCTAGTTGCTCTTTGACATTTTTCTTCTTTTATAGCATTCTAAAGGCATGAGGCCTAGTTGTTCTTTGACTCCATTTTTGCATAGGGAATGTCCTAAAGTCTAAGTCCTTTTGTCCATTTGCATTTGGTTCACACAATTAAAACAAAACAAGCACAATGATATATACACAATAATGTACTCAAGTGAGCAAAAGGAAAATTGCATTAACATAAACATGAGCTCAAGTGAGCAAAAGGGCAAAAGAAAATGAATTATATGTACAAGAATATTAAATTTGCATTAAAGTAAATTGCAAGAATTAAATGACTTAAATTAAGAGTTAATGGTCAATAGTTAGTGTTAGTGTGCCATAAGGCAATTTAGCGCTATGTTAAGCAATCGTAAGTGGACTAATGTAGTAGTCACACCTATCTGAGGCCGGTCAATAAAAATATAGGCAACCAACACAAGTTAGAGACCTTGACTAGTAAGCCAAGCTCCTACAACTTGTCATGCCAAAAAAGAAGAAGAATGATCTTGTATTGATTTAGGTTTTTTGCTTGACCAAGAAGCAACTTATCCTTAATGCAAAGCCATTCACTTGATCTTTGATCAAGATGAATTAGATTTGAATCACGGAAGGTTAAGTCTCCCATATGTCAAGGCTAACCACCAACCTTTAACTCATTGATCAAAAAGAAAAAGAAGAAGAAGAAGATGAATAAGAATATACATGAATGTAACTCAAATGAAATAAGCAAAGCACATTGACCAAAGATGAATGGAATCAAGGTCAAACGATGGTAAACAGAAGCAAAATGAAACTTAGAAGTCAAGAAACAAATAAAATATTTTTGGTATTTTTCAAAGTTAAAATAATACTTGAATTAAAATAAACAATTAAAGGTCAAACTTCAAATCCATTTCAAATCAACTTTGAAAGGCCCAAATGGATCATCCTAAGTTCAACAAGGTCAAACAAAGTTTGACAAAACATTTCAGCATTTTTAGAAACCAGAAACTATTTTTAAACAATTAAAAATGAATAAAAAATAACCTAATTGAACTAAAATCTTAAATAAATCTCAAATCAATTAATAAATTGATGAGAATATTTTTCATAGATCCATCATCATTCAAAGAGATTAAGAAAATATTTTTGTATTTTTTTAATATTGGAAACTATTTAAAATGAATTAAAAATAATCAGAAAAGATAAAATTCACAAGAAATATCAAATGACAAAATAAAAAATATTAAAAATCATTTTTAGAAACTAGAATTAAAAAGGGAAATAATGCAATTGGTCCTATATTTTTTGGAATTAAAATGAAAGAGTTATGATTTTTTGAAATAAAATGGAATTAAGAAAAATAAAATGGATAAATCAGAAAATAGAAAAAATCCACGCGCGTTGGGTTGAATCTCATTAAATGACCTGGCACATCAAGTGGCTTTCAGACGCGCGCTCACCAAAGGCATGAGTCAACTGAGTAGCACAGCGTATTTAAAAAAGTCATAACAAGGAAAGGTTGAGATTAGATCTGGGGACTCAATCACACGGTCCAGATTTAAACTGGCAAAGGGACGTTGGTGTACACCACCGTCTTCTCCGGCGAGCTCAAGGATTCCGGCCAGAGTTGCAGGTCAACAAAACTTAACCAAATGAAGCGATCCTCATATCATTGGAAAGCTGGGGTGATGTACATCACCCTTGTACCACTGATTCCTCCTCTAGACTCTCATAGAAAGAGAAATCAGAGAGAGAAAATCATGGAGTTCAATCTGAATTTAATGGATTTGCAAAATTAAGAACACAATTCAAATGCCTCTTATGAGAGGACTTCAGACCAGCCAATAAACACAAGAAATGAGCTATAACCAGTGAGTTTCGAAGAAAAAAAGTTTGAGCATCAACCTTGAAAATGCAGATCTATGGAGCACGATCTCTTCTAACTCTTGATTGCAGTGTGTTCTTGAGATGGAGATGGAGCAAGGCTAAGGAATTTAAGTCCAATAATCAACCAATGAAGTTGAAAATTGGATCTGATAAATGAAAGTGAAATTGCACAATTCCTTTGGTAGGATGTGGGGATTTGCTTCTGCAGCATCTAAGGCGCCTTAAGGTTGGTTCATGATGAAGGTATTGTTGAAAAGTATATCTTCGGCAAATATTTTTGTATCGTATCCACAGAGATTGGTTGATATTACCTCCGTTCTATAATCCGAATGTTATAAGTTTAGAAAGTAACAGGGTTGTTTTGTTTGGAAAAATATCTTGTGAGTAAATGTTAACAAAAACTATGAAATGGTTTTAGTCAAATATAAAAGCTTGACAAGATTGGAGTTCACTATTTCAAATGTTTATGATTCCTTATGATAAATACATAGATTCAAGATTATTGATGATGTTCAAATATCCTCTCAAAGTCATTTATGTCTAAATGATATCGTGATAATCACTATATTGATCCTTAGACGATCTCTCCACCTAACTATCAATATAGCAATCTTTAATGTTTAATACCAAAGAAGAGTAATGAATAAATCTATCTCTACAACTTATTCACTACTTGAAAATCTGTTTTATGTCTAAACTCAAGTAATCTCTCTCGACAACTACTCAAATCTGGTTTTCAACTTAGAGGAAAAACAGTATTCAATACATCAACAATCTTTATCATATATATAAATCAAAGTGAATACATAAACAGATGAGAATAGCTACTACCTCCAATCTTGACAAAGGGGAGTTTAGCTCCTCATCATCATTGTTCAAAGCAGAAAGATAAAGAAGAAAAACTTTGTTTTCTCTCTTACAAAAAGCTCTCAATATCAATGTGTGAATGATAATAATGTCATGTGTGAATGCCCTAGCATAATGTATTTGTTTCTAACAAAAAAGGTTGACATTTCCCTAATTGGTATTTGTCATCTAAAGCAGAAAAGCAATTCCCAGGCAGACATCAAAATGGCAATAAACTTTTCCTGCAAAACAGCACTTTTGACCCTCAGTCAGCTTGCTGGATTCGCGGTGCGAAGGTAGTTCGCGGCGCGAACTGTTGCTTCTCCAGCTTCCTTGTTTGGCAAGCTTCCTCCAAAGTGTGGTGTTGCAATCCAAAGCCTTCTTAACCAAAAATTCTACAAAACTAACAAATATGTGAAATAACTATTCAAAACAAAACAAATTAAACCTAATTGCATTTATACAAAATAGTGAGAATAAAAGTGTGTAATTACATCAAAACTTGGTAAAAGGGACCAATAAAATGATATAAAAAGTAGTACTAATTGGTCCCTAACAACTCTCCCCAACTTAGCATTTTGTTTGTCCCTAAACAAAAGTTTCCACCCTCACAACCAAGACAATAACACAAAAGATTGGAACAAGGATTTACCAAGGACATTCAAATGGTTCAAAAGTGTTTGGCAATTTTTCTCAGTCCACCTATCTCAATTCTAGACAAAACATGCATAAGGAAAATGGTTGAGTGCAAAAATCATTCCAATGGAATTCAAAACCATATATGTCAAAATTGAATCAAACTTACACACACATCATAATAACGATGAATAACATGAAGGGTTACTTTCACTCATCCAAGCAATTAAATGAACAACAACTCAAATCATGCGGTTATCACAACAAATACCAAATCATGTGAAAAATGAGAATCAAGAGGTCTTTCAAAGGTTGTAATGTGGCTTAGGTTACAAGAAAGGATATGATTAAGAGAATTTACAAAGTTGCCTAGCCTAAGGGAGCATTCCCAAACATTCAACTCTACACAATTTCCTTTTCCTTGGTCCCTATTTTTTTTTTCTTATTACATCCACACAACCATGAGCATTTTCTTTAATTTTTTTTTCTTTACTTTTTTCTTTGCTCTATGGCTTCAAGGGTATTTTCTTTTTCTTGTTTCTTTTCAAATTTTCACCCTTTCATAAAAACTCACTTTTCCAAGTTTCTAATCAACTTTTCACTTTACTCTCCCCAACTTAGGTTTCAAAACCAAATTTATTCAATAATGCTCCCTACTTAGAAATAAGCAAAATGCAAAATTTTCAACAACTCGATTTGAGGTTTCAATTGACACGAAAGAAATTAGGATTCATTTATTCCACAATTTTCAATTGATTTTTTAATGATCAATAAAATGAATCCTAAAATAAGCTCAAAGGGGTTTAACTAAGGATTATTCCTCACAAGGTTAGTGTCGCATCCGCGAAAAACAACCGGCGAGGCTAAAACAAAACAACACAGAGCCGCCACCGTGCGTTATTTATCCCAAAGAGGGAAAGGAAACGCTCAGAGTAAACCTGGGACAAGCATGGTCTCGCGACCAAAGAGAATGGGATCGGGAGTCGGTTATGCGAAGGGAAGGTATTAACACCCCTACGCATCCGTCGTACTCGACGGGATCCACGCTCAAAAGATAGGAAAGGTTGCTAAAACAAACATCACACACACACTGAAAACAACACAGGTGGGGGAAGAGGAAGAGGGCTCGCTAGGACATCGCATCCTATGCCTACGTATCTCGTCTGGAACGAGAATCAGAGCTTCCGTAGTTCGGCTCACGCACGCCAAACAAGACACACACAAACACAGGCAAACCTGGAACCCGAACGCCAATCGCTGGACTTACATCGGCTTCCGAACCAAACAAACACACTCAGGATACGAACAGCCAATCGCTGGGCTTACATCCATATCCTGACACACAAAAGGGTTAACAAGCAAACACACACAAAAAGAAAAAAAGTGCCCGGAGAGACCTCGCACGGTCTCTTGCCTACGTACCTCATCTGGTATGAGGATCAGGGCGACGTAGTTCCCCTGAACGGGAAAGAAATTCTAACCAGATACAAAGGGAGACACACTACTAGGGAGCTGTACTCGAGCCTAGATGTTATCATGCATCATTGCCCTATGTTATGGTTTCTATCCTAACTTGCACAACAGCAAGCTAATCCTAACCAGGAAAAAGCAAAGCACGTAAGCATAAACAAAACAAATCAAACATTCACAGTTAGCACACACTATATACAGACGGATGTGGGCTCAATCAAGGGTTAAGTTGCAAAAGCAACACAACTGTGTCAGGGTGGTGTTAGCTCTTAACCCTGACATTGAGAGTCAGGGTGAAGCCAGATGAAATGGAAGTGAGGGGTGTGCCTCACAGCTCTTATCCCTGGCCAGGGAGAGCTTCAGACAAAGGAGTGTGGGTTCAGAAAGTGGGAACCCTTCTACACTCATGACTCTGACTCAACTGTACAACTGTACATGGATCTTGGGTTAATATCCCAATGCATCAACACAGTGGTGTGAGCAGAGGGACGACTCAACAAGAATAGCAGGGGATGGATTGCACATCCCTTGGGTTCTGCCAATTGCCTTAATCAAGGTCTTTTCCTGCTTGGGGACAAAAGTTAAACAATCACAAACATCGCCTCTTAAGGAGGACTTCAGACAGGTGCCTGGCTAAATAACAAGCCAGGTCTTCCAGACTACATGGAGACAAGAGAGTCTACTTCAATTGGTTTATACAACCAAGCAACAGCACAGCAAGTTCTCAAAGAACTATTAGCAACTAATGTACCTGAAATCAATCAAATACAGTCAGTATACCAATCACAAAGTCAAAACAAACAACATAAGAGCCAACAGACAATGCAATCAATCACATGTGCAAAGCACAAGCCCAAAGCAAGTGAGCTAAGCATCCTACAAAACAAACAAGTTAGTTCACAACAAGCAACCAAACTCAATCAACTTGCATTAATCTCCTTAAAGCATTTGCCTCTTAACCTGAAAAGCCAAACTCAAATATGAGAACCAAGACCACTAGGACAAGCCTAGGGTCAAAAGGAGGTGAAAAATTCAAAACAGCAAGTGAAAATTAATCAAAACCAAGATTTATCAAGCAAAAATAGAATCCAATTGGTCTCACATCAAAACTATGCACCAAATTCATTTTATGAACAAAACATGTCAAACTATGCACTTTGGAAACACATTAGAGCAAACAGAATGATCACAATCAAATCAAAATCAAAACAGCTCAATAAATTCCACAAAAATTCAAGCCTAAACAGAACACATTCAATGAGCATCATATCAAATTTCATGCTATTTGGACAAGAGGAAGTATGGAAATTAAATTCACTAAGTCAAGTCATGCTTATACAAGTCCAAACAAGGCCACAAATCATGTATCAACTTTAGGCAAGTGTAAAATAGAAATGGCATAAGATAAATGAACCACACCAAAGCCAAAATGAAATTAAACATGTTAATAATCAATCCACAAAGTTTCAGCTTCATGTGATAAGGCATGGGAATTTCACAAGCTATGTAAGATGATCACTCAAGAAAAGCCCAAAAATGACTAAACAGCAAAGAAAATTATCAATCAAATAGGAAATGCATCAACAAATCCTACAAAAAATCATGGTTAAACCTAACATATAGATGTAATCACATGAAAAAATCCAGGGCAAAAGGCATTCAATAAGCATGGAAACAAAATTCATGAAGCTGACATAACATAGTGTGACACACATTGTCACACTCAACTTGATCACATCATATCTATCAAACCAGAAACTCAAATATAGCAAACTATACATCAAAATCACCAGGAAGGAGTCAAGAATGTGCATATAAAATTTCAAGCATTTTGGATAAGGCATCATTATTTTATGAATGAAAGAGTGAGCATGGTGCACAAAAGACACATTCAAACAATCCCTAGGCATTTAATTTTTCCACACGTGCACAAAAATATTAAAAATCACCAAAAAAAACTACACATCACAAGGAGAATGGTGAAAAAAGTCTCATCAAATTTGGATTATTTTTGAAGAAGTTATGGATTTTTAAAGATTAATGATCAAAGTGAAATAAAAATGGAAAAAGAAATGAAATGAAATGAATTAATATTCAGCAATGGCATTTTTGTAATTACTGAGCACAGAAAATGAAACGCGGCGTTTTGTTTTATTGCATGGCAGCATGTGATTGGTCAGGACTCGCGGGAAACAGAAATTTGAACTCAAAGCCAGGAAAAATGGATCAAACACCAACTGGAAACGAATTCTTCAATTGTTCATACATTCATCATCTCCAGAAATCGTCAAGAACAAAAGTTCACTAAAATCATCGTGCCATATATCAAAATGACCGGCGTTCAACCTAGATCATGAAACTAACAAGCATTTGACCTAACTCTAATCATGCTTCACGGATCGAGCGAAAATAGTTTAACATGTCAAGATTCAAATCGCAATAACTCGCTCGATTCATCATGAAAATTCTCAATCTAAAGTTCTGCGTGATCTACAAAGTAAGATCTACAAGATCCACAGCCTAATTTCAAGAATCGTATCGATCGAATTCTGACCTTAGTGATGATGCAGCGTTGGATTCGGTGGATTCAAGGTGCCAATTGCCAAAACAGAAGTTGAATGATGCTCTAGGAAGTGAATGGAAGAGGTACTTCAGCTCAACACAGCTCCAGATCCAAGAATGCTCAAGCTGCCATGGATGAACTTGGATGCAACAGTTCCAATTCCTCAATGCTTTGGCCACGATTTTGTGAAACAGTTCCTCAAGAATACCTGTGGAGAAGGATCAACACAAGAACAAGCACAATAGATGATGAATTCGATGGAAAATGTGGAAAAAAGTTTGAAGAAAATTGAGAGAATTTGATGAGAAGTTTTTTTAGATCTGAGAAATGAAATGTGATTATGCAGTTTCTGTTATGATTAATGCTTTATACCATGTGCTAATCCATGTGTTAATCACAATTAGGCAAATTGGAAGTGAATTAGCAAAATGAGGTTTATGCATAATTGGCCAAAATGCCCTTTTCTAATTCAGCCAATGCAACAGTACAAAACCAGTTCAAGCAAGTCCTATTTGATGTTTATGATGTGTTGGAAAAGGTTTTGTATGCAAATGCCTTGTATTTTGAAAATTCACTATTTTTCCCACCAAAATACAAAATGAACACTTGAAAAATGGACTTTTGCTATGATGATTTTTGATGAAATGTGATGATGCATCATGAAAGTACATGTCAAATGTGGTTTGCTCAAAAAAGAATCACCCAATTTGGCCTTTCCATTCAAAAGTTATGCCACTTTGAAAATCAACTTTTTTTGAAAATGATTAATCCATAACTTGCCAACCACACATGAAAAATTCATGTTCTTGGACTTTTTGGAAAGGTGAGAGCAAGATCTACAACTTTCATGTTGAACAAAATTTCATTTGAAGCATTTTTGGCCATGTAATTTTGAGGTGAAAAACTTTCCATTTTTGGCAGTTTTCAATTACAAGTCACTTTCTATTTTTGGAAAGTTTCCATCTGACTTTATTTTCTTCATCCTTGATCTTTGAAATGTCAAATGAAACTTGTTTAGACATGAATGAAGTGTCTCTAACCCTCTCCCACCTCCAAGTCCATCAATTCAGGCACAATTGACCACAATTGATTTTTCTGACTGATAGATGAATTTGGCTATGCACTGATCAAGTTGAGCCTCAAACTCCTGATGAAATGGCTCAATGATGAAACCCTAGCTTCCATAAGCTCAATATAATCATATGATGATCCCCATATCCATTGAAAACCCCATCTCCTTGCAAAACCCTGATTGGCCCAATGCAGATGATTAGGGTTGACCAGTGGTCAAAACCCTAATCTCAAGGTATCTGATGAAGCACTTGGTGATGACAAAACCATGATGATGATGATGTATCATTTCAACCAAGATGAAGCTCAAACTCCTTGACAACCAAGAAACCCTAATTTGTAGCACAATCCTCAGATGGCTAGTGATCAATTCAATGAAACCTTCAGCTTGAATCTCAACCTCTTATCTTCTGACCAAGACCTAGGAGGAATACTTGCTTGATGTAGCCACATGATATGCAATATGCAATGAATAATGACCTACAAATGATATGCAAAAATGCAAAGCTAGTCCCAAGAGAGGAGGGCAAATTCTGAGGTGTTACAGCTGCCCCTATTCAATCCACTATGAACCTGTCGATATGAATAGCCTCGGCTTTCAGATGACCAGGGTGAAGAGTGATTGAATACCAAGAACAGACGAACAATTTGCACTCTGATGGGAAAATAAGTAACAATGCCTGTCAGAATCGGCAAAGAACACAATCTTGAAAGAAACACCCGTCTGGAACGGAGAAAGTCGGCCTGATCACCGAAACAGCAACGTCGACCTGGATACCAAAATAAATGGTAACGCAGGGATAGCCATGGCCTGAACACCGCATCCGCTGGGGATTATTACTATTTTTGCTTTTCTTGAACCCCGAAATTTTCTCGCGCAAATGATCCCAGATCACTGCATTTGAACCCCGACATCTTGTTTGCCAAAATAATGAACCCCATTCTCCATTTGAACCCCAGTCACCTGACGATAACTTGTGATCGCCATTGTGAACCCCATTCTCCAGAAAACACCTCGTGTCTCCCTTTCTCCATTTGAACCCCGCTCTCCAGAAAATGCCTCAACATTTCCCTTTCTCCGTTTGAACCCCGCTCTCCAGAAAATGCCTCAACATTTCCCTTTCTCCATTTGAACCCCGTTCTCCCATTTCTTGTGATAATTCCGCTGGCAACGTCGGAAATAACACCAAACACCACTCTGAGGGCGACATATCAGAGGGTACACCTTCACAAAAGGAAGGTGACATGTGCATCTCTTCCTCAGAAGACACCCATAACGACCTCCATTGGCCTCAGCCAAAGTCTAAGGTGACACATGAACAGAAGATAATCCTGAGGATCTCATCCCGGATATAATCTTCAACTCCAATCTCCATTTGAACCCCATTCTCCAGAAAATGTCTCAACATTTCCCTTTCTCCATTTGAACCCCGATCTCCAGAAAATGCCTCAACATTTCCCTTTTCTCCATTTGAACCCCGTTTGTCCAGAAAATGTCTCAACACTTCCTTTTCTCCGATTGAACCCTGATAGTCGCGCTGATCGCGTAACGTCCTTTGATTTTATTTCCATCTCCGCCCGACGGAAAAATTTCCTCCAGTATCGCACTACTGGGGAACATTGCTGATCTGACATCATGATACTAAACTCCTCAGAGTAACACCTTTACCCTCGGGCAAAACCAAATCTCAAACGGTAACCACGGCTTGAGTCGCGCTGATCGCGTAACATTCCCATCTCTGTCCAACGGAAAAGTTTCCTCCAGTATCGCACTACTGGGGAAGTACTGTTAAAAACGGTGCCAAACTCCTCGGAGCAATACCTTCACCCTCAGGCAACCACTTCTCAAACGGTAACCACAGTCTGAGACTAGCTCATGCTTGCAATATGATGCATGATTGATTTTTTCAGCGTAATGCTCCATAATTACGGAAATGCTACGCGATTTATTATGCAGTATGTTATGCTTATTCTACATGATGAATGTATAAAAAAGCATCCCCCTCAATGGACTCTTCTGGGGAGCTCGAGACACTCTGCTGAGGAACTCGCCATCACTCCAATCTCCACCCTGCTGGGGAATAGCGCTGCTGTTGGGAAAAGGCAACCCTTGCTGGGGAAAAACCTCCTTTGCACCCGGTCCGCTTGGGGATTTGCTGGGGAAGAAACCACCAAAACTCTGTGGGGATACAACTGTCTTTGACTTGCTGGGGATGTCAATCCCGACTCCGCTTGGGGAACCACCGCACACAGATACTTCCGCTGGGGAAATCGCAACCTTCAGACCTGGCGACTGGTGAAGCATCAATCTCGCACCTGTTGGGGATAACCATCCTGACCCTGCTAGGGAGACCTTTGAATCTGCTGTGGAGTTAGTCCTCACAACTCTTCTTGGAGAGATGAGGAAAATCCGGTACTGAACACCCGTCGACTCGTCGAACCCTGGCATTCACTGTTCTTATCCATAGTCAGCTTTCCAATTTTGAGAACTCCCAGACTCGTCTGGACCTTTTCTGCTCCATCATCTTGTATTCCCGACCGCTCCGCACTCGACGGAGAGTGAACCTCATGGGAGTTATACAGACTTTTCAATCTTCCGACTTTGAAGAGTCTTCTTGATTAATATCCAGGATCGTCGTACGTCGCGCCGTCTTTTCACCGTTCTTCTATTCATTCGTCCCTGATTGGACTCCATGGGGATTTGTTTTGTCAACAGCTTCCACATCACAACCTGCAAGTGAGGGAAAATACCTAACAGCACCTGCAAAAGAGATCGTTAGATAAAACCGTGCCCCAGGCGTGTCAAGATTTCAACACTGGGGTCACTCAACCTTCCGAATAAGATTTCAAGTTTTCAATCTTATAAACATGCATTGGAAGGGACCTGTATGTCTTAAAATGCAAGATTCGTTATCAAAATAATCGGATGTTTTTGCAATCAAAGCGGTAATGAAAAACAAAAACAAAAGTATTTGACTGAATATGCATTTTATTGATTGAAAAGGTGTGGCTCAAATTGAGCAATACAACGGAAGCAATTCCTGAAAAGAGGTAATTGCGCACAAAAGGAAAAATCTATCCTAATGGCAATGTGAAACCCGTAATCTCATCGAGTTCCAACTCGGTTACACCCCATATGTCCTCAGACTCTCCGTGCTTTCTGCCTTCTGAACAAGACGTTTCTGATTGATCCCCATCGGGTATTATCCATGATGCCTTAACCAAAGCAAACGATCATGCCAGACGCAGTTGTTCGTTTCAATCCCTCTTTTGCCTGGACCGCCCTTTCGGGTTTTCAGTCCACCGGGATACCCTTTTTTGCCCAAGCCGCCTTTTCAGGTTTTCGACTTGCCGGGTGTACATTTTTCATTTTATCCTTAATTTTTGCCCGAACCTTTCTTTCTGTTTTTTGGTTCGCCGGGATGCCCATTTTTGCCTGGACTATTTTATTCTTTTCGTCCAGCGGGTCTCTTTATACGAAGTATTTTTTAACTGCGTCCGCATTCACAGGGGATGGAAAATCCTCGCCATCCATGGTCGTTAACAACAAGGCTCCGCCAGAGAAGACCTTCTTGACCACGAATGGACCTTCATAATTAGGTGTCCACTTGCCCCTACGATCGTTTTGAGGAGGAAGGATCCTTTTCAGCACCATATCACCGACGTGATACACCCGAGGTCGTACCTTTCGGTCAAAAGCACATTTCATCTGCTGCTGGTATAACTGCCCATGACAGATGGTTGCCAGCCTCTTTTCCTCAATCAGGCTTAACTCCTCATACCGGGTCCTTACCCATTCTGCCTCTTGCAACTTCACGTCCATCAGGACTCTCAAAGAGGGAATCTGAACCTCAACCGGTAGCACCGCTTCCATTCCATATACCAAAGAGAAAGGAGTTGCCCCAGTAGATGTACATACCGACGTTCGATACCCATGCAATGCAAACGGCAACATCTCATGCCAGTCTTTATAGGTTACCACCATCTTTTGCACAATCTTCTTTATATTCTTGTTGGCTGCCTCAACCGCCCCATTCATCTTCGGACGATAGGGAGAAGAATTGTGATGCTCAATTTTGAATTCCCGGCACAGTTCTGCCATCATTTTGTTATTCAAATTAGAACCATTATCAGTAATGATTCTCTCGGGAACCCCATATCTGCAAATGATGTCTCTCTTGAGAAACCTGGCAACAACCTGCTTTGTCACGTTCGTATAAGAGGCTGCTTCCACCCACTTGGTGAAGTAATCAATAGCCACTAATATGAATCTGTGCCCATTCGAAGTTGTAGGCTCAATCTTCCCAATCATATCAATGCCCCACATAGCGAACGGCCACGGGGACGACATCAAACTCAGCGGATTTGGAGGCACGTGCACCTTGTCAGCATAAATCTGGCATTTATGACACTTCCGCACAAAATTGAAACATTGGGCCTCCATGGTCATCCAATAATAACCTGCCCTCAGCAACTTCTTCACCATTGCATTCCCACTGGCATGGGTACCGAACGATCCCTCATGAACCTCTTTCATTAATTGGCTTGCTTCCTTGTCATCAACACATCTGAGCAAGACCCAATCAAAATTCCTCTTGTACAAAACCCCATCCTTATTCAGATAGAACACCATGGCCAACCTCCGCAGAGTCTTTCGGTCCTTCTTCGATGCTCCCTCAGGATATTCTTGAGTCTCCAGATAGCGCTTGATATCGTAATACCACGGCTTCTCATCATCAGGCGTTGTATCAACAGCAAACACATAAGTCGGTCTATCCAGACGACCTACCTCCACACTGGGGAACTGATTCCACCACTGCACTTTGATCAAGGCAGCCAGAGTAGCCAAAGCATCTGCCAAAGGATTCTCTTCTCTGGGCACATGATGCAACTTCACCTTGGTGAAAAACGTCAACAATCTCCTCGTATAATCCCGGTATGGAACTAAATGAGATTGATGCGTATACCATTTTCCGTTAACTTGATTTACAACCAGAGCTGAATCTCCATATATGACAAGGTTCTTGATTCTCAAATCAATCGCCTCTTCAATCCCCAATATGCAAGCTTCGTATTCAGCCACTTTGTTGGTGCACTCAAATGTTAGCCGGGCAGCAAAAGGAATGTGGGATCCTTTCGGCGTAACCAAAACAGCACCAACACCGCTTCCATTCACGTTAACGGCCCCATCAAACATCAGAATCCATTCGGATTCAGGGTCAGGCCCCTCCTCCGGGATTGGTTCCTCACAATCTTTCGATTTGAGAAACATGATGTCCTCATCAGGGAATTCAAACTTCATCGGTTGATAATCCTCAATAGGTTGCTGAGCGAAGTAATCAGACAATACACTCCCCTTGATTGCCTTCTGAGATGTATACTGTATATCATATTCTGTCAAAATCATTTGCCATCTCGCAACCCGTCCGGTCAATGCTGGCTTCTCAAAAATGTACTTGATTGGATCCATCTTGGAAATCAATAAAGTGGTATGAACCAGCATATACTGTCTTAGTCGGCGAGCAACCCAGACCAAAGCACAACAAGTTTTCTCGAGCAGTGAATATCTTGTTTCACAGTCGGTAAACTTTTTGCTAAGGTAGTATATGGCATGCTCTTTTCGACCAGACTCGTCATGCTGCCCCAATACACACCCCATAGACCCCTCGAGGACCGTCAGGTACAGAATTAACGGTCTTCCCTCCATAGGAGGCATCAGAATCGGAGGCTCCTGCAAATATTCTTTTATCTTTTCAAATGCCGCTTGGCAATCATTATTCCACCTGACCGTTTGATCTTTTCTTAACAATTTGAATATCGGTTCACACGTGGCTGTTAGGTGAGATATGAACCGTGAAATGTAGTTCAATCTACCTAAGAAACCACGAACCTCCTTCTCTGTTCTCGGTTCAGGCATTTCTCTTATTGCTTTTACTTTAGCAGGATCAACCTCGATTCCTTTCTCGCTTACAATGAACCCCAGCAATTTACCGGACCGCACTCCGAAAGTGCACTTATTCGGATTCAACCTCAGTCTGAACTGTCTCAGCCGGTCGAACAACTTGGCCAGATCTACCAAATGCCCCTCTTCTGTCTGAGACTTTGCTATCATGTCATCAACATAGCATTCAATTTCATGATGAATCATATCATGAAACAAAGTCACCATGGCCCTCTGATAAGTAGCACCGGCGTTCTTGAGACTGAATGGCATCACCTTATAACAAAAAGTGCCCCAAGGTGTGATGAACGTTGTTTTCTCCATATCATCTGGCGACATTTTGATTTGATTATAGCCAGAAAAGCCATCCATGAAGGAAAACACCGAGAATTGAGCTGTATTGTCTACCAACACATCAATGTGAGGTAGCGGAAAATCATCCTTCGGACTAGCTCTGTTCAGATCTCGGTAGTCCACACACATTCTCACCTTCCCATCCTTCTTCGGGACTGGCACGATATTTGCAACCCATGGCGGATAATTAGTGACAGCAAGGAAACCAGCATCCCACTGCTTCTGCACTTCCTCTTTAATTTTCATCGCCATGTCAGGTCGAGTTCTGCGCAACTTCTGCTTCACTGGAGGACAATCTGCTCTCAACGGTAGCTTGTGCATAACAATATCGGTATCCAACCCTGGCATATCTTGATAAGACCAGGCAAAGATGTCGACATACTCTTTCAACAATGCCACCACTCTGCTCTTGACACTTTCCTCCAAAGCAGCCCCGATTTTCACCTCTTTCTTGACCTTGTCGGTACCCAGATTCACCGTTTCAATATGCTCTCCATGCGGCTGAATCACCTTCTCCTCTTGTTTCAACAACCTAGCTAACTCCCCTGGCAGTTCACAATCTTCTTCGTCTTCTTCTTCGGCTTGATAGATCGGATTGTCAAAGTCATACGAGGGTGTAACAGGATTGTTATCAATGAGATCCGGAGATTGATCGCATCTGCATGAATGTGGATTCATGCATTGCTTAGAACCGGAACGAGACAAATTGAAAAAGAAAAATGAAAACATTGCCATTTTTATTTTGTTTATTTTTAAACTACAAAAATAAATGAAAAACAGGGAACACCGCTTTTAACTGAAAAACATCCTTTTATTAATGATGCGAAACTTGCAAATTTAAACATGAGGTGGCCCTTACAATGAACCATTACGTGTCGGGCAACACGTGTGGCTTTCATGCATATAAAATTGAAACAGGAAAAATATTACTCTTCAAGCAGAGTGACCCGGATGATCTTTTCAGCCTTCCAGTTCTGGATTCCTATCCCTGGTGCGCACGGCTTTATCCATTGGTCAATTTCGCAGTCGGTATCAGCTTCCTCACTCATCATATAGATGTGATCCGGATCCAGCATTCCGGCACTAGTGAAGGTGACTGACGTACGGCGTCCTCTGCCTTGTCCTGATGAGCCTCTGCCAGGCTGGTACCCCACTCCGAAGCGGTCCTTCTTTGCAGAGATATCCATCATCCTGTCCTAACCAGGAGCCTCTCCATTCTTCACCACCTCGGCGGCCTGTTTGTACGAAGCAATGGACGGTTTCTCTTCTTCCTTTGCAAACAGAGCATTCTCCACCTTGACGGTTTCAAATGCTTGACTTGGCGTCTCCCATATCTCGCCGTCCATTTCAACGTACTTGAATGAGGACAGGTGGCTGACAAAGATGTCCTCTTCTTTGCACACAGTGACAACCTGTCCTTCCCAAATATATTTCAGCTTTTGGTGCAAAGTCGAGGTCACTGCCCCAGCAGCATGAATCCACGGCCTACCCAACAAGCAACTGTATGCCGGCTGGATATCCATGACATAGAAAGTCGACTTAAACACCTCGGGGCCTATCTTCACTGGAAGCTCAACCTCTCCGAATACAGCCCGTTTTGACCCATCAAAGGCCCTCACTATCATATCGGTGGGTGTCAGAATCAGCCCGTCACAATTCAACTTTGCCAGAGCCTTTTTCGGCAACATATTCAATGAGGAGCCGGTATCAACCAGCACATGCGAAAGCACGACCCCTTTACATTCCATTGCGATGTGTAAAGCCCGGTTATGATTCCTCCCATCTACAGTCAGATCCATGTCAGTAAAACCCAACCCATGGCTGGCATGCACATTAGACACTACTGTCTCCAACTGGTTTATGGTAATCTCTTGAGGAACATAGGCTTTCTTCAAGATCTTCATCAAAGCCTCTCTATGCCCCTTAGAACTCAGCAACAACGACAGAATCGAGATTTTGGAGGGAGTCTGCTGCTGATGGTCCACCAACTTGTACTCAGACTTCTTGATGATCCTTAAGAATTCCTCTGCATCATCATCAAGCTTTTCTTCCGACCCAACCGGCGCCGGTGTCACCACTGGAGCACCATCATTCACCACTGCTTTCCCTTTCGCCCTGGCTAAAGCCTCAGCCTTTTCTTTTTTCTCTTTTTCTCCTTCTTCTCTCCTCAACGCGTCAGGAGCAAACAGTCTGCCACTGCGAGTGAAACCGCTGGGACCGGCATTATCCACCTTTGAAACGGTGGTTTCACTTGTAGTTTGATCTTCTACTTTCTCACCATTACAGTAGACCTCTCCCCCATAATGCCATGGCACGGCATCATCTTTGTCATACGGAATTGGTCCAGGTACCGTGATGGTAACTGGAGCCGCCTCAGCTAGAGTTGACAAATCCACCAGATCAAAATAAATTGTTATAGTGGAGACTTCATCTTTTCCCATATCAACCCTCTCAATCAGAATACTTCCATTGTCCATCAGTCCCTGGACAGTCTCTCTCAACAATTCACATCCATTCTGAACAATAGTGCACTCAGCACACCCATCACCACAGCCCGGGTAAACCCCATTCAACATCAACTGCCTCTTAACCTCAGCCAGAGGAGTCCTCAACTGATCAACCCTTAACAACCCGATTCGGCCCTCCTCAGATATAGAATTCACCCCCCTTTGACCATGCGCGGGCATGGGATTAGCATTCACGTTGGGAGATGGTGCGAAGTTGATAGCTTTCGAATCCACCAGGTCTTGAACTACATGCTTAAAAGCTTTGCAGTTCTCTATGTTGTGTCCGGGCGCACCTGAGTGAAATTCGCATTTAGCATTCTCATCATAATTGGCTGGCCTTTGATCAGGTCTCAAAGGTGCCAAAGTCCTTAACTGTACCAACCCCAAGTCTTGCAATTTCTTCAACAAAAAAGAGTAAGTCACGGGTGGCCTGTCAAATTGCCTATCATTCATCCTTCCCCGCACCTGATAACCAGCCCTCTGAGGCCCCTGCTGAAACGGTTGTCTTTGTTGTCGAGGTTGCTGCTGTTACTGTTGCTGCTGCTGTTGCTGATTCTCAGCAGGAATAGTTATCGCAGCAGTATGCTGGAAGTAACGATCTCTACTGGGTCCTCTCTGAGCATAGACCACACTAGTATCACCCTCTTTTTTCCTCTGGCCGTTACCGAAGGGCTTCTTCGACCCAGACGACGAAGCATTACCCTGTATCTTCCCGAGCTTCAGCCAACTCTCTATCCTTTCACCAGCCACAACTATATCCGAGAAATTGGTGACCGGACAACCAACCATTCTTTCAGCAAACGCCCCTTGTAAAGTACCCATGAAGAGATCAGACATCTCTCTGTCCACTAGTGGAGGTTGCACTCTGGCAGCCAATTCCCTCCATCTCTGAGCGTATTCTTTAAACCCTTCATTATTCTTCTGAGACATACCCTGCAGCTGGGTACGACTCGGAGCCATATCAGCATTGAACTGATACTGTTTAAAGAACGCGTCCCCCAGATCTTGCCAGTTCTTAATATCTGAGGACTTGAGCTTGGTGTACCACTCCAGGGAGCCTCCGGACAGGCTGTCCTGGAAGAAGTACATCCACAGTTTTTGGTCCATGGTGTACGCAGAGATCTTTCAGACAAACGCTTGCAAATGAATTTCGGGGCAGGAACTCCCATTGTACCTATCAAATGTGGGCGCCTTAAATTTCTGCAGGATCACAATCCCCTCCATTAGCCCCATATTTGACATGTTGACCACCCCAGGAGTGGCATAACTCTCCAAAGCTCGGATCTTCTCAGCCAGCAGCTGAATCTCTTTATTCTGTGGTGGGGCACCGTACTGTCCGAACGGTTCGTTGTGCATCGAGAACTGATCTGCCTCTCGGTCTTCCTCTCTGTCGTTATCAACCCCGAAGAAAGGCGGGAAAAGACTGTCCTTCAAGTTCTGCCCAGGTTGACCACCAGTAGGAGCACCAAAACCTCCAGCATTGTTATTCACTATACCCACTGTTGTTCTTTTACCACCGTCTCGAGAACCACCCAGCCCCTGGTTGGAGACACCATCTAGGTTGACACCACTATTTGCCGCTGAAGCCCGCTCGAGCTTCTCGACTTTGTCAGCTAGAGCTTTCTGACCAACTGCAAAACCTTGCATGATGTTGATCAGCTCGTTCATCTTGTCCTTCAGCTCAAGAATATCAGTATTCGGAAGATCCATCAGTCTGGGAGTATTGCGTCGCGTGAAGTATCTGTGAGGACGGGTTGAGTGCAAAGGTACAACTCTGCGAGCACGAGCAATGATTCCTGAAACAATCAAGCACGTTAGAACTGATACCTGCAAAATAAAACACAAGTTATTATGATCATGCATGAATGCAGTGTTTATCCATATGGGGAACACTTTGTCTCTTGATCCTGGCTTCATCGAGACATATAACAATCCGGCAGCAATATTCTGACATTCATCATTTGATTTCGTCATACAGATCAGAGATATATGATTTAGCAAAATACCCCCAACCATGTGTGTGTGCTGTGTGAGTGCATACGGGAAAGCAAATAAAGCTTGAAGATTAATCACTAAATGAAAATAACCATCACATAGCAAAATTGCACAAGAAGTGCCATAGTCATACATCAAAACTGATACAAATCTCCAGAATCGGGAAAGAAATACAAGAAAATGAATTCCGTCAACATGCCTGACGGTAATCCACACAAATGAAAAGCTAGCCTGATGAGGGTCCCACATAAGGCCCTATCTCATCAACCATCTTCGCGAACTCTGCGGCGAACCTGAGCTCGGTGTTCTCTTGCTGTAATCTCCCCACCTCCTTCTGGTGAATCTTCATCTGCCTGAAGTAATGATCTCTCTCAGCAATGTAATGATCCCTCTCGACGATGTAATGATCCCTCTCAACGATGGTCTTCATATTCTCCGCTTCCTTAATCTTCAGTTTGGCCTCCCACTCAGCAATGAGAACCCTGACTCTGTGATCCCTCTGATCCCTCACGAGAATTTGCCTCCTCTTCTGATCTTCAATGACCTTTGAAGCTCTAGCCAATCTCTCTTTGGTGATGTCGTGCTCCTTTGTTGAAGATGCCAAAGCCTGATTGACCTTCCCATAGTAAGCGGTATCCATCTCAAAGCGCTTTGCTTCCAAGGCATGTCGTTTGTCTTGATCTTCCATCTTCACTTTGATCTCCTGATTAGCCATCTGAACCCGAGCGATGCTCATCTCTAATTCCGTTTTCTCCGCAAGCAACTGATCCCTCTCCCGCTTCATCTCTAGGAACTCTTCCATGCTAACAGAAGAAGGAGACTCCTAATTCAACGGATACCAAGGATCAACCATAGGAAACGGTAGACAAGTAAGCTCCACTCTCTTACTGAGCCAGTCATCGAACGGAGGAAAAGACCTGTTATTGGCTCTGCCCCAAGAAAACTTGCCTTTCCTTTGAATGTTGCGCCATGCCTCGGAAACCTGTCTCAACTTGGCCTGATTGCCCTCAACCGGGAAGTACAAAGTTTCCTGAACCTCACTCTTGAAAGGAGGAAGCTCCATAGCGAATCCCATTTGTCTCTTAAGAAGTGTAGGGTTATAGTTAATGCAACCCTGAACTCCTATAAGCGGCACATTGGGAAAAACCCCACAATTGCAGATGAAATCTTGCCCAACCCCACTACTGTGAGTCCAAGCTATGTCTTTGGCCCGCAAACCCATTAGCTTGGTCGCCCAATTTACATTTTGGCCAAGAAGAACAAAAGCACCACTGGTAGGCAAATATCCCATAAACCACTTATATAGCAACTGAGTACAACATCGAATCAATCCCCCACGCCGCTTCTCGTTCCTGTTATGGACCGAGTAATAGACATCTTCGATCAAATTAGGGATAGGATTCCTCTGAACAAGCAAGCGGATGGCATTAATGTCCACGAAGCCCTTCTGATTTGGAAACAGAATGGTCCCATAAATGCCCACAGCAACCACGACACAGACTGTGTTCCAATTACCCAACTCGGCATTCTCCTTGGCCTTAGCTTCTAGGAAACTCAGATGAAAACCAGGCAACTTCCCCTTCTCTTTCAGACTCCCCTTAACCATCTCCGGACTCAAATAAAGAGCACGGGAAATCCCACCAATATCAGGCTCTTCCTTAGTAGCATAGAAAGGAACCTGATTTCTGATCTGAATGCCCAAGATACCAGCATAATCCTCCATCAAAGGCCCTAACACATAGTCTGGGAACACAAAGCATCTCAAACCAGGATCATAGAACTGGAGGAGAGTATGAATGGCGCTCCTATCTCTGTCAGTGAGTCTGAAAACCATCTTCAGAATACCACCATATGCCTCACGAAACATCCCCACATGGTCGGGTGTAATCAAAGTTATCATATCCTTCAGCACACTGATCTCTGGGTCAAAGAAGCTATAGGCAACATCGTCCTTTAAACCGGGCCTCCTCATGTCTAAGAAGTCTCTCAACCAGGATCTCGATCAAAAATGTCCCTGCATATGGATAAACATGTGTTAGATGCAGGTAAATGCAAAATATGATGATGCTGATGAATGAATGCAATGCATTGCCATCCTCCAAGTCATCTGAACATCTGTTGCACTGAAACCCTGATTTCTGAACTGATCACAACCATCTGTCGGAATATGTAACCACAAATCCAACTCAGGGGTTCCGAAATAAACGGAACGGAATGATACATCACCATCATCACCAGACAATCTTTGAACAGATACCCACAATCCTCTGAATCGGCCCGGGGAATCCCGAAATAAACGGATCCCCACTGATAAATAATACGGACAACACTTCGGCGTCTCCGAAACAAAGGTCCATAAATCCGACTTATAAATAGGACTCTGATCCGCAGAACCAATAGTCACCATCAAAGTCACCATCTGAACAATGCATCTGTAAGAATCACCCCTCCCCTCACAGGTAAATTCTAATCAGGTCATCCTAAGGCGGACAGTAGTCTCGACAATCGGGCAGAGATACTCAATGGGTTTGCCCTTTCGGGTGTGCCATTGTAGCTCCCTTAAGATCGTCTAAACCAAAGATCCGGGAAAGATCGGTCACCGAAGTCAATAGCTCAAAAGAGGTAACCCAACCAAAGTGGAAAACCCCACTGAGGAAGAGCACTCTCAGATGAACCTCGTCCGGCTTGTGGTATGTCACGTCGCAACAGCATGCCCAACCGGCATGTGAGGAACGTGAGACCACACTAGTCCTGGGTGTATACTCGGGCCTGGGTTTTAGCCCCACTCAGAACACCCACCCCCAAAACAGAGGAACCACCTGCACAGAGGACGGCAACATGATAGTATGATGCATGCAGACATATATGCAAATATATACACCATCAGAATAATAAATGCAATAAATAGCAGCACAAGCAACCTAAACTATCCTAGAGCACTAGGAGAGACTCGCTTAGGGAAGATGGACCAGCACAGGTCAACATCTTATAATCCCCAGCAGAGTCGCCAGCTGTCGCATCCGCGAAAAACAACCGGCGGGCTAAAACAAAACAACACAGAGCCGCCACCGTGCGTTATTTATCCCAAAAGAGGGAAAGGAAACGCTCGAAGTAAACCTGGGAAAAGCATGGTCTCGCGACCAAAGAGAAAGGGATCGGGAGTCGGTTACGCAAGGGGAAGGTATTAGCACCCCTCACGTCCGTCGTACTCGACGGGATCCACGCTCAAAAGATAGAAAAAGGTTGCTAAAACAAACATCACACACACAAACAACACAGGTGGAGGAAAGGGGAAAGGGCTCGATAGGATATCGCATCCTATGCCTACGTATCTCGTCTGGAACGAGAATCAGAGCTGCCGTAGTTCGGCTCACGCACGCCGAAATAAACACACGCACAGAAAGGCAAACATGGAACCCGAACGCCAATCGTTGGACTTACATCGGCTTCCGAACCAAACAAACACACTCAGGATACGGACAGCCAATCGCTGGTCTTACATCCATATCCTGACACACAAGAAGAAACAAACAACAAGTTACCAGGGAGTCGGGAACTCGAGCCTAGCAACTGTCAAGCAAACACACACAAAAAGAAAAAAAAGTGCCCGGAGAGACCTCGCACGGTCTCCTGCCTACGTACCTCATCTGGTATGAGGATCAGGGCGACGTAGTTCCCCTGAACGGGAAAGAAATTCTAACCAGATACAAAGGGAGACACACTACTAGGGAGCTGGACTCGAGCCTAGATGTTATCATGCATCATTGCCCTATGTTATGGTTTCTATCTACTTGCACAACAGCAAGCTAATCCTAACCAGGAAAAAGCAAAGCATGCCAGCATAAACAAAACAAATCAAACATTCACAGTTAGCACACACTATATACAGACAGATGTGGGCTCAATCAAGGGTTAAGTTGCAAAAGCAACACAACTGTGTCAGGGTGGTGTTAGCTCTTAACCCTGACATTGAGAGTCAGGGTGAAGCCAGATGAAATGGAAGTGAGGGGTATGCCTCACAGCTCTTATCCCTGGCCAGGGAGGGCTTCAGACAAAGGAGTGTGGGTTCAGAAAGTGGGAACCCTTCTACACTCATGACTCTGACTCAACTGATCTTGGGTTAATGTCCCAATGCATCAACACAGTGGTGTGAGCAGAGGGACGACTCAACAAGAATAGCAGGGGATGGATTACACATCCCTTGGGTTCTGCCAATTGCCTTAATCAAGGTCTTTTCCTGCTTGGGGACAAAGTTAAACAATCACAAACATCGCCTCTTAAGGAGGACTTCAGACAGTTGCCTGGCTAAATAACAAGCCAGGTCTTCCAGACTACATGGAGACAAGAGAGTCTACCTCAATTGGTTTATACAACCAAGCAGCAGCACAGCAAGTTCTCAAAGAACTATTAGCAACTAATGTACCTGAAATCAATCAAATACAGTCAGTATACCAATCACAAAGTCAAAACAAACAGCATAAGAGCCAACAGACAATGCAATCAATCACATGTGCAAAGCACAAGCCCAAAGCAAGTGAGCTAAGCATCCTACAAAACAAACAAGTTAGTTCACAACAAGCAACCAAACTCAATCAACTTGCATTAATCTCCTTAAAGCATTTGCCTCTTAACCTGAAAAGCCAAACTCAAATATGAGAACCAAGACCACTAGGACAAGCCTAGGGTCAAAAGGAGGTGAAAAATTCAAAACAGCAAGTGAAAATTAATAAAAACCAAGATTTATCAAGCAAAAAGAGAATCCAATTGGTCTCACATCAAAACTATGCACCAAATTCATTTTATGAACAAAACATGTCAAACTAGGCACTTTGGAAACACATTAGAGCAAACAGAATAATCACAATCAAATCAATATCAAAACAGCTCAATAAATTCCACAAAAATTCAAGCCTAAACAGAACACATTCAATGAGCATCATATCAAATTTCATGCTATTTTGACAAGAGGAAGTATGGAAATTAAATTCACTAAGTCAAGTCATGCTTATACAAGTCCAAACAAGGCCACAAATCATGTATCAACTTTAGGCAAGTGTAAAACAGAAATGGCATAAGATAAATGAACCACACCAAAGCCAAAATGAAATTAAACATGTTAAGAATCAATCCACAAAGTTTAAGCTTCATGTGATAAGGCATGGGAATTTCACAAGCTATGTAAGATGATCACTCAAGAAAAGCCCAAAAATGACTAAACAACAAAGAAAATTATCAATCAAATAGGAAATGCATCAACAAATCCTACAAACAATTATGGTTAAACCTAACATATAGATGTAATCATATGCAAAAATCCAGGGCAAAAGGCATTCAATAAGCATGGAAAAAAAATTCATGAAGCTGACATAACATAGTGTGACACACATTGTCACACTCAACTTGATCACATCATATCTATCAAACCAGAAACTCAAAATTAGCAAACTATACATAAAAATCACCAGGAAGGAGTCAAGAATGTGCATATAAAATTTCAAGCATTTTGGATAAGGCATCATTATTTTATGAATGAAAGAGTGAGCATGGTGCACAAAAGACACATTCAAACAATCCCTAGGCATTTAATTTTTCCACACGTGCACAAAAATATTAAAAATCACCAAAAACAACTACACATCACAAGGAGAATGGTGAAAAAAGTCTCATCAAATTTGGATTATTTTTGAAGAAGTTATGTATTTTTAAAGATTAATGATCAAAGTGAAATAAAAATGGAAAAAGAAATGAAATGAAATGAATTAATATTCAGCAATGGCATTTTTGTAATTACTGAGCACAGAAAATGAAACGCGGCGTTTTGTTTTATTGCATGGCAGCATGTGATTGGTCAGGACTCGCGGGAAACAGAAATTTGAACTCAAAGCCAGGAAAAATGGATCAAACACCAACTGGAAACGAATTCTTCAATTGTTCATACATTCATCATCTCCAGAAATCGTCAAGAACAAAAGTTCACTAAAATCATCGTGCCATATATCAAAATGACCGGCGTTCAACCTATATCATGAAACTAACAAGCATTTGACCTAACTCTAATCATGCTTCACGGATCGAGCGAAAATAGTTTAACATGTCAAGATTCAAATCGTAATAACTCGCTCGATTCATCATGAAAATTCTCAATCTAAAGTTCTGCGTGATCTACAAAGTAAGATCTACAAGATCTACATCCTAATTTCAAGAATCGTATCGATCGAATTCTGACCTTAGTGATGATGCAGCGTTGGATTCGGTGGATTCAAGGTGCCAATTGCCAAAACAGAAGTTGAATGATGCTCTAGGAAGTGAATGGAAGAGGTACTTCAGCTCAACACAGCTCCAGATCCAAGAATGCTCAAGCTGCCATGGATGAACTTGGATGCAACAGTTCCAATTCCTCAATGCTTTGGCCACGATTTTATGAAACAGTTCCTCAAGAATACCTGTGGAGAAGGATCAACACAAGAACAAGCACAATAGATGATGAATTCGATGGAAAATGTGGAAAAAAGTTTGAAAAAGTTTGAAGAAAATTGAGAGAATTTGATGAGAAGTTTTTTTAGATCTGAGAAATGAAATGTGATTATGCAGTTTCTGTTATGATTAATGCTTTATACCATGTGCTAATCCATGTGTTAATCACAATTAGGCAAATTGGAAGTGAATTAGCAAAATGAGGTTTATGCATAATTGGCCAAAATGCCCTTTTCTAATTCAGCCAATGCAACAGTACAAAACCAGTTCAAGCAAGTCCTATTTGATGTTTATGATGTGTTGGAAAAGGTTTTGTATGCAAATGCCTTGTATTTTGAAAATTCACTATTTTTCCCACCAAAATACAAAATGAACACTTGAAAAATGGACTTTTGCTATGATGATTTTTGATGAAATGTGATGATGCATCATGAAAGTACATGTCAAATGTGGTTTGCTCAAAAAAGAATCACCCAATTTGGCCTTTCCATTCAAAAGTTATGCCACTTTGAAAATCAACTTTTTCTGAAAATGATTAATCCATAACTTGCCAACCACACATGAGAAATTCATGTTCTTGGACCTTTTGGAAAGGTGAGAGCAAGATCTACAACTTTCATGTTGAACAAAATTTCATTTGAAGCATTTTTGGCCATGTAATTTTGAGGTGAAAAACTTTCCATTTTTGGCAATTTTAAATTACAAGTCACTTTCTATTTTTGGAAAGTTTCCATCTGACTTTATTTTCTTCATCCTTGATCTTTGAAATGTCAAATGAAACTTGTTTAGACATGAATGAAGTGTCTCTAACCCTCTCCCACCTCCAAGTCCATCAATTCAGGCACAGTTGACCACAGTTGACTTTTCTGACTGATAGATGAATTTGGCTATGCACTGATCAAGTTGAGCCTCAAACTCCTGATGAAATGGCTCAATGATGAAACCCTAGCTTCCATAAGCTCAATATAATCATATGATGATCCCCATATCCATTGAAAACCCCATCTCCTTGCAAAACCCTGATTGGCCCAATGCAGATGATTAGGGTTGACCAGTGGTCAAAACCCTAATCTCAAGGTATCTGATGAAGCACTTGGTGATGACAAAACCATGATGATGATGATGTATCATTTCAACCAAGATGAAGCTCAAACTCCTTGACAACCAAGAAACCCTAATTTGTAGCACAATCCTCAGATGGCTAGTGATCAATTCAATGAAACCTTCAGCTTGAATCTCAACCTCTTATCTTCTGACCAAGACCTAGGACGAATACTTGCTTGATGTAGCCACATGATATGCAATATGCAATGACTAATGACCTACAAATGATATGCAAAAATGCAAAGCTAGTCCCAAGAGAGGAGGGCAAATTCTGAGGTGTTACAGTTAGTTGATTCAAACTTTTTGGTCAAGTGGTTTTTCTCACAAACAATGCCTCTATCATTTTCAAAATTTTCACACAAAAATAGATTGATGCATAATTTAGCATGATAAGAATGAGTTAAAATAATGCTCGGTTTCCCGCTTTTTAGTGTACAATGGAAAGTCTCCTCACAATTGGTTAAGTCCTATTTTGATTCAAAACTGACATATACTTCAATGAATTTATGAAATGGAATTTGCACACACCATCAAACTACTCATGTTAAGTCTAGAAAGCGATAAAGTGTACCTTGAAATACCGACACTAATTCTTATCATCACCACTCGAAGTGTCCTATGCTTCTTTCTTTGCGATCATTTCTCGGTTGCTTAAAGCTTAACTTAAGAATAAGAACAATTAAACAAAATTGTTGGTAAACCACAATTTGATTAAAACACACTTAAATCTCAACTAGCATTCATGCAATTGTCAAAATACTAACAAAAATAAAGTGCCAAAAAAAAGTTATGGTGAACTAGAGCCACCCAAAAGTACATCACAAATTCCCAAAAACAAAAACAGAAATAGTACAAAGAAACTCAGAAATACAACAACTCTCAAATCTCCACATTCTCAATCCTCCTCCTCTTCGTCACCACCTACATTTCCAAGAACATCCTCCATCTCCTCATTTGGGTAAGCACTGCCTCCTACACTCCCCATAAAATTTGGCCTGCCATCAGGCTAATTTGCATAAGCTGTATAGTCCGCTTGCGAAGGAAAAGTACGTGCCTCTGGCGCCAGAAACGTGTTTTGGAACTGCTGCTGCATGGCATCGAAAAGAAATGATTGAGACCTTCTGGAGGCCTCAAAGCTCTCGCAACAGTAGTTGGCAAACGCCATCTGATCAAAGCCTGGGGTAGTGTGAGGTTGAGGTTGGGGTTGAGGTCGAGGTCTGGCTCGGGCTCTAGATGAAGAAGTACCAGGTGCATCAGTCTTATCATTTGGGTTTTGCAGAAACCTGTTCAGATATGAGTCATTGATCACACTGGTGATCGAGAAGTGTATTTCCTCAGGGATGGGAACATTTGCCTTATGGCACAGTCCCATGATAAGTCCTGGATAAGCGAGTACACCAGCTTTGCCACCGAAATTGGTTCCGCTTAAAACTATCTTTCTCAGTTCGCCTGCAATGAGGGTTGCGACATCCACAGACTTCCCGACCATGATGCAGTACAATAGACACCCTACGTCCATAGGAATTGTGGCGGTATGGCTTCTTGGTCGGATATTCGTCAACAGTAGCACCAGAAAAGCCCTAGCTCCCAAATTAAAATTTTCTCTTTTCCACAATTTCGGATGTCCTTGATCATTTAGTTCGTAGGATTTTCCGCTGAGACATAGGGTAGCATTGACCGCTTCCATATTCCACCTGTTAGCTGCCTCCATGGTACTGTACTCACAACACTCACCCTCTCCGAGAGTTAAGGGATTACCCAGATAAGAATTAATGTCATCCCTTCCAAAGGAAATGATCTTGCCCCTTACCCTAGATCGGTAAATGAAATTCGTACCCTCCTCGCGATGCATAGCATTCGCATAAAATTCTCGAACAATATCGTAGTTGATTGTTGCTTCTGGTTCGCATAACTTCATCCACTTTCGTCGTTCAAAAGCAGCAACCACGCTATGATACACCCCGGTTGGAGCTAGCCGGATAAAGCTCTCAGGCAAAATGGTTCTCTTAATGAGGCTCTCGAATCGTGCCTCGTGTTCATCACTTATGAACTTTCAGAATGAACGGGCTTGAGGAGGTGTTGTGGTTTTAGTTCTTTTGGACATCTGCAATCAACACCAGAACAACCACAGAACAAACATGAACAGGATTAGTAAACAATCAACACAAAAACATGGTGCTGGAATTCACAGTTCGCGGCGCGAACTCTGCGAATCCAGAAAATCTCCCAGAGCTTCCTAGGGTTCCACAAATGGGGAGTAATCTACTCCCAATCAATCAAAGTTCTCAACTCTACCCTAATCCTATTCTAAATCAAACATGCAAAGCGATTTCAAGCGGTAATCAACAGAAAAATTTGATTTCTAACCAACCCTAATGAAAAACCCAGAAGGGATTGGAAAAGAGAAATTGAAGAGTACATACCTTTTGAATCACTTAATCTTGCTAGCAATTGAAGATTTGACAAATGGGAACTGAAGAATTTTAAGATTTGGTGGGATTTTGAGAGTGGGGTGAAAGTGCGGCAAAGTTGGTTTGAAATGAGAAATGTTTGAAATGAGAAAAGAAATGACCTAAACAGAATTTAAGTGACTCTGTCACGCAGTGTTCGCGGCGCGAACAGGGGGTCGTGGCGCGAACTGCAAAAAACAGAACCCACTCAAAATTTTTCAATCAGTTCGCGGTGCGAACAGGGGGTCGCGGCACGAACTGCAAAAAACAGAACTTAAGGATTCTAAAATTTTAACAGAGCTAAAAATCACACAACAGAAAAAAATAAAATGCAAACTAACCACGTTGGGTTGCCTCCCAACAAGCGCTTTGTTTAACGTCGTTTAGAGCTCGACGATTCAACGGTCTTCACGATCCGGCTTTGTTGAGCAACTTCCTCAAGGGCTTTGTTGTCTTCAAGAGGTTCTTGATGAACCTTCGATAAAATCTGATACCACCCGTCTTCGGAACTACTTGCACAACACTCACCCATTCACCATCGGAGATAGAACAAATCATCCCGACCTCCAATAGTTTGACAACCTCCTTCTTTTTCAGCACTTGAATCAATTTGTCTTCCTCTTTTGTGGATAATGTATTACTAACGACCACCGGTTTAGTACAGTCATCACCCAAGAACAAATACTTCAAATTTGGCTCTAGTTTTGGCTCTTCCACTTCCTTTGTCATATCCAAGCCTTCGTTTGTCTCTTCATGATAAACAAGTTCTCCGCGAGGTTCTAGTTCATGCAACATTGCTTCCATCTATTCTCCTTCATTTTGGGTCGAAACTTTGTAGACTCCGATAAGAGATTTCTCTGATGGGTTAGAAACATGAGCCTGGTTTGCGATCTCCACTGGTTCCTCCTTGGTGGCATCGATTCGGAAAGACTCACACTTACCATTGAAATTCCTTTTGGCTTCAAAAAGATTGAAGGCTACCTCTTCATCTTGCACCCTCACTTTCATTAGCCCATCATCTATGTCAATCATCATTCGAGCAGTTTTCATAAAAGGTCTTCCAAGAATTAGGGGTACATCACGGTCCTCATCCATCTCTACTATTACAAAATCCACCGGAAACAAAAATTTGTCCACTTTCACAAGCATGTCTTGAGCGATTCCGTATGGTGAGGTGGTAGACTTGTCGGCTAGTTGTAGAGTCATTCTCGTCGATTTAATCTCAACATTCCCCAATCTTTTTATAATGGAGAGGGGGATTAAATTTATACTAGATCCCAAGTCAATCAAACCATTTCCAACATATGTGCTTCCAATGGTTACCGGTAGAACAACCCGGCCCGGATCAGACTCCTTCCTTGGGAGAGTCTTTTGGATGATGGCGCTACACCGTGCATCAAGCAATATGGTCTCATCTTCCACGTGTCGCCTTTTCTTGGTAAGAATGTCCTTCATGAATTTAGCATACCGCGGCATTTGTTCTAATGCATCAGCAAATGGAATGTTGATTTGGAGTTGCTTGAAGATGTCCATGAACCGTGCATAATGCCTATCATTATCCTTCTTTGATGGTGCGTGCGGATATGGTAAATGTTGAACTGGACTGACCTTCACTCCTTTCTCTCCTTTCTTCTTCTTCCTTGGTTCGATTTCCTTATTCATTTCCGCTTCACACTGCTGTTCTTCCATCAATTGCTGATTCTGCTGTTTTCGCGGCGCGAAGGAAGATCGCGGCGCGAACTGAGCAGTTTCTGCCACTTTCTCCTTCCCACAAGCCACATCCTCATTTTCCAGCACATCATCCATATCATTCTCAACTGTAATTTCCTCACATTTTTTACTTATCAACTCTCTACCGCTTCTAGTAAAAATTGCTTTACAATGCTCCCTTGGGTTGGGTTGAGTGTTAGCGGAGAAAGAAGATCCTGCGTTTTGTTCCGACAGTTGCTTTGCAAGTTGGCCTACTTGAGTTTCCATATTTTTAATTGCTGCTTCGTTACTCTTCTGATTTGCCATGGAAGCTTGCATGAATTGTTGAAGAGTATCCTCTAGCTTGGAACTTCCTCCTTGCGACTGCTGTCCTTGAGAGTTTGGATGTTGGTAAGGACTTTGCTGCTGAAAATTCTGATTGTTGAACCTTGACGGTTGATAGCCTTGATTGTTTCTTGGTTGGTAGCCTTGATTGTTAGGCTGTTGTCTTTGATAGCCCTGATTTTGATTGTTCACATAACTCACTTCTTCTTGGGGTGGAGGACAAAAACCAGTAGGGTGATCCCCTTGACATAATTCGCAATATGCTACTTGATGCTGAACTTGAAACCCTTGAATCTCTTTTATTTGCTGTGGAAGCTTAACCATTTGTTGAGTGAGAAGCTCCACTTGTTGAGAGAGTAGCTTGTTTTGAGCAAGGATGGCATCATTGGTATTTAACTCAAGAACTCCCGGCTTACGTTGTGAAGGGCTACGATCATGTTGACCTTGATGATCATTGAGGGCCATCCGTTCAATAATGACTTTAGCTTCTTCCGCAGTTTTTGACATAAGCGAGCCACCCGCGGTGGCGTCCAGAAGTGTCTTGTGAGTTGATTGGAGCCCATTTAAAAAAATATGGATTTGAGTGAGCTCATCAAAACCATGTCCCTTACATTTTCTCAACATTGATTTGAATCTTTCCCAAGCTTCATTTAGAGACTCGTTGCCTCCTTGAGTGAATACCGCAATAGCCGTTTTGGCTTCCATGAATCGGGATTGAGGGAAATATCTTTCTAGGAACTTTTCTTCTAACAAATTCCAATCCGTCATCACTCTTGATTCTTGATCAAGGTACCACTCTTTTGCCTTTCCCACTAAGGAGTGTGGGAACATCCTCTTGAATAATGTTTCTTCACCCGCTTCGTCTATTCCCGTAGAACCCGCAATCTCATAGAATTTTATGAGATGGGTATACGGATCTTCATGATCCATTCCGGTGAATGGATTTGCATAGAGAAGTTGGAGGATTCCGGTCTTCATCTCCGTATTTCTTCCTCCACGGGCAAATTGAGCATTTCTTCTTGGACTATTAGCGGACATTTCGGTACGATTGTCATCCGCCATGTTTCCGTCACAAGCCTCTACAACCACTTCTTCGATTGGAACAAGTGCGGAAGTAGAAGCTTCTTCTCTCCGGTTCCTCTCTTCGGCTAGTTTCCTTCTTCTTCGTGTTTTGCTATTGAGCTTCCGAAGTGTTCTTTCAATTTCAGGATCGAATTGAAGTTGTTCCTTGGTTGCTTTTCCTCGCATGCACTAGAATCTACAAAACTAACAAACCAAGTGAAACAAAAGAGGGATAATAATAATTGTAACACAACTTAAAACAAAGAATTATTGCAATGCTTGTAATATCGACACCAATCCCCGGCAACGACGCCAATTTGTTGAAAAGTATATCTTCGGCAAATATTTTTGTATCGTATCCACAGAGATTGGTTGATATTACCGCCGTTCTATAATCCGAATGTTATAAGTTTAGAAAGTAACAGGGTTGTTTTGTTTGGAAAAATATCTTGTGAGTAAATGTTAACAAAAACTATGAAATGGTTTTAGTCAAATATAAAAGCTTGGCAAGATTGGAGTTCACTATTTCAAATGTTTATGATTCCTTATGATAAATACATAGATTCAAGATTATTGATGATGTTCAAATATCCTCTCAAAGTCATTTATGTCTAAATGATATCGTGATAATCACTATATTGATCCTTAGACGATCTCTCCACCTAACTATCAATATATCAATCTTTAATGTTTAATACCAAAGAAGAGTAATGAATAAATCTATCTCTACAACTTATTCACTACTTGAAAATCTGTTTTATGTCTAAACTCAAGTAATCTCTCTCGACAACTACTCAAATCTGGTTTTCAACTTAGAGCAAAAACAGTATTCAATACATCAACAATCTTTATCATATATATAAATCAAAGTGAATACATAAACAGATGAGAATAGCTACTACCTCCAATCTTGACAAAGGGGAGTTTAGCTCCTCATCATCATTGTTCAAAGCAGAAAGATAAAGAAGAAAAACTTTGTTTTCTCTCTTACAAAAAGCTCTCAATATCAATGTGTGAATGATAATAATGTCATGTGTGAATGCCCTAGCATAATGTATTTGTTTCTAACAAAAAAGGTTGACATTTCCCTAATTGGTATTTGTCATCTAAAGCAGAAAAGCAATTCCCAGGCAGACATCAAAATGGCAATAAACTTTTCCTGCAAAACAGCACTTTTGACCCTCAGTCAGCTTGCTGGATTCGCAGCCTTCGCGGCGCGAAGGTAGTTCGCGGCGCGAACTGTTGCTTCTCCAGCTTCCTTGTTTGGCAAGCTTCCTCCAAAGTGTGGTGTTGCAATCCAAAGCCTTCTTAACCAAAAATTCTACAAAACTAACAAATATGTGAAATAACTATTCAAAACAAAACAAATTAAACCTAATCGCATTTATACAAAATAGTGAGAATAAAAGTGTGTAATTACATCAAAACTTGGTAAAAGGGACCAATAAAATGATATAAAAAGTAGTACTAATTGGTCCCTAACAGGTATGCACCTGTATTTATAGCAAGGCAAGCTGCAAGGCATGTAAATTTCATGTGCATGTGTGATGAGGGCCTCCATGAATGGGCCTGTACAGGCGCATGGAGGGCCCAAATCCAATTGGAAATGCAAGCTTAACATCAGCATAATAGTTTTGGACGTGCAGATATGAGGGAATTGGAGTGTGCATGAAGTTTCAACAAAGTTTCTAAAAATGCACATGATTCTTCATCTCTTTGAAAATGCATCTTCCCAAAATAAAGCATGGCCTTGTGGGTAATGGTTGTAAAGGTCTTGACATGAGGAACAATTGTTATGTTGAAAACAAGTCCATTTGGAATTGGTAAATTAATGAAAATTGGTCATAAAGTTCAAGGTGCAAAACATGTGCATGTGAAATTTTCCAAAATGGACCAACTTCAAGCCCTTCTGTTTCAATGACAAAACCTTCAACATCAAAGTTGTAGATCTTTTCAATACAATCAATTTGGACTCATATTTTGCATCATTTGGATTTTTGATGAGGAATTTATGGGCACTTGAAGTTGGACTTTTTCACATTTCAATGCCTTTGGTCCAAAGTGACCTATAATGTTTTGCATTATCACATGTATTTCTTTTAGGATTATGAAAATTTATTCAACATAACAAATGAAGTAGACATATTAAAATATCCAATGCATTTAATCCCACCTCAAAATCATGAAAAATGAGTGAGTTAGGTTCTTGGGAAGTTGACCTAAAATTAGGGTTTCAGTCAAAATGACCTATAATGTTTTGAAATGGATGATGACCTTCCAAGCTTCAAATCAATTTTTCATGAACATGAAAGTTGTTCATATGGTTCTTAAGAACAGTTTTTCTCTTGGGGTCATCTTAATTTGACAAACACATTAAAAGTTAGGTCTCAGTGGATTTCAAAATAGTGAGATGAATTGACTGATCAAATTCTCAAGTCCAAACTTCAAACCTTGATGAATTTATGATTGAGGACACTCAAATAAGATCAAATATGCATGAAATTATGAGTGAAAGAACTTACCTTGATTATATTTGATCATGGGTTGAGGTTGCTTCATGAGCAAGGCATAGTTGATGCACAGTTAAATTAGGGTTTCCTTGGGAAACAAGCCTTAAGCCCTTTGGTCTGCTTTGATCAAATTGACAAATTGAGATACTTGGGAGGCATATATGATGAATAAGAGCTTTGTGAACCATTGTCATGCTTGATTTCCACTTCATCTGGCCATATCATTGAGCATAGGGTCTCCTAGGAGCCTTAGATCTTATGATTGCTCAAGCTACAAAACAAAAGATGTTAGTGACATATTTTTGTGCTTTTGGTTAGTGAACAAAATAAGAAAAGCAATAATATACAATTCAAGCATGCTTGGTGGTCTCAAACCAACTCACACAAGTCCCACCCAAGGGTAAGGAGCCAAGATGCTATGATCCCTGAGGCAAATGCAATGCAAATGATATGATGCCATGAGGGGTCTTAGGGTCAAAATTAGGGTCTTACACAGCCCATACAAGTGGTTCTATAAATAGAACCCTTGTGAATAAGCATTTCACTCGATGAAATTTTATTTCTCTCTCTCTCTCTCTCTCTCTCTCTCTCTCTCTCTCTCACTCTCTCACTCAAAGCCTTCATTCATAGCAGCTAACACTGAGACTAAAGGAATATGTTCGTGTGGATTGAGTAGAGGCGTTATCACCATTCAATGCTCGTGATCACTCCTTAGATCTGCATCAAAGGTTTTAATCGCCACAAGAGGTAACGATTTCTATTACTGATCATGTTCATTCGTAAGGATCACTAAAGGAAATATTTTAATTTCCATTGCGTTTTTTATCACAATTTTCCTTAAGAAAATTACTAAGGATTATAACTCAATTCTGAAACCTAAGCACCATGCTCAAATTTCACTTGATTATCCTATTGCATAAAGATCCAAAGTTGTAATAAACTCTGGGAAATCTAACAAGAAAGGACCCTGAAAATGGGTACCTAAGGATAAAATCATCTATGTTACAGACATCCTTAGCAGCTTAGTTGAAACATCAGTCATGGTACCTGGACAGTGGATGCTCGTGACATATGAAAGGCAAAAGGTTTATGTTCTAAGATTTGGAACTTAAGTCGGGAGGCTTCGCTGGTTTTGGAGGAAACCAAAAAGGGAAGATATTGTCTCTAGAACTATTGGTAACGGTAAACTTCCTTATATTACTAATATTATTTTGGTGAATGGTTTGATGCATGACCTATTGTCTATTACTTAACTTAGTGACAATGGTTATGATATCATTTTTAATCAAAAGTCATGTAAGGTTGTTAGTCAGAAAGACGGTACAATCCTTTTCAATAGAAAGAGAAAGAACAACATTTATAAGATCAGACTTTTTGATCTTGAGGATCAAAATGTAAAATGCTTAAATGTCTGTTAATGAGGATCAGTGGGTATGGCATAGATGTTTGGGCCATGTTAGCATGAGAAGGATTTCTTAGCTAAATAAGCTTGGATTGTCAGAGGATTACCCAACCTGAAGTTCACTTCAGATGCTCTTTGTGAAGCATGTTAGGAATGCAAGTTTTCTAAAACATCTTTCAAAGCAAAAACTATTGTGTGTACCTCTACACTGTTAGAACTTTTGCATATTGATTTGTTTGGGCCAGTGAAAACTGCCTCTATCAGTGGTAAGAAGTATGGATTGGTCATCATTGATGACTATAGTCGTTGGACATGGGTAAAGTTCTTGAAATACAAGGATGAGTCACATTTCGTGTTTTCTACCTTCTACTCACTAGTGCAAATAGAAATGAATTACAAAATAGTCAGAGTCAGAAGTGATCATGGTCGCGAATTTGAAAATAAATATTTTGGAAATCTTTTTGATGCAAATGACATTTCCCATGATTTCTTTGCTCCTATAACTCCACATCAAAATGGAGTTATAGAAAGGAATAATATGACTTTACAAGAAATGGCCCGCACCATGATCCAAGAAACTGACATGGCTAAGCATTTCGGGGCAGAAGTAATTAACACAACTTGTTATATTCATACAAGATTTTTATTAGACATATTTTGGTTAAGACTCCATATGAATTGTAGAAGAACAGAAAAACCAATATTCTTACTTTCTTCCTTTTGGTTGTGAGTGTTTTATGTTGAACACTAAAGAGAATCTTGGAAAATTTAATTCTAAGGCACATAAGTGCTTTTTGTTAGGATATTCTAAACGCTCAAAAGGCTACAGAGTCTTTAACATTGAGATACGATGTTGGAGAATTATTTCATGTTTGATTCAATGATAAGCTTGACCATGACAAGTCAAAGCTAGTTAAGAAATTTGCAGACATGAAGATTAATCTTTTAGAATCCAAGGAAAATGATTCTAGAGAAAAAGACTCAGAAGGAAAAGCTAAAGAATCTGAAGCAAAAGACTCAGAAGCAACTCAACCAGAAGGTGTGTAACACCCCTTTTTCTACCCCAAAATACTTAACATATAATCAGAGTAAATAGGCACGCATATAACAAAAAGGGCATCACATCGACGTTTTCAAAAACTAAAAGCTTTCAAAAACCAACATCATTCATCATCAATATACAATACACCTGGTCATTCAAAATAACACATTTCACTTATCATGAACATTCAAGAATAAGCGTTCGCAGCGGAAAATAATGAATACTCATGCATTTCATCAAGTGATCCATGTCCCATACCATGATCATCTCTCAATAATCTCTTCAAAATAAACGTAAACCATAATCAGAATATTTGGCACTATGGCCTCTCAACAGCAATTGCAAATAAGCATGTTCGCAAGTGATAACATAATACTTATCCAAATAGGATACGAGTTCAATACTACTAATCTACCCAGTGTTACATGAACAGAGCATTGACTCATTACCTAGTCTTCAAACTAAAATACGGAAACTCTTCAGCTAATCTCGAGCGAGCTACCATCCACTTACTTCAGCGCTACTACTTCTGAGTATCTGCGCGATACCCATGTAAAGGTAACATTCAAACAGAAAGAGTGAGAATTCAAATCATTATGAAGAAGTATAATCAAGCACAATGATTAAATCAACAATTAAAGGAATTCATCACACTTCATATAACCATGTAAATAATATTCACCAACATCTATTTCACATGTTTCAAGCATCCATCAAACTCAAGGGGTACAATATTAAAAATCCAATATTATATTCTCAAATATACACATAACTACAATTACCACATAATCACATATGTTGTCAAGTTATGTATCCAAACATCATCAAATTCAATTACCATATCTCGTACACACATCACAATCACAATAATGCATACACTCAATTATCACATAACTCTAATGTGACTCAATGCAAGACATGTGACTCTATGCATGCGGTACCTCAATGTGAACCCAACGTTTCACCGCTTTCCGATTCAATATCTAGAATCCAAGCTGTAACACCCCAAATATTGTTAGAATAATTTAAATATTATTTAATATGATTATTTGAAGATAAAAAGGAATTATTAAATAATATTGGGAATTATTATTATTATTATTATTATAGGTGTTATTTATTTTAATAATAATTAAATAAATAAAATAAGTGGAATATGAAGAGTGGAAGGGTAAAAGTGGAAATTGGATAAAAGATTCCAAAGGAGAACTCAGAGTTGGTTTTTCGCGTATTGTGTCTCAGAGTCAGAGAGAAAGGGAAACGCTGAAGAGAAAGAGAAGGAAGAGGAAAAGGCCAAAGATTACTCGGAGCTTCCTTCAATCCAAAGAGGTAAGGGGTCTGAACCTTATTAAACAATAATATGCTGAAAATGGTGAAATATTGTATGAATGAAATTGGGATTTTAGTCGAAGGAATTCGTAGAAATTATATGCAATGATGTTAGGATTGTGAAATCGAATAGGAGACTAATTGTACTAGATGAAATGAGTGATTTTGTGCGAAATTTGGACTGTGGAAGGATGAATTTGGATAGATCTCGTAGCAGATGGAGCCATTGCAGATCTGGAAATCTGGTCTCTGGTCATACGCGTATGGCACTAGGCAATACGCGTATGAGATGGCCTGGTACGCGTATGGCACTAGGCAATACGCGTATGGATGAGGAAGATGGAATTTTGAACGTGAAATGGTCTCTGGTGGTACGCGTATGGGGAAGTGATACGCGTAGCATACGCGTATGGGAATGGCCAATACGCGTATGGATTTGGTCAGGCGTGGGCAATACGCGTATGAGCATAGGCAATACGCGTATGGGCAGACTTGTGGTCTTTCCTGGGCTGTTGTTGTACAGTTTCGGTTGTTTAGGCTGAGCGAGGTAACTTAGCTGATGCATAGTATACGAGGGATCATTTCCCGTTGCTTTGAGTGGTATAGATATTAGTAGAGCGTGATAATACTGTGTTTGATTATGTGGCATGATGTGATATGCTTTGTGATAGAATGTGTTAATGATGATGATAACATGACTATATGATGCTGTTGTTGCTATGTTGATTATGATGCTTGCTTGGTGTGCATGCATTCATGAAAGGCCGATGCCTAGTGATGAACGGACTGAGTTCCAATGATGTTGTTGACTCCGGGCTTGTTGAGAGGCTTGGTTCCTTACGGGGAACTCGGATTCTATGGTGATGAATCTGGGAGTGGTGATCCTGTAGTTGGTCACAAAATGGGTATACCGAGTCGTGTTGAGTCATGCATGGGTGTGTGCATTGCATTTGATGTGTTGTGTTGTTGATGTTCATGAGTTTATGGATTATGATGATTATGATGGATTGTGTTGGCATATGTGAAATATACTTATGTTTATATTTCTGTCGTTATATTATTATTTAATAATGTAATTCTCACCCCTTCTGCATGTGTTCATGTTCATCTATGATGAGCAATGTGCAGATAAAGTGGAGTAGCTATTGTTGAGGTTCGAAGAATAAGTGTAGAGTTATTCTACAGAGTCGAGTCAAATGCTCTGGTCATGTGACACCGGGGATTATGGGATTCGATAGCTAAATTATTATTATTATTTACGTTGCTTATGATGACTAATTTGTTGAGATAATGTTGAAACATTTCTATAATATTTATGTTGTTGTCCGCTGCGAAGTTTTATTTTAATAAATAATATGATTTATGTTGTGATGCGATAAGTGTTATGTTTTAAGAAATGTAAACTCTTCTACATGTTGTACTCTGATAATTTATTTAAATATGTCGTTTGGGGTAGAAGGGTGTTACATTAGTGGTATCAGAGCATTGTTAGTCCAGTCGAGTCATAATGTGATGTTTTCCCTGTTGGTCGATTAGTGTAAATGACACTGTCGATATTTAACGGTTGTAGTTGTGTCGTGCAGAGTATGGCTGGAGAAAATGACCGTGTGATTGCTGAGGCTTTGACTGCTATGGCGCAGGCTATGCAGGCGCAGCAGAATCCGCCAGTCGACGAGTTTAGGAATTTGGGAAGGTTTCTGAAGAATAACCCTCCTACATTCAAGGGGCGCTATGATCCAGATGGTGCTCAGATTTGGCTGAAGGAAATTGAGAAGATTTTCCGGGTGATGACGTGTACTGAAGCACAGAAGGTGCAGTTTGGTACGCATATGTTGTCTGAAGAGGCTGAAAACTGGTGGGATAACACTCGCCAGAGAATTGTAGTACCAGGTGCTGAGATGACTTGGGAAAGGTTCAAGGCGGCCTTTCTGGAGAAGTATTTTCCTGCTGATGTGCGATGTAAGAAGGAGATGGAATTTCTAGAACTGAAGCAGGGTAACCTGTCTGTTGCTGATTACGCTTCGAAGTTTGAGGAGCTGGTGCAGTATTGTCCTCATTATAATAATGCTGATGCTGAGGAATCCAAGTGTGTCAAGTTTGAGAACGGGTTGCGTCCCGAAATCAAACAAGGCATTGGTTACCAGGAGATTCGTAGGTTTCCTACGCTGGTTAATAAGTGCAGGATATTTGATGAAGACAGCAAGGCTAGGACTGCTCATTACAAGAGTCTTAGTGAGAAGAAGAATAAGGATCGTGGTAGTCCTTATGCATCTCCGAATGGTAAAGGTAAGCAGAAAGTGGCAGATGAGAAGAAGCCAAGTGGGGGAGGATCTCCCATAGCTGGTAAATGTTTCAAGTGTGGCGAGCCAGGCCACCGCGCTGATAGCTGTACCAAGAAAGTGCTGAGATGTTTCCGATGCGGTCAGGCTGGTCATAGAGTTACTGAATGTAAGGATGCTGGTCCGACATGTTTTAATTGTGGCGAGAAAGGCCATATCAGTTCGCAGTGCTCGAAACCGAAGAAGGCGGCTACTGCAGCTCATACTACTGGTAGGGTGTTTGCTCTGAGTGGGGCTGAAGCTCCTAAAGAAGATAATCTGATTAAAGGTACTTGCTTGATTAATAATGTTGAACTGCTTGCTATTGTTGACACTGGTGCTACTCATTCGTTTATTTCGTACGAGTGTGCGACCAGGATTGGTGTGATTATGTCGTCCCTAGGCGGAAGTATGGTGATAGATACTCCTGCTAATGGTTCTGTGAAGACTTCTGTTGTCTGTCGAGGTTGTCGTTTGACGATCTTTGAGAGAGAGTTCGTAGTTGATTTGGTGTGCTTACCCTTGCACCAAATTGATATTATTCTGGGAATGAATTGGCTAGAATTCTATGGCGTGTTTATCAACTGCTATAGGAAGACGGTGCGATTTTCTGAAGTTGGTGAGAATGATGAGGCAAGATTTCTATCTGCTAGGCAGGTGGGGGATTTTGTAAAAGATGAAGCTCAGATATTCGCTTTATTTGCGTCTCTGCAAGCGGATAGGAAAATGGTGAGTGTAGATTTGCCTGTTGTCTGTGAATTTCAGGATGTGTTTCCGGAGGATGTAAGTGAACTACCTCCAGAACGTGAAGTCGAATTTGCCATTGACTTAGTACCAGGTACGAGTCCGGTGTCGATGTCTCCTTATAGAATGTCGGCAACTGAATTAGTTGAATTGAAGAAGCAACTTGAAGAATTGCTTGAGAAGAAGTTTGTGCGTCCAAGTGTTTCTCCTTGGGGTGCACCAGTATTGTTAGTAAAGAAGAAGGAAGGTACGATGAGGTTGTGTGTCGATTATCGGCAGTTGAATAAGGTGACTATCAAGAATCGGTATCCATTGCCGAGGATTGATGATTTGATGGACCAGTTGGTTGGAGCGCATGTTTTCAGTAAGATTGATTTACGGTCGGGTTATCATCAGATCCGAGTGAAGTCAGATGATATCGCGAAGACTGCTTTCCGTACGAGGTATGGTCATTATGAATACACTGTGATGCCGTTCGGTGTGTCTAATGCTCCAGGTGTGTTTATGGAATATATGAATCGTATATTTCATCCGTACCTTGATAATTTTGTTGTGGTGTTCATAGATGATATATTGATATATTCTAAGACGGAAGAAGAGCATGCAGGACATCTGAGAATTGTTTTGCAGGTGTTAAGGGAAAAGAAATTATATGCAAAGTTATCTAAATGTGAGTTCTGGTTGAAGGAAGTGAGTTTCCTTGGCCATGTGATTTCGAGTGGTGGGATTTCTGTTGATCCTGCTAAAGTTGTTGCTGTATTACAGTGGGAGACTCCGAAGTCTGCTACTGAGATACGCAGTTTTCTGGGGTTAGCTGGTTATTATCGCAGATTTATTGAGGGCTTCTCTAAGTTGGCATTGCCGTTGACGCAGTTGACTAAGAAGGGTCAAGTGTATGTGTGGGATGCAGCTTGTGAAGCGAGTTTTGTTGAGTTGAAGAGGCGGTTGACCAGTGCTCCAGTGTTGATCTTGCCTAATCCTGGTGAATCCTTCGTTGTTTATTGTGATGCTTCTCTGATGGGTCTTGGTGGTGTTTTGATGCAGAACGGTAAAGTTGTAGCTTATGCTTCTAGACAGTTGAAAGTTCATGAGAGGAATTATCCTACGCATGATCTAGAACTTGCAGCTGTTGTATTTGTGTTGAAAATGTGGAGGCATTATCTGTATGGTTCCAGATTCGAAGTGTTCAGTGATCACAAGAGTCTGAAGTATCTGTTTGATCAGAAAGAGTTAAATATGAGGCAGAGAAGGTGGTTAGAATTACTGAAGGATTTTGACTTTGAATTGAGTTATCATCCCGGTAAGGCTAATGTAGTTGTAGATGCGCTAAGTAGGAAGTCTCTACATATGTCTATGATGATGGTTCGGGAGCTTGAGTTAATTGAACAGTTCCGTGATATGAGTTTGGGTTGTGAAGTTTCCGCTGATAGTGTAAAGTTGGGTATGCTGAAGTTGACTAGTGGAATTCTGGAAGATATTCGGAATGGTCAGCAAGTTGATGTCGCTCTAGTTGATCATATTACTATGGTTAACCAGGGTAATGGTGGTAATTTTGAGATTGATGGGAATGGCATCCTGCGATTTAAAGGTAGAGTTTGTGTTCCTGAGGTGTCTGAATTGAAAAAGAGTATTCTTGAAGAGGGCCATAGGAGTGGATTGAGCATCCATCCAGGTGCAACTAAAATGTATCAAGATTTGAAGAAATTGTTTTGGTGGGCTGGTATGAAAAGAGATGTTGCTAAGTTTGTGTATGCCTGTTTGACTTGTCAGAAGTCAAAGATTGAACATCAGAAACCGGCAGGTATGATGCAACCTTTGAAGATTCCTGAATGGAAGTGGGATAGCATTTCCATGGATTTTGTGACGGGATTGCCGAGGACGGTGAAAGGTAATGATTCTATTTGGGTGATTGTGGATCGATTGACTAAGTCGGCGCATTTCTTGCCGATGAAGATTAATCACTCTTTAGAGAAGTTGGCAGAGTTGTATATTGAGGAGATAGTGAGGCTGCATGGTATTCCATCCAGTATTGTGTCTGATAGAGATCCCAGATTTACTTCTAGATTTTGGGAAAGTTTGCAGAAAGCGTTGGGAACTAAGTTGAGATTGAGTTCAGTTTATCATCCTCAGACTGATGGTCAGACCGAAAGAACTATCCAATCCTTGGAGGATTTGTTGAGAGCTTGTGTGTTGGAGCAGAGTGGTTCTTGGGATAGTTATTTGCCGTTGGTGGAGTTTACTTATAATAATAGTTTCCATGCTAGTATCGGTATGGCTCCATATGAAGCATTGTATGGTAGGAGGTGTAGAACTCCATTGTGTTGGTATGAATCAGGTGAGAGTGTTGTACTCGGACCTGAGATTGTGCAGCAGACGACTGAAAGGGTTAAGATGATTCAGGAGAAAATGAAGATTTCTCAGAGTCGTCAGAAGAGTTATCATGATAACAGGAGAAAGGCACTTGAATTCCAAGAGGGAGATCATGTGTTCTTGAGAGTTACTCCGACGACGGGTGTGGGTAGAGCTTTAAAGTCTAAAAAGCTTACTCCGAGGTTTGTGGGACCGTATCAGATTTTGAAGAGGGTTGGGGAAGTGGCGTATCGGATAGCTTTACCGCCGTCGCTTTCTAATCTGCATGATGTGTTTCATGTATCTCAGTTGAGAAAATATATTGCGGATCCTTCGCATGTTGTTCAGTTGGATGATATCCAGGTGAGGGATAATTTGACCGTTGAGGTGTTGCCAATTCGGATAGATGACCGAGAAGAGAAGACCCTGAGAGGTAAGAAGATTGCGCTAGTGAAAGTTGTTTGGGGAGGTCCAGCTGGTGAGAGCTTGACTTGGGAGCGTGAAGATCAGATGAAGGAGTCGTATCCGGCTCTATTTGCTTGAGGTATGTTTTCGAGGACGAAAACTTCTAAAGTGGGGGAGAGTTGTAACACCCCAAATATTGTTAGAATAATTTAAATATTATTTAATATGATTATTTGAAGATAAAAAGGAATTATTAAATAATATTGGGAATTATTATTATTATTATTATTATAGGTGTTATTTATTTTAATAATAATTAAATAAATAAAATAAGTGGAATATGAAGAGTGGAAGGGTAAAAGTGGAAATTGGATAAAAGATTCCAAAGGAGAACTCAGAGTTGGTTTTTCACGTATTGTGTCTCAGAGTCAGAGAGAAAGGGAAACGCTGAAGAGAAAGAGAAGGAAGAGGAAAAGGCCAAAGATTACTCGGAGCTTCCTTCAATCCAAAGAGGTAAGGGGTCTGAACCTTATTAAACAATAATATGCTGAAAATGGTGAAATATTGTATGAATGAAATTGGGATTTTAGTCGAAGGAATTCGTAGAAATTATATGCAATGATGTTAGGATTGTGAAATCGAATAGGAGACTAATTGTACTAGATGAAATGAGTGATTTTGTGCGAAATTTGGACTGTGGAAGGATGAATTTGGATAGATCTCGTAGCAGATGGAGCCATTGCAGATCTGGAAATCTGGTCTCTGGTCATACGCGTATGGCACTAGGCAATACGCGTATGAGATGGCCTGGTACGCGTATGGCACTAGGCAATACGCGTATGGATGAGGAAGATGGAATTTTGAACGTGAAATGGTCTCTGGTGGTACGCGTATGGGGAAGTGATACGCGTAGCATACGCGTATGGGAATGGCCAATACGCGTATGGATTTGGTCAGGCGTGGGCAATACGCGTATGAGCATAGGCAATACGCGTATGGGCAGACTTGTGGTCTTTCCTGGGCTGTTGTTGTACAGTTTCGGTTGTTTAGGCTGAGCGAGGTAACTTAGCTGATGCATAGTATACGAGGGATCATTTCCCGTTGCTTTGAGTGGTATAGATATTAGTAGAGCGTGATAATACTGTGTTTGATTATGTGGCATGATGTGATATGCTTTGTGATAGAATGTGTTAATGATGATGATAACATGACTATATGATGCTGTTGTTGCTATGTTGATTATGATGCTTGCTTGGTGTGCATGCATTCATGAAAGGCCGATGCCTAGTGATGAACGGACTGAGTTCCAATGATGTTGTTGACTCCGGGCTTGTTGAGAGGCTTGGTTCCTTACGGGGAACTCGGATTCTATGGTGATGAATCTGGGAGTGGTGATCCTGTAGTTGGTCACAAAATGGGTATACCGAGTCGTGTTGAGTCATGCATGGGTGTGTGCATTGCATTTGATGTGTTGTGTTGTTGATGTTCATGAGTTTATGGATTATGATGATTATGATGGATTGTGTTGGCATATGTGAAATATACTTATGTTTATATTTCTGTCGTTATATTATTATTTAATAATGTAATTCTCACCCCTTCTGCATGTGTTCATGTTCATCTATGATGAGCAATGTGCAGATAAAGTGGAGTAGCTATTGTTGAGGTTCGAAGAATAAGTGTAGAGTTATTCTACAGAGTCGAGTCAAATGCTCTGGTCATGTGACACCGGGGATTATGGGATTCGATAGCTAAATTATTATTATTATTTACGTTGCTTATGATGACTAATTTGTTGAGATAATGTTGAAACATTTCTATAATATTTATGTTGTTGTCCGCTGCGAAGTTTTATTTTAATAAATAATATGATTTATGTTGTGATGCGATAAGTGTTATGTTTTAAGAAATGTAAACTCTTCTACATGTTGTACTCTGATAATCTATTTAAATATGTCGTTTGGGGTAGAAGGGTGTTACACAAGCCACCACGTCTATTTCCAATTAAGGATCAACGTCTATTTACCACGCCTATTTCCAATTAAGGATCAACGTCTGCTACGCCTATTTCCAATTAAGGATCAACGTCTATATGGACCCAACATTCCACCGCTTTCCGATTCAATATCTAGAATCCAAGTCACTACGTCTATTTCCAATTAAGGATCAACGTCTGCTACGCCTATTTCCATTCAAGGATCAACGTCTAATACCATGTGAACCCACAGCTTCACCGCTTCCACCATGAAGCCGACCATGCCATGAATGAATGTACAAATACCAACACATATGCAATTAAGATCATCTCTACCATCTTAACATTCCACATATCGCCATAATTCAGCTCCATGAATTATCCACCAATGATACATATACACATTCATAACAATATATCATTCATAATCCACCAATGGTACATATACACATTCATAACAATATATCATTCATAATCCAACAATGGTATATATACACATTCATAACAATATATCATTCACAAATCTAGGCTAATTATCAAATGCGCCCACATAGATTTTATCCCAAAACGAATACAACATTTAAATATCATTTTTTCACTTTTCAAACAGTGTTAACCGGTTAACGTATATGGTTGATCGGTTAACGCAAAACAGAATGCACTTCCTGGCAATTTTCAATAGTGTTAACCGGTTAACGATTTTGGTTAACCGATTAATGCAGAACAAAATACAATTTCTAACAGGTTTTCAACAGTGTTAACCAGTTAACGCCTTTGGTTAACCGGTTAACGCAAAACAGAATGCTATTCCTGCGTTAACACAAAACAGAATGCAAAATTTTCTGCGTTTTTCATCGTTGGAGGACCTTCGGACCTCCGATTTCAATTCCGTAACAAGCCAAACGTTCAGAAAATTATAACTCACACAATACTCTCAACATATAACGTTTATTTGCAGTTTTAACACAATCAATCACCACAATTCAAGAATAATCATCAAAACCTAATAATTTCAAACAACCATACAAAATTAGGGATTTTAACCTAAGCATACATCTACCCATTGACCCGATCATATTAACCCATAATAATAAGGATTCCCCCCTTACCTCTTCAATTTTCTGGAAACCCTAACTTCTCCTTACTTTTCCTCTTCTTTTTCTCTATTGCCTCCAATGATCAAATGAATCCTAATTCTCACTCTCCTACCTCTTATTTATAGTATTCTATTTGGGCTTAAAGAGTGATACTCTACTTTAATTAATAGGCCCAATAAGACCTAATATTTAAATATCTCTATTTTAATTCAATTAACTTAAACCTACTCAATATACACCAAGTTAATTAATTTAATTAATTATTTAATTATATCTCATATCAACTAAATAATTAATTAACACACCAAATTAATTAATATAATCGATTATCATACCACTTAATAACCAATTAATTAATTAACACTCCAAATAAATAAAAATAAAATATAATAATAATAATAATAATATAATATAATTACTAAAATTTGGGTTGTTACAACTCTCCCCCACTTAAAAGATTTTCGGCCTCGAAAATTCACCTCAACCGAACAACTCCGGATACGATTCCTTCATCTTATCCTCGAGTTCCCAAGTAACATTGCCACTGGCGACTCCGCCCCATATCACTTTCACCAACTCAATTTCCTTACCCCGAAGCTTCTTCACTTCTCGATCTTCAATTCGCATAGGTGATGTATCAACCGTCAAATTATCCCTCACTTGCACATCATCTAATGGAACAATATGCGATGGATCCGCAATGTACCTCCTCAATTGAGACACATGGAATACATCATGAAGATTAGAAAGTGATGGTGGTAATGCAATCCGATATGCCACTTCACCTATCCTCTCGGAAATCTGATAAGGACCAATGAAACGCGGCGTCAACTTACGCGACTTCAAAGCTCTACCAACACCCGTTATTGGCGTAACTCGAAGAAACACATACTCATCTTTCTCAAACTCAAGAGCTTTCCTCCTCTTATCATGATAACTCTTTTGACGACTCTGAGAAGCCTTCATCTTCTCTTGGATCATCTTAATCTTATCCGTGGTCTCTTGAATCAACTCGGGTCCAATCACAACACTCTCTCCCGATTCGTACCAACATAAAGGAGTTCTACACCTTCTGCCATAAAGAGCCTCAAAAGGTGCCATTCCAATACTCGAATGGAAATTGTTGTTATACGTAAACTCGATCAAAGGCAAGAAACTATCCCAATTTCCTCCTTGTTCCAAAACACAAGACCTCAAAAGATCTTCAAGTGACTGAATAGTCCTCTCCGTTTGACCATCAGTTTGCGGATGATACGCCGAACTCAAACGCAACTTCGTACCCAAAGCACTTTGCAAACCTTCCCAAAATCTCGAAGTGAACCTCGGATCTCTATCCGAAACAATGCTCGACGGAATACCATGCAAACACACAATCCACTCGATGTACAACTTAGCAAGTCTCTCCATTGAATAATCCATCCTCATCGGAATAAAATGAGCACATTTCGTCAACCTGTCCACAACGACCCAAATCGCCTCGCAATTACTCGATGTCCTCGGCAAGCCCGAAACAAAATCCATAGAGATACTATCCCACTTCCACTCGGGAATAGATAAAGGTTGCATCAAACCAGACGACTTTTGATGTTCAATCTTTGACTTTTGACAAGTCAAACATGAATATACAAATTCCGCTACATCCTTCTTCATACCTTGCCACCAAAACATCTTTCTCAAGTCTTGATACATTTTAGTAGCACCAGGATGAATACTCAGACCACTTCTATGCCCTTCCTCGAGAATCCTCTTTCTCAAATCTGCAACATCCGGAACACAAACTCGATCACGACACCTCATGATACCATTCTCATCAATCCGAAAGTCACCACCTTTGCCTTGATTAATCAATGTCATAGCATCGACTAATTTCAAATCTGACTTCTGACCTTCTCTAATCTCGTTAAGAATGCCACACGCAAGCTTCAACATACCAAGCTTAACACACGAAGACGTCGCTTCACAAACCAAACTCAAATCTCTAAACTGCTCCAACAATTCAAGTTCTCGAATCATCAACATAGACATGTGCAATGACTTCCTACTCAATGCATCGGCTACAACATTTACCTTTCCAGGATGATAATTCAAACCAAAATCATAATCTTTCAAGAATTCCAACCATCTCCTTTGCCTCATATCCAATTCCTTCTGATCGAACAAGTACTTCAAACTCTTGTGATCACTAAACACATCAAATCGCGATCCAAACAAATAATGTCTCCAAAGCCTCAACACAAACACAACGGCGGCCAACTCTAAATCATGCGTCAGATAATTCCTCTCATGAACTTTAAGTTGCCTTGAAGCATAAGCTACAACTTGCCCTTTTTGCATCAAAACACCTCCCAAACCCAACAAAGAAGCATCACAATACACAACGAAAGTTTCTAACGGATCCGGTAAAATCAAAATAGGAGCCGTAGTCAATCTTCTCTTAAGCTCTTGAAAATTCGCTTCACACTGCAAAGTCCAAATGAAAGCTTGACCTTTCCTAGTCAATTGCGTCAACGGTAACGACAACTTAGAAAATCCTTCAATGAACTTCCTATAATAACCAGCCAAACCAAGGAAACTTCTAATCTCAGCAACTGACTTAGGTGCTTCCCATTGAGATACAACTTCAATCTTCGTAGGATCCATAGAAATACCACCACTTGAAATCACATGTCCAAGAAAACTTACTTCACTCAACCAAAACTCACATTTAGAGAGTTTAGCAAACAACTTCCTCCCTTTCAACACCGATAACACAACCTTCAAATGCTCCCCATGATCCTCTTCACTCTTAGAATAAATCAATATATCGTCGATGAACACAATAACAAACTTATCCAGATAATCATGAAAGATCATATTCATATACTCCATAAATACACCAGGTGCATTAGTCACACCAAAAGGCATCACGGAGTACTCGTAGTGACCGTACCTTGTCCAAAAAGCAGTCTTTTGAATATCCTCAGCCTTTACACGAATCTGATGATACCCAGACCTCAAATTAATCTTGCTAAACACACAAGATCCAACCAGCTGATCCATCAGATCGTCAATCCTCGGAAGTGGATACTTGTTCTTAATCTTCACTTTATTCAGTTGTCTATAATCAACACATAATCTCATAGAACCTTCTTTCTTCTTGACCAACATAACAGGTGCACCCCACGGCGACACACTAGGACGAATAAACTTCTTCTCGAGCAAGTCTTCAAGTTGACTCTTCAACTCTTTCAACTCAAAAGCAGACATCCTATAGGGAGCCATTGATACAGGACTAGTTCCAGGAACTAAATCGATCGGAAACTCAACCTCACGTTCCGGCGGTAAATCACTTATATCTTCATGAAATACCTCCGCAAACTCACAAACTATTGGCAATTCTCCAATCGTCCTCTTCTCACGAATATCCAAAGTTGCCAACAACATAAACAACTCGGCACCACCTTGCACCGATTCATCCACTTGCTTAGCAGACACAAACCAATCTTCCTTCGCACCAACCTCAGGGAAAATAACCGTCTTCTCGAAATAGTTGATATACACCCGATTAAATTCTAACCAATTCATCCCCAAAATCACGTCAAGTTGCTCTAAAGGAAGACAAACTAAATCAATTCCAAAATCCCTACCAAAGATACTCAACGGACAATTCAGACACACATAGGAAGTAGAAACAGAACCCATAACAGGTGTATCAATAACCATACTTCTACGCATATCAGATAATATAAGATTCAGCCTCTTAGCACAATCCAAGGAAATGAAAGAATGTGTTGCACCGGTATCAATAATGGCAGTAAAGGTGTACCATTAATAAAGCACGTACCTTGGATTAGCCTATCATCGGTAGTGGCCTCCGCACCAGACAATGCAAACACCTTTCCCTTCGCTTGCTCCTTCTTCGGATTATCACATTGGGTACTAATGTGACCTTTCTCATCATAATTGTAACAAGTCACGCTCGAACCAACTCCACAATTGTTTGCTTTGTGACCACTATTGCCACACTTGAAACACGTCGCAGGATCCTTACTACAATCAACAGCACGATGACCTTCAACACCACAGTTGAAACACTTAAGTGGAGTAGAAGATCCTCCCCCACTTGGCTTCTTGCCAAAACCAACTTGTCTCCTCTTGTCATCATACGGTTTCCCACGATTCTGGTTTTTCCCCTTCAAACTCTTGTAGAAAGAAGCACTCTCCCTACTACCCTCATCATAAATCCGACTCTTGTTAACCAACACCGTAAAATGAGTAATCTGTTGGTAACCAATGGTCTTCTTGATATCATGTCTCAAGCCATTCACGAACTTCAAACATTTAGATCTCTCAGCATTAGCAGTATTGTAATGGGGACAATACTTGATAAGCTCCTGAAATCTAGCAGCATATTCCGCAACCGTACCATTTCCTTGCTTCAATTCAAGGAACTCCACCTTTTTCTTCCCACGACAATCTTCTGGAAAATAGTTCTCCAAGAAGACATCACGGAACAGAGCCCAAGTAACCTCAATGTTGTCTTCTTCAAACCTTTGAAGAGTGTTATTCCACCAATCTTTATCTTCCTTCTCAAGCATATGAGTACCAAACTGCACTTTCTGAGCATCAGTACAGTTCATGACTTTGAAGATCTTCTCAATTGCCTTCAGCCAAGCTTGAGCTTTATCAGGTTCATGCCCACCCTCAAAGACAAGAGGATTATTCCGCTGGAATCTCCCCAAAGCATGGAACTCATCATCATCTCCATTTCGGTTACCAGCATTCGCTTGAGGGATCTGACCAAGGGAGTCAGCCAACATCTTCGGCGCCTCAGCAATGGCATCATCATTCCTGCCTGCAACCATCGTCCTGAACAGTCCGAACAATCAGACAAACAGTATTGATCGTGTCAGATACACAAATCAAATACAACAGAATTGGAAAACCCTAACGACTATTGACCAACTGGTCGACCAGGCTCTGATACCACTAATGTAACACCCCTTTTTCTACCCCAAAATACTTAACATATAATCAGAGTAAATAGGCACGCATATAACAAAAAGGGCGTCACATCGACGTTTTCAAAAACTAAAAGCTTTCAAAAACCAACATCATTCATCATCAATATACAATACACCTGGTCATTCAAAATAACACATTTCACTTGTCATGAACATTCAAGAATTTGTGTTCGCAACGGAAAATAATGAACACTCATGCATTTCATCAAATGATCCATGTCCCATACCATGATCATCTCTCAATAATCTCTTCAAAATAAACGGAAACCATAATCAGAATATTTGGCACTATGGCCTCTCAACAACAATTGCAAATAAGCATGTTCGCAAGTAATAACATAATACTTATCCAAATAGGATACGAGTTCAATACAACTAATCTACCCGGTGTTACATGACCAGAGCATTGACTCATTACCTAGTCTTCAAACTAAAATACGGAAACTCTTCAGCTAATCTCGAGTGAGCTACCGTCCACTTACTTCAGCGCTACTACTCCTGAGTATCTGCGCGATACCCATGTAAAGATAACATTCAAACAGAAAGGGTGAGAATTCAAATCATTATGAAGAAGTATAATCAAGCACAATGATTAAATCAACAATTAAAGGAATTCATCACACTTCATATAACCATGTAAATAATATTCACCAACATCTATTTCACATGTTTCAAGCATCCATCAAACTCAAGGGGTACAATATTAAAAATCCAATATTATATTCTCAAATATACACATAACTACAATTATCACATAATCACATATGTTGTCAAGTTATGTATCCAAACATCATCAAATTCAATTACCATATCTCGTACACACATCACAATCACAATAATGCATACACTCAATTATCACATAACTCTAATGTGACTCAATGCAAGACATGTGACTCTATGCATGCGGTACCTCAATGTGAACCCAACGTTTCACCGCTTTCCGATTCAATATCTAGAATCCAAGCCACCACGTCTATTTCCAATTAAGGACCAACGTCTTCTACGCCTATTTCCAATTAAGGATCAACGTCTATTTACCACACCTATTTCCAATTAAGGATCAACGTCTCCTACGCCTATTTCTAATTAAGGATCAACGTCTATATGGACCCAAAGTTCCACCGCTTTTCGATTCAATATCTAGAATCCAAGCCACTACGTCTATTTCCAATTAAGGATCAACGTCTGCTACGCCTATTTCCATTCAAGGATTAACGTCTAATACCATGTGAACCCACAGTTTCACCGCTTCCACCATGAAGCCGACCATGCCATGAATGAATGTACAAATACCAACACATATGCAATTAAGATCATCTCTACCATCTTAACATTCCACATATCGCCATAATTCAGCTCCATGAAATATCCACCAATGGTGCATATACACATTCATAACAATATATCATTCACAATCCACCAATGGTACATATACACATTCATAACAATATATCATTCACAATCCAACAATGGTACATATACACATTCATAACAATATATCATTCACAAATCTAGGCTAATTATCAAATGCGCCCACATAGATTTCATCCCAAAACGAATACAACATTTAAATATCGGTTAACGTATATGGTTAATCGGTTAACGCAAAACAGAATGCATTTCCTGGAAATTTTCAACAGTGTTAACCGGTTAACGCTTTTGGTTAACCGGTTAACGCAAAACAGAATACAATTTCTAACTGGTTTTCAACAGTGTTAACCGGTTAACGCCTTTGGTTAACAGGTTAACGCAAAACAGGATGCTATTCTTGCGTTAACACAAAACAGAATGCAGAATTTTCTGCGTTTTTCATCGTTGGAGGACCTTCGGACCTCCGATTTCAATTCCGTAACAAGCCAAACGTTCAGAAAATTATAACTCACACAATACTCTTAACATATAACGTTAATTTGCAGTTTTAACACAATCAATAACCACAATTCAAGAATAATCATCAAAACCTAATAATTTCAAACAACCATACAAAATTAGGGATTTTAACCTAAGCATACATCTACCCATTGACCCGATCATACTAACCCATTATAATAAGGATTCCCCCTTTACCTCTTCAATTTTCTGGAAACCCTAGCTCCTCCTTACTTTTCCTCTTCTTTTTCTCTATTGCCTCCAATGATCAAATGAATCCTAATTCTCACTCTCCTACCTCTTATTTATAGTATTCTATTTGGGCTTAAAGAGTGATACTCTACTTTAATTAATAGGCCCAATAAGACCTAATATTTAAATATCTTTATTTTAATTCAATTAACTTAAACCAACTCAATATACACCAAGTTAATTAATTTAATTATTTATTCAATTATATCTCATATCAACTAAATAATTAATTAATACACCAAATTAATTAATATAATCGATTATCATACCACTTAATAATTAATTAATTAATTAACACTCCAAATAAATATAAATAAAATATAATAATAATAATATAATATAATTACTAAAATTTGGGTTGTTACAAGGTGTCGTTGGTCCAACTCATCAGAAGAAAGTAGACCTATAACTTTTCATTATGAAGAATTGATTATGGGAGATAAAGACGCACCATTCAGAACTCGATCTTCATTCAAACCTTCTGAAGAAACTCTTATGGGTTTGGTATCTCTAATAGAACCCACATTTATTGATTTAAATATTCTGGAAAACAAATCTATTATGGCTATGTAAGAGGAGCTGAATCAATTCACCAAAAACGACGCTTGGGATACTGTTCAGAAACCAAAGGGTTTCCATGTTATTTGAACCATATGGGTTTTCAAAAACAAGCTCAATGAGACGACGAAGTCGTCTGAAATAAGGCTCGACTGGTAGCACAAGGTTATAGTCAGCAAGAACGTATAGAATATACTAAACCTTTGCTCCAGTTGCCAGGTTAGACTCTATACGTCTTTTGATTTCCTTTGAAGTCAATCATAACAACGTTCTTTATCAGATGGATGTTAAGAATGCATTATTAAATGGATACATTTCTGAAGAAGTGTATGTGCACCAACCTCCTAGTTTTGAAAGTTCTCAAAATCCTGAATTCGTTTTCAAACTGAAAAAGTCGTTATATGGTCTGAAACAAGCTCCGAGAGCTTGGTATGATAGACTAAGTAACTTCCTTTTGGAAAATGATTTTACTAGAGGAAAAATGGACACAACTCTTTTTTGCAAAACCTTTAAGAATGATATTATGGTTGTGCAAATTTATGTTGATGATATTACTTTTAGTTCTGCTAATGCTTCATTGTGCAAGGATTTTGATATGTCAATACAGGCAGAGTTTGAAATGAGTATGATGGGAGAAATCAAGTTCTTCCTGGGTATTCAGATTGATCAACATTCATAAGGAACATATATTCATCAGAGCAAATATACAAGGGAACTTCTGAAGAAGTTTAACTTGTCATAATGCAAGCAAACAAACACTTCAATGCATCATACATGCATTCTGGAGAAATAAGAGGTAAACAGTAAGGTAAATCAGAAGCTATTCAAAGGTATGATAGGCTCTCTTCTTTATCTAACCGCTTCTAGACCTGATATTTTATTCAATGTCTGCTTATGTGCTCGCTTCCAATCAGATCCTAGAGAGACTCACTTAACTGTTGTTAAGAGAATCTTTAGATATCTGAAATATACTACTAACCTTGGTTTATTTTATAGAAAATTAAGTGAATATAAATTAGTAGGCTATTGTGATGCTGACTATGCTGGAGATAAAATATAAAGTAAAAGTACTTCTAAAAGTTATCAATTTTTGGGAGACAATCTGATCTCGTGGTCCAGTAAGAGACAATCAACAATTGCGCTTTCAACAGCCGAAGATGAGTATATCGCGGCTTCTGGATGCATCACTCAGATACTCTAGATATAGAGTCAGCTGGAAGATTATCAGATATTCGAGAATAACATTCCTACTATATGTGATAATACTTTTGATATTTGTTTGTCTAAGAATCCTATCTTGCATTATAGGGCTAAGCATATTGAAATTAAACATCACTTTTTACGTGAGTATGTTCAAAATGGTTTTTTTTCACTTAAAATTTATTGATATAGACCATCAATGGGATGATATCTTTACAAAACTCATTGCTGAAGATAGATTCGTTTTCATTCTGAAAAACTTATTTATGGATTTTTGTCCATAATGAAAAGATGAATTTGAGAATGTTAAGCTTCCAGACCTCTATATTAGGTTATGAGAATTTATTTGTTGATTCTGAGACATGAGCTTTATGAAGTGAGGACGTTTCATGAATCAGAAAGGTTCTGATTAGAAGCAATCTTATTGATTTGCCTTCTTGATTTGAACATTTATTACATTAAATGATTGTCTTGTCGTTCTTAGTGGTGATAGTTGTCCTACTTTATGAGCATGCATGATGTTAGCATGACACATTGGGTTTCAGATTTCTTAGAATTAGGTTAAAATCTTTTATACTTCCCCTTATGCCAGCGTATTCCTTTATTATCATCATGTAAGACCCCAATTTTGACCCTAAGATCCCTCATGCTATCTCATCATATGCATTGGCTTTAGGATTACACCTTGGCATCCTCCTTACCCCTTATTCATTGGGTTTGCATTGGGAGAGATCACCAAGCACATTTGATTGTATCATACTTTGTTTTTATTTGTTTATTAACCAAAATACCAAAAATATGTCTATGTATAACTTTGTTTCTTTTGTAGGTAGTGTGTGCATCCACCAAGGCCTCATCAAACTCGTATCTAGGGTTTGAGACACTCAATGCAAATATATTAATCAAGAGATGGTTCACATTGTTTATAGACATCATATATGGATCCCCATGATCTTTACTTATCATTTTGATCAAGAAATCATCAAGAGTTTGAAGCTTGTTTTCCTTGGAAACCCTAATTCATTTGGGTATCTTGTGTGACTTCCTCAACAAGTTTCTTCAAAAATTGGTCAAAGATATCAAGGGATACTTCATTATACATCATATTATACATATATGATCCTACATCAGTCTAAGAGATCAAGAGAGCTTCAAGATGGTTCATGGTGGTTGACCAAAGAAAGTCAACTAGTCAAAACTAGGGGTCCCTAGACCCTATCTCCTACAATTTTTGTCATATGAAAATTATTACAAGATAAAAGTTACTCCTTATGACATTCCAAACAACTTTCATGTTTAGTTCAAGATCTAGTTTTTCTTGGAAAGCCATTTTTTATGGTGAAAGATTATAGGTCATTTTGTCTGAACCCTAGTTAGAAGGTCAACTTCCAAGGACCATAACTTGCTCAATTTTTATGAGATGAATGCCATTAAAGTTTCGTGATCAATTTAAAGATATACTTTCCAACTTTTATTCTTTGAGAAACTTCAAATTCAACTTGCAAGGGCATGTGCCAAGAGGAAACATTATAGGTCATTTTGGGCCATTACCATTGAACAAGGGGTTTTCCTCAACTTCTAAAATGCATAACTCCTTCATGAAAAATCCAAATAAGGTAAAATTTGTGACTGAATTGAATAGGTTTGAAATATATACAACTTTAATGAAGGGAATTTTTCCATTTGAAGCCCATAGAAAAAGTTATTCAAGGTGGAAGAAGTGAATATTTGGCTTGGTACTTAGAAAACTTTCATTTATGTTTGATTTTCCAAACTTCCACCTCAAAATTAATCATGATCCAAGCTTAAAATGAAAAAGTGTTCAACATCAAAAGTTGTTCCCCTTGATCTCACCTTTCCAAAAAGTCCAAGATCACCTCATTTGGACCAAGATTAAGGTACTTGCGCATGAGTTCTTCACAAGGTTCCATTTGGTAAAATTTATGGTCAAAATTCATTTCCTTTATGCATGGCTATGTGACATCATTTCAGGTTGGATAACATAGAATATTGGATCATTTGGAATCATTTGATGGGCCTATCACACGCCCATGCATCCATGCAAGTGAGAATTACTATTTTTGACATTTTGATGGAAGTGTGTAGAAAGCAATTGCATAACCTATAAATACAACCCCTTTTTCTCAGAATTGGGGACACCTTGCCCAAGCTTTGATCCTGGAACCACAACCCTCACCATTAGAGGATAAACTTGAAGGTTTTCAATTGAAAACCGAGTTTCAATTTCATTTCAGTTTTGAAGTTGAAACTCCAAGAATCCAAGCCCTTTCTTGATTCAATTCACCTCCTGCAAGCATCTGAAGTCAAGCCAAAGGCCAAGTGGAAGCAAGATTAAGCAAGTTTCAAGCCCCCTCGAAGGTGATTTTTCAGAAACTTCATCTCTTCGATTCTCTCTCAATTCTTCACCAATCTCTTTGATTTTTGGTTGGCTGAAGTCCTACCAATGTAGATAACAAGATTTAGTTACTTTGAGGTTAAATCGAAGACCCTCAGTTCATGATCCTCAAAATTCAAATCCCTATATCTTTTAATATACTTGGAATTGGAGAAAATTGAGGCCACATTTGAGCTCCTCACCATTTTACCTTTAAATTCATGTCCTTGCTTTTCATTTTAGTGGTGGTTAGTGGTGGATCTACCCTGCGAGGTCCACCGAAAAAGAAGACCGGAGCCCTAGCTCCGGTGGTGTGTTGGCATGCCTCCTGACCATATCAGATCATGTTCAAACGTTTTAATCTGAGTCATTCTTTTTTATTACCATGCGTGTGATGCTTTGACCAAGGTGTGTAACACCCCGATAAAAATAAGATAATTATTTAATTTAAGTTAATATTATATTTATTAATTTAATTAAGTAATTGGAATTATTGGATTATTATTATTATTATTATTGGAATAATAATTATTGGAAAGTATATAAGTGGGAAATAAGAAAAGAGTTTCATTTTTTGGTAAAGAGGGTTTTACGTGAAAAGCAGAGAAGCGGCTGAAAAGGGAGAAAGGGCAAAGAGGAAGAGCAAGAGAGCAAGGGTTGAAGAACGGAAAAGATTGGAGCTTAAGGATTGCTGGATTAACTCAGGTAAGGGGGGTTTATCGTCGTTTAATGGGTATTATGGGTTAACATGTAATGGGTAGTAATAAGCCATTGATTTGACCCTAATTGGGATGTTGAATGCTGAAAAATTGTGTTGGATAAGTTGTGTTAAAGCTGTAATTGAATCTGTATTTGTGTGAGTCGTGATTTCCCGAACGTATAGCTTTTTACGGAATTGGAATCGGAGGTCCGGAAGTCCTCCAACGGCGGAAAATGCGGAGAATTCTGCATTCTGCTTCGTGTTAGCGCAGGGACAGCTTTCTGTCTTGCGTTAACCGGTTAACCCAGGGTGTTAACCGGTTAACACTGTTGTGATTTATGAAAAATTTGCTGTTCTGTTTGCGTTAACCGGTTAACCCAGGGTGTTAACCGGTTAACACTGTTAAAATGTGCCAGGAAGCGTGTTCTGTCTGCGTTAACCGGTTAACCCAGGGCGTTAACCGGTTAACATTGTTGAAAAGTGGAAAAATTAATATTTAAAATGTTGTGTACATGTTTGATGGTTGGCCTATATCGGTGTATGATATAGTAGGGATCATTTCCCGTTGTTTTGAGCAGTATAGGTATTAGTAGAGTGTGCTAATACTGTGATTGAATTAATTGGCATGACATGATATGAGTATGTGATAAATATGCCGATGATGTGTGAAAATATGCATAATGTTGTGAATGTATATATTATGCATGTATTTGTGAATGGACTGTTTTATGGCTTAGAGTGTGAGCATATGTCCTTGTGGATTGTTATTGATGGTTGTATGCTAGGTGAATTAGCATGCATATTGTGGCCTTTATGGTGGTAGCTAATTCCCATGGTGAGGAATTAGTGAGTAAATCATTGTGGATTGTTGTTGATGTTGCATGCTAGGTGATTAGCGTGCATAGCATAGCCCTTGGGGTGGTAGCTAATTCCCATGGTGAGGAATTAGTGAGTGAGTCACTAGGTCTCAAATGAGTGGGACTAGTGGGCTTGGTAGCCGTATCTGGATTTGATCGGTGAGGTTGAACTATATGTTCACGAATAGTCGGTACCGCATGCATGGAGTCTCATTGCATAATGTATGTATGGCGTATAATATGAATGGATGTATTCCAATATTATACGTGTGTTTGTGTTGGTATTGAGTATGAGTATGAGTTGTATTGGTATTGAGTATGATGTTTGAGCTGATGTGCCGTTACCGAATGTGTGATATGATTAGGGGGATTAATGTGTTATTTACTTAGCATTACATGATATTTTATAATGCTTATTATATCGATTGAGGAACTCACCCTTACAACTATGTTTCAGGTAACGAGCAGTGATTGAGTAGAAGCTAGAGCTTGGAGTCTAGTGTAGTTCCTTAGTGAGTCATGCTCTGATAGATGTAACATCGGGACGGGATGTTTTACCTTGTTGAATAATTTTACATGTAATGTGTTACATGTTTTGCATGATTGATTTGATTTCTATCCGCTGCGTTTTGTGCAAATGCTTTATGTTTTGAATTAATAAAAGAGCATGACAGTTACTTCGATGATTGGTGTGAAGTGATTGTGTGACACCCTTAATTGCACCTTTACTCTGATGTATATATTTGTTGTTTTAATTAAATATTTGGGGTATTTTAGAAGGGTGTTACATTAGTGGTATCAGAGCATAGTCGGTCGAGTCGAGTCGTAATTATTCTGTTTCCCCTGTACGGGATAGGTGTTGTGTAACCCTATCAGTACTTATTGTTTTAGCTTGTTGGGTTTTCAGAATAGAGATGGCTGGAAGAGGTAGAGACGATGCTGCGATTGCTGAGGCTCTGGGTATGCTAGTTGGAGTACTTGGAGGGAATCCGAATGTTGTGGGAATGGGAGCTGCTTGTCAACTGAGTGAGTTCCAGAAGAACAATCCTCCAATGTTCAAGGGAGCATACGATCCAGATGGTGCTCAGAAGTGGTTGAAGGAGATCGAGAGGATCTTCCGAGTGACTGAGTGTGCCGATAACCAGAAGGTCAGGTTCGGTACGCATATGCTGTCAGAGGAAGCAGATGATTGGTGGGTTGCTACCCGCACGGAGTTGGAATCTGCTGGGAATGCTGAGATCACTTGGGCGGTGTTCAGAGAGAGATTCCTGAGGAAGTACTTTCCAGAGGATGTCAGAGGAAAGAAAGAGATAGAGTTCTTGGAATTGAAGCAGGGCAACCGGTCTGTTACTGAGTATGCTGCTAAGTTCACAGAGCTGTCGAAGTATTACACTCCCTATGCTGAGGCTGCTGGGGAATTTTCGAAATGTGTGAAGTTTGAGAACGGGTTACGTCCCGAGATCAAGCAGGCTATTGGGTATCAGCGGATTAGAGTGTTTTCTGACTTGGTTGACTGTTGCAGGATTTTTGAACAAGATACCAAGGCCAGAGCGGAGAGCTATCAGCAGAGGGTTGATAGGAAGGGCAAGAATCAGAATGATCGTGGGAAACCGTATGCAACTGGCAAAGGTTTCCAGAGACAGAGTGGGATGAAGAGGCCTAGTGGGGGAGACTCTAGTGCCCCTGCTAAGTGTTACAGATGTGGTCAGGCTGGACATCGTGTCCATGAGTGTACCAGTGCTGAGAGGAAGTGTTTCAAGTGTGGAAAAGGTGGTCATTTGGCTGCAGAGTGCCGGTCGAAGACTGTGACTTCTTTCAACTGTGGAGAGGTGGGTCATATCAGTCCACAGTGTCCTAAGCCGAAGAGAGAGAACCAGTCGGGAGGCAAGGTTTTTGCTTTATCGGGTTCTGAGACTTCTGCAGATGATCGTTTGATCCGAGGTACGTGTTATATTAATGGCTTTCCTCTTGTAGCTATTATTGACACAGGTGCGACTCATTCCTTTATATCTTTGGATTGTGCTGTAAAACTTAAGTTAGAGATATCTGAGATGCATGGAAGTATGGTGATTGATACTCCTGCGAAGGGTTCAGTGACTACTACTTCAGTTTGTTTAAATTGTCCTTTGAGTATTTTTGGTAGAGACTTTGGGATGGACCTCGTGTGTCTTCCACTAGTGCAGATTGATGTTATCTTGGGTATGAACTGGTTGGTATTTAACCGAGTTTATATCAACTGTTTTGATAAGACTGTGATCTTTCCTGAGATTGAGGAAGGGAAGAGTTTGTTTCTATCTGCAAGGCAGGTGAATGAGGCAGTAGCAGATGGGGCAGAGTTGTTTATGCTGTTAGCAACCGTGGAGGCTAAAGATAAACTGGTGATTTGCGATCTAGCCGTGGTGTGTGATTTCCCTGATGTGTTTCCGGAAGAAGTGAATGAATTACCTCCAGAACGTGAAGTTGAGTTCTCGATTGAGTTAGTACCTGGTACTAGGCCGATATCGATGGCTCCGTACCGTATGTCTGCTGTTGAGTTAACTGAATTGAAGAGTCAGCTGGAAGATCTGTTGGATAAGAAGTTTATTCGTCCGAGTGTGTCACCGTGGGGTGCACCAGTGTTATTGGTTAAGAAGAAAGAAGGTACTATGAGGTTGTGTGTGGACTACAGGCAACTGAATAAAGTGACGATCAAGAATCGGTATCCTTTGCCGAGGATTGATGATTTGATGGATCAGTTGGTTGGTGCGAGTGTGTTCAGCAAAATAGATTTGAGATCTGGGTATCATCAGATACGTGTGAAAACTGAGGATATTCAGAAGACTGCTTTCAGAACAAGGTATGGACATTACGAGTATTCCGTAATGCCTTTTGGTGTGACTAATGCGCCTGGAGTATTCATGGAGTATATGAATAGGATTTTCCATCCGTACCTAGACAAGTTTGTTGTGGTGTTTATTGACGATATTTTGGTGTATTCGAAATCTGAAGAAGAGCATGCTGAGCATTTGAGAGTGGTTTTAGGAGTTCTACGAGAAAAGAAGTTATTTGCTAAACTATCCAAGTGTGAATTTTGGTTAGAAGAGGTCAGTTTTCTTGGTCATGTGATTTCAAGAGGTGGTGTTGCTGTTGATCCTTCTAAGATAGAAGCGGTATCTAAGTGGGAAGCTCTGAAGTCTGTTGCTGAGATTCGAAGTTTCCTTGGTTTGGCTGGTTATTATAGGAAATTCATTGAGGGATTTTCTAAGTTGGCGTTACCGTTGACGACGTTGACTAGAAAGGGGCAAGCGTTTGTTTGGGACTCAAAATGTGAAGAAGGTTTCCAAGAGTTAAAGAGAAGGTTAACTACTGCTCCTATTCTGATATTACCGAGTCCGTCGGAACCATTTGAGGTTTTCTGTGATGCTTCATTGTTGGGTTTGGGTGGTGTTTTGATGCAGAATAAGCAAGTTGTAGCTTATGCTTCGAGACAACTGAAGGTTCATGAGAGGAACTATCCGACGCACGATTTAGAGTTGGCAGCTGTGGTGTTTGTTATGAAGTTATGGAGGCATTACTTGTATGGGTCAAGATTTGAGGTTTTCAGTGACCATAAAAGTTTAAAGTATTTGTTTGATCAGAAAGAGCTGAATATGAGACAGAGGAGATGGTTAGAATTTCTGAAGGATTATGACTTTGGTTTGAATTACCATCCGGGTAAAGCAAACTTAGTGGCTGATGCATTGAGTCGGAAATCATTGCATATGTCTATGTTAATGGTTAAGGAATTGGATTTAATTGAGCAGTTTAGAGACTTGAGTTTGGTGTGTGAGAGTACTCACAATAGTGTTAAATTGGGAATGTTGAAGTTAACGAGTGGTATTCTGGATGAGATTAGAGAGGGTCAGAAATCCGATGTGCTTTTGGTTGATAAGTTGACTCTCGTGAGTCAAGGTCAAGGTGGTGAATTCAGAGTTGATGAGAATGGTGTTTCGAAATTTGGTAATCGGGTGTGTATTCCGGATGTTACCGAACTTAAGAAGAGTATTCTCGAGGAAGGACATCGTAGTGACCTGAGTATTCATCCTGGAGCTACGAAGATGTATCATGATTTGAAAAAGTTATTTTGGTGGCCGGGAATGAAGAGAGAAATTGCGAGTTTTGTTTATTCTTGTTTGACTTGTCAGAAGTCAAAGATTGAGCATCAGAAGTCGTCTGGGCTAATGCAACCGTTGGCTATTCCAGAGTGGAAGTGGGATAGTATCAGTATGGATTTTGTTTCTGGTTTACCGAGGACAATTAAGAATTTTGAAGTTATTTGGGTGATTGTTGACAGATTGACAAAATCGGCTCATTTCATTCCGATCAGAATGGATTATCCGTTAGAGAGATTAGCTGAGTTGTATATTGAGAAAATTGTAAGTTTGCATGGTATTCCGTCGAGTATTGTTTCGGACAGAGATCCTAGATTTACATCGAAGTTCTGGGAAGGTTTGCAGAGGGCTTTGGGAACTAAGCTGAGATTGAGTTCTGCATATCATCCGCAGACTGATGGTCAGACTGAGAGGACGATTCAGTCATTGGAGGATCTTTTGAGGGCTTGTGTTTTGGAAAAGAGAGGTGCTTGGGATTGTTATTTACCTTTGATTGAGTTTACCTACAACAATAGTTTTCATTCGAGCATTGGTATGGCACCGTTTGAAGCTATGTATGGTAGGAGATGTCGGACACCTTTATGTTGGTATGAGTCCGGTGAGAGCGCTGTGGTTGGACCGGAGATTGTTCAACAAACTACGGAAAAGATTAAGATGATTCAGGAGAAGATGAGGATTGCTCAGAGTCGTCAGAAGAGTTATCACGACAAGAGGAGGAAGTCACTTGAGTTTCAAGAGGGAGATCATGTGTTTCTTCGTGTTACTCCGATAACTGGGGTTGGTCGAGCTTTGAAGTCAAAGAAGTTGACACCTCGATTTATTGGTCCTTATCAGATTTTGGAGAAGATAGGGGAGGTAGCCTATCGTATCGCTTTACCGCCGTCACTTGCGAATTTGCATGAGGTTTTTCATGTGTCTCAGTTGAGGAGGTACATTCATGATCCGTCGCATGTGGTCCAAGTAGATGATGTACAGGTGAGAGATAACCTGACTGTTGAAACATCACCTATGAGGATCGAGGATCGAGAGTTGAAGCAGTTGCGGGGTAAAGAGATTGCCTTGGTGAAGGTAGCTTGGGGAGGACCAGCAGGTGGCAATGTGACTTGGGAACTTGAGAGTCAGATGAAGGAGTCCTATCCAGAGTTATTCGCTTGAGGTATGTTTTCGAGGACGAAAACTCTTTTAGTGGGGGAGAGTTGTAACACCCCGATAAAAATAAGATAATTATTTAATTTAAGTTAATATTATATTTATTAATTTAATTAAGTAATTAGAATTATTGGATTATTATTATTATTATTATTGGAATAATAATTATTGGAAAGTATATAAGTGGGAAATAAGAAAAGAGTTTCATTTTTTGGTAAAGAGGGTTTTACGTGAAAAGCAGAGAAGCGGCTGAAAAGGGAGAAAGGGCAAAGAGGAAGAGCAAGAGAGCAAGGGTTGAAGAACGGAAAAGATTGGAGCTTAAGGATTGCCGGATTAACTCAGGTAAGGGGGTTTATCGTCGTTTAATGGGTATTATGGGTTAACATGTAATGGGTAGTAATAAGCCATTGATTTGACCCTAATTGGGATGTTGAATGCTGAAAAATTGTGTTGGATAAGTTGTGTTAAAGCTGTAATTGAATCTGTATTTGTGTGAGTCGTGATTTCCCGAACGTATAGCTTTTTACGGAATTGGAATCGGAGGTCCGGAAGTCCTCCAACGGCGGAAAATGCGGAGAATTCTGCATTCTGCTTCGTGTTAGCGCAGGGACAGCTTTTTGTCTTGCGTTAACCGGTTAACCCAGGGTGTTAACCGGTTAACACTGTTGTGATTTATGAAAAATTTGCTGTTCTGTTTGCGTTAACCGGTTAACCCAGGGTGTTAACCGGTTAACACTGTTAAAATGTGCCAGGAAGCGTGTTCTGTCTGCATTAACCGGTTAACCCAGGGCGTTAACCGGTTAACATTGTTGAAAAGTGGAAAAATTAATATTTAAAATGTTGTGTACATGTTTGATGGTTGGCCTATATCGGTGTATGATATAGTAGGGATCATTTCCCGTTGTTTTGAGCAGTATAGGTATTAGTAGAGTGTGCTAATACTGTGATTGAATTAATTGGCATGACATGATATGAGTATGTGATAAATATGCCGATGATGTGTGAAAATATGCATAATGTTGTGAATGTATATATTATGCATGTATTTGTAAATGGACTGTTTTATGGCTTAGAGTGTGAGCATATGTCCTTGTGGATTGTTATTGATGGTTGTATGCTAGGTGAATTAGCATGCATATTGTGGCCTTTATGGTGGTAGCTAATTCCCATGGTGAGGAATTAGTGAGTAAATCATTGTGGATTGTTGTTGATGTTGCATGCTAGGTGATTAGCGTGCATAGCATAGCCCTTGGGGTGGTAGCTAATTCCCATGGTGAGGAATTAGTGAGTGAGTCACTAGGTCTCAAATGAGTGGGACTAGTGGGCTTGGTAGCCGTATCTGGATTTGATCGGTGAGGTTGAACTATATGTTCACGAATAGTCGGTACCGCATGCATGGAGTCTCATTGCATAATGTATGTATGGCGTATAATATGAATGGATGTATTCCAATATTATACGTGTGTTTGTGTTGGTATTGAGTATGAGTATGAGTTGTATTGGTATTGAGTATGATGTTTGAGCTGATGTGCCGTTACCGAATGTGTGATATGATTAGGGGGATTAATGTGTTATTTACTTAGCATTACATGATATTTTATAATGCTTATTATATCGATTGAGGAACTCACCCTTACAACTATGTTTCAGGTAACGAGCAGTGATTGAGTAGAAGCTAGAGCTTGGAGTCTAGTGTAGTTCCTTAGTGGGTCATGCTCTGATAGATGTAACATCGGGACGGGATGTTTTACCTTGTTGAATAATTTTACATGTAATGTGTTACATGTTTTGCATGATTGATTTGATTTCTATCCGCTGCGTATTGTGCAAATGCTTTATGTTTTGAATTAATAAAAGAGCATGACAGTTACTTCGATGATTGGTGTGAAGTGATTGTGTGACACCCTTAATTGCACCTTTACTCTAATGTATATATTTGTTGTTTTAATTAAATATTTGGGGTATTTTAGAAGGGTGTTACAAGGTGCATCATAGATAGCGCGTGCGTGGCAATCAGATTTGTCACCTCAATTAATGAGGGAGATCTGATGGCCCTTGTTTTTTCTATTTTTTATTTCTAAGTTTTCATTTAATTGATTTATTTTATTTAATTTATAGAAATTTCATTTTTAATCCAAAAAAATATGGGACTTTCCCCAAAAATCTTTAAATATTTTTCTCTTTCATATTCTAAATTAAAATTATTTTTTTGGATTAACTTTGATATTTTTCATGAATTAAATGTTTTTGTGCATATTTTTAATTGTTTAAAAATACTTTTGACTTTTCCAAAATAGTGAAATTTTTTGTCTAAGGTCCTTTGACCTTGTTTGACTTAGGATAAATCCCTTGGTCATTTATTTGGTGTTTTGAAGGGATTTTAGGTTTTGACCAAATTAAAATGTATTTTAATTCATTTTTAAATTGATTAAATGTTTAAAAATATTTTTGAGCCATTTTTATGGTCTTGTGATGATTGACTTTCTGTTTGGGCCTTGGTCAAGGTTGATTTAACTTTTGTTGGATCAAAACCATTAGATTTAGGAGATTGATGAAATGTACATTTCATCTCCCAAAAATGAATGGATGGTTTTGATTTGATGAAATTCCTCTCATGACCAATTTGTGTTTCTATCTTCCCCCCCGCTCTTCATCTTCATCCCTATTCTTTCCCATTCCCTCATTTGACCAATGGAATCTCTAATGTCTAAAGGCTAATTGATTCATCAATAACTTTGTGTCAGATGAATCAATACAAGTATGACTGAGATATGTCCTTCCCTTTTGATTTTTTTCTTTAAGTGTGTGATATGTTTTAGGAGTTTGGTTCTTCATACCAAATCTCTAACATGCATTAACACCTAAATTTTTATTGCCCGACCTCAGATAGTTGTGTCTTCTACATAATTCAAATTACGATTGCTTAACATATAGCTAAATTTGACCCTTAAGGCATATCATTCTAGTAAGTGAGATTGTAAGTCTCCCATTATTCGTGGCATTGTGTGGAGACTTGACCTTTTTTCCTTTCATGGGAGCTAGTGGCATACTTGCTGAATTATCCAAGTTGGAGCCCTTCTCATGGAAGATGTATTGGTTTAATGATTCATACTTGTGAATGAATGGTTGAGTGTTCTCCAAAGAATGACTTAATCAATTAAAAACCACCACTAACTTTTGACTAATGTTTGACTAACTCTTGTTAATATTGTTTTACTTTCAAGTCATTTACTTTATGCAATTTAAATTTCAGTCATTTATCATTCATTTCCATTTATATTTCATATAACTTGTTTGTGTTTATGTCATTTTCACTTTGCTCATTTGAGCCATATGTTGTGATTGTATATATTTGTTTGTGTGTTTTGATTTTGTTTGTGGTCTTAGGACCTTAAAATACTTAATAACAACAAAAACACTAAAAAACATCTGGTGGATTGTTGATCTTGATCTGAACTTTTGGACTTAGAATTAGGAAACATTCCCTTTGCAAAAAGGACTAGGCCAATGCCAACATTTTGAGACCAAGCTATTGTAAATTGAGTCTTCATCTGATACCAGCCTTGGGATTTGTTTGAATTCATCTACTACCCTGTCTTTATGCCTAATTGTTATTTTGATCTTGTGTCTGGTGCTTTGCTCTGAGTTGATCAAGGAATATTTCATCTGATACATGAGAAGACAAAGAAGACTGCTAGCTTTTGGATTGCTTGCTTGGATGTAGCTATCTTTATTTGATGCCTTGATCTTCATAATGTCTGGATATTGCTCATTGCTTATCGATTATTGCCTGATTAAAGTCCAAAGGAAAATGTGTTTCTATATGACATTCTTGTATGTTGGATTGCATCTCATTGGTAAGACCTTTTCAACTCTTAAATTTTAATTTTGTGCTTAGGATAACCTCTTCATCTCCTCCCACTTCTTAAATTTCAAATCTCTCCCTCTCTTCAAAAACCTTATTTGCTTGTGATTTCAAACTTAGACTTTGTTTTAATAATTAGAAACTTTGGCCTTATGCCATTGAATTTTCAAACCTTTTCTTAAATCAAATTTGTAATAAACTTAACCATATTGACTTAAACTTCAAAAGACAAAAAGAACTAACAACTTCATTCAAATTCTTGGCCTTTTGAGCATTTTCATTTAAACTTTTGTTAAAAGCAATTCACCAACTTTGAAATTTTTACCACGAACTACGAGGTTTTGATCCCTCATTTTTATGTTGGTACGTAGGCACAAGTCTGAAGGTCTTGTCAAACACAAAAATATAATCAATGAATTTTTTCTCACCCTCACACTCTATTTTTCTCAAACATCTTTTATACCAAACACATATGCACACATAAAAAAAGGCTCCATAGGAGTACCTAGGATATTTTGGGTGCTACTACCTTCCCTCTGTGTAACCAACCCCCTTACATGTAATCTCTGACATTTTATTAGTTTTGATTTGAAAACTTCTTATCTTTGGGTTTTGTTCGTACTTTTCCCTTTTCCTTTGAAAACAATAAAAACGCGACGACGACTCTGGTTTTATTGATGTTAAGCTTACCCATAACTTGATGGTCATGAATTTACCGCTACACATCATTGCAATTTTTTTTATATAAACCCACTTAACTCACATTTTTCACACTACGTACACTTTGCTTCCACACTTTCTTCTTTCAAACTTTCAAACACATTCTCTGCAACTGTTAATCTTCATCTTCACCATTCTACAATGGATGCTCTTCAACTACAACAATCTTCTAATTGCTCAATTACTGATGAGAATCATCCCGTTATGGAGGGGATTCCTGAATTAACTCTTAACATTCATGTTGATGAGCTTATGGTTCTTTGTGAAACCATTGTCGACTTCAAAAATCTGAAGGATAATGGCTTCGATTTCTCAGAGACTTTGGAATTCTAAGGGAGGAATGGATTTTTCGAAAGATTAACTAGTCCGATATAACCAATGCTTGTGAAGCAGTTTTGGATACATATTATTGCCACAAAGGACACAATCACTTCTTTCTTCGTCAACATGAAGATTGTTATCACTGAAAAAACCATTGCTGACCTAATTTCTCACAATGGTTATGGAAAAAGGGTTTACAACGTCAAAACTGCTGTAAGAAGAGAAGCTATGGTAGCATTAGTAACTTTCAAGGAAGGAACAAAGCTGGATGAAGGCAAAAGTCCAAGTGCTAAATACTTATCTAATAAGTTGAGGGTTTAGTTTAAGATAATTATGGAATGTATTTATCACCGACCCAATACAAACTCCTTTAATTACATCAAAACTAATCAAAAGTTTATAGTGTTCTTTTTGGAAAAAGGGTTCAAATTGGCACTTCTAGCGATCTTGTTCAAGTTTCTCAGGGATTCTATTAGAGAAACTAAAATTGGAAGTACGTCCAAGAAGGGAAGGTTCATTCCAAATGGAAGGTTAATTTCTAACCTTCTGGTTGAAAATGATATTATGGATGATCTTCTAGTTAGTGGTTTAACGGAAGAGCTAGTAAATGATGCTAGAAAGATTTGTCGGGGGAAGAATCTCAAGAGCAGGAGTCTCATCTCTAAGGTAGTCAAGCCAAATTTCGTTCCTTCAAAGGATGATATTTGTGGAACGAGGATTCAGGTTGTCAATTTTCTAATCTTCACCAAGATTGATCCTCCTAAAGTTCTGGAATATTATCTTGAGAGTTATCTCAAAGATGGAATAGATCCAATGGTTGACCCATTTAACTTACTAGAGACTTACCCAAATATTGGGAAGAGGAAGAAAGAGTCTCATGAAGAAGGACCTTCAAGACCTCTGAAGAAGAATAAGAAGGTTGCTACTTTTCTGGATGGAGATGAGGTATCTCTCAGTGAGCGCCAGAAAGCAATGCTTTTGAAGGACACTTATGGTGTTATCCAACAGTCTTCCAAAGCTTCTAACATTCCTATTCCTAGTAAGCTTCCTAAGGCCATAAATCTTTTTGTTTTTGACTCTGTAATTTATGAACGGGTCTTACCAACACAACCATTTCCATCTCCTTCTCAAAGTATTCCTGTTTCATAATTACTCCCACATTTTTCTCTCTTTCAAACCTTCAAACACCTTACCGTATCTGCAATTTTTCTTTTTTATCTTCAACATTTCTTAAATGGCTGATCAAAAACAATAACATCAACAAGCTCAACCTCAACCTTCTCTTCAGTTAGCTGCTAATAAGAACAATCCTCCCTCCAAGAGAGAAATCAGCGGTAGTAGTATCCCATCAGAAAACTACGTTATCTTCACCAAGATCAATCCTCCGGAAGTTTTGGCTTACTACCTGGAAAGCTGCCTCGAGGATAATACTGATCTGTTGGTGGATCCCTTCAATCTTCCTGATGACTACCCAACTGTTCCACCGCCACAAAACACTTAGTTGTTTTCAAAATAGTCTATACACTTTTGTATTTTTATTTTATTTAAGTACTTTTGTATTTTTTATTTTGCTTAAGTGTTTTGTGTTTATGTAACATGATTGTACTCTTTTCTACCTTTTGGCACTGTTTAATGAAATCATGTTTGTTTCTTTCCATTATTTTTTGTCTGTCTTTTGGATTGATGACAAAGGGGGATAAATGTATTTAGAGGGAGAATCGTAATTGATTTTGATATACCTATATTCCTTAATCAGAACCCAGACATTTTTTAATATTTATGATGACAACTACTTTGAAGAATAGTTTGTTAATTGTCTTGCAGGGAATGGTCAAGAACTTCAGAAGCTCTTGAAGTTTTTCAGATCAGAACTTAAGTTACCAGTTTCTAAAGAAATGGTCCACTATCTGAGTCTGAAGCTTTAACTCTGCTGTTTGAAAAATATTTCAACCAGACATCAAGTTCTGAGGAATTGAAAATTCGGCATCAAGTTCTGAGGAATTGTAAATTCCACGATAATGAGACTTGAATCAACCAGGTCCTAAGGTTTATAGCAAAGCTCTGAAGATCTCTAAGAAGGATTCATAACCAGGATCTGAAAGCTCTTTCAAAGATTCAAAGAGAATTTCAAAGATAACCAGACTCTAAAGTATTCTTCAAAAGAATTCAACCAAGCTTCTGAAGTGAAGTTCATCAAAATGTTGAGTTTGACAACTAGTGCTCTGGATAAGTTCAAGCAACTTCTGAAGACAAACCAAATTTTGATGGAAGATCATGCTGGTACTTTGAAAAGGTTAATCAAGAAAGTGCTCTTTCATTCTGATTTTATCTTTTTAGAATTATACATCTCAGAGGGAGCTTTGTGCTTTTGTAAGATGTATCTTTTTGTGTTTACCCTGTACAAAACTGTTCATCAAAATACATGTTTTTATCATCATAAAAAATTGGGAGATTGTTAGAATAAGATTTGGTTCTGCATATATACCTTGAGTTTTGATGAAAACAATGTTGTATTTGTGTGAGAACAATTTTGGTACCCTAATAGTTTGTAATTATGTAGCTTTAACAAACAGTTCTGATTATGAGTATATGACGTTCAACGTCATCAATTTCTGAACCTTGTGTTTCGAATTCCGCTTCTGCGCTAATCATGATAAGTTCTGAAAGATGTTAAGTTGTTGCTGCAATGTTCTTTCTATTTCTATGTTGATTCACTCCTGAGAAGTTTCTGAAGAGACGTCATGTTGCTGCTGCAACGTTCTTTCCACTTCTGCTTCTGGACGTGACTCTGATCATTAAGGTTCTGAAGAATGACAAACTTTTGATGTTTTGTTACTTAGATGTAAATTTTGAAGATCTCAAACCAAACATTGAAGTTATCAAGGTTCTGACTGAAGAGTCTAAATATTCTGAAGATCCTGAAGATCTCAAGCCAGATTGCTGACGCTGTCAAGATTCTGACTGAAGATTCTAAAGTTTCTGAATCAGCTGTATGTTTCTTCGTTTTATGATTCATCAATTTTTATCAGAAGCCAATAAATTAGAAGATAAGATCAAGATTGATACGTGATCAAATAGTACATGGTACAAATCAAATATTCCTTCCACTACCTGATATCATGGACAAAAGACAATACTATACATCACACTTGCCATTGAAGTTATGGGCGAAGGACAGTAATATGTATCACTCCTTTCATCAATCCAACTGCTCTATTGGTATCCCCATTTTGCCCTCAAACGGTCTATTTTCGTATGCTATAGAAGTGAGACTTTGAGACTTGAAGAATAAGCTGAGAGATACTACATTATTTGTTAAGTCTATTTTTTTGTGAAAAGCTAACATTTTTGTACACGATTTTTCTTTAAGTGTTTGTTTTTCATTTGTGTAAAATCTGCTTGTGTAGAAGTAACTTGTAAACACAAAAACCTTTGATTCAAACTTGTTGTTTGTAATTCCTTAAGGAGACCAGAGTATAATCAGATCCTTGAGAAGACAAAGAAAGTTATTCTTTGTGATTCCTTAAGGAGACTAGGGTATAGTCGGATCCTTGAGAAGACAAAGAAGATTATTTTTTGTGATTATTGTAATCAATTGATTATAGTGGATTAAGTCCTTGTGTATAAGGCGAAATCACCTTGACGGGTGGAATAAAGTAATTTTAAGTTTCAAGCGAAACAAAATAAAAATACTTGTGTTTTTATCTATTTGTTCTTAACATTTGTGGGCTATTTTTGAGTTGATAAAAATCTTTTGTTTTTAAAATCCAATTCAAACCCCCCAATTTCTTGTGTTTTTCACACCTTCAAATGTGGTCAAACTAAAGTCGGAGACTCCCTATACATACAATCTGCTAAAACCCCCAAATGGGAAGAATCCCGTAGAGCCTAAAAATGAAAAGTTTGTTACTAGAACATATACCTACGACGTTACTAAGTGTGATAAAATCTTTAATCTGTTGATTGTTGATGGACAAATCGTTGTCCCAAAAGGGTCTAAAATCCCTCCATTAGAACAGAGAAAAAAAAATCTGTAAATTCTATAATTTTTTGGGTTATAATGATTTTTAATGTGTTCTTTTCATGGACCATATGCAAAATACTCTGAAAGATGACAAACGAAATTAATTTTTAGTTGACCGTACAAATATCAATAATGTTTTCGATACAATACCTTAAAATAAACAAACTATATAAAAAAACTATTGTATAACACGAGTACACACTAGTTTAATGTTAGGTCTTATCTTGCCAAACAAAAGTTATATAGGTCTTATCTCCACAAATGATCTTTCCTCCCAATTTGAGTAAGGTTGAATGGTTGCGTAATCAAGTCTAATTAAGAGACGCAACTACTAATTAATTGAGGCTCGCATACAATTATTAAAATAAAAAAATAAAAAAAATGAATCACGTATCAAAACGAAGTCCAAAGACTATTCCTTATTGTTGAGTGGGTCCCACCCTGTCACGTATCACTATGAATACTACGTAACCCAAGACTATCGAGTGTGTGTAGTGTGATAATACAAATCGAAAGTTTTTTTTCTTCTTTCTCCATAGTCATCAATCAGGTTACAACTCTTCATTTTCTTCAATCCGTTTTCTATCTTCGTTTTGATCAATCAACCATGCATACTCTCATCCGATCCACTCTCAGAACCAAGGCACGTTTTTCTTCTCCTTCATTTTTTTCGTATTCGATTTGCAACTACCGAATCGATTGATGCTTGATGAAAATTTTGATATGTTTTAATCGAACTTTGAATCGGCTATTATTCTCGTTTAAGTATCCTTTCTGTATAATAGAAATCTACTAATTAATCATTCTGAATAGTATAGTTGTATATTCGAATATCATGACGTTCTTCTACTTGACTATGTTAGCTTATATACTGCTGTAAATTTTGGCGTATTCCTCCTATAGTATATTAAAAATCTAACACGACGAGGATGTTGCGGTTGCGCGGTGGATGTGTGGTAAGAGTTGATCCGATAATATATTAAAAATCTAACATGAGGATGTTGCGGTTGTGGTGGATGTGTGGTAAGACTTGATAAGATAAAATTAAAAATTAAAATATTAGAGAGAGTGTTTGGATGACATTTATAATTGAGAAGATGGTGGAAAATAGACTGAGGTGGTTTAGGTATGTAGAGAAAAAACCTGCAGATTTTGTAGTAAGAAAGGTAGACAAGATGGAGAGAAGGGCAAACAATTAGAGAAAGGGGAAGACCTAGAAAGACTATAAGAGAAACTATTAAGAAAGATCTCGATCTCGAGATTAATGATTTGGATAGAAACATGGTCCTTGATGGAACATTATGGGGAAAGTTGATTCATATAGCCGATCCCACTTAGTAGGATAAGGCTTTAGTTATTATTGTATTTACATTTTTATACCTTTGGCTTAACAAATTAAAAAATAATGGCTATTGGAATTCGAAGAATTGATTATTTATCGATTATATTCAGAATGTTTAGTTTTGGTGCTTTTAGATTTCTTGTATTTCATTGTTTGTTTCTTTTCTAAGTGTGTCTAGTTTTCATACTTTTAGATTTCTAGTATTTCATTGTTTTCTTCTCTATAGCCTTAATAAAAAAAATTCATTATCAGTGAAATAAGGTGTTAAGGTGTTAAATATGTTGTCTAGAATTTAATAATTTGGTTGCCTTGCCTGTTTGTATTGCTGTTTCTTTAACCTGAACTACTGTATATGCTAATTTATTGATCGATTCAAAATAAATAGATTGTTCAATTGCAACCCTGTCTGTTACTCGGGTCTTTTCTTACTCTTACCATGCTTCTTTTCGCTTTCTGTTTACAGAGTGCTTCAGCTTTAGTATGTGCAGCAGTTCCCAGAAGCTTTCAGGAAAGTCTACTTCAGGCTCCCTTATGGTATAGGTCAAGTAGTACAGAATCTTCTTTGGCAACGGATAATTCAACTGCTGATGTGAAACCTGGCCAAAGGTATGTGGTTCTTTTGTGCTAACTGTTTCAACTTCTGCATGTGTGTTTTTGAGAACTAAACATCAGTACATCACTATCTTGAACTCATCTAATTTGGCACCTTTAAGCTTGATAAGACAACCACTGTTTTCTATGATAAACTATGGTGCTAGTTGTATTAAAGATGTGTAAATAACCTTTTATTATCCAATGGAAGAATTGAATGATTGGGACAACCACCCTTTAGTCCAGTGTCTATAATTCAGATTCCTTGATGAATATTGTTGGATACATAATCTGACGCCCTTCTCTTCTCGTGAGATTCTTATTGAGTTTTGTAGCAGCTCTAAGTAATCATCGATCAAGTAAAAAAGTTCTGGTGGGGAGTCTCTGCCCGAAGTTTATTTTTAAAAAAAAAGCAAAGAATGAAAACTAATCTTAAAGTTTAAGCTTGATATGTTTACCTTGTAAATCTGCTGAAGTATTTTGATTATTTCAGTTTCAAGGGCCATGATATGCTTGCCCCTTTCACAGCTGGGTGGCAGGCTACTGATTTGAATCCTCTGGTTATTGAAAAATCTGAGGTGTACTTCCATGCTATGTTTCTTTGATTTTAATAGGTTTACATTAATGTAGTACATAATAAAAATGAAGGTTTACTATGTTTTTATTAATCCAGGGATGCTATGTGTATGACATTAATGGGAATAAATATCTTGACGCACTTGCTAGTCTATGGTGCACTGCATTAGGTATATATGATTTTTATTTATGCCTATTTACTTATTTATCTTTTATCCTGAGCTTTGATATCTCAAATTTCTTTGGTTTATCATTTCTTTACACATTTCTTTGGTTCATGTTCTCATGAAATCTTTAGTAGCATGGACATATATATTTATATATAATTTTGAGTTAGGTCTAATTATCCTTACAAATCCGGCTTATAAGATGAGGGTTATCCAAATTTTATAAACACTACACAAACCTCATCTATAAATAATGTGAGACTAACTTTCACCCTTTAACATCCAACACAATAAAAGTGTTGGAGGCTGCAATGAATGCAACCCAAATGTTGCAATTACTCTGCCAGGCCGTAATGAGCCTGAAGCGTGGACATTGCAGGGAGCCCAACAATAGAGGTTTTTATTTTAGTTAGAATTACAAGGTTTTTTTATATTGTATAGGCTTTGATACCATCTTAGAATTTGAGTTGGGCCTAACTCGTTTTTATAAAACCCGATTGTAAGGTGAGGGTTGTCAAGCTTTATAAACACTACACATGCCATGCTTCTAGGCAATGTGGAATTAAATTGACTCCATATCCAACACAATGATACGAAGAATGTGAAAAATAAGAATAATATTGTTCCAAATGTGCTTGAGATGCATTGATCTTAATATAAGATTTAATTATAATCATGTAGTTACAACTTTCAAGGGTAATAAATAATTGTGTAATTTATAAGAAAGGAGTTAAACTAATACAATTTACCAATGACACAGAGAACTTAATATGCAATGAATTAACTACTTGGAAAATGCAGAATTAAATTATTTTAATTTCCAACACTCCCCCTCAAGATGGTGAATAGATATTCTCCATTCCCAATTTGGACACAATTTTTTCAAAAGTTGGGCAGCTTAATCCTTTAGTGAAGACATCCGCAAGTTGACCTTGTGAAGGAAAATAAGGAGTGCAAATCAAACCGCAATCAAGCTTCTCTTTGATAAAATGTCTATCCACCTCAATGTGTTTTGTTCGGTCATGTTGAACTGGATTGTGAGCTATATTAGTTGCTAACTTATTATCACAAAAGAGCTTCATAGGTCCATCCCATTTAATATTCAATCTTCTAAAATAATCTTCAACCAAAGTAATTCACAAATATCTTGTGCCATAGCTCGAAACTCAGCTTGAGCATTAGATCGGGCCCCAACATTCTGCTTTTTACTCCTCCGAGTTACAAGATTTTCTCTGAGAATGTACAATACCGTGTAGTTGACCTCCGATTTGTAGCTGAACTTGCATAACCAACATCCATATATGCCTCAAGAGTAGCACTTCCATTCCTTTTAAACAAAAGTCCCTTTTCCTCTGGAGTTCCCTTAAGATATTGTAAAATCCAGTGAGCTGCAAGTAAATGAACTTCCTTTGGATTGTGCATAAATTGACTAACCACATTAACAACAAATGCAATATCTGACCTTGTGTGGGAAAGGTAAATTAAACTCCCAACCAATCTTTGATACATTTCCTTATCCACCACTGCACCTTTTTCCACGTTACCTAACTTATGGATTGGATCTATAGGACTTCCCACCATGGTTGTCGGGATCTCGCTCTAACTCCCGAAATCTTACGATCTTGCGCTCCGGCAAATGACTACCGATTTAAGTGTCACAAAGATCTTGCATTTGGCTAGAGCGTTGAACTCTTAGAGAAAGATCTTAAATCGTGGGATCTTGCGATCCCAACGATCCATTTTTTGTTTTGACCTGCTTCACACGTGTTTCGACCTAATCATTAAACAATTGGATTCGGCCCATAAATTAACCCGCTAATTAACCCTAATGGATGTGCACAAATATTTTAGGGTTTTGGGACTTGCAAAAGTCATTGGAACTCAGAGAATTTTGTATCGATTAATCAAACAATAAATAAATTTTCTCCCTTCATCTCTATCCTTTATATATATTCAAATCAAATCCTTCTATTCTTCTCATCTTTTTTATTCCTTCACTGCAATACCTCTTCCTTACAATTATGTTTTCAGTTGCCATTGAGAATATTATGTTTGAGGAAATTATGTTTTTTTGGATTGAGTATTTGCTATTGATGATAAAGTTAATGAAAATTTTATGTTAAAGTTATTTTTCCTAGTTATTTCTATATATTTGTCTATTTGTTGGGATCTTACACGATTTACGCTTTTTCTATACCCTAACGATCGTTATTGAGATCCCGATTTTGACAACCATGCTTCCCACAGGTTTACAAGCTAGCTTACCTGTTTCCATGAGCAAATCTATGATATACTTTAGTTGAGATATGAAAATACCCTTTTTTGAGTGAGCCACCTCTATTCCTAAAAAATACTTCAGCCTCCCAAGGCTTTTCATTTCAAACTCTTTTGCTAAATGTTGAGTCAAGACTTGTTGTTCCTTCCTTCCAATCATTTCGGGTCACAATGATGTCATCAACATATACCAACAATGCTGTAACTCCCCCTGAAGTAGAGTGCTTAATAAACAGTGTATGATCTCCATTACTTTGTTTGTACCCTAAGGCTGTCATAGCCTTAGGAAACCTTCCAAACCATGTCCGAGGTGATTGTTTCAATCCATATATAACGCCTTTTGAAACTTACAAACTGAATTGACATCGACATTTTCCCCATATCCAGGTGGAATCTCCACAATAAATTTCTTCCTCTATTTATTGTGGAATGTTGTTTTCATTTGTTTCTTGGAAATAAGAATGAAAGCCCGAGTTGTGTGACAATTTTTGCAGAATTCCCTTGTTTCTTGGCTGAATTGTGTAAAAATCCGGTATTTTTGTACTTCTGGTAGCCCATGATAATTTATTTTTGGAAAATGACTCGGTTACTGGAATAGGAAGGGATTTGTGGTGCTTAACAACATTATATTGGAAAATGACTTGGTTACTGAAAGAGGAAGGGATCTGTGCTGTTTTCAAAGTGTGGTTTTAATATAATCAAAGAAAGATATTGTCAGTTTGAAAAGAACTGGATTTTGTGGGAAGAAAGAAAGAAATGATTTCTCTATTGGAATTGAATGAAAGAGTTGCACCCAGGTTTTCTATAGATCCGAACTCTCCAGTCACCGGGAAGAAAGAAAGAAATGATTTCTCTATTGGAATTGAATGAAAGAGTTGCACCCAGGTTTTCTATAGATCCGAACTCTCCAGTCACCGGGAAGAAAGAAAGAAATGATTTCTCTATTGGAATTGAATGAAAGAGTTGCAACCAGGTTTTCTATAGATCCGAACTCTCCAGTCACCACTCCACAAATGTCACTTTCTGGTGTCTTTAATTCTCTCTTTCCCCTCTTTTTATTCTCCTCACTCTCAAGAAACCTAGCAGTTAGTAAACAAGGAATTCCGTTGTAAAAAATAACTAACTACAGCTAGTTAGTTGAGTGAGACTACTCTCTGTACACTGCTAATCCAATCAAGTAAACAAAATAAATCCTAACCGCCTAACTACACTTGGGCATATCCTTATATACACCTCACAAGTTACAAACGGATAACTACCAACTAACACCCTAACTAAACCTAACAGCCACTAGAGCTACAAAAGACTAATTCCTAAGCAAACCCAAACAACTAAAATAGCAACTAAGTAAACCAGGGATACAAATAGTTATATCTCCTGGTCCTAAAGGCGGTCTCATGACTCTCTTCCCTAAGCTTTCCCGTTGGCTTTGTTCAAACGTAGTCATTCAGTATTAGTTTTTCTTCCAACCTATGGGTGCTATGCATGCTTCCAGCCACTTTCTGGCATGTTTTTTCTCTCCTGCCATCTCAGGACTCTACACCTTCTAGATCTTGCTTTGGCTAACTGGCCACACCATTTTTACATAGAGATAGAGTGCCAACTTTGTCATTAAATTTGAGTTTTAATTAAACTGCAAAGAAATGTGATCGTTATCAAAATGTTATAGTTTATTCAGACAGTAACGTAAAGGTGGGGTACATTAACATAGGAAAGTTATACAAAATATAAATTAGCTTTTTGTTGATAGACATATGCTCTTTTTGTGAATGGAAGGGATTTACTTTGACAGTAAATACATTTTATTTTGCAGGGGGGAGTGAGCAACGCCTTGTTGATGCTGCCACTGCACAATTAAAGAAGTTGCCATTTTACCATTCCTTCTGGAATCGAACAACAAAACCTTCATTGGTATTCATATCAATTTGTTATAGCTAACTCAACATTATTTTATGTTTTCTTATATTTCTTATTTATAATTTGCTTCTACATTATTTATTTCTTTCATTTGCTCTTCCCTTTTACACAAGAGATCCACCATAATGGTCACAAGGGCTTGAGTTAAGAATGAATTCATTGAACAAATAGTTAGGATTCAATATCATGTAACTATTCTTATAATTATTTGCATTTATTACGTCAAGTTTATATAAAGAGACTCTGTTGTGTAGTTGAAGCACATGTTGTTCTGCATATGTCTTTAATATTTTCAATATGGTGTCAGAGTCTATTAATAGGAAACCCTACACGGTGCTAACTGGGTGGATCCGCTGTCATCCCTTGGGAATTTTTTTTTGCAAACCGTATCTCGACTCTGGTTTGCCCCCTCCTCTACTTCCGTTACCTATTCCGGCACTCGTTTTGATTGCCTTTCCCCCACTGCCGTCACCACAAGACGACTTTATTCTGGTTACTGCTTTTCAGTGTTCTAAAATTGATGGCAGGCGTTAAAATTATTTTCCCCTGACATTGAAAATTGCAGATAGTAAAATGTACATTTTGAAGTTCTTTCATAATTGTTTATCACTATGTAGATGCTTGCTTGCTTACATTCAAATGACCTAGATTGTAGCACTTTTTTTTTATCTTTCAATGGAGGGGAGTGTAATTTTTCAATTAGATGGAAGCCTCTTTGTAAATTTAGGGTAATAATTCTTTCAATACATCCACCGTAATTAGATCTTTCACTGAACTTGGCCATGGCGGGAGCTTTCTAGCACTAGGTTTCCCTTATTAGATGGAAGGCTACTGTAATTTGGGCTTTTTGCAAAGGAATATATACTCTTCTCTTTTAATTGTGGGGAGAAAAATGATGGGGACTGGAGAATGATATTTTGGTTTGTTTAAGCTATCCAACTCCTTTACAGGCTAAACCTTCTAGGTGCTTTTCACTGCAAAAAATCAACTACCTTCTTGTCATGTAAATAGTTGATGTTGAATAATTTGATTTATATTTTGATATTTAATTAATATATATTTCTTCACACAGGATCTAGCCAAGGAACTCCTAGAATTTTTTACAGCCAGGAAAATGGGTAAAGCTTTTTTTGTTAATAGTGGATCAGAAGCCAACGACACTCAGGTCTGTCTGATTAATATCCTCTTTGATTTGTTACTGTCCTATATTTTCTCCTATAAAATTTCACTCAACTGTAGGATAGATATTTCAAATCAAGTGTGCTCACTTCTTTGTCAAATAGAAGTTTAGCATCAAATTCGTAATCTCGAATACATATACTGCATGCAACTAGTACCACCAGCAGGGCAAATCTAGGAGCCATCAAGTGTTGAAGTATCTTAAATACATAAGACAAAATGAAATATATTCTCAATCAAAATGTGGTCCCTATTAAATAAATTTGAGTAGATGTCATGTCAATATATATATTAATTTTCTTTTTTCACAGGTAAAAATTGTATGGTATTATAACAATGCACTTGGAAGACCTAATAAGAAAAAGTTCATAGCTCGTAATAAAGCGTAAGCATGACATCTCAATCAATAATTTTGTCTGTAATATACCTGAAAAGTATGCATAGTAACTCAAGTATTTCTGCATTTTGTCAGGTATCATGGCTCGACAATGATAGCAGCCAGTCTTTCTGGGTACCGCGAACAACCATTTTTTCCAGTAAACTTGTGCTTATGTAGAACTGTTTTATTCTATTTAAAAAAATTATTCAATTAACCGGACAATGTGTATTACAGTCTTCCAGCTATGCATAAAAATTTTGATCTGCCAGCTCCTTTTGTCTTACATACTGATTGTCCACACTACTGGCGGTATCATCTTCCAGGTCATTATTTAGATGGACATGGTTTTTAGTAATTTATTAGGTCTATCTTATGGGGAGTAAATATTATGCATGCTTGTGACATATCAGGTGAGACCGAGGAAGAGTTTTCAACCAGATTGGCCAACAATTTGGAGGAGCTAATTTTGAAAGAGGGACCGGAGACAGTAATAATATATTAATATATACATGCAAAGTGTTTCCTTCTACTGGAGCATCAACGTTATCACTAACTCATATGTTTTTTGTTACAGATTGCTGCATTTATTGCAGAGCCAGTGATGGGTGCTGGAGGTGTAATACTTCCACCAGCAACTTATTTTAAGAAGGTATTTTCTCATTATCAATGCTTTAGACATGAGTTCCACATTTTCAAGCTAGATGAAGGGACTGTTTGGCATGAGAAAACGTTATTTATTACCAAAATATCACTTTGTTTTCACCTTATTATCTATTTCAAGGATTTCTATGTGAAATGGTGAAAATAAAATTATTAAAAAATGAAGTACCAAGTTTATTTATTTTACTAAGAAGTGCAACATTTTCTTATTCCTTGTAGTAAATTTTCATTTGTATTCTCAGTCCCAAAGGGATGAAAAATTACTAGAAGTCTAGATGGAATTATTTGTAAAGTATTCCTAGTTCAACAGCTAGATGATATTAGGGTTATTAGTCTAGCAAATTCGTGCATCTGCTTTAACTAGTAACTCTAGTATTTGACTTAAGTATATATAACTAGGTGTATTTTTGTGTAGCATCACTACCTATCTAATAATTTGTTGTTAGCCAGAGTTTTCTTTTTTTTCTTTTTATTTTCATTGTCTAAACTAACAGCAGGTGGAATAAATGCAATTAAGTAGGATGAATATATGGAATGAGATGGAACAAATTCCATTTTGCAAACTACTTCGTGCGTAATTTACTCGATGGTAGTTTCTTTAATCGACAAATTTTTTGCTCCTCCTCCCCACCCCCACCCCCCAAAAAAAATGAAAAAATGAAGCCAACTTTCTTTAGTATGTGATGTTAATCGGCTTAATTTTCCCCTTAAAAATATGAAAGAAGGAAACCAACTTCTTCCTTATAGAATTGAATTCTTCTGTAGATCCAAGCTGTTGTCAAGAAGTATGATATCCTCTTTATTGCGGATGAGGTACTTCCTTAACTCTCCAAATACTATCATATAAGTTCTTGTTTGGAGTTTTCCATTCTGATTGCTGTGTTATATGTCTCTTTTGAAGGTGATCTGTGCCTTTGGGAGGCTTGGGACAATGTTTGGATGTGACAAATATAACATTAAGCCAGATCTTGTCTCCTTGGCAAAGGTATAATGGAACATCTCAAAATACAGATTCGCCTTATCATATTTTTAGAAGTTTGCGCTATGTTCCTTATTTTCTGTTTGGCTTTTAGGCACTTTCTTCGGCATATATGCCAATTGGAGCTGTCCTGGTGAGCCCAGAAATCACCGAAGTTATACATTCTCAGAGCAACAAACTTGGTATGATGGTTCATTTTCATTCATTCAACACCTCATCTTTAGGCTTAGTATTTTTGACACGTGTTTGCTTATTTTAGGATCATTTTCTCATGGGTTCACTTATTCTGGATCGCCTGTACCTTGTGTTGTCGCACATGAAGCACTCAAGATCTACAAGTGTGTTTCTTTATTTCTACCATTTTAAACGAATGTGAAGCTTACTGTATCCACTTTCCCCTTTTGGCTATGGAATGTGATAACTTGTTATCTTCGCAGAGAAAGAAATATTGTTGACATGGTGAACAAGATTTCTCCAAAATTCCAAGATGGCTTAAAAGCTTTTTCTGATAGCCCCATCATTGGAGAGGTATATACTATTCTTTGGTTAATCTTAATTATGTGGTTGATAACTGGATAATATAAATGTAAACGGTAACACTTCCGCATCTGCAGATACGGGGAGCTGGCTTGATCATGGGGACCGAGTTCACAGATAACAAATCACCTAATGATCCATTTCCTCCCGAATGGGGCAAGTTCAAGACTTATTTTTCACCCATTCCTTTGCATGTTTAATTTATACAACACAATTTTGTTGTCTGGTGATATTTTCAGTAGTTTAAGTAGCATACTATCTAATATATGGCTATCATTTGATAAATAACCTCAATGTGAGTGAGCCATAAACATCTAACCTCTATAAAAATGATATATAAATTGGTTTTTAGGTCTATAATGGCTCATCTTTTCTGCTCTACTCTTATTTTTGTGGTAAATCAGCTCACTGGTCTTAACGTTGAAATGGAGGAGCTGCTTTTATGTGTATGTGGGCATATTTACCTGATTGTTCTGACACTGATGTATATTACAGGAATAGGTGCCTATTTCGGAGCACAATGTGAGAAACATGGCATGTTAGTTCGTGTAGCCGGAGATAATATCATGATATGTCCACCGCTTATCATCTCTTCTGAAGAAGTTGATGAGGTAACTTCACAAACAAACTTCTGTTCTTACCTCTGAATAAAATTGAGAATTTTCTTTAAATATGTATGACATTCGGACCACAAGTATCTCAAAAATAAAATTGTTACTCATCAGTGGACATTTTGTGCCATATGATACTAAAATGCTGGCTTTAGACTTACCTTTTATTATAAGTTAAGATTTGTATTCTCTTTTCTCCCAGTTAATCAGCATTTATGGGAAAGCTTTAAGAGAAACGGAAAAGAGAGTCCAGGAGCTCAAGTCTCAACGCAAGTAACCTAGGCCGATGATGATGAAACAATAAACTCTGGCCCCTTCGTGTGAAAAGGAATTATTTATTGTATAATAACTTACTGTAAGTATTACTGTGTGTATGTGCGCTTAATTGGGATCCCTATTAAAGTAAATTGCAGAGGGTACAGTTCCAATTTTAAGCATTAAAGTTTATTAAATTTAATTTCAAAGTACAAATGTTAAATAAATCAAGGGAAGTTCATTTATAGCTAGCTCAATTGGTATAATTGAGATATTTTATTTATTTATTTTTAAAAGATGAAATTTCAACTATTGGGTTAATTGTAAAAAAAAAAAAAGTAAATCAAGGGAAAGGATGAGATTGATTATCAGCAATCAAGTATGTAGACAATTCACTTAAGCTTGCTACACATTAGTGTAAATTTGTAGGAATTTTTATAGGCTAAACTGAAATGAGGTGTTACATTGAGCATCAGTCTAAGCTTCTTCATTTTCAACTTCAGTTTTCAAAAAATTACTAAGAACTTAAATATAGTTCGTGAATAAACTTTATTTCCATCATTTTCAAGCTTTCTCACTACTATTTATACTGTATTGCATTCAAACCGAGGGCATCATTTAACCTATATTCCACTACATTCAATCAAGATTTCTCATTTTTCAAGGTTTTTAACAATTTGGTAATTTTTTCATTTTTTTTTTAAATTTATAATTCATGCATTACATAAATAGGTTGTTTACGGTCCATTATTTTGTAGTTAAAAGCATAATAGATTGATTTGTGATGCTTAGGACATGCTCTGATTTGGCCGTTCGTTTTTGCTTATATGGTTTAGTCTGGATAACAAAATTCGGGTTTACTTGTGCATAGTTTGATTAATTTTGTCTGTTTTGTTCTTTGGGTTTGACTTATTTGATTATGATATAATTTTTCTTGTGTAATTATAAGTAAGATGTTTGATAACAAGAAAGATTGAGGCATGATAAATTTGTCCAACATGTTTCTGTTTAACATGTTTCTGTTTGGAGGAAAAAAGTTAGACCTTTGCGTTCATCTGATGGTGTCATTTCATTTGATGAGAAGCATCACCTTCTTGAATTCCCATGTCTTTGACATCGTCCTTGTTGTTGAACCTCTTATAGTAGTTCTTGATGTTTTTCCAAGATGCTCCTCAGACTCTTCATTATTTTATCTATATCCAGACCATGTTGCTAGGCACGTGTGAGACGAATATGTAAAATAAATTTGTAATTATTCTTTTGAACATCTGTGTTATAAAATTTGAACTTTCTGACAACGATGTTTTTTATTTTTTACAGCACTGTATACCTTGAAATGTATCAACAACAATAGGAAGATTATAAAGTTGTCGCAATCTGATGAACCATAATTTCAAGATGTCATGCATTTATCTGGGATGTTAGATTTATGTAGGACTGGGTATGGTTATATTAACCAAGAGTTATTGTCTATTTTCGTGGAGAGATGGCATGCCGAGACATCGTCATTTCATCTTGCGATCAGTGAGATGTCCATCACATTTGATTTACGTAGAGAGGATTCATGAGTACAACTAGGGGCTTCTTATTTGGTTTATCTCTACTCCAAGTTAGGTGAAACTTGTTTACGGAAGACTAGACAAATATCGGGAAACAATTGTCTATTTATGATAATATTTTTCACCTTTACTATTATTAATATTTTATAATACTTGTGCAACTCCTTTACTAATACTTCATTTGAACCATTTTCAAGCATGGATCCACCTACACTTTCCACGTCTCTTTGGTTGGACATGTGCAGAAGAATACTCTAAAAAAATTCCATGTGCTTGCTCCATCATCCCACTCAAAGGGAATCAAGCGATCGAGTCATTCCAAGTTTATCTTAACCACATCGCAACATATGATATATGCATGCCATACGCCGATCACCATCAGATACACCCTTTGGATGTGATAGCCTTCTGTTCCAACTAGATGGCTTATGAGTCACGACTGATTTATCGACATTTACCTAAGTGAGTCATGCGACAGTTCAGGTATATACAAAGTATTTCTACAACCCCAACCATGTATTCTCCTTCCATTGTCATCTAAAGAGATGTTGATAAGATATTTAAGGCGTTCTATGATCATCTGGTCCCAACGAATGTACACCGTGTGACAGCTCCTCATCCATGAAGTGCGGTATACAATTATAATCAATGATTTTATAACATGTCACATCCTTACAAGACACCAGAGGTCCACATAGGCCAGCTCATTAGGAGATATTAGAAGAGAAGCGAGCTATGACGGACCACATCGTTGATGTGTTACTGATATGTCATCATATTATGTTATTGGGAGAACGAGTATTGAGAGAGAGGAGAGTTTGAGGAAGACACTCTTAAGATGACCACTATACATGCCATGATAGAAGAGGCACGATATGCCTTGCATTACAGGAGGCAGAGGAGGAACTAGGGGGAAGGGTCAAATAAAACTAGTAGTTAACTTTTTCTTTATATTTTGATAATTTGTATTATGATTTGTGTTGGACGTGTGACTTCAGACATAAGAGGAAAGGGGGGGGGGGGTTTGAAATGTGTGGCTTAGAAAAATATGGTTTTAAAAAAATTTGGAATCAAAATCAGAGTTATAAAATATTTTGAAAATTGTTTTAAGATTAAGCAGCAGAAAATAAATTAGCAGAATATAAATTGCAAAAATTAAAGAGTTAAGGGAAAGGAGAGAACACCGAAAGTTATAGGGGTTCTGTCAAAAGAGAAAAATACATACTCCTCTCCCCAAGAACTAATCTTGAGAGTATCCAATAAACTCTGAGAGGTTTTAGTAGCTTATACTCACGAATCCTCCTTATACAAGAAAAAAAAATGAAGTTTAAGGTTAACTTTCAACCAAATAGCAGACAATAGAGTAAAACAATGAGTCTTCCTTCCAAACGGTGGATCGAAGCGGTTAGTCTCCTTTCCACGAGAATTTTGGAGTGGTTAGTCTTCAAGCATCTAAACAAACCTTGAGAGATTTTAACATCAGGATGAGCTCATGAACCTTAAACTTTGATTTTATACCTGACTAACCAATATCCTGTGAGATTAATACCTGGTTAATCTCGAACCTAATAAAGCTTTTAAACCAGACTAAGCTTTAATCTTCACTTGGTTTTACCACGGGCTAACCAAGAACCTATGAAAGCTTTTAAAATAGGTTGTGCCTTCAAACTTAAACAAGGGGTTTAATCACACAATCCCCAAAACCAAAGCTTATTACGGATTTAGCTTCTAACCTAAACAAACATTTCCTAATAGGACAAAATATTCAATCAAGGTATAAAATAAACTCTCTTGGTGAACTTACAAGTCTACCCTTCTAGAGTTACAGAATCCTCACTTACAAATGAACTTTCTCGAAAAACACTTAGGCTAAATTCTTAGTGAGAGAAAGTAAACAAAAGAGAAGTTTAGAGAGAGAGAGAGAGAGAGAGAGAGAGAGAGAGAGAATGAAAAGTATGAAATGAAACACGATTCTGAAAGATTTGAAATGAGGTAAGATTTTGTACGTTCGTCATCAATGTTAAGATTTGGTTTGCTTGGAGGATAAATTTGGCTTGGATTTGATTTGAAAGATTTTGTATGTTCGTCATCAATGTTAAGATATGGTGTGTCCTTCTCGATACATCGTTGGATGCGTGCGTTGGTAAAACCAACAAGATATTTTTAAAAATATTTTCTTGAAAAAATTAGCTTGAAAAGTATTTGTGTGTGTGTGTGATTTAGCCATGCACTTTTACAAAAATGTCCTTATGCATTACAAAGTTTTCACCAAGACTAATCGAGGTAGGACTTTCTTGTACTTCAAGACTTTGTCAGATGCGCTAGGCGGGGAAAGACAGCTAGGGCCATGTGGTAGACATACAAATATTGTTTTTTTTATGAGATATCAAGTATGGAAAAACAAGGTAGGCGCGTTAGAAACAAGAATGATCCACCTAATGAGAGGTCCAGAAACTTGCCTATATATAGGATTTTCCAATTAATTGCAAAAAGAGTTTTGCTAGATCAAGGTAGTACATAATTCTCACTTTAGTCTACAATGGGAGAATATGAGAGGGCGCATGAAGGCAAAACACTGCTCAAGTGACATGGAAGATCAAACTTCCAAGATCATCTTTGCAGGATTATCGACAGGTTACACTACAATGAGTAAGCATAACTAAAAATAGTAAAATCGGGAAAAAGAAATAAAGAGCCAAAATGCTAGATCTAGAAGAGCCTTTTGTTTCAAAACAAAAAAACTTGGTTGGAGTCGACACCACCACCAATAACTATGGAAACAACAATTTTGGCGCACCATGTCACAATAGTCCTAAACATCTAGCTCATTTATCTAGAACACAAAGGAATGTCTAACAAAGTGAAATGAAAATGAGCTTATTGCAAATTTTGATGTTAATCCTTTTGAAGGTTTCGACAAAAACAAAGTAAAAAAACACAAGTCAAGCAAACAAAAGAAAGGAACCAAAATAAAAAGGTTGTAAGAAAGTTGAAATAAAAGTAAGAGAGAATTTGAAAAGAAAAGTCATATGCTCTTTTATCTTTAGGCTTTTTGAATAATAAAACCAGTATTTTTTGTAAGCCCGTCCATGACTAATAATATATCTTGTGATACCGCTTAGATAAAAATACAAAGTGTTTCTGTAGTACAAGCAGTGTCTGGTTTTTAATGAAACAATAACCATTGAGAGATACTTAGTGAGATCATGATCCTGATAAATAATAACTTTTGGTATAGACGTATTTTAAAAATCTTAATTTGGTCAAGAAAATAATTCATCTGTATACACTATGGATACTCATGATATTGGTTACGAACTCACATTTAAAAAGAATACCATGCCATAAAACAACTTCAAAACTCTTGACCTGAGTCTGTCAACCTGTCAATGAAATATGCATTCAAAAGCATTTATGAATCATCTCATTAATTTTGTTTGAGGACAAACAAAAAGATAAGTTAGGGAGAGTTGATAAGTGTCATACTTTTGTGAAATACGCCGACACTTATTAACTTACTTTATAAGCAATCAATACAAAAACCCCTAATTTATTTATGAAAAGTGAGAAAATACCTGTTTGGACCTTTCTAGAATACAATAACTAAAAACAAATGAAAAGGATTAGAAAACCACAATTCAACGCACATAGACCTAGCCAAAGCAAAAACATGGAAGACCAGACTCGCTAGGTCTAGCCATAGGCATGCCATACAAAGGCAAATGACAGATTGCATGTCAAGATGCAAGTACTTCATGGTGAAAAAGGGTTAGCTCGATAGTCGAAGAGCAATGTGCGAGGTGAGAAAAAGCGGTTTGGGCCAGGTGGCATACATGCAAACATTGCTTGTTGAGGAAGATATCATGTAGGGCATAATAGGGTAGTTGCGTTAGGCTCAAGAATGATGCGCTTAGCGAGAAGTCCAAAAATTTGTCTATAAATAGAAATTTTTAGTTTATTGCAAAGGGAATTTTGGTAGATCGAGGTAGTATAGAATTGGAGTAGGCTCAAGAATGACGCGCCTAGCGAGAATTATAGAATTGGAGTAGACTCACTTTGGTCTACAACAGAAGAATAAGAGAGGGAATCTGAAGGTAGGAGTGTTGCTAAAGTGACGAGGTAGATCACACTTCCAAGATCAACTTCACGAGGTTACTAACAATTACAATACAATGAGTAAAGGTAGCTAAAATCTCTTTGTTGGGGTTAGATGTAGTCAATATATTCATGTACTAAATAGGTCATAGTGTTTTATGTAATCTACTCATGCTTTAATATTGATGACTCTTTAATCTTAATGCTTGTTTTAGCGTTGCTACCTAAAATTTATTTTCATGGTATGACCTGACATCGAAAGGTTTTTGTCATTACTAAATCCAATATAATAATCTACTGGATACTAGCACCTAGAGATAAGGTTAAGTTCAATATCCACAAGTACTGTAGTATGGATCAGTGTGGAGTCTTGCTGCTTTATAACTATGAGAACTTAAAACTATGTGTTGGTTAATAGTCTGATATATCGACTATTGGGTAATGCACCGATCTCACAGTGTTGAGACCGAAAGGAGATACAATGCAAGCAACATGTGGTAATATTAATAACTAAGTAGAGGAACATATTACTGACCTATGCATTTGCATGATAAATACGTAATGATGAAATCTACCCACATTAAGTTTTCTTACTACTAACATCAAAATCTTCATTTTACTTTCTGTCATTTATTTCTATGTTATTTACTTTTAAGTATAACAACAAATATACATACCTTGTCTACTTAAGATCTTAAAATGGATACGATAGTTATAAAAGTTACTTTTGCTCTGCAACGAACAATGACATCCTTACCACCATTTTGACTTAATATATGGTATTTTAATTGAATGACCAATATCTATGATTTAATTAAAAACATTTATGTGTACTTTATATATATGGTTTATTAAAAATTGACAAATTTGTAAGAAATTTACAGCCAAGTAACTTACTATCATGAGGAAGGGTTTAGATTTTGTTATTCCTAATTAATAACCATTAATCCCAAATAGCCCCTTAAGTTGGAGAATGTATGTTTAACATTTTTAGATTAACAAAAAGAGTAGAAAACAGGGGTGGTTCAAAGGCTTGGTGAGGAAATTTGCAACTTGATTCGAAGAAGTAACGGACAGGAGATGAAAAAGACCACTTTGAAGTTGTTAAAGAAAAATGTGGCGGTCAATATATAAACGTTTCGATCGTGAAGAGTAGGGATCATTGTAATATGTTGTGCTGAGCTGCTATCTAGATAAGTAAGAGATGGTTTAGAGAAAGGAATGTCTAGATCTTGGAGTAAGAACAAAAGCCATTGAATTTTACAAGTAATAGAGGCAAAAGCTATGCAGTCACCGTCTCACAGTAACTCGCGAGACAATGAGAATAATGTAGATCTCACAATTCATGAAATGAGTCTAAGATCATGGGGGCTTTGTAACAATATGACAGCATAATACAAGTAGTGTAATATAACTAATTAACCAAACATGACAACAAAGAAATGAAAGGCAACCGAACATACTCTGGTTGAAGTTATGTTTTGTCATTTTTACTAGCTTGTCTTTTAGCTCGCCTCTGTCGGGAACTGGCTGATCGTCTAAAACCTCTAATTTCTGATTCTGATTCAGATTCAATTTCATCCCAATCTGGAAGCGATTTCTGTAATAATTCAATTTATAAGATTGATAAAGAGAGAATATAACGTATACCTAATTTACGATGTTGCTTAATTATAATTACCTCTCTGATCTCATTGAAACTCACTGCATAGAAGGTTGCAACTGCAGCTGCAACGATGCCTAAAACTGGCAGAGCTACTTGCATGGCATCCATATCTCCTTGCTTTTGAGTTTCTTTTACTTTCCCAACTACATTTATGTATTATTTCTGGTGATATATATGGATAGCATTAGATAAGATAAGCTTCTGTTCTACTGTTGCACTAGATCAGATAAGATTATTAGATAAGATATGCTTTTATTCTATTTTTGCACTTTTACGGTCCAAAGTGATTGGGATTTTTATGTACAAATAAAGAACCCTCCCCACCACCGGTAACCTATTTACACATACCATAAATGTGCTTAGCGATATTTGCCAAAAATTTATTTATTGATTTTTTGTTCATATATATATATATATATATATATATATATATATATATATATATATATATATATATATATATATATATATATATATATATATATATATATATATATATATATATATATATATATATATATATATTGTAGCGTAAACTTGACGTCAATAAAATTAGAGTCATCACCACGTTTTTATTGTTTCCAAAGAAAAAGAGAAAAGTACGAACAAAACTCAAAGATAAAAAGTTTTCAAATCAAAATTAATAAAATGTTATAGATTACATGTAAGAGGGTTGATTACACATAGGAAATGTCTTAGCACCCAAAGTGTCATATGTACTCCTAGAGAGCTTTTTTTGTGTGCAAGTGATTTGGTCTAAATGATGTTTGGTAAAAAATATAGAGTAGGGGGGTGAGAAAATAGTTCATTGATTATATTTTTGTGTTTGACAAGATCTTCAATCTTATTCCTACGTACCAACATAAAAATGAGGGATCAAAACTCCGTAGTTTGTGGTAAAAATTTCAAAGAAGTTGGTGAATTAATTTTAACAAAAGTTTAAATGAAAAGGCACAAAGAATTCATTGATTATATTTTTGTGTTTGATGCCTACGTACAAACATAAAAATGATGATCAAAACCCTGTAGTTCGTGGTAAATTTTTTAAAGAAGTTGGTGAATTGATTTTAACAAAAATTTAAATCAAAAGGCACAAAAGGCCAAAGGTTTGAACGAGCTTATTAGTTTTTTTTTCTTTTTTAAAATTGAAGTCAATATGATTAAGTTCGTTTAAGTTTGATTAAGAAAAAATTTGAAAATTCATTAGCATAAGACCAAAGTTTCTAATCATTAAAACATGTCTAAGTTAGAAAACACAAATAAAGAAAGTTTTTGAAAAAAAGGATTTTTTTTTTAAATTTAAGAAGTGAGAGGAGATGAAGGGTCTATTCTAGACAAAAATAAATAAAAGTTAAGAGTTGGAAAGATCTGACCAATGTGATGCAATTCAACAGACAAGAATGTCATATAGAAACTCATTTTTCTTTGGGCTTTGTCAAGCAATAATCAATAAGCAATATCCCAGCATTATATGAGATCAATGCATCAAATAAAGATAGCCATAATATCCAAGCAAACAATCCAATAACTGACAGTCTTCAATATCTTCTAATGTAGCAGATGAAATATTGATTGATCAACTCAGAACAATCATCAGACATAGATAAAAATAACAATATAACAATAAGCTCAGAGACAGAGTAGTAGATGAATCCAAGGCATCCAAGGTCTTGCATCATATGAATGCATAGTCAAAGGTAGCTCAGTCTTAGATGTTGGCATTTGCCAAGTCCTTTAGCACAAGGAATGTTGCCTAATTCTAATTCCAAAAGTTCATATCAAATCCAACAGTCCACCAAGATGTTTTTTTAGGTTTTTTGTTGTTATTAGATGTTTTAAGGTCCTAAGATCACAACCAAAAACAAAAGCAAGCAAACAATATATACAATCACAAGATATGACTCAAATGAGCAAAATGAAAAGGACTTGAAACATAAACAAGTTGTATGAAATGCAAATGGTAATGAATGATAAAGGTACTGAAATTTAAATTGCATAAAGTAAATGACTTGAAAATAAAACATCATTAATTAAGAAGTTAGTCAATGGTTAGTCAAATGTTAGTGATGAGTTTTAATTGATTAAGTCATTCTTTGGAGAACACTCAACCATTCATTCACAAGTATAAATCCTTGAACCAAGACATCATCCATGAGAAGAGCTTCAGCTTGGATAAATCAACAAGTATGCCACTAGCTCTCATGAATGGAAAAAAGGTCAAGTTCCCACACAATGCCATGAAGAATGGGAGACTTACAATCTCACTTACTAAAATGATATGCCTTGAGGGACAAATTTAGATCTATGTTAAGCAATCGTAATTGGACTTATGTAGAAGTCACAACTATCTGAGGCCGAATAATAAAAAAATAGGTGTAAATGCATGTTAGAGATTTGGTACAAAGAACCAAACTCCTAAAACATACCACGCACTAAGAAAATGGGGGAGACCTATCTCAGTCAGACTTATGTTGATTCATCTGACACAAGGTCATTGATGAATCAACTAGCATTTAGACATTAGTGAAATCATTGGTCAATGAAGGATTGGGGAAGAATAGAGATGAAGATGAATAGAGAAAGGGAAATAGAAGCACACATTTATCATGAGAGGAATTTCATCTGATCAATACCATCCATTCATTTCGGAAGATGAAATGTACATTTAACCAATCCCCTAAATCCAATGGTATTGATCAAACAAAAGTCAAATCAACCATGATCAAGGCCCAAACAGAAAGTCAAACATGACAAGACTATAAAAATGACTCAACATAATTTTAAAACATTTAATCAGTTAAAAATCAAATCAAAAGTGAATTAAAATGTATTTAAAAATGGATAAAACCCCATGTCCCTTCAAAATACCAAATAAATGGCTAAATGATTTATCCTAGGTCAAACAAAGTCAAATGACCTTAGACAAAAAAATTCAGGATTTTTGGAAAGTCATAAGTATTTTAAAACAATTAAAAATATGTCCAAAAATAATTAATTCATGAAAAATATCAAAATTAATCTAAAAAATAATTTTAATTCAAAATATGAAAGAGGAAAATATTTAAAGATTTTTGGTGAAAGTCCCATATTTTTTGGATTAAAAATGAAATTAATATGAATTAAACAAAATAAAGGAATTAAATAAAAAATTAGAAATAAAAAGAAAATTAGAAAAAACGAGGGCCATCAAATCTCCCTCATTAATTGAGGTGGCAAATCCGTTGTCCAAACGCGTATCATCCACCATAGTCCACAGTCAACGCGCATGCACAAGTGGTAATCAGAAGGAGTGGTCAAGATTAGAACGTGGACACAAGATCAAATGGTTGGAACCTTGCCAACACATCACCGAAGTGTCGCAACCTGCGAAAAAACAACCGGCGGAAAAGGAAAATGACAGAAGAGTCACCACCGTGCGTTATTTATCCCAAAGGAGGGAAAGGAAACGCTCGAAGTAAACCTGGAAAGGGAAAGGAAGAGACAAGGTCTCACAACCAAATCTTGGGTTCGGGAGCCGATTATGCGAAGGGAAGGTATTAGCACCCCTACGCATCCGTAGTACTCTACGGGATCCACTTTTGTTGTTCTTGTCTAAAGGGTGTGGGTTTATCTAATGTAATATTTACTAAAAGAGGGGTCAAAAGAAAATGACTCGCACGAATGTCGCATCCACTGCATACGTATCTCATATGAATATGAGAATCAGAGTCCTCGTAACTCGGCTACCTATGGGTTAAAGGAAAGTGTGCTCGCTAAGACGTCGCGTCTTATGCCTATGTATCTCATCTGGAATGAGAATCAGAGCAAACCGTAGTTCGGCTAACTACGGGAAAAAGGGTCTCAATTGCAACTAGGGCAAGAGAAAGAGATCGCAACGAGGGCGAAAACAGACAAGGATTAGTTGTTAGTCATTAGTCAAAAAGGAAACTCGGCAAGACATCGCATCTTGTACCTACGTATCTCATCTGAACATGAGAATCAGAGTTGTCGTAGTTCGGCTAACCTATTTTGGTTTGTTTTTGTGTTTTTTAGGTGAACGACGTTACTACGCAATCTACCGGATGCTCGACCTTTGGAGACTTACTCGCCTGTAGTAGAAGGAGTTAACGTGTTCTTAGGAGAAGAAAAATCAATGAGTTTGTTTGTGTTTTTTAGGAATGCTCATGCAAAAAGGAAGTCCTAGACGAAGGAACCGTGATACCTTAATTGACATGCAAACGAGAGACTATACGAAGCCTAGCAATCCTATGGGGAGACGATCACACCATACAAAACAAACATGCATAAAGTAAATATACCAACAAGGGGCTCAAACATACATGGGTAGGGCTTTAGTCAAGAGGGGTCATATCAACCTCGACAAACAAGCCATGGAAGGGTAGTCAAATGGGCTCTTAACCACTGACATTGAACGTCAGGGTGAGCAGATCAAAGGGTAATGAGGATAAGACCTCATAGCTCTTAACCTTGGACAGGGTGAGCTCATGACAAAAAGTGGGGATTCAGAAGGGTGGAACCCTCTCCACTGACCAACCGGACAAAAGATCTTGGGCTTTTGCTCTGAAGCATCGGCACGTAGTGCGAGCATGAAGAACGACACACTGAATAACGGGGGATTGATTACTGATCCCTTTTATCCGTCAATTGCCTCTTCACGGAGGTCTTTGGGCACAAAAGTAAACAAACAAAAGAAAACATTGCCTCCTACTGAGGTCTTCCAGCCAAGAAAAGCGATAAAACGCGAGAAAGATAAAGGGATCGAGAGATCTACCACACGGATAAAGATCCGAAGTAACAGCAACTAAAGAAACAAGAAACCCAGAGATCTCTCAAGCTGGAACCATCAAAGAAAGCAAGTCAGTACAAGTAATCGGAATAAATCTCCAAATGGTATCCCACAAATAAAGTGGAATACCAAGCAAGCTATCCTTTCAGGAGTCATGTGAGCCCTCACAAAAAAACTCAACAAACAGGTTAGAATAACAAGACGGGGTGCAAGCAGGAGTTGCACCAAACAAAAGAGACATAGCAACCACAGTGTCAGGTAAACAGCGCACGGATGCAAGAGAAAGCATGTCATAACAAACATCCAACAGATTAGGGCAAACTGAAAAAACGACTACTGTCACGCTCGCTACTGCTTCGCCTAGCAAGGTGCTAGCGAAGCTTCGCTACATGTTCGCCTAGCGATGTGCTAGCGAATGCCTGCGGGTTTTGGTTTCTTCCTTGATAACAGTCCGATTTCGGTAACCCCAAACCCTATGGTACACATTTCAGAAATTAAACAATTAAACATTCAAGGCATGGTTTTACACATTCATACATATCTGAACTCGTGGGCAAAACCTAACGATACCCACTCTTCCCATAATGCCTCACACATTTAGAAATTTCAAATTGAAAGCATAAAGCAATGGAAATAGGGCGAACCTAATTGGAGAGATCGAACGAAATTGAATTGATAGAGGTGATCTCGTGCAAATGAGTCTTTTCTCTTCAGTGTCCGGAGGCTGTTCTGAATTTTGTTGGCTCTTCTCTAGGGTTTTGTTCCGAGGAAATCACAGAGTGTTTTCAGCTCTCGCCAATTCTCCAGCTCTGTTCTCCGTGGTTTTTCTCTGTGTGTTTGTTCTACTGAAGTTTTAGAATTTATAACTTGATTTTCATGGCTTTGTGGGCTCAAATGAGAGAGGTCCAGGTCCAAGATTTTTCTGTTTTTTTTTTAAAACGCGTGAGCTTCGCCTAGTGAAGGATTTGCTCGCCTAGCGAGCATGACAATTCAGCCTCGCTAGGCGAACCACGCTGCTCCCCTAGCGAGCATGACAGCTCAGGAACATGCCTTTGTTTCTTCAAGATTAACGTTTTGAATGATGTATAGACCCCATTTGAACATGTTAGAGGTAACTCAAGTCATTCCCTTGCGTTGACCGATCATCTACATAGAACCCACGAAGTATCTTGGATGATATTCAAGCTTCTTGGAGCTAATTCTGATGGACATGATGAAATGCAATATGAAATGTTAAATGGCCTAAAAATGAATGTATGAATGAGGGGAGGCAAATTTGAGGTGCTACAGCTGCCCCTATTCAATCAACTGGAGACCCGAAAAGAAGATAGCAGCGGCTTTCGCACTTTCGAGGTATCAAGGGATTGAATACAATAAATGCCTGAAAATTTACATTGAAGTGAAGTGAAGTAACAATGCCTGTCAGAATCGGCAAAGAGGTGGTCTTGAAAGAAAAATCCGTCTGGTACGGTGACAGTCGGTCTGAATACCGAAATAGAATGTTAACCTGGATACCAAAATAAATGGTAACACATAAATAACCATGGCCTGAATGCCGCTCATCAGTCTGAATACTGGAAATGACTTCGATCTGAGCATCAGGAGATTTGAGATTATTAACATCAGTCTGAATACCGGGAAACTGGCCTGAATGCCACTTCGGTCTGAATACCGGAAAAACTGGCCTGAATGCCACAAGTTGCGTCGACCTGAACGTCGGAAACTTCTTTGATCTGAACATCGGAAAATTGGCCTGAATGCCACTTCGGTCTGAATACCAGAAAAACTGGCCTGAATGCCACAAGTTGTGTCGACCTGAACGTCGGAAACTTCTTTGATCTGAACATCGGAAAATTGGCCTGAATGCCACTTCGGTCTGAATACCGGAAACCTGGCCTGAATGCCACTTCGTTCTGAATACCGGAAAACTGACCTGAATGCCACTTCGGTCTGAATACCGGGAAACCTGACCTGAATGCCACAAGTTGCATCGACCTGAATGTCAGAAACTTCTTCGATCTGAACATCGGAAAGTTGGCCCGAATGCCACTTCGGTCTGAATACCGGAAACCTTCATGCCTATCAGTATCGGCAGAAATAGGGAAAGATAATTGAGGCGACACGTGGGCCAACGACCTATGCTGGGGGTAGTAGGTCATGAACAACCTTCAGTCTGAGCACTGGAAACAACTTCTGATTTATCACTTGGGATACCGAGAATGTCTTATGCATACATGCGTATGTTAAAATTTTTCAATGGCGTAATACTCCATGAAAATGGAAATGCTACACGATTTGGGAGGATGCAATGCAATACGATTCTATATGCAGGGATGCAAAATGCTAGGTTAGAGAGAACGCCAAGCTGAGGCAAGGAATTCTGCTGGGGAAATGATCACCATCTTCTGGACCCTGGCAAGGCTGTTGGAGATGCACAACACAAAGAACTCTGTGGGGAAATGACCCGCCACACGGTGTTCTAGCAATGACGAAATACCGAGACTCTGACTGGAGGGAGAATGGCATTGGGAACTTGCTGTTGAGGAAAGCGACAGTGGTTCTGGCAACCATAATCTGTGAGAGAGACGACTCGGCAAGGGAAACAAACACCGATACGGTACTGAGATTCTGCTTCAAGGAAAGAGACCATGGGTCTGGCATTGGGATTATCGATATGGCATCGAACTCTGAGGAGCAGCCACTTCTGCTGGGAAGATACAGTCTGGCACTGTCAACTTCGCTGGGGATATAGAGTCTGACACTGTTGTCTCCGCTGGGGAGTATACAGTCTGACACTGTCAACTCTGCTGGGGAGTATAATCTAAAACAAATGCTTGGGGAGGTACAACAGTGAGAGTCTGCTAGGGATTGAAGAATCCAACGCTCGGACCGGCTCTACAGGGATAAGACACCAGATTCCAACTGTTGAGGAAAAAAACATCCGCGATCATCTGCTGGGAACCTCAAAGAAATGCCCCGAGTATACCTGTTCTGAATAGACGATCCAAAACACTTAAAATTTACAGCAATTTTAAATGTTTATTGAACGTGTACCTGTAAAGCTCTTATGTTTCATGATGCAATGTTTATCAAAAATTCGGACGTCATTTTTGCACACAAAACAGTAAAATGAAAATGAATACAGAGATGTACTGAATAACACGATTTTATTGATTGAGTGGCCTCTGAATAGGCATTTACATCAGGAAGCAATCCCTGGAAAGAGGTAATCGCACAAAAGATAAAAAATAGAAATTAATCTAACGGCAATGTAAAATGGATTTCTATCGGGTTCCCATTCTGCTATGACTCGCTCGTCTTCAAGATCCTCCAGATGATCAGCTTTTTGAAAAAGGTGATTGGACTGTTTCCTACCCTTCGAAAATTTCCAGTTATCGACCTGAGATGAGATTCAGAACTACTCAGAACGCAGTCATTCGCTTAATCCCTAACTTTTGCCTGGATCGCCCTTTTCGGGTTTTCAATCCACCAGGATACCCATTTTTGCCTAAGTTGCCCCTTTCAGGTTTTCAACTTACCGGGTGTACAATCTTTTCATTTTTAATCCCTAATTTTTGCCCGAACCTTTTCATTTTCTTGGTTCGTCGGGATGCCCATTTTTTGCCTGGACTATTCTTTTTATCGTCCAGCGGGTCTATTTTATGCGAAGTATTTTTTAACTGCGTCTGAGTTCACAGGGGAAGTGAAGTTTTCACCATCCATAGTTGCGAGCATTAAGGCCCCACCATCGAAAACCTTGGTAACAATATACGGTCCGTCATAGTTAGGAGTCCACTTGCCCCTGTGATCTTTTTGAGGAGGAAGGATCCTTTTCAACACCAAATCTCCAACTTGGAAACATCGAGGACGCACTCTCCGATTAAAGGCTCTCTTCATCCGACTCTGATACAACTGCCCATGATAAATGGCTGCCATTCGCTTCTCTTCGATAAGACTCAACTCATTGAACCTTGTCCTAATCCATTCAGCTTCGTCTAACTTAACATCCAACAGGACTCTTAGAGAAGGAATCTCCACTTCAACAGGTAGGACTGCTTCCATACCATACACAAGGGAGTAAGGGGTTGCCTCGGTCGATGTACGTACTGAAGTACGATACCCATGCAAGGCGAAGGGTAACATCTCGTGCCAATCTCTGTACGTAATGACCATCTTCTGCACAATCTTCTTTATGTTCTTATTTGCTGCCTCAACAGCGCCGTTCATCTTAGGGCGATAAGGGGAAGAATTGTGATGCTGAATGTTGAAGTTCTAGCACAACTCCTTCATCATTTTGTTATTGAGATTAGAACCATTATCAGTAATGATCCTTTCGGGAATCCCATAACGACAAATGATTTCTTTCTTAATGAATCGGGCAACCACATGTCTGGTGACATTCGCGAACGACGCTGCTTCGACCCACTTGGTGAAATAGTCGATGGCAACAAGGATAAAGCGATGCCCATTGGAAGCAGTCAGGTCAATCTTTCCAATCATATCAATGCCCCACATAGCAAAAGGCCACGGCGAAGACATCACATTCAAAGGATTTGGCGGCACATGCACCTTATCCGCATAAATCTGGCATTTATGACACTTCCGAGCATATTTGAAACAATCAGATTCCATGGTCATCTAGTAATAACCCGCTCTCAACAATTTCTTAGCCATTGCATGCCCGCTGGCATGAGTACCGAAGGAGCCTTCATGAACTTCTTGCATTAAATGTCCACTTCGTGTCTATCCACGCATCTGAGCAAAACCATGTCGAAGTTCCTCTTATACAGCACACCGTCTTCGTTCAAGAAGAAAATGCCTGCCAATCTTCTCAAAGTCTTCCTATCATTGTTGGATGCCCCTGCAGGGTACTCTTGATTCTTCAGAAAGCACTTGATGTCGTGATACCAGGGCTTGTCATCAACTACCAGTTCAGCAGCGAACACATATGCGGCCCTGTTGAGGCGTATAACATCGATCCTGGGAGCGTGGTTCCACCGAATCACGTTGATCATGGAGGATAGAGTGGCAAGAGCATCTGCCATCTGATTCTCATCACGAGGTATATGATACAACTTTACTGTTGTGAAGAAAATCAACAATCTTCTCGTGTAATCTCTGTAAGGGACCAGATTGGGCTGGAGAGTATTCCAATCACCATTCACTTGATTGATCACTAGAGTTGAATCTCCGAAGATGTCCAAAGTCTTGATTCTCAAATCAATGGCTTGCTCAATACCCAAGATACAAGCCTCATACTCAGCTTCATTATTGGTGCACTCAAAAGTCAGACGAGCGGTGAAAGGCATGTGGGCACCTTTCGGAGTAGTAAGGACAACACCAATTCCACTTCCTCTGGCATTGACAACCCCATCAAACAACAAAGTCCATTTTTCATCTGGATCAGGCCCCTCCTCAACAACTGGCTCTTCGCAGTCTTTCATCTTGAGGAACATGATGTCTTCATCTGGAAAATCAAACTTCATCGGCTCATAATCTTCAACCGGCTGTTGAGCAATATAGTCTGACAGAATACTCCCTTTGATGGCTTTCTGGGATGTATACTGGATATCGTACTCTGTCAGTACCATTTGCCAAAGAGCAACCCTTCTGGTGAGAGCTGGCTTCTCGAATATGTATTTGACTGGATCCATCCTGGAGATCAATAAGGTTGTGTGAGTCAGCATGTATTGTCTCAATCGCTTAGCGGCCCATGTAAGTGCACAACATGTCTTTTCAAGCATCGAGTATCTCGACTCGCAGTCTGTGAATTTTTTACTCAGGTAGTAAATAGCATGCTCTTTCCTACCTGTTTCGTCGTGTTGACTGAGAACACAACCCATAGAGTTGTCAAGTACTGTCAAATACATAATCAGTGGTCTCCCTGGGACCGGAGGCATGAGGATAGGAGGATTCTGCAAATACTCTTTTATCTTTTCAAAAGCCCTTTGGCAATCATCGTTCCACCTGATAGCCTGATCTTTTCTTAGCAACTTGAAAATTGGCTCACACGTGGCTGTTAGGTGAGAGATGAACCTTGCAATGTAGTTCAACCTCCCTAAAAAACCACGAACTTGTTTCTCTGTTATTGGCTCAGGCATTTCTTGTATCACTTTCACTTTGGCCGGATCCACCTCAATCCCTTTTTCACTAACAATAAAATCCAAATAGTTTTCCAGATCTCACCCCGAAAGTGCACTTGTTCGGATTCAGCCTCAGCTTGAATTTTCTCAAACACTCAAACAGTTTCTGCAGATTCACTAAATGTTCTTTTTCTGCCTGAGATTTGGCAATCATATCGTCAACATAAACCTCGATTTTATGATGAATCATATCATGGAACAGAGTCACCATAGCTCGTTGATATGTTGCCCCATCATTTTTCAAACCAAACGGCATTACCTTGTAGCAGAAGGTGCCCCATGGGGTTATGAATGTTGTCTTCTCCATGTCTTCTGGTGCCATCTTGATTTGATTATAGCCAGAAAAGCCATCCATGAAGGAGAATACCGAGAATTGAGCCGTGTTATCCACCAAAACGTCGATGTGAGGTAATGGGAAATCATCCTTAGGGTTAGCTCTGTTCAGATCCCGGTAGTCGACACACATCCGTATCTTTCCATCCTTCTTAGGTATCGGAACGATATCTGCAACCCATGGCGGATAATTGGTGACCTCTAGAAACCCTGCATCCAACTGTTTTTGCACTCCTTCCTTTATCTTGACAGCCATCTCTGGTCTTGTTCTTCTGAGCTTCTGCTTGACCGGAGGATAATCCTCTTTGAGAGGCAAGCGGTGTACCACAATGTCTGTGTCAAGCCCTGGCATATCCTGATAAGACCAGGCGAAGATGTCAACATACTCTTGCAGCAATTCAATCAACCCCTTCTTCATATTATCTTCCAAAGCAGCCCCTATCTTGATTTCTTTCTTGACGTCCTCGGTGCCAAGATTAATCACTTCAGTAGACTCTTGATGCGGCTGAATGACCCTCTCCTCCTGTTTTAATAACCTGGCAAGTTCTTCAGGGAGTTCACAGTCTTCATCACCCTCTTCTTCAACTTGAAAGATTTGTAAGGGCAAACTGTCATACAACATACGATCATAGGTTTCGATGATGACAAATGACCACCATGGATGAATCGGCATTGTCGATTCCACCTCTACAAAACAAATGCAACATATCACCTATCATATCCTTTTCTATGCTCATCTAAATTTCTATATTTCATACAACATATGTGGATAAAATGTGGTCATGACAAAATGCATGAAAACCACAAAAATCTGAATTTTTGCAGATTTGCAGGGTTTGAGTCGACCATAGGTCAGCGCATAACATAGTGCAGTTGGTCACGGGTCAGCGCATGGAGACTTTGAGTCGACCATAGGTCAGCGCATGAAGACTTTGAGTCGACCGCAAGGGTCAGCGCATGAGCCACGGGTCAACGCATAACATAGACCAGTTGGTGACTGGTCAGCGCATGGTGGCTTGAGTCGACCACAGGTCGGCGCATGGCATAGTGCAGTTGGCCACGGGTCAGCGCATGGAAGACTTGAGTCGACCATAGGGTCGGCGCATGAAACTTTCATTTTCCCACGGGTCAGCGCACGCCGACCTATGGTCGACCGCTCGTGCGTAAACTCAGTTTTCTGAGTATTTTCCACTGTTTGAAAAGCTATTATTTTTGGTTGGTAAGTTGGTTACTATAAATAGAAGTCAAATTACTTTTATCAACTAACATTTGTCAATTTGAATTCAAGTGTTCAAGGAAATAAGAAAGAGTGAAAAAGGTGTCCAAGATTCATCATCTTCATCTTCAACATTTCACAACACATCAACTACACACAACCATTTTTGGTGTGCATCGTGATCAGTTAAAGGTGATAAGGTTCGAAGCTGAGATTGGAGAATCCGGTTCGGGTTGAAGCTTGTGGCAGGTTCTTTCTTGAATAAAACCGTTAGGGTTTTGTCCTCCAATACCGGTTTGTGTTTGGGGTTTTTTGGACGAATTGCTTCATCAATATTCAGCTGAGCGAAGGTGATTGAGAAGAGGAAGTCTTCATCAGTCTAGTAGCGGATTCGGTGATATTGAAGGGAAGGATTCGGGTTCGATTCGTTGTGTTTGAGATCAGCCGGGCCGAGGGTTTGAAGAACGGAAGATTCTTCAACAAAGGGGCTGGAATCGGAGGTCTAGCAACAACGATCGAAGGTCTTGATTCATCTTGAATCAAGGAGCAAGGATAGGAAGCATCATTCAACACATTGGGAGTTTTGTTGTTTACTTGCTTTGCAATCCTTGTATAAACGGTTAAATTTCACAGGTGATATCTAATTAAATCATCTCAATTCTAAGTTTAGAATTGAGGGCAGACGTACCCCGAAGCGAGGACGGCGGGGGAACTGCCTCATCAAATCTCTGTCTTCTTTGATTTTCTGCATAAGTGTTTATCAGCTTAAAAATTAAGTGATTTTAGTTTAAGCAATTTTACCAAACATTGATATAAGTTGAGTAAGAGATTAAAAATATGTTTTTGAATCCAAAGTACAATAGTATATTGTACTAGATAAATTTGAATTACTTACTCAACACAAATATCACTTGGAGTGTTTATGCACGCCAAGTGTTTGAAAATTTGCCTAAACCAAAGTTGTCTTAAGTTTGTATCTTGTTTAATTTGGTATTTGGATCATTGGAACTAGGAATCCTAGTAAGTGAAACATATCATTGATTGTGCAATTAGTGTAGTGATTTGTATTTCACTTTATCTCAAATCCATTAGCTTAACGCATATCCGGTTTTCCAATAACGATTCGCTTTAGACTAAAATTTTCCTCGGCCGCTTCCGCACTTAAAACAATTTTTCAAAACCAATTTTAAATTGGTAGCGCCGACTCAAGTTTTTAATTGGGATCTATTCAACCCCCCCCCCCCCCCTTCTAGATCCGTGCCATAGTCTAACAAGTGGTATCAGGAGCTCCGGTTCACTCAGTGCTTCAAAATATAACTTTGATAGAAAATGGCTAACGAACCTAAAGGGGCTTATAATAGAGCTCCCGTTTTCAATGGTGAAAATTATAGTTATTGGAAAGACTGTATGCGGGTGCACATAAATTCCATAGATAGAAAAATATGGAACGTTATTCTCAATGGTCCAATTCAAATAACCATGACCAATGAGAACAACGAATTGGTGCCTAAGCCCGAAGCACAATGGACCAATGATGATGAAAAGAAATACAATTATGATTGGAAAGCCAAAAATATCCTAATCTCCTCATTAGGTGTAGATGAATACTATCGTGTATCCCATTGTCCTACTGCTAAGGTCATGTGGGATTCACTACAAATTGCCCATGAGGGGACGAACGATGTTAAGTTGGCTAGAATCAACACACTAACACAAGAGTTTGATCTCTTTTTCATGGAGCAAGGGGAAACCATTGCTGACATGCAAAAGAGATTTACTCATCTTATCAATCGACTACATTCACTTGGTAGGCCTGTTTCCAATGATATTGCTACTAATAAGATCTTGAGATGTCTTAACAGGGAATGGCAGCCAAAAGTGACCGCCATCAAAGAGGCAAATGATCTTACCACATTGGACTTGACAACATTATTCGGTAAACTACAAGAGCACGAACAAGTTCTCTTGAGCCTGGAACAACACGAAAAGAAAGATAAGAAGGACAAAGCAAAGGTGAGCGAAAAGAAATCCATAGCTGTAAAGACTTCCTCCTCGAAGTCTCAAGCAAAAGAGCAAAGTGATTATTCATCGAGCGACGAAGAAGAAGAGGACAAGAGTGAAGATATGGGGCTGTTCGTTAAACGTTACAATCGTTACGTGAGAAAGAACGGTATCCAACACTCCGAGAAGAACTTGGTAAACTTCTGGAAACAATCTAGGTACTCTAAAAATGATGACTCAAAAGGTAAAATAACTAGAGGGTCGTGCTATACGTGTGGAAAGCCGGGTCATTACAAACCGGACTGTCCGATGAACAAGAAGACAAAAGAAAAAGAATCATACAAATCACACAAGAAACGATCAAAGCCAAGGAGAGCATACATAGCTTGGGAGAGCGATAACGACTCCTCCGATGATGAAAGTTCTAATGATGAAGATGAAAATGCAAACCTATGTCTCTCTGCTCATCAAAAGAACAAAAAGAAACAGGTACGACATGCTAAATATGAAAAATCCTCTAGTATGTCTCATCATGAATTGCAAAATGCTTTTGATACTTTACACTGTGAAGCGAAAGAGGCCTTTAAAAGGCTTGCCTCAAATAAGAATTTTTTTTCTCATTTGGAACATAAAATTCAACAATCCGAAAGGAAACTTAAGGCACTTAAAGCTTCTATAGTGGAAAGCACAAAAACTAGTTATGAGGACCTTAGAAGTAGAATGATGAACTTTGGGTGTGATACTTGTTACATTTGGCAAGGTGAAGTAAGAAACCTAAAGGCCAAACTTGACAAGGCTCTTGAGCCCAAGATTACTTTTGCTATCGACAAATCAAACTTTCGAAAAAGTATGGTTAATCCATATCAAAAATATAAATATGTTATAAAGGATGAAGATAGCAAAAGCAATCAAAATGTAAATTTCTCTTGTCTCTATTGTTGCAAGAAAGGTCACTCCATTGCTAAATGTAGGTTTAGGAGATTTTTAGTTCCTAAAGGCATTTATCAATGGATGCCCAAATGCAACCATTTCGTTCCTCACCATTCAGGACCCAATAAGCCATTGGGTACCTTCTCTTGTTAATTATATTGCCATAGGTACAATGCCTCGAGACTACCGAGAGAAGATGGGTTCTCGACAGTGGATGCTCAAGGCACATGTCAGGAGACATATCACTCTTCTTTGACTTCGTGGCTAAGAAGAAGGGATATGTAACTTATGGTGACAACAACCGTGGAGCAATTCTTGGTAAAGGTAGTGTAGGTAATCCCTTTTCTACTACTATTTCTGATGTATTTCTTGTTGAAGGTCTTAAACACAATCTACTTAGCATCAGTCAATTATGTGACAAAGGATACAATGTATCGTTTTCAAAAGACTGTTGCAAAATTGTACATAATGATGATAAGAAGAGTATGTTTAATGGCCTGCGTGTGAACAATGTCTATATGCTTGACTTAAATGAAGTATCGTTAACAAGTGACAAATGCCTTGTAACAATGAGTGAAGATTCATGGTTATGGCATAGGCGTTTAGCACATGTTAATTTCGATTTACTAAATAAAGTAGTCTCAAAAGATCTAGTCCTAGGTCTCCCCAAAATAAAATTCACCAAGGATCACCTTTGTGATGCTTGTCAAAAAGGGAAGCAAACGAGGATCTCATTTAAATCCAAAAATATCGTTTCAACAACGAGACCTCTCGAGCTTCTTCATATGGATTTATTTGGGCCATCTAGGATTAAAAGTCTAGGAGGAAACTATTACGGTTTCGTAATAGTGGACGACTTTTCTCGATTTTGTTGGACTATTTTTTTAGTAAGCAAGAGCGATACGTTCGCCGCCTTTGAAAGATTTGCTAAGCTTTCCCAAAATAAACTAAATACAAACATTGTTGCAATTAGAAGCGATCATGGGGGTGAGTTCGAAAATCACTTATTTGAAGAATATTGCGGTAACCATGGTATTGATCATAACTTCTCCACTCCACGTACTCCTCAACAAAATGGGGTTGTGGAGCGTAAAAATCGAATTTTGGAAGAATTGGGAAGAACAATGATCAACGAAAGTGGCTTACCGAAATATTTTTGGGCCGACGCCATTAGTATGGCTTGTTATGTTCTGAATAGGGTGCTCATTCGCCCCATTCTAAATAAAACACCGTATGAGCTTTTAAAAGGGCGAAAGCCAAATGTTTCTCACTTACATGTTTTTGGTTGCAAATGCTTTGTATTGAACAATGGAAAGGAAAACTTGGGAAAATTCGATTCCAAGGCTGACGAAGGTATCTTCCTCGGATACTCTCAATCTAGCAAAGCATATAGAATATATAACAAACGATTACTTGCTGTAGAAGAGTCTGTACATGTCACTTTTGATGAATCCAATCCGAGAAACGTCGGAAAGGGTAGTGTTTTTCATGGTGCAGGTACATCTACCGAAGACATACTCAAAGGTGGCGAGTTGGGGATTGATCAACCCGACATAGTCAAAATTGAGGAGGACAAGGATGTACACCATGAGGAAACCGAGGTAGTTCATCCGCCTTCAAACGATGATCTCCCTCAAGCTTGGAAGTCTTCAAAAGACCATCCAATCGACAACATTATCGGAGATATCTCAAAGGGTGTAACAACTCGATCTAAGCTAAGTAATTTCTGTTATCACTTCGCTTTCGTTTCGCAAATGGAACCTAAAAACCCTAAAGAAGCCCTACTCGATGAACACTGGTTTTTGTCAATGCAGGAGGAACTTAATCAGTTCACCAGAAATGAGGTTTGGGACCTTGTCCCTTCTCCGCGAGATCATCGAGTAATCGGCACCCGATGGGTGTTTAGGAACAAGCTGGACGAAAACGGGGTAATAACCCGTAATAAGGCACGTTTAGTCGCGCAAGGGTATAACCAAGAGGAAGGCATCGACTATGAGGAAACTTATGCGCCGGTTGCCCGACTCGAGGCTATACGCCTTCTCCTTGCCTTCGTTTGTGCGAAAGACTTTAAGCTATTCCAAATGGATGTTAAAAGTGCATTCCTTAACGGTCACATAAATGAAGAGGTTTACGTCGCACAACCTCCGGGTTTCGAATCCCATGAGTATCCTGATCATGTTTATAAACTAAAAAGGGCTTTGTATGGCCTCAAACAAGCTCCTAGAGCTTGGTATGAGAGACTAAGCAAATTCTTACTCGATCAAGGTTACTCAAGAGGAAAAGTTGACACAACCCTCTTCATTAAACGTCAAGGAAAGCAGTTGATATTAGTGCAAATCTATGTAGATGATATTATATTTGGGTCTACTAACATGAATCTTGTGAGAGAATTTTCAGACCTTATGCAGGGCGAATTCGAGATGAGTATGATGGGGGAGCTCACATACTTTCTCGGTTTGCAAATTAAACAGCTCAAAGAAGGAACTTTCGTGAGCCAGACAAAGTACTGTTTGGACCTTATCAAGAGATTTGACATGGCAAAAGCTAAGGCCATTGACACCCCCATGCCAACTTGTACAAACTTGAACAAAGATGAAGACGGTAAGGACGTAGATGTAAAACGGTATAGAGTTGATGTTGTTGCAAGCACAAGTCTATTGTTCATCAAGTTACTCCGGCATCGAGGTGATACTGTTCCTTTCTCTCTCTGCAAAGTTTTATGGTTAAATAACTATACTACATAATAATATTGTATATATACATGATGTATCTCTTTGGATGTTTATTGTTGTGTGGCATTCTAATTATGCATCAAACTTGTGAGCATATGTGCATAACAGTGGAAAAATGCATATGCATCTGTATTTTCTTGTTGTTTGACTGGACTAATTTTCTGTTGTGCTCGTTTGTGCAAATCCAATTTAATGTTATCTTCTTTTAATTTGTTCAGTAATAATATTTGGTGTGATATTGTTATCTGATTCACTATCTCCTGTTGAATTTCATGTTACGTTGAATAATAGTTCCTTTTCTCTTTTTGATGTTGTCAAAGGGGGAGAAAGAACATGTACCAAACCAAAGCCAAGCCAAAATATTCACAACAATTAACAGTTTGTTTTGCAGACATTCTTAGATTACAAAAGAAAGGGGGAGTGTGTATAATGTGTGTAAATATTGCATGCTGTTTTCTCTTTGGTTTCACACAGGTTGTCATCATCAAAAAGGGGGAGTATGTAAGGGCAAACTGTCATACAACATACGATCATAGGTTTCGATGATGACAAATGACCACCATGGATGAATCGGCATTGTCGATTCCACCTCTACAAAACAAATGCAACATATCACCTATCATATCCTTTTCTATGCTCATCTAAATTTCTATATTTCATACAACATATGTGGATAAAATGTGGTCATGACAAAATGCATGAAAACCACAAAAATCTGAATTTTTGCAGATTTGCAGGGTTTGAGTCGACCATAGGTCAGCGCATAACATAGTGCAGTTGGTCACGGGTCAGCGCATGGAGACTTTGAGTCGACCATAGGTCAGCGCATGGAGACTTTGAGTCGACCACAAGGGTCAGCGCATGAGCCACGGGTCAGCGCATAACATAGACCAGTTGGTGACTGGTCAGCGCATGGTGGCTTGAGTCGACCACAGGTCGGCGCATGGCATAGTGCAGTTGGCCACGGGTCAGCGCATGGAAGACTTGAGTCGACCATAGGGTCGGCGCATGAAACTTTCATTTTCCCACGGGTCAGCGCACGCCGACCTATGGTCGACCGCTCGTGCGTAAACTCAGTTTTCTGAGTATTTTCCACTGTTTGAAAAGCTATTATTTTTGGTTGGTAAGTTGGTTACTATAAATAGAAGTCAAATTACTTTTATCAACTAACATTTGTCAATTTGAATTCAAGTGTTCAAGGAAATAAGAAAGAGTGAAAAAGGTGTCCAAGATTCATCATCTTCATCTTCAACATTTCACAACACATCAACTACACACAACCATTTTTGGTGTGCATCGTGATCAGTTAAAGGTGATAAGGTTCGAAGCTGAGATTGGAGAATCCGGTTCGGGTTGAAGCTTGTGGCAGGTTCTTTCTTGAATAAAACCGTTAGGGTTTTGTCCTCCAATACCGGTTTGTGTTTGGGGGTTTTTGGACGAATTGCTTCATCAATATTCAGCTGAGCGAAGGTGATTGAGAAGAGGAAGTCTTCATCAGTCTAGTAGCGGATTCGGTGATATTGAAGGGAAGGATTCGGGTTCGATTCGTTGTGTTTGAGATCAGCCGGGCCGAGGGTTTGAAGAACGGAAGATTCTTCAACAAAGGGGCTAGAATCGGAGGTCTAGCAACAACGATCGAAGGTCTTGATTCATCTTGAATCAAGGAGCAAGGATAGGAAGCATCATTCAACACATTGGGAGTTTTGTTGTTTACTTGCTTTGCAATCCTTGTATAAACGGTTAAATTTCACAGGTGATATCTAATTAAATCATCTCAATTCTAAGTTTAGAATTGAGGGCAGACGTACCCCGAAGCGAGGACGGCGGGGGAACTGCCTCATCAAATCTCTGTCTTCTTTGATTTTCTGCATAAGTGTTTATCAGCTTAAAAATTAAGTGATTTTAGTTTAAGCAATTTTACCAAACATTGATATAAGTTGAGTAAGAGATTAAAAATCTGTTTTTGAATCCAAAGTACAATAGTATATTGTACTAGATAAATTTGAATTACTTACTCAACACAAATATCACTTGGAGTGTTTATGCACGCCAAGTGTTTGAAAATTTGCCTAAACCAAAGTTGTCTTAAGTTTGTATCTTGTTTAATTTGGTATTTGGATCATTGGAACTAGGAATCCTAGTAAGTGAAACATATCATTGATTGTGCAATTAGTGTAGTGATTTGTATTTCACTTTATCTCAAATCCATTAGCTTAACGCATATCCGGTTTTCCAATAACGGTTCGCTTTAGACTAAAATTTTCCTCGGCCGCTTCCGCACTTAAAACAATTTTTCAAAACCAATTTTAAATTGGTAGCGCCGACTCAAGTTTTTAATTGGGATCTATTCAACCCCCCCTTCTAGATCCGTGCCATAGTCTAACAAGATTGGATTTTCAAAGTCGAAGTGAGCCATAGCAGAACCGTTATCAATAGGATCCGGTGATGTGCATCTGCATGAGCGATGGTATGTGCTTATGAGTGTGAACAAAGAGTAAAAACTAAACAAAACATTGCCAAATATTTTTTTATTTTTGAAAACTGCAAAAATAGAAAGACAGTGAACAAAATATTTGAATGCAAAAAGATGTCCTTTATTTATGATAAAAAATGCAGGTATCCACATAGATGAGCCCTATAATGAGTCATTACGCCCTGGGCGGAACGTAAGACTTGGATATGCATGAATAAACAAGAAAAATTACTCCTCCAGAAAAGTGACTTGGACAATCTCCTCGGAGGACCAATTGTTGATGACTTCACCCGGGATCCTCGGACCCACCCAGTTATCGATGTCGCAATCACTATCCACATCTTCATCGTTGACCGTAGAGACCTGGCCATACTGAATGATGCCAGCGCTGGAGAAAGTAATCGGCCCCTGACGAGTCTGAAGTGTTGAAGTTGTAGAGGTCAGAGCTGGCTGATACCCAATCCCGAACTTGTCTTCTTTCATTGGTAACTCCAACAGATGTCCCCAACCGGAAGCAACACCTGAATCTACCAAGGCCTGTGCCTGCTTGAAGGACGAGATAGAGGCACCCGCTTTAACCTCTTCCACCGGAGCTGCATCCTTGATCTGAACTGCCTCAAAGGCCTGACATAGGGTCTCATGAAATTCACCTTCTACCTCTACATACTTGAATGTAGACAGGTTATTGACCAGAATGTCCTCCTCACCACAGACGGTGATAATCCTTCCATTGACTGGGAATTTAATCTTCTAATGTAAAGTTGAAGAGACTGCCCCAGCGTTGTGGATCCAAGGACGACCCAACAAGTAACTATAGGAAGGACTAATATCCATCACATAGAAGACGATGTTGAAGGTTTGTGATCCAATCTGAATTGGCAATTCTACCTCTCCGAACACCGACCTCTTAGAACCATCAAAGGCTCTCACAATAAGATCTGAAGGATTCGGGACCAAACCCTATACTTCTAACCTTGACAGGGCTCTCTTGGGTAGCACATTGAGAGAGGAACCTGTATCCACCAGAACATGAGATAACACGATGTCTTTGCATTCCAACGAGATGTGCAAAGCCTTGTTATGGTTGCGTCCAGCTGGTGTTAAGTCAGAATCAGTAAAACCTAACCCGTTGCTTGCATGAACATTTGCAACGATTCCTTCCAGTTGGTTCACTGAGATCTCCTGAGGCACATATGCAACATTTAGGACTTTCAGCAGTGCCTCCCTATGTGCCTCCGAACACAGCAGGAGTGAGAGAATTGATATCTTAGACGGCGTCTGAATCAGCTGATTAACTGCCTTGTAGTCACTTTTCTTTATAATTCTCAAAAGCTCGTCCACATCCTTCGTAAAAGTGGGCTCAGAACCAGCCTGGGGTGTAGAGGCACCCTCATTCACGACTTGCTTGCCTTTGGCTTTCGCCGCAACATCAACATTATCAGTTTGGGTAACGGGTGGTGAGAATAGTCTACCACTTCTGGTGAATCGCCTGATTCCACCAACATTGTCCACTGCGGGACCTTCAACTTCAAGTTCAGACTTCTGACCCTCTTCTACTTTCAGTGGCCGTTCTACCCCATGATCGTGCGTGTACACACTCCCCCCATAATGCTAAGGAATGGTCCTTTCACTGGTGAAAGGTAAAGGACCAGGGGTCGTGATAGTCATAGTGGATGGTCGCACTGGTGGCACTGGTTGCGCTTCTGGCACATTGATTTGAGCAGTTGGGTAGAAAATGGTGATAGTAGCAACATCATAGTCATACTCTGAAATCTCATTCATTGAAACATAAACATCCGAAACATCGGAATCAAGTTCAATTACATCAGAATCAACCACATTGTTTGGGATATCAGCAACAACATTGGAAAAATTAAATACATCGATGGGAATTACACAATCAATAGGATCAACATCTGCGAATTCATCAGTAGCATCTTCAAACACTTCTTCCTCAACCCCTTCCGTAGACTCTTGGACAGAAAAATCTTCAACCTGGAGGGTACCATTGTCAACCAAGGCCTAGATACCTTGCTGCAGTTTCAAACAAACCTTACTCTGTGTAGCACAGTCCAAACAACCCTTCCCACAGTCGAGGAAAACATCGGCCTTCAGCAAGCAGTCTTTGATGTCCAACAACGGAGTCTTCAACTTCAACACATCTTTGATGGGTCTGGCTTCCCCTTCCACCATATTAACATTCGCACTACCATGCTGGGGCATGGGATTGTTGACGACATTAGGAGCCGGTGCAAGGTTGATGGCCTTTGAATCTATGAGGTCCTGAACTACATGCTTAAAAGCTTTGTAGTTCTTAATATTGTGGCCAGGTGCCCCAGAGTGGAAGCTACACCTAGCGTTGGCGTCGTAACCCACCGGAAGCCTACCGACAGGAGGAGTCAGAGTGCTTAACTGCACAAGTTGTAGTTGTTGAAGACTAGAAAGCAACTGAGCGTACGACATTGGAAGAGTGTCGAAATACCGGTCCATCGTCCTTTGCCTCTATTGATAGGCGGGTCTGTTACCCGGTTGCTGTTGTTGGTATTGATTCTGTTGACGTTGTGCTTGCTGTTGTTGTAGCGGTGCTGCAGCTGGAATGGTCACAGCCGTAACATACGGTTGTTGATGATAGTTCTGAAAATTATTCTTCCGGTTACTCCTGTTCTAATAAGAAGATACGGAATTTGCATCCCATTCTTTCCTCCTCTATCCCTGAATGAACGGCTTCTTCACCTCTGATGAAGATCCAACTCTACTCTAGATCTTGCATGTCTTCAAATAGTTCTCGACCCTCTCACCGGTAGAGACCACATCTGCAAAGTTGGAGGCATTGCAACCCACCAGGCGCTCTAAGTAAGGTCCGGGCAGAGTGTTCATGAACATGTTAGCCATTTCCTTTTCCAACATAGGAGGTTGAACACGGGAAGCTGTCTCCCTCCAGCGTTAAGCGTATTCCCTGAAGCACTCATTGCTTTTAAGAGACAGATTCTGAAGTTGAGTTCTGTCCGGAGCCATGTCTGCATTATACTGATATTGCTTCACGAAAGCCTCAGCCAAATCCCTCCAGCAGCGGATGTGGGCTTTGTCCAGCCTCATATACCATTCCAGGGATGCCCCGGCTAGGCTATCCTGGAAAAAGTACATAAGCAACTTCTCATCATCAGAATACGCGATCATCTTGCGGAAGTAAGCTTGTACATGAGTCTTTGGGCAAGAGTTGCCATTGTACTTATCAAACACGGGGACTTTGAATTTTGGCGGAACTCTCACACCTGGGACCAGCCCCAAGTCAGCAACATCCACACCAAGAGCATTCTACCCTTCCACAGCCTTCAGCCTTTCCTCTAGTCTTCTAAACATGGGGTCCATGCCATGGCCCATGCCAAAGTCTTCCTGAAGCAGGGGGAACTGATCGTCCTGACCATCATGAATGGGTTGTTGATCTAGGTTGACATGTAGGGTCGGGATAGGCCGCGATCCATATGGTCCGTTAACCTCTCCATCTGGAGGATCAGTTACCGTCTCTGGTTGAGTAGTAGGGGGATCCCTCTGTATCATTTGCCTGAGCTCTTGCTGTCCCTGAGCCACCCCTTGAACCACATCCATGAATTGGGTCATGCAGATCCTCATCTCGGCGAGCTCTGCTTGAACTTGATCCATGATCTTCTGTTGATTCTGCCTTGTTGCATAACGGTGCGGACGATACTCAGCAATTCTGCCTGAAACGGGAACCAGAATGAGAAATCCTCTTCAAGAACACTTGTAATGATGCAAGAATGATATGTGTATGATGCGTATGCTATGTTTTATCATTTCTCAGGTATTCAAGAGTCTCGTCCACCTTTGAAAAATGGCAACCTGCACCCGTAAGCGGAACATAAACAACAAAGAAGCAACATACGCTGGACGGCAAGCAAAGGTGAAACATCAATGGTCTCATCCATGGACATAAGAAATAAGGTTCATACAAACATAGTTCAAGCAAAGATTCAGGTCATCAGTCTAGAATAAGGAATCCCATCCAATAATCCTGGAGGTGATTCTCAAAGTAAACAACAAGACAAACTAGGGAAGTCGTCCTTCAGGAACGAGAGACTTCAAATACTGGCACTGATCCATCAATCGGTCACACTCTGAACACTCAGGTAGAGGGGTGAGCTTTTCTTTCAATTGCACTCTGAGTTCAACAACTTCCTCTAGGAAATGAGATGCACGGATGTCACTTCCTCTGAGCTGGCTCTCTGCTGCATGCCTCAGATCTACCTCTTTCTTCAACTGAGTATCTTTGTCCTTAAGCTGTCTTTCCAAGTCTCGTATCTTCTTTTTGTAATTGGCTTCCGCTTTTTGTAATCTCAAGCGTTCATGGTGTTCTTCATCCAACATTGTTTCCATCTCATCATAGGACCTCTTTTTGTTTCCAGAACTTTCACCTTGCACTCCTTTGAGTTTATGAGCCAAATTCAGCCTGTCAGCTTTTGCTTGGTAAAGCTCCATTTGGATCTCTTGTCCATTTTCTTTCAACTGGCGATTCTCCATTAAGGCTCGTTTGTAATACTCAGCAGCCACACTCTCAGAAAGGATCAAAGGCGGTTGCTCCTGTAATGGTTCCATCCGGTCATAGGGTAGCAACAAAATTCCAACTCTTTCCTTGACCCACTCAGTGTAAGCAGGCATAGCAATTGCAAACTTTCTCCCTAAAACAGATCCATCTTTTATACCAATATTCTCCCAAGCTTTTCCCACTTGCTCCAATCTTGCCGGATCGTTCCGCTTCTCAAAGTACACATTTTCAGCTATCTCGACATCCTGCGACCTTTCATTCATGACAAAACCCAACTGACGGAGAGAAAGAACTGGGTTGTAGTTGATGCAACCCCTAGTTCCTATGAGTGGAACATTGCGAAACTCTCCACAACTCATAATGACGTTGCGCACATTGATCCTATAAGCTTGCCACTTGATATCCTAAGACGTGAGCGACATGATCCTCTAAGTCCACTTATGAGTATTCCGAGTATCCACAAACGGTCCACTGGTTGGTAGAAAAGACAAGAACCACTTGAGTAGCAACAGGAGACAACACCTGATAGCACCACACTTACCATGCCTGTTGTGTATCGCATAATAGATGTTAGCTAACAAGGTAGGCACCGGGTTTCCTCCAATGAAAATAGTGATTGCTGCCAGGTCCACGAAACTAGGCATACTAGGGAACAGAACAACTCCATAAATCATGACAGCCAACTGAGCGTTGAAAGCTACCCAATTTCCTTTCTTTGCTTCTTCCTTAGCCATCCTTACCAAGAACTTTAAGGATAAGCCCACAACATCACCGCTTAGTTTCCAATTATCGCTCACTTCCTTGATGCTCAAATAAAGAGCCTTAGCGACAATTTTGAAATCCACCTCCTTCGGCACATCCCGGAAAGGTACTCGATTTTTGATTCGGACATTCATAAGGATGGAATACTCTTCAAGAGTGGGAGCTAACTGGTAATCCTGAAAAGTAAAGCAATGAAGCTCCGGGTCATAGAACTGTAAGAGAGTCTGCAGAGGTACCGGATCAACCACCATCTTCAACAATGCCAAGATATCCCCATACTGATCATCAAAAACCTTCTGATTACGGTCGGTCACGAGATTACCCAATTCTTTCAAAGATGTCAACGGCTCATGGTAAAAGCTGTAAGTGCACGTCTTCCTCTTCAACTCTGGAATGGCAACCATTTCTCGGCGTGAACAGACTCCTGAATAAACCTAATAAATGATATGCATATGCGGGTTAACTTTTTTCTTTTTTATGCACTATTTTTTTTGGAAATAAACATGATATGATGCAAAAATGATGAAATAATGACGGGTTGGCTGTGTATCACAAGGCGCAGGATCATAACTTCAGCATGAATTCGGGACCGGGAACCATAGAACACAAGTGTCAACTTAGAACTCATACTTCTGAACCAACGGTCACCAACAAGAACCGAACAAAAGTCACCAACAGGATAAGTCACCTTCAGTACCTGTAAATGATTCATTCCCGCCCCACTCACGGGTGTAATCTAGGCCAGGGTAAGGTCAAGAGAAACACAGGATAAACAATCCTTTCAAGAATATCATCATATGCACACCAGGTGTATGCAACGATAATACCCCATCAGAATCTGAATTGCTCGTGATACCATGTTCCGCTAAGTAGCGCTATACCACCCGCTTCTCATGAATCACTCTATTCCTAGGTGTCCTAAAGTTCACTCATAGCCTGTGTATTGGGCCTTTTACCTCTAGTGACTCCCACCCAACAGCAAAACAGAAACACAGCCAACACAGTATGCATGAAACAGTAAAGCGCATATAGGATGCAATGCAAGCAGATAAATATGCAAAGCAATAAATAAATAACATACAATAGACAATAAACAAACAAACGCTAGGAAAGGCCCACTAAGGAAAATAGGTCCCCAGCAGAGTCGCCAGCTGTCGCAACCTGTGAAAAACAACTGGCGAAAAAGTAAATTGACAGAAGAGTCGCCACCGTGCGTTATTTATCCCAAAGGAGGGAAAGGAAACGCTCGAAGTAAACCTGGAAAGGGAAAGGAAGAGACAAGGTCTCACAACCAAATCTTGGGTTCGGGAGCCGATTATGCGAAGGGAAGGTATTAGCACCCCTACGCATCCGTAGTACTCTACGGGATCCACTTTTGTTGTTCTTGTCTAAAGGGTGTGGGTTTATCTAATGTACTATTTACTAAAAGAGGGGTCAAAAGAAAATGACTTGCACGGATGTCGCATCCACTACATACGTATCTCATATGAATATGAGAATCAGAGTCCTCGTAGCTCGGCTACCTATGGGTTAAAGGGAAGTGTGCTCGCTAAGACGTCGCGTCTTATGCCTACGTATCTCACATGGAATGAGAATCAGAGCAAACCGTAGTTCGGCTAACTACGGGAAAAAAGGGTCTCCATTGCAACTAGGGCAAGAGAAAGAGATCGCAACGAGGGCGAAAACAGACAAGGATTAGTTGTTAGTCGTTAGTCAAAAAGGAAACTCGGCAAGACATCGCATCTTGTGCCTACGTATCTCATCTGAACATGAGAATCAGAGTTGCTGTAGTCCGGCTAACCTATTCTGGTTTGTTTTTGTGTTTTTTAGGTGAACGACGTTACTACGCAATCTACCGGATGCTCGACCTTTGGAGACTTACTCGCCTGTAGTAGAAGGAGTTAACGTGTTCTTAGGAGAAGAAAAATCAATGAGTTTGTTTGTGTTTTTTAGGAATGCTCATGCAAAAAGGAAGTCCTAGACGAAGGAACCGTGCTACCTTAATTGACATGCAAACGAGAGACTATACGAAGCCTAGCAATCCTATGGGGAGACGATCACACCATACAAAACAAACATGCATAAAGTAAATATACCAACAAGGGGCTCAAATATACATGGGTAGGGCTTTAGTCAAGAGGGGTCATATCAACCTCGACAAACAAGCCATGAAAGGGTAGTCAAATGGGCTCTTAACCACTGAAATTGAACGTCAGGGTGAGCAGATCAAAGGGTAATAAGGATAAGACCTCATAGCTCTTAACCCTGGACAGGGTGAGCTCATGACAAAAAGTGGGGATTCAGAAAGGTGGAACCCTCTCCACTGACCGACCGGACAAAAGATCTTGGGCTTTTGCTCTGAAGCATCGACACGTAGTGCGAGCATGAAGAACGACGCACTGAATAATGGGGGATTGATTACTGATCCCTTTTATCCGTCAATTGCCTCTTCACATAGGTCTTTGGGCACAAAAGTAAACAAACAAAAGAAAACATTGCCTCTTACTGAGGTCTTCAAGCCAAGAAAAGAGATAAAACGCGGGAAAGATAAAGGGATCGAGAGATCTACCACACGGATAAAGATCCGAAGTAACAGCAACTAAAGAAATAAGAAACCCAGAGATCTCTCAAGATGGCACCATCAAAGAAAGCAAGTCAGTACAAGTAATCGGAATAAATCTCCAAATGGTATCCCACAAATAAAGTGGAATACCAAGCAAGCTATCCTTTCAGAAGTCATGTGAGCCCTCACAAAAAACTCAACAAACAGGTTAGAATAACAAGACGGGGTGCAAGAAGGAGTTGCACCAAACAAAAGAGACATAGCAACCACAGTGTCAGGTAAACGGCGCACGGATGCAAGAGAAAGCATGTCATAACAAACATCCAACAGATTAGGGCAAACTGAAAAAATGACTACTGTCACGCTCGCTACTGCTTCGCCTAGCGAGGTGCTAGCGAAGCTTCGCTACATGTTCGCCTAGCGATGTGCTAGCGAATGCTTGCGGGTTTTGGTTTCTTCCTTGATAACAGTCCGATTTCGGTAACCCCAAACCCTATGGTACACATTTCAGAAATTAAACGATTAAACATTCAAGGCATGGTTTTACACATTCATACATATCTGAACTCGTGGGCAAAACCTAACGATACCCACTCTTCCCATAATGCCTCACACATTTAGAAATTTCAAATTGAAAGCATAAAGCAATGGAAATAGGGCGAACCTGATTGGAGAGATCGAACGAAATTGAATTGATAGAGGTGATCTCGTGCAAATGAGTCTTTTCTCTTCAGTGTCCGGAGGCTGTTCTGAATTTTGTTGGCTCTTCTCTAGGGTTTTGTTCCGAGGAAATCACAGAGTGTTTTCAGCTTTCGCCAATTCTCCAGCTCTGTTCTCCGTGGTTTTTCTCTGTGTGTTTGTTCTACTGAAGTTTTAGAATTTATAACTTGATTTTCGTGGCTTTGTGGGCTCAAATGAGAGAGGTCCAAGTCCAAGATTTTTCTGTTATTTTTTTAAAATGCGTGAGCCTCGCCTAGCGAAGGATTTGCTCGCCTAGCGAGCATGACAGTTCAGCCTCGCTAGGCGAACCACGCTGCTCGCCTAGCGAGCATGATAACTCAGGAACATGCCTTTGCTTCTTCAAGATTAACGTTTTGAATGATGCATAGACCCCATTTGAACATGTTTGAGGTAACTCAAGTCATTCCCTTGCGTTGACCGATCATCTACATAGAACCCACGAATTGTCTTGGATGATATTCAAGCTTCTTGGAGCTAATTCTGATGGACATGATGAAATGCAATATGAAATGTTAAATGACCTAAAAATGAATGTATGAATGAGGGGGGCAAATTTGAGGTGCTACACGAAGCCCTAGCTCCGGTTGTCTTCTCCGGTGGACCTCACCGGACTAGTCCATCCTCAACCATTCAGAAAATGAAAAGTAAGGGTGCATGGGCATTGAATCAGGCCCAACCAATGATGCAATCCATTTCCAATTCATGCATACTTGGTACTGAAGTCATCACATGGAAGCATGCAAAAAGAAATGATCATTTGAGTTCAAAAGTTGCCAAAATAAACCCAACAAAGGAACCATGCACAAGTCCCTGAATTCTTGTCCAAATGAAGTGATTTTGGATAATTTGGAAAGATGACATCAAGGGGAACAACTTTGATGTTTAACACGTTTCCATTTGGAGCTTGGATCATGATGAATTTTAAGGTGGAAGTTGGAGAAATCAAACATGGTTGAAAATTTTCTAAGTACAAAGTCAAATGACCACTTCTTCCACCTTGAATAACTTTTGCTATGAGCTTCAAATGAAAATGGTTTCTTCACCAAAGTTGTATCTCTTTTAACCCTGTTAAATTTAGTCACCAATTTGACATCATTTGGATTTTTCATGAGGGAGTTATGGATTTTAGAAGTCGAGGAAAATTGTTTGTTCAATGATGATGGCCTAAAATGACCTATAATTTCCTCTTGGAACATGCCCTTGCAAGTTGAATTAGACATTTCTAAAAGAATAAAAGTTAGATAAGACATTTTAAAATGGATCATGAAGCTTGGATGGCCTTCATATCTGTAGATGTTTTTGATTGGCTGCATTTTATGTTAAAACACTTACTGTACTTAGATGTCTTGACTGATGTCATGACATGCTTAAGTAGTATGCTGCAGGATTAGCTAATACAGGATTTACTAGATGTCAAACTGAATGTTATGACATTCATTCATGACAGCATTTTCTGGATGTCAAACTGAATGTTATGACATTCATCCTTGATAACAGATGCTAAAGTATAAGCTAATTTTTCTGTTATGTTTCAGTATTTATCTCAGGCTGATTTTCAGGAAACTAACAGTTGTGCTAAAATTAAGAGACCTAGCATATAGCCTATTTGTTAGAACCCTAATGTGTGGAAATTAGGTTAACTTGCTTAACCCTAATTTTATGAAATTCAAGTTCAAGGCCCAAGTACTGCATTATAAAAGGATGGCAATCCTACTTTCAGCAATTCAGTGATTTGAAGCATGAAGAATTCAATATATCATTATATATCATTGATGTAATTTCATTGTGTCTTGAATTAGGTTTTACTTGTGAGCCAAGCAATTATCACCTAGATGATTGCATTGGACTAGGGTGTTTATTGAGTTGTAATTGTTGTGTCACTCTAAGCTTTTAAGCGTGAGTGCTGTGTTTCTTGATTAAAGCTTTTAAGCACAATCAAGAGTTGTTTGAAGTATATCTTTACCACTGACTTTAAAATTCTTAATGGTTGTAATCACTGTTGTGATTGAGGGGGAGTGAGTAGGTACTCAGGTCTTAGTTTAGATTGAAATTGCATTGGGTAGGTCTTAAGTGATAGGATTAAACCGGTGGTTTAAGTCCTGAATTAATACCTCTTATAGTGGATTTCCTCCCTGGCTTGGTAGCCCCCAGAGTAGGTGTGTTTGTCACCGAACTGGGTAAACAATTCTCTGTGTCATTTACTGCTTTTTACATATACTTTCTGCATAGATTACCTGTCTGTGCAGAATTGGATGTCATAACATCCAGTGTGACATCGATAGTCTGTTACTAGAATTTCAATTGGTATCAGAGCAGGCACCATGCCTGTTAGTTTCTGGGTGGGATCTAGGGACGTTACTTTCTAGTACCATGGACAAGGATGTAGGATTTTCAAATAGACCACCGATGCTGGATGGTTCTAACTATGATGACTGGAAACCTCGTATGATAGCCTTCTTGAGGTCTCTGGATAGCAAGGTCTGGAGAGCTGTCAACAAAGGATGGGAACATCCAACGAAGACAGGTAAAGATGGAATCATTATGCAAATTCCTGAAGAAGAGTGGGACAAAGAGCAAGAGGCATTAGCCCTTGGAAACTCTAAGGCTTTGAATGCACTGTTCAATGGGATAAATAAGAACATTTTCAGACAGGTGCATCACTGTGAACTGGCTAAAGAAGTTTGGGATACTCTCAAAACAACTCATGAAGGTACCTGCAAGGTAAGGATGTCTAAACTCCAGATGCTGAATACTAAGTTTGAAAATCTGAGGATGAAAGAGGATGAGACTATTCATGACTTCCACATGAATATTCTTGAAATTGCCAACACTTCTGGAGGCTTAGGAGAGAAAATGTCTGAAGAAAAACTTGTAAGAAAGATTCTCAGATCATTGCCCAAGAGATTTGCCATGAAGGTTACTGCTATAGAAGAGGCTCAAGATATCTGCAATATGAAGGTTGATGAGCTTATTGGTTCTCTCCAAACTTTTGAAATGGGCTTGTGTGAGAATGTTGAAAAGAAAAACAAAAGCATAGCTTTTGTATCAAATACTGAAGAGGATTCAGAAGAAGGAAATATTGGAGGTGATGAAAGTATATCAGAAGCTATAGCCATGCTTGGAAGACAGTTCAACAAGTTCATAAAGAAGATTGATAAAAAAGGTAGACCAAATGTCAAGAACACTTCATCTGACATCAGTAGAAGATCAAAATCTGAAGAAAAGTCCAACCAAGGTAAGGGAATCTAGTGTCATGGATGTGAAGGTTTTGGACACATTAGAGCTGAATGTCCTACCTTCCTCAAGAAGCAAAAGAAGGGACTATCTGTCACCTGGTCTGATGGAGACTCTGAGAGTGAAACAGAAGGAGAATATGCAAAACATGTCACTGCACTAACTAGTGTCTATGCCTCTGATGATGACTCAAGTAGAGATGAACTTACATTTGATGAACTTGCTGCTTCATATAAAGAGTTATGTGTCAAAAGTGCAGAAGTGTGTTTACAAGGAGAAAAACAGAAGAAACTTATCAAGGAGCTGAAAGCTGAGAAGAAGAAGCATCTGACAGTCATAAATGATCTAAATGGTGAGATAACCTTGCTGACCTCTAAGCTAGATCAAATGACAAAATCCATCAGAATGCTGAATAAAGGAACTGACACTTTGGAAGAAATTCTAAAGGTGGGACAGAAATCAGGAACCATGTCTGGTTTAGGCTTTGTTAAGGAATCCTCATCTGAATTCAAAAGCTCAAAGGCTGAAGTTCAGAAAATCAAGCAGAAGTCACAATCAATGTCAGAACATCATGGAAACAGGAGGATTAACCATCAAAAGAAGAAATTTCAAAGATGGAGATGCCACTACTGTGGAAGATTTTGTCACATAAAACCCTTCTGTTACAGGTTGCATGGTTATCCTAACCAGACCCCTCAAGTCAGACCTAAGCAGAAGGCACCTAAGCATAATGCCCATATCAAGAAACAACAATGGGTTGCTAGAATAACTCACACATCTCTAAGGGCATCTACCAAAGAAGACTGGTATTTTGATAGTGGTTGCTCAAGACATATGACTGGGTTGAATAACTTATTGGTAGATATACAACCTCATACTACTAGTTATGTGACCTTTGGTGATGGAGCTAAAGGAAAAATCAAAGGTGTTAGTAAGCTGGACAGTCCTGGAGTTCCAAAACTGAATAATGTGTTATTAGTAAAAGGACTAAGTGCTAATCTCATCAGCATAAGCCAACTATGTGATCAAGGCTTCAATGTACAGTTCACTAAGGAAGAATGTGTTGTGACAAATGGAGAATATAAGGAAGTTATGAGAGGATCCATATCCAAACACAACTGCTATCTATGGGAACCTAAAGTCTCAAACTACTCCTCAATGTGCTCCTTAGCCAAGGAAGAAAAGGAAGTGAAGCTGTGGCATAGAGGACTTGGACATCTTCATTTAAGAGGAATGAAGAAGATCATATCCAAGGAAGCAGTTAGAGGAATCCCAAAGCTGCTTATTAATGAAGGAAAAGTCTGTGGAGAATGTCAGGTTGGCAAGCAAACCAAGATGTCACATCCTAAGCTTGGACATCCTACAACATCCAAAACTCTGGAACTTTTGCACATGGACTTAATGGAACCTATGCAGGTTGAAAGTCTTGGTGGAAAAAGATATGCTTATGTGGTTGTTGATGACCATTCCAGATACACATGGATAAGCTTCATCAGAGAAAAATTAGATGCATTTGATGTCTTCAAATATCTATGCATAAGACTCCAAAGAGAAAAGGATAGTTGTGTTATCAAAATAAGAAGTGACCATGGAAAGGAGTTTAAAAATTCCAAGTTTGATGATTTCTTCTCATCTGAAGGAATAAGTCATGAGTTTTCCTCACCTATTACTCCTCAGCAAAATGGAGTAGTTGAAAGGAAGAACAGAACTATTCAAGAATCTGCTAGAGCTATGATTCATGCAAAGAAGCTTCCTATGCACTTTTGGGCTGAAGCTATGAATACAGCTTGCTATGTTCACAACAGAGTTACCTTGAGAAAGGGAATCTCTTCCACTCTGTATGAAATATGGAAAGGCAGAAAACCTACTGTGAAGTACTTTCATATCTTTGGAAGCAAATGTTACATTCTTACAGATCGTGAACAGAGAATAAAAATGGACCCCAAAAGTGAAGATGGTATATTCCTGGGATACTCTACTAACAGCAGAGCATACAGAGTTTTCAACTCCAGAACTAATGTCCTGATGGAATCCATAAATGTTATTGTTGATGATAAAGATGAAGAATCCAATGTCATAGAGGATGTTGGAACATTCCTTGAGACTTCAACAGAAAATGTACAGGATACTCCTCCTGGACTTAAATTAGAAGCATCCAACAAGGTGCCTTCTATCAGGATTCAGAAAGACCACCCTAAGGATCTTATCATAGGAGATCCCAACAGTGGTGTGATTACCAGATCAAGGGAGAATAGCTCAAATTCCTGCTTTGTATTCAAGGTTGAACCTAAAAATGTGAAAGAAGCTTTGACTGATGAATATTGGATCAATGCTATGCAAGATGAACTGAAGTAGTTTAAAAGGAATGAAGTATGGGAGTTAGTTCCAAGACCTGAAGGGACTAACATCATTGGTACCAAGTGGATTTACAAGAACAAGTCTGATGAGAAAGGAGTAATCACTAGGAATAAAGCAAGACTAGTGGCACAAGGGTATACTCAAGTTGAAGGGGTTGATTTTGATGAGACTTTTGCACCTGTTGCAAGACTTGAGTCAATAAGGTTGCTGTTAGGTGTTGCCTACATTCTGAAGTTCAAATTGTTCCAAATGGATGTGAAGAGTGCCTTTTTAAATGGCTACTTGAATTAAGAAGTCTATATGGAACAACCTAAAGGGTTCAATGATCCTAATCTACCAAAACATGTGTACAAGTTGAGGAAAGCTCTGTATGGATTGAAGCAAGCTCCTAGAGCTTGGTATGAGAGGCTGACTGGATTTCTGACTACTAATGGTTACAGAAAAGGAGGGATAGATAAGACTTTATTTGTGAAGGATGAAGATGGAGAAATCATGATTGCCCAAATATATGTGGATGATATTGTCTTTGGTGGAATGTTAGATAGAATGGTGAAACATTTTATTAACTAGATGCAATCTAAATTTGAAATGAGTTTGGTTGGGGAATTGACTTATTTTCTTGGACTGCAAGTTAAACAGATGGAAGATTTAATGTTTCTCTCCCAAAGCAAATATGCCAAGAACATAGTTAAGAAGTTTGGTATGGATAATGCTAGTCACAAAAGAACTTCTGCACCTACTCATTTAAAGTTAACTAAAGATGAAGGAGGTTCTAGTATTGATCAATGCTTGTATAGAAGCATGATAGGTATCCTACTATATCTAACTGCTAGTAGACCTGATATTGCCTATGCAGTTGGTGTGTGTGCTAGATACCAAGCAGAACCCAAAGTGAGTCACTTAAATCAAGTCAAGAGGATTCTCAAGTATATTAATGGGACTTGTGATTATGGTATGCTCTACTCTCATGGCTCTGAGCCTATATTATATGGGTATTGTGATGCTGATTGGGCTGGGAGTGCTGATGACAGAAAAAGCACATCAGGAGGATGTTTCTTCTTGGGAAACAATCTCATATCTTAGTCCAGCAAGAAACAGAACTGTGTATCATTATCCACTGCAGAAGCTGAGTACATAGCAGCTGGAAGCAGTTGTTCCCAAATGGTATGGATGAAATAGATGCTGACTGAGTACAATGTCACTCAGAATGTCATGACATTGTTCTGTGACAATCTCAATGCCATCAACATTTCAAATAATCCTATCCAACACAGCAGGACCAAACATATTGATATTAGACATCACTTCATAAGAGATCTGGTAGAAGACAAAGTGATTACCTTGGAACATGTGGCAACTGAACTACAACTTGCTAACATATTTACAAAGGCTTTGGATGCTACTCAGTTTGAAAATTTAAGGGGCAAGTTGGGAATATGTCTTTCTGAGGAATTATAGCAACTAAGGATGTTAGGAATTTACTGTTTAATATTTCAAATTATTAAACAATTGAAAGTGTGCTCTGATTGGTCAACAGATAATAGTTATTTCACTTGCAACAAGCGTTACTTCTTCCACTCTTTCAACTTCCATTCACGCAAGCATCCTTTTAGAGAAATTTTTCATTTCGTCTCTAAGATACTCATCATGTCTCAACAATCCAACTCTTCTCCTTCCAAGAACATGCCTTGTTCTCCTAGCGCTGAACCAAGCAACCCTAACAAAGAAGATCCTGTTGCCGACTCTGTGAATACCCCACATGCAAGAAGACCTAAAGAAACTGTATCAGACTTCTCCTCATCCATAGTTCTTGAGGAACGAACCAAAGAAGGTTCCAGGTATGTTCACAATGCCATTGCCACTATAGTGACTGGAATACTGTCTGGAAATCATGAGGTCCCTGGGGTTTCCATTCCCTTAAACACTATTGAACCAGATAGTGTTGTTGATCAAGAAAATACTGAGTCTTTAGGAAAGAATATCTCTGATGATGTTGAGCAAACTGATGCCCATAAGGAGTCAAATGTTGACAAACCCTTAGATAATGTGGCTGGTGAGGAAGTTCATGTCACTCATGATGTCAGTGACAACCCTAACTGTGAGGCTGAAACAGTAGACCTGGAGGAATTTTCTGATAATGAGCTGTTGTCCTCTGTCCTTCCTAGCATAGCCAAAAGGGTTAGGACTAGGAGAGAAAAGAAAACCGTGGCTCAAAGGTCCCCCAGAAAGAAGATTGATGTTCCAACCTCTTCCAAGACAACGGTGGTAGTCGAGAGTTCCCTCAAGAGGAAAGTTCATGGTCCAACCAAATCTTGGAGCAAAGTGGTGCCCAAGAAAAATAAGACCAAGTTTGTTGTTGTTGAGTCTGACTCAGATGTTCCTTGTAATGTCTCTAACATTCTGTCAAAGAAGAAGCCAACCACTAGCAAGCTTGCAGCTAGTGTCCCTGAGGTACCAATTGACAACATATCTTTTCATTTTGCTTCAAGTGTAAACAGGTGGAAATATATTTATCAGAAGAGGCTGACTTTGGAAAGGGAATTAGCTCATAATGTCCTAGACTATAAGGATATTATGGATCTTATTTAAGAGGCTTGTTTAATGAAGACTGTGACTCAGTTTTCAAAGTGCTATGAGATGTTGGTAAAGGAATTTATTGTTAATTTGTCTGAAGAATGTGCTGATGGCAAGTCTAAGGAATTCAGGAAAGTGTATGTGAGAGGCAAGTGTGTAAATTTCTCTCCTCCAGTGATCAACAAGTATTTGGGAAGGCCTGATGAAGCTCAACCTGAGCTTGAGGTGACTGACAACAAAATCTGTCAAGTCATCACTGCTAATCAGGTAAGGAAGTGGCCTCTCAAAGGAAAATTGGTGGCAAGTAAACTGAGTGTCAAGTATGCAATGCTGCACAAGATTGGAGCTGCTAACTGGGTGCCCACCAATCATAAATCTACAGTTGCTGTAATGCTTGGAAAGTTTATATATGTTGTTGGAACCAAAGCCAAATTTGACTATGGCTCATATATTTTTGATCAAACTTTGAAGCATGCAGGAAGCTTCAGTGTGAAGGGTCCTATAGCCTTTCCTTCTCTCATCTGTGGTATTGTTTTGAATCAGTTTCCAAACATCTTAACTGAGAATGATTCTATGAAGAAAAGAGACAACCCTATGTCTTTCAATCATAAGCTGTTCCTAGGTACCCATGTCCCTGACATCAGGCGAGACATCACGTGTAAGCAATCAGCCAGGTAAAGCTGCTGTCATTGCAACGCTCAAAGAAACCTGCAGGGAATTAGAGGCAAGGAAGCTGAACTTGGAAAAATTGATTAGCTCTTTGGAGATGACTGAAGGTGATGTGCTAGCTGATGGTGGAGAATTTGGTGAAGCAGCTGTTGTTGCAGAAGAAGCTGAAAGACAAGGTGAAGAGGGAGAAGCAGATGCCAGTCCTGATGATGGCACAAATGATGATGCTGACTCTGAGTCAGATGACTAGAACATTTCTTGTGTTTCTGATAATTGCTTGTATTTTTTTTTTGGTCTGTAATATTAAGTGTTGCTTTGGCAACATTTTTGACAAAAAGGGGGAGTAACACTTGTACCCCAGGATAACAGATTTCTTTGAAGTTGAAGGTCCTCTAAACAAGAGGTTATGTTGCTGTTTTCTCTCTGCTTGATATTCTCTTGTGCTGCTGCTGTTTGAAGTTTAACTTCTATGTTTGCTAAGTGTATTAGCTAATTTGATTCTCTGCTCGGATGTGTGCTTTCTGCTGCTGTGAACTCTGTTGTGATGCCAAGTTGTTTTAGCCAAAAAAATTCCAAAGAGGGAGTTTGTAGATGTTTTTGATTTGCTGCATTTTATGTTAAAACACTTACTGTACTTAGATGTCTTGATTGATGTCATGACATGCTTAAGTAGTATGCTGCAGGATTAGCTAATACAAGATTTACTGGATGTCAAACTGAATGTTTGACATTCATTCATGACAGCATTTTCTGGATGTCAAACTGAATGTTATGACATTCATCCCTGACAACAGATGTTAAAGTATAGGCTAATTTTTTTGTTGTGTTTCAGTATTTATCTCAGGCTGATTTTCAGGAACCTAACAGCTGTGCTAAAATTAAGAGACCTAGCATATAGCCTATTTGTTAGCACCCTAATGTGTGGAAATTAGGTTAACTTGCTTAACCCTAATTTTATGAAATTCAAGTTCAAGGCCCAAGTACTGCATTATAAAAGGATGACAATCCTACTTTCAGCAATTCAGTGATTTGAAGCGTGAAGAATTCAATATATCATTATATATCATTGTTGTACTTTCATTGTGTCTTGAATTAGGTTTTACTTGTGAGCCAAGCAATTATCACCTAGATGATTGCATTGGACTAGGGTGTTTATTGAGTTGTAATTGTTGTGTCACTCTAAGCTTTTAAGCGTGAGTGCTGTCTTTCTTGATTAAAGCTTTTAAGCACAATCAAGAGTTGTTTGAAGTATATCTTCACCACTGACTTTAAAATTCTTAATGGTTGTAATCACTGCTGTGATTGAGGGGGAGTGAGTAGGTACTCAGGTCTTAGTTTAGATTGAAATTGCATTGGGTAGGTCTTAAGTGATAGGATTAAACTGGTGGTTTAAGTCCTGAATTAATACCTCTTATAGTGGATTTCCTCCCTGGCTTGGTAGCCCCCAGAGTAGGTGTGTTTGTCATCGAACAGGGTAAACAATTCTATGTGTCATTTACTGCTTTTTACATTTACTTTCTGCATACATTACTTGTCTGCGCAGAATTGGATGTCATAACATCCAGTGTGACATCGATAGTCTGTTACTAGAATTTCAATATCATGAATGTTGAGAAAGTTATGGTCCTTGGAAGTTGACCTCCTAACTAGGGCACAAACAAAATGACCTATAATGTTTCACCATAAAAAATGTCTTTCTAAGCAAAACTAGCTCTTGATGTGAACATGAAAGTTGTTTGGAATGTCATAAAGAGTAACGTTTCTCTTGGAATCATTTTAATATGACAAAATTTGTAGGAGATAGGGTCTAGGGTACCCTAGATTTGACCAGTTGAATTCCTCTAGTCAACCTCTTTGAACCAACTTGCAAATTTGAGGTTCCTTTGATCTTTTGTGCTCATGGAGAATAATATATGCTTGATATGATGTATAATGAAGTATCCCTTGATATTTTTGACCAATTGATGAAGAAACTTGCTGAGGAAGTCACACAAGATACCCAGATGAATTAGGGCTTCCAAGGCAAACAAGCTTCAAACTCTTGATGAATTCTTGACCAAAATGACAAATAATGAACACGGTGATCCATATATGATGTTTAGAACCAAATATGAACCATTCCTTGATTGATCTCTTGTCAGGAGAGTCTCAAACCCTAGTTGTGAGCTTGATAAGGCACAAGTGGATGCACACACTACCTACAAAAGAAACAAAGCTATACATAGACATATTTTCGGCATTTTGGTTAGTAAACAAAGAAAAATAAAGTATGATACAATTAATTGTGCTTGGTGATCTCTTCCAATGCAATCCCAATGAATGAAGGGTAAGGAGGATGCCCAGGTGTGATCCCAAAGTCAATGCAAATGATGAGATAAGATGAGGGATCTTAGGGTCAAAATTAGAGTCTTACACATACATGTTTGAGAACCAAAAATGAAATAATGATCGAAAATGATGATGGTTTTGAGTTTCCGGCGTTGGGAAAAAGGGGTCTGTAAGGTTAACACTCAAACGCTCAAGTTATGTGATGAAAAATAGTGAATTCAAATTGTTTTTGAAACTTATTACCTGAATTTATCGTCTTCTCTCTATATAATAGAGAGAGAGAGAGAATAACTAAATTGCTATCAATTATGAGTGAATTGCAGAGAGTCGTTTGGTACAATTGCAATTGAGATCTTTAGTGATCATCAGGGTGAGAGTCTTTGTGTGCTAAGAAAATTCTAAAAGGAGTGCAATATGTGCGGAGTGGCCGGTCGGAGTCATTATGACCGACCTAGAAAATTGTCTCCCAAGCCCTTCCTGATATGTAATAAGTTGAGGGTTTGTCATGTTCACCTCGAATGCCGACCATAGTCTCTACCTATTTTTGTATGGGTAAAGGAGAGGGCAAAAGGCCAAACAAATAAAAGACTACAAAACAATCAATCTAGGGGTAGTGATCCCCATAGTATCACAATCTAGAAACTCCATACTTTCAGAAGGAAAATCCTAAAAAATGGTCAATGAATAATCAAGATTACATCCCAGGTTCGCTAGAGCGTCTGTACAACGGTTAACCCCCTATAACAATGAAACATCTCTACCACCCATTTCCTCTCCAACAACTGCATGATGCTTTTCACTAAAGGAATCCCCACCAGACTATAAAATTTTCCCATCTTGATAACATTAACAACCGTCATTGAATCCATATTTACTTCCACCTCTCGAAAACCCAACTGCCACGCATACCTCAACCCTTCCAACGCCCTGATATCTCAGCCATAAAACACTATAATCTCTCACACACTTTGCAAAACCTCCCAGCCACTATCCTTTATTACCACGAATCACACCACCACAGTCAGTTATGTTATTCTTTTTACATGCTTCATTTGTATTCAACATAACATAATTCAATTTTGGAGGAACCCATCTATTTACGCTGAAAAATGGTAAACAACTGTTGGTCTCCAAATTGAGGGTTACTTGCAGGATGAACTAGTGAATCTTAAGACATAGTTCCAAATAACTACTTCATTTTTTATTCTCTTATGTTAAAATGATTTTTTTCGATAAGGTCGAAAAAATAGGGTCTTAGGCGATCGTAAGAACGAAAGATGTCGACTTTGACTGTTTCAAAAGTGTACAAAAGAAAAGATAAAGACTGGAAATGCTTAATGAAATTACTCGGATAATACTGAAAGTAAATGAAATAAAACAAAGTGAAACAATAAGACTAGAAACTTTGCATTGAAAGTAAAAGGTTGGTGATTCATTAGTTCTTATATTCTCTCAGCCATTCGCTCATTTCTCTATACATTGATACTTTGAGTTTTTAGTGAGATTTTGTAATACAATGAACACCTTGAATTCAACATAATGAACAACTATATATACAAGTATGAAATAACTACCCCTAACGTTTTTATCTTCAGAGTTCGCCACGTAAATCTTTGCATGTAGCATATCTTTGTGCTTTCTCCATGAGTCTCTTTAGAAGGAAACCCACAATGTAGTTATTGATATTCGAACATAACATTGTACGCCCAAATAACTGCTTTGTTGATCGATTTGCCAATGTTGCAAGACCTAAAATGGTCGATGATATTACATAGTTGAAATGTCTCTTGCAACGTCCGAAAATTTCACTAAGTCTAGATTCTGGTCGAACCAAGATTTTCGCTTTTGCCCTTGTTTGCTGAGCCTTTTCCTCTTGTCAAAAAACCCAGCTAACAAATTTCCCCCTAAAAGGTCCTTTCGATGATTTCAGGAGATAGTGGTATTTTTTATCTTTCCACACACTGATCACCTAGTGGGCTTCCGTCATACTCATCATGATGTTTCTTTCAAATGTCACTTTAAAAACATGTGTTTCCCACACTCCATACCTCTACTCATCATGGCGCCGAATTCGTACGGTAGTGTGGCTACATGTAGTCAATCACCTCAGTTCTTTTGGGGAAGTGCCATGTGCCACTTGTCCCAACTTCTACATTGAGGAAAATGAACAATCTCACCTCTTTTCACTATAAATAACGCATCACCACCATTTCAATAATTTTCCAGCATTTCTTCTGAACTTTCACTCTAAAACTATTTCTTATACTTTTCAATATTCTTCAACAAAAATTTCTCTGTTTGCAACAATGACACCTTTAAACAAAAATGTTAAAGCCTCCAAAGAAACTGTTTCTCAGGCCTACAAACTGCACAACACCATCGTGATTGGGAATCAAAAGCATATTCCAGAACCTACCAACTTTGAGGCAAAACTTCAAATTTACAAATCTCACGTACTCATTCCCTGTCCTATTTTTGGGATAAACCATGCTTTCATGGGTCCTACGCTTGACCCTATAGAGGGTCTTGCTAATTTCAAAGAATTTTTTCCTACTTACCATAGGAGAAAACCCATAGTTAGCAAGTAGGAAAAAGAATTTTTTCCTTCTATCTTTTCGCTTAGCTCTTCTCACCAAAAAGAATGATGACTATATCTCGTGGCTAAATAAGATAGAAGCCAAAATGAATGGAATATGGAAATAGATGGATATCTTCGACTTGATCCAACTGTTGAGGACTGTCCCGTCGTATTGCCAAAACAAGTTTGTCTTCTACCTTTACTATTAGGAGAGCAAAACTAACACCTTTCAACTTCCTTGCGGATTGTTGGCACCCACACTTTTCGACGTGGCGGCCATTACTGGCCTTCGCCCTGATGGCGACAACTTCGACCCCAATGAGAAGGACGAAGATAATATCGAGTTTGACAACAATCGTGATGGCTTCAAGAGGTATATTGAGGATTATCACGTCGTTGATACCCCCGAAGTCTCTAATGAAGAACATATTGCCTTTCTGGATTTGTGGCTCTCTAGATGCGTGTTCTGCTGTCGATCCCTAAAGGTAGCAAAGAGATACCTGACCCTTGCCAACCAATTTCATGAGGGAAAGGATGTTGGTCTTAGCCAAGTAATCTTAGGATATTTGTATGTGTCTCTGAGAGAAGCCACAAAAGCCCTCAGAAATATCACACCCAAAGACGACCTTTTGCTTGTTGGGCCATTTTTGCTACTTCAATTGTGGCTCAATTCCATCTTCTAAGCTTCATTGAAATTCAAAGGCTCTCACGACACAAAACTCGTCATTAGAGGTCGAAGCATCAAAGGCACCTGATTGAACCTCTTAACTCTCACCGACAAAAGCAGGTCGTATCGAGAAAATTTCTGCTCCTACTTCTTGATGTTCGAAAAATGCTATAGCTTTGTGTAATACCCCAAAATTTACCCTTCATTTTTCCTGGAAGCATGTGATTATGTTTTACACTTCATTAACATCATATTAGGTCATACTCATTGCATACTGCATTAGTGACATGGAGATCAGGTTTTGATCGATCACTCCTTAACAGAAGGAGCCCACACAAAGCAAGATTGAGAATTGGACTTAATTTTCTAAGTATACAAGTCTCAAGGGTCTCAGGGGGGTCCAAGTATCTTATTATGGTCCTCAGTTCATCAGTGAAGGATTCAGAGCTATCGGAGTGTCCATCTGGATTTAATCAAGAAATTAGGGTTTCATGGCTACCTGCAACAGGCAATGTTTGGTTGGAAGTAGAGGATCTCATCCATGTCATGATTAGAGAGGCATCTTGGCCTAGGAAGATTCACAATTATCTCAGAAAGATCCATTGGCAATCAATGCAATCAATTCCTGATCATTTTGCCCTAAAATTAGGGTTTGGTATAAAATCAGTTTATTTCTGATTCTTTGGGAGAAAATCTTTTCCATGGCCCTCCATATGTCCACAAGGGTCTACATATAAAACATAAGCACCTTATTTGAGCTAGAAGTGCTTCAATTGATCAATGGAATCGGGAATCAGACAGTTTGGGAAAAGTCAACTGTGGGGCCAGAAAAGTCAACTCCTGACATTTTGAGAGTGGAATCTCAAAACCCATGCCTAGGGAATCCTACATGTGAAATTTGATCAAGGTTTGATCATGGATTCATCATTTAATCAGGAATTGGAAAAGTTACTTAATTTGGAAATTGTTGACTTTCCATTTAGGGCAAGTTTTCATGATCGTTGCACTCACTTTAAGCCCATTTTTCATCAAGATAAAAGCTCCATTAGAAAATATCTCCAACATGAAAGTTGTTCATCTTGTTCCAAGCTTTCTAGATATATAAAGTTTGCTCCATTTGGATTAGAATTGAGAAAGTTATGCTTAGTCAAAGTGAGACATTTTTTTAGGACACTTGAAAAATTTCTAAGTCCAAAATCTTCAAAATTTGTCAAGACTTCTTGGCCAGTTTTCTTGCACTTCAAGGCATTATTTGAAAAATACTTTATTCACAACAATTGTACCTTGCCATGTCCTCTTTCACATACTTTTGGAATCATCTCATTTGGATCCATGGTTTGAGAGGTACATTCATTTAAAGTGGGCACCATGACTTGATTTTCTAGGCAGATTTTGGGTCTGACTGACCCAATCAGATTTTCTAAGCATGCTGCACAAACCAGTCATGTTTTTTTACCTCTTTTGGCCATGAATTAGACATCCATTCACTTAAGTTTGGCCCAAAATAACAATATTTTACACCTCACTTCACACTTTTATTCTTATGGATAAATCACTTATTAAAAAGCCCATGAGAACACCTAATCCACCCTATTTAAGAAGCTGAAACCCTAACCCTGAAGGAGCATTGGAATTTCGTGGCAAGGAGGCAAAGCTTCATCACATATCAGATTCCATTCCACTTCTATTTTCCATTAGGTAATCATTTCTTCCATGGCCATGTTTTGATATATCTACGCTTGCTTACCATGTTCATCACCATTAATCCTTCCACTTTCATATTTCTTTTTCTTATTTAAAATATTTTCTTCGTCCATAAAATTAACCAAAAATATTTTTCACTTTTGTTAACGTTTTATTTAATTTTATATAATTTTTATTTTTGTATTTTTTTAATATTAATATTTTATTTTAATTATTTATTCTAAATGGTCCATTTTAACACACTTTTTTATTGATTTTATTTTTATGACTTAAAATTATTGTTAGCATTTTATTTTTGGGATGAAGGTTGACCACTGTCTCATGGTCAACCTGACCTTTTCTTAGAATTTTATTTCACATTTTCAATTTATTTTGGATTTATTTTTGACCTAGTTTGGTTGGTTGACTTTTAATTTGACTTCTGTTTTATTTTAATTAATTCACTTACCAATTTTCATTATTTTCAAAAATTTTTGGGGGGATGATGATATCCTGACCCCACTTTATTTATTTTAATTTTTCATGATTTTCTTGATTAATTTACTATTTATTCTTGATTTATTTCTAACCTAGTCTTATTAATTGACTTTTGGTTTGACCTATGTTTTGTTTTAATTAATTCACGTGCCAATTTTCATTATTTTAAAAATATTTTTGGGGGATGATGATGTCCTGACCCCACCTTATTTAGTTTAATTTTTCATAATTTTCTTGATTAATTTTCTATTTATTTGTTATTTTTTAAGTTGACTTGAATTTTCAGTTGACTTCTTTATGATCTATGTTTGACTTAGGGATTGCTTATGGCAATTGAAGAGATATTTTGATCCTCCCTTGTTCATCTCTTAAGCCATGTATTAGATGAATTTTACCTTGATTTTATTTGGTCCTTACCTCATTTCCTGATTAAATTATTCAGTGGACCCTTCGTGTGTATATTTTCATCTGTTTGATTCATCTGTTATCTTTTATACTTGTTTCTCTCATTCATACTTTCTATTGCTTGATTATTTAACATGTTCATACTCCCATGCATTGTTTAAATGCTCCATTATTTGATTCTTTGGTTTGATTATATATTTTTTATTTATCCGATCTGATTGATAACTGTTGCCTACTTGTATGATGTATGAGGCATATATTCTTATTGCTTGTTTGCCATGAACAATCCTCATTCATAACAAATGTACCCCTCTCCCATAAAGTGTATAATATTTCTTTCTTTATTTCTTTAGTCACCTGTTAATACAAGAATTAAAATGAACATCTGATAACCATTTCAAAATAAGATCAAAAGCTCGATCCAACGTCGAGTAATCGTTTTCAAAACTTAACAGAACCAGCACGCATTCATCCATCCTCTTGTAAGTCGATTGCCTAAGGCATCACCATCTACCTGTAAGTCGATTGCCTCTGGCATCGCCATCTACTCTTATCCGTAACTCCTCTCCACGCTCCATCCGTCGACTCTTGTTCCGTTTAGGTAGCACCCATTAGGTAGAACCCTTTGTATGATAACATAGGTAGAATTCCCTTATTCTTTGCATGCTAACATTAGGTAGATGTTCCCCTTTGTAAATCCTAACACATAGGTCCATATTGCATGACAACTCTAGAGCAGAGCTTCCCCACTTTTAGACCTTCCGTACGTCTCCGATCTTGTGGCATGTCAGTCCGTTCTATTGCAAAGAGGTAACTGCCTAAGACTCGATTCAACGAGCTGCGACACCTACTGCTAGGACGTTGAACACACTGCCCACCCTCCTTTGACACAACTGGTGTCCTCTTTTGTAAGTCCATGTTCAGATGGCAATCCTTAACCCCTAGTTAGCCGAACTACGTTTTGCTCTGATTCTCATTTCAGATGAGATACGTAGGCATAAGACGCAACGTCTTACCGAGCACACTTCTCTTTAACCCATAGGTAGCCGAGCTACGAAGACTCTGATTCTCATACTCAGATGAGATACGTAGGCAGTGGATGCGACATCCTTGCGAGTCATTTTCTTTTAACCTTCCTTTTAGTAAATAGTACTTTAGATATACCTACACCCTTTAGACTAGAACAACACTTATGAAAAGGGCTCCCTAGGAGTACCTAGGATGTTTTGGGTGCTTAAAACCTTCCCATTACATAACCAACCCCCTTACCCAGATCTCTGACATTTTTACTAGTTTTTGATTCGATAAAACTTTTAGGTTTTTGTTCGCTTTCTAACCATTCCTTTGGATAAATAGAAGTGCGGTGGTGACTCGACTTGTATAGTTTACCTTGGATTTAGTCAATATCTCTAATGGTAACGAATACCCCACTACAGAAAAGTGGCGACTCTGCTGGGGACTATCATTTGCCTAATGGATTTTGCCTACTTTTCATATTTGTTGTATTGTATGATATATTGCTTTGTAACATATTTTTGTGCAATTTGGGATTACTGTATTGTATGTAATGATTGAATTGTTTGAATATTAATTCCTTGTATGCTTGGTGATCTTCGTGAGATGAGTTCTATACCCGAACTCGAGTGCACTTAGATAGGATAATGGCATAGTCTTGTTGACTTGTGTGGAGTTATTCCTTAGCAAGTTGACTTGCAAGCCCATTCACTTGGTGGAGGTTATGTTGGGATCAATAATGTCACACGAGTAGTCGTGGTTAGGCATTACTCTTTCCAATATATGCCTTAGAAGCCAAGGACCTTAGTTTACCATGCCCATCTTGGCCTATTTTTAGGACGTAGTGCGAAGATCGTTCAAGTGTAAGATTTGATACGATTGTTACGCGATACTACACTCATAAGAGTCTCTCTTGAGAATATTTTTGGAATACGAGTAGTCGTTTATCCGATAATATCCTAAAGATGGGATGATGACTATGGGAACCTCTTGTAGAACATGATTGTCAGGTTTAACCATAGTACACTCCCTTTGGGTGGTTCTTAACCAAGACTCCATGCTCGCGACTCGCAACAAACCCTTGATTCGTGGTTGATCCGTTCTAGTGTATCCTTAATATCAATGGAACTTGGGTGTTTATAAAGTGTAAACCATAATCCACCAAAATGGATGATTGATATTAAGGATGACTTGATCCATCCCATGACCTTTGTATGGTGTGATTTGCTTGATCCTTGAGTGTGATTGTTGCATCCATGCATTCATGCATTCATACACATCCATATCATCAACAATGAGAAAATTTTCAAGGAACTTAAGAGGTCTATTTGCAAATTTTCAGACATGGATAACCAAAGAAGGAATACGAAGAAGTACAGTTTCAGACAACCCGACTTGAAAGAGTTAAGGAGTTTGACATCCTATGTATTAGATCCCTTGGAATTCAAGGCTCGTCATGGGAAGCTTCTGTCTATTCTGGCTACTCAAGTGGATGAAGGTCTAATGAGTGTGTTGGTGCAGTTCTATGATCCCTTGTACCGTTGCTTCACTTTTCCGGATTTCCAGCTTTTTCCCACGCTTGAGGAGTATGCCTATCTTGTGGGCATACCTATCCTAGACCAGTTGCTGTTCAGTGGCTTGGAGAGAGTTCCTTCTTCTCAAGAGATTACTGATCTGTTACATATAGATGAATCTATTATTGGTGCTCATATGACTACCAAAGGTGGAATTCAAGGTCTCCCGTCTGATTTCCTCATTGATCAAGCTACTATGTTTGGGAAGGCCATGAGTGAGGACGCCTTTGAGGCCATATTTGTACTTCTCATCTATGGGCTAGTGTTATTCCCCAGCATCGACAAGTTTGTGGATGTGAACGCCATTAGGATTTTCTCTACTCTTAATCCCGTTCCTACTCTGTTGGGTGACACTTATTTCTCTTTGCATATGAGGAATGCAAAGGGCGGTGGTACCATTGTGTGTTGTTTGCCTCTGTTGTACATGTGGTTTATTTCGCACTTGCCTTAGACGCTCACCTTCAAGGAGAACAAAGGATGTCTATGGTGGTCCACGAGACTTATGTCTCTCACTAATAATGATATCTTTTGGTACAACCGTATATATGATGGTGTGCAGATTATCGACTCTTGTGGCGAATTCTCCAATGTACCTCTTCTTGGTACATGCGGTGGAATTAACTACAACCCTATTTTGGCACGTCGTCAACTTGGGTTCCCCCTAAAGGATAAACCCAATAACATTCTGTTAGAGGGTGTGTTCTTTCAGGAGGGTAAAGATCCCCAAGGCTTGAAGGGCAGGATGGTCCGCGCTTGGCACAAGATCCATAAGAAAGGAAGGAAGGAGCTAGGTCCGAAGAACTGTATCGCTTTGGAACCCTATGCCTCTTGGGTTAGGAGGAGAGCTTCCGAGTACCTAATGCCTTATGAGTATCCAAGACCCACACCTTTGGTTGTGGCTGGGCCTTCAACCCTCCCTAGCCAAGGAGTAGAGGAGTTGAGAGACGAAAACCGTTCGCGTGCTTGGATCCGTGAACGAGAGGAGTTGCTTCAGCAGATCAGAGAGAAGGATGCTTTGATAGAGTTCCTTGAGCACCAGGTTATTGATGATCCTGATGACGCATTGACTTCTCTACTTCCTCAGTCTTCCAAGTTTTGGAAGAGGAAGTATGATCGACTCGCCAAAGAGAAGGCAGATATGGAGGCAGCCTATGAGAGGGAGGTGAAGAGGCTTCGTGCAGCTTATCTTCCGGTCTCGAGGGCTTTGGACGATTGCTTCTAGGGATCCATAGGATGTTCATTTTCCTTCTCTCTTGTATTGTATTTGGTTACCAAGACTGTACTTCTTTGGCGTAAAAACATTTCCAAATATTAATTGACGTGATATTTCCGTATGTGATAAACGTTTAATATTTCCAAAATTTGCAAATAAGACTCTAAAGTTCCTCTGATATAAAAATTAAATCATAAGCATTGCATGCATCATGTTTATCTATTCCTAGGGGTTTATATCTTCTTCTTGATTCTAGTCGGGGTTTTCTTACACTGTTTATCTAATGTGAGACTGGAATCAAGGGGTAGAATACCCTTTGAAATTGATAAACATGTCATTGCATTTGCATATTCATTAGCATGTCTTGCATAACATGTACCGCCGCAGTGTTCTCATCTTGTTTGGTATTCCATTATTAGGATAGTTGACTCAGGCACTCACCGATACGGTACCCGAAGGAATCAACAGAGAGCAATGGAAGGTTTACAAGCAGAGTTCGCTGAGATGAGGATTCACATGAATCAGTTCATGGAAGTGGTCCAAGGAGTGGCTCAGGGACAGGAGGAGATTAGATTGTTGGTACAGGGGAATCCCCCTACTACTCAACCGGAGGTTGTGGCTGATCCTACCGCTGGAGCGGCTAATGTACCCAATGGACCGGGGCCTATCCCAATCCCACATGGCAACCTTGGTCAACAACCCATCCATGATGATCAGGAGGATCAATTCCCCCTGCTTCAAGAGGACTTTGGCATGGGCCATGGTATGGATCCTATGTTTCGGAGACTGGAAGAGAGGTTGAAAGCTGTGGAAGGGCAGAATGCTCTTGGTGTGGATGTTGCTGACTTGGGGCTGGTCCCAGGCGTGAGAGTTCCGCCAAAATTCAAAGTCCCCGTGTTTGATAAGTACAATGGCAACTCATGCCCGAAGACTCATGTACAAGTTTACTTCCGCAAGATGATCGCGTATTCTGATGATGAGAAGTTGCTCATGTACTTCTTCCAGGACAACCTAGCTAGGGCATCCTTGGAATGGTATATGAGGCTGGACAAAGCCCATATTCGCTGCTGGAGAGACTTGGCTAAGGCCTTTGTGAGGCAACATCAGTACAATACGGATATGGCACCTGACAGGACTCAGCTCCAGAATCTGTCTCTCAAGAGCAACGAGTGCTTCAAAGAGTATGCTCAATGCTGGAGAGAGTTGGCTTCCCGTGTTCAGCCTCCGATGTTGGAAAAAGAGATGGCCAACATGTTTATAAACACACTGCCTGGATCTTATTTGGAGCGTCTGGTGGGTTGCAACGCCTCGAATTTTGCTGATGTGGTCTCTACCGGTGAGAGGGTGGAGAACTACTTGAAGACATGTAAGATCCAAAATGGGGTTGGATCATCTTCGGGGTCAAAGACGCCGTTCTTAGGAGGACAGAAGAGGAGAGAAGGGGATGCAAATGCCATATCTTCTTATCAGAGCAGGGGTAACCGCAGGAATAACTTTCAGAATTACCATCAACAACCTTATGTTGCAGCAGTGACCATTCCGGCTGCAGCACCAGTGCAACAACAACAACCTCAACGTCAACAAAATCAATACCAACAACAACAGGGTAACAGACCTGCTTATCAACAGAGACAGAGGATGATGGATAGGCGTTTTGACACTCTTTCGATGTCGTATGCCCAGTTGTTTCCCAACCTTCAATATTTGCAACTTATGCAGTTACGCACTTTGGCTCCTCCAGTTGGCAGGCTTCCAGTGGGTTATGACGCCAATGCTAGGTGTAATTTCCACTCTGGGGCACCTGGCCACACTATTGAGAACTGCAAAGCTTTTAAGCACGTAGTTCAGGACCTTATTGATTCAAAGGCCATTAACTTTGCGCCGGCTCCTAATGTTGTCAACAATCCCATGCCGCAGCATGGTGGAGCAAATGTTAACATGGTTGAAGGAGAAGCCAAACTAGTCAATGAGGTGTTGAAGCTGAAGACTCCGCTGTTAGAAATCAAAGAATACTTGCTAAAGGCAGATGTTTTCCCCGGCTGTGGGAGCGGTTGTTTGGGTTATGTTGCACAGAGTGGGGGTTGTGTGAAGCTGCAGCAGAGTATCCAGGCCTTGCTTGACGATGGTATCCTCCAAGCTGAAGACTTATCTGCCCAAAGGTCTGTTGAAGGGGTTGCTGAAGAGGTTGTTGAGAATGCAGATGTTGATCCTCTCTTTCCTGAAGATGCTGAAGAATTTACAAATGTTGTTCCTGCTGATTTTGTAATTCCCAATGATGTAATTAATTTTTCTGATGCTGTTGCTGATATTCCAAACATGGTGTTTGATTCTGATGTACTTGCTGAACTTGATTCCGATGTTTCGGATGTTTGTACTTCAATAAATAAGATTTCTGAGTATGACTGTGATGTTGCCACTATCACAATTTTCTACCCGACCGCTCAGATCAGTGCGCCAGTAGCGCAACCGGTACCACCAGTGCGACCGCATCAATCCACTATGACCATCACGACCCTTGGTCCTTTACCTTTCACCAGCGAAAGGGTCATTCCTTGGCATTACGGGGGGAGTGTGTACACGCATGATCATGGAGTGGAGCAGCCACTGAAAGTAGAAGAGGTGCAGGATCAGAAGTCTGAACCTGGAATTGAGATAAAAGATCCCGCAGTGGACAATGTTGGTGGAATTGGGCGATTCACCAGAAGTGGTAGACTGTTCTCACCACCGGTTACCCAACCTGATAGTGCTGACGCCGCGGCGAAGGCCAAAGGCAAGCAAGTTGTGAATGAGGGTACCTCTGCACCACAGGCTGGCTCTGAGCCTGCTTTTGCGAAGGATGTGGACGAACTTTTGAGAATTATAAAGAAAAGCGATTACAAGGTAGTCGATCAGTTGATTCAGACGCCATCCAAGATATCTATTCTCTCACTCCTGCTGTGTTCGGAGGCACACAGGGAGGCACTCCTGAAGGTCCTTAATGCTGCATATGTGCCTTAGGAGATCTCAGTGAACCAACTAGAAGGGATCGTTGCAAATGTTCATACAAGCAACAGGTTGGGTTTTACTGATTCTGACTTGACGTCAGCTGGACGCGATCATAACAAGGCTTTGCACATATCGATGGAGTGTAAAGACACTGTGCTATCCCATGTTCTGGTGGATACAGGTTCCTCTCTCAATGTGCTAACCAAGAGAGCCATGTCAAGGTTAGACGTAGAAGGTTTGATCTTGAAGCCTTCCGATCTTGTGGTAAGAGCCTTCGATGGTTCTAAGAGGTCGGTGTTTGGAGAGGTAGAATTGCCAATTCAGATTGGATCACAAACCTTCAAGACCGTCTTCTATGTGATGGATATCAGTCCTTCGTATAGCTGCTTGCTGGGTCGTCCTTGGATCCACAATGCTGGGGCAGTCTCCTCGACCTTGCATCAGAAGATCAAGTTCCCGGTCAACGGAAGAATTATCACTGTCTGTGGTGAGGAGGACATTCTGGTCAGTAACCTATCTACATTCAAGTATGTAGAGGTAGAAGGTGAGATTCATGAGACCCTGTGTCAGGCCTTTGAGGCAGTTCAAGTCAAGGATGCAGCTCCAGTGGAAGAGGTTGAAGCAGGTGCCTCTTTGTCGTCCTTCAAGCAAGCACAAGCCTTGGTAAATTCAGGTGTTGCTCCCGGTTGGGGACGTTTGGTGGATTTACCTGTAAAGGAAGACAAGTTTGGGGTTGGGTATCAGCCGACATTGACTTCTACAACTTCAACGCCTCAGACTCGTCAGGGGCCGATTATTTTCTCCAGTGCTGGCATCATTCAGTACGGCCAGGTCTCTGCAATCAACAAAGAAGATGGGGATAATGATTGCAACATTGACAACTGGGTGCGTCCAAGGGTCCCGGGTGAAGTTCTCCGCAACTGGTCTTCTAAAGAGATTATCCAAGTCACTCTTCTTAAAGAGTAATTTTCTTTGTTTATTCATGCATATCCAAGTCTTACGTTTCGCCCAGGGCGTGATGACTCATTGTAGGGCTCATCTATGTGGATACCTGCATTTTTTTATCATAAATAAAGGACGTCTTTTTGCATTCAAATATTTTGTTCACTGTCTTTCTAATTTTGCAGTTTTCAAAAATCAAAATAAATAAATAAATATATATATATATATATATATATATATATATATATATATATATATATATATATATATATATATATATATATATATATATATATATATATATATATACATTTGGCAATGTTTTGTTTAGTTTCCACTTCTTGTTCACACTCATAAGCACATACCATCACTCATGTAGATGCACGTCACCGGATCCTATTGATAATAGTTATGCTATGGCTCGCTTCGACTTTGAAAATCCAATCTTTCAAGCTGAAGAAGAGGGTGATGAAGACTGTGAACTCCCTGAAGAACTTGCCAGGTTGTTAAAACAGGAAGAAAGGGTCATTCAACCGCATCAAGAATCTACTGAAGTGATTAATCTCGGCACCGAGGACGTCAAGAGAGAGATCAATATAGGGGTTGCGTTGGAAGATAATGTGAAGAAGGGGCTGATTGAATTGCTGCAAGAGTATGTTGACATCTTCGCTTGGTCTTATCAGGACATGCCAGGGCTTGACACAGACATTGTGGTACACCGTTTGCCTCTCAAAGAGGATTGTCCTCCGGTCAAGCAGAAGCTCAGAAGAACAAGACCAGAGATGGCTGTCAAGAAAAAGGAAGAAGTGCAAAAACAATTGGATGCAGGGTTTCTAGCGGTTACAAATTATCCGCCATGGGTTGCAAATATCGTTCCAGTACCTAAAAAGGATGGAAAGATACGGATGTGTGTTGACTACCGGGATCTGAACAGAGTTAGTCCTAAAGATGATTTCCCATTACCTCACATCGATGTTTTGGTGGATAACACGACTCAGTTCTCGGTATTCTCCTTCATGGATGGCTTTTCTGGCTATAATCAAATTAAGATGGCACCAAAAGACATGGAGAAGACAACTTTCATAACCCCATGGGGCACCTTCTGCTACAAGGTGATGCCGTTTGGTCTGAAAAATGTTGGGGCAACATATCAACGAGCTATGGTAACTCTTTTCCATGATATGATTCATCATGAAATCGAGGTTTATGTTGATGATATGATTGCCAAATCTCAGACGGGAGAAGAACATCTGGTGAATTTGCAGAAACTGTTTGAGCGTTTGAGGAAATTCAAGTTGAGGCTTAATCCGAACAAGTGTACTTTCGGGGTGAGATCTGGAAAACTGCTGGGTTTTATTGTTAGTGAAAAAGGGATTGAGGTGGATCCGGCCAAAGTGAAAGCGATACAAGAAATGCCTGAGCCAATAACAGAGAAACAAGTTCGTGGTTTTTTAGGGAGGTTGAACTACATTGCAAGGTTCATCTCTCACCTAACAGCCACATGTGAGCCAATATTCAAATTGTTGAGAAAAGATCAGGCTATCAGGTGGAATGATGATTGCCAAAGGGCTTTCGAGAAAATAAAAGAGTATTTGCAGAATCCTCCAATCCATATGCCTCCAGTCCTAGGGAGACCGCTGATTATGTATTTGACAGTACTTGATAATTCCATGGGTTGTGTTCTCGGTCAACACGACGAGACAGGTAGGAAAGAGTGTTAGACTATGGCACGAATCTAGAAGGGGGGGTGATCGCTCGACTGTGTGAGTCGAGAATGGGATACAAACTGCAAGTGCACAGTTCTATCGCGTAGTTTTAAAAGATATCGATCCCACAGGGACTTATGAATCGATATACCGTTATCTAAAGTTACTACGTAAATCTAAGGTGAAAATGTTTGATTGTTTGGGGAAAAACTAAGAGCTAAACTAATATCTAGATTAAATATCAATAAAACGGATATCGGTATGTAGTTCGTCAAAACTAGGGAATCAAGTCTTTGTCGGTTTCCAGGTTTTTAAAATAAATCGTTTCAGTTAACTTTATTGGTTAAAGGTTTTATCTCAAACTCTCGCTCTGTTGAATAAACCATGATTTTATATTAATGTTGCTGTCACTTATAATTAAGTCAAAAACCATATTTTGAAAGCAATAAAGTTGCAGAAACTCTTTTTAAGAAAATACTGACCGTTTTAAACACCCTTATCTCAAACTCTCGCTCTGTTGACTTAGGTTATATGATTAAATCCAAATGCTTAACTCTCGTCCTCACATTCGATCTTTAAAAATACTTTTTGGAAAAGGTCAGAACTTAATTGACTCTAAAACTTGCTCTCGCCCTGATCTAGAATTAATGCCTAACTCACACTGTCCAGTCAAAACCTCAAACTCTCGCTCTGTTGGTTTTAACTTCTTTATGTTCTTTACTTTTTGTAAAAAATCTTGTTATTAAACCTGTAAGTTGAGACCGTAAAAAGATTGATTCTAATTTTAAGTTTAGATAGACCGACTCAGTCTCGACCCCTTTTTCTGCTTACTTTACATACCGATACCTAGGCAAATTAGCCAGACATGCTAAATAAATAAGAATTTATATCATGCATAAACAGACTCATTCCAGGCAGGCAATATGAATAAACAATAGAATAAAACATTAAAAATTAAATAACGATTAAAGAACCTGAATGCGTAATACAATGGTCTTGAACACTCCACCACAAGCCGGTAGGATTTGTTCTTGGATTCTTCAATTAAACAGTAAATTAAATCAAGGAAATAAAACTGGAATATAACGTAAGGTTAAATCCGGTATAAAGTTGCACAGTAGTTTCCGGTGTAGAAACTACTACGCGAAAAATATCTAAAAGCTAAAAACGGGGAAGATAAATTGCAAGGGGAAAAGAGAAAGTAAAACTTGCAAAAGAAATAAATAAAATGAACAATGTTGGAAAGGAAGAAAAATAAGCAAAGGCGTGAAAAATAAATTTGGCAGAGCTTCCGCAAAACTGAGCGTGCAAAAACTGTCTGGTTGAAAGTTCCCAATTAGCTGCTATTTATACAGCCGCTGGTGTAACTACTTTTCAAGGGTTTCCGTGTGCGTGGTCTCGTTCCGAGGGTTAAGCGTGCGTGGAAGTAGGCTTCAACGTGGTCAGTTGAGTTCCTTGCGCCAAAAATATAGAGGACTGGTGTGACGTTCGTCACACCATGTGTGACGCTCGTCACAGGAGTGCTTTTAGTGTGACGCTCGTCACACTCCTTGTGACGCCCGTCACAGGGGCAACGTGCGCTTTCTTTTGGGCTGGGCTTGGTCTTGGTTATTTGTTTCCTTTTTATTGCTTTTTACACCTCCTTTTCTTCCCTTTTTCACTTTTGCTTCAAAATGGGTACCTGATGTAAATAGAAAAGAAATACTGCATAATATCTGATAAAATGGGATAAATTAAAGTAAATGATAATATAATCTAATTAAGTTAAGTCTTAAAATGTGATATAATTTCGTGTTATCAAACTCCCCCATACTTAAATCTTTGCTTGTCCTCAAGCAAAATTCAGTATAGTAAAAGTTTTAGCCAGATGAAATTTTAAAGCACACATCAATTCGTACTAGGTTGCCAATGGATTTTTGTTTAGGAGGACTTGAGTTTAATCTTGACATCAACAACTACCGTTACAACTTAGATAACCCTACCTTATGCCAATCAGTTTCAAGTACACTATGATAGCTATCCTGGTTCCTTTAGTCTTATTTTACCCGTTTTCATTCTAGCGAAATCACATTAAGCCCTTTATCTTTTCGCGCACTTAGTGGAGTAACCGGTTAGTGATTATGATCCGCTTTTAGCTAGAAGTTCTGGTACATAAGTCGGATAACTTCATTATTCAGTCCATTGCAAATTGCGGGGGATCGAACCGTAGTCCGCCCTACCAAGTTCAGTACCAGATTCCTACTGAACCAACTCGTAATGGGTCTTTCGTATTGTGCTTTTGCATGATCTGCAACCTTTAGATTAAATGATCTGGTAAAGATCACCTAATTTAATTAGTGCGTTTCTTGATATATTTATGTATCTTAGGTTACTTTGGGGATCATTCACTTATATTCATCGGCTCTCCACGTAGTTTGCTATTAAGATGGTGCTGACTTCTGTATAAACTACTTGGGGTTGCCATAGAACTAAAAGTTCAAGGAATCGGTATAATAGGTACTTATCCTGATCTAACATATTGAGGTTCTCAGAGCGTTGTTATGGTAATGATTTTGTTTTGATTTCACTCAAATTTTATAGAGTAGGCGACCTTTATATTTATTGGGTGTGTTAAAATTTTTGTTATGGCTCAGGAAATTGAGGGGAATAGATAATAGAAAATTTTCACACTTAGGAACTTAACTTAAACTAAATATATATTATAATAATATTTTTTTTTTTTTTCATAATAAGAAAGGGAAATAACAATGAAAGGGAAAATAGCATACTTGAAAAAAAATGAGAATGGAAAGAATATTGTTTCCCCCCCATACTTAAACTAAACATTGTCCTCAATGTTTTAAGGAAATGAAATACAAGATGGAAAGGAAAAAGAAAATAACAACTAAGGCTGCCTTCCGCCTCTGGTTCTTGGACCTGGTGATCTTTGACGGATGTCTAAGTTGTCGAACCTGTTGAACAACTCAGTAAACCGCTGGTCGGTTATGGCATTCCGAGCATCCTGTTGCTGTTGCATTTGACGCATCATCTGCATCATATCTGCATTCTGTGCCTGCATACCATCGATAGCATCCATAATGTCGTCGTTGGTCGCAGGTCGTCTTCGTCGACGACGTTGGGAGGATGGGCCGGCTGCATTACTGGAAGGGTTTAGCGGGACTGATTGTTGTGTTGGCGGATGATCACCTTGTTCCATTTCTGCAAACTCATCTGTTTGCTGGTTTGTTTGTGAAGGCTCGGTTGTTTCAGGAGCGCTAAGATCGTAGAGGTGGCGGTCCGGGTTTGTGACATCGGTTAGGGTGGTATTGGGTAGCACAACACTTGGGACTGCTTGGTTGTTCACCATAAGATAATAGCCTCCGCCTACTCTGTTTTTAATCAGGCGGCTGGAGCGGCAATAGCTGATATCCATAGAAAGGGGAGGTAAGGATTCTAAAGTTTGGAGTTTATCCCCTAGGTTCAGGCCAAGTGCTATGGAGGTTATTAATCCACCAATTATAAAGGGTTGCCGGCCTCTAGCACATAAGGTGCGGATATGATGAAAGAGAAAAGAGGCGGCGTTTACCTTAGTATCCGGTTCGAAAACGCACTGGAGGAAAAATAACTCCTTCGAGTTAACCTTACTGTTGTTTGGTCTTCCAAAAAGTGTGTTTTGCAGGATACGGAGAAAATAACGGATGGTGGGGTTATGGATGTGGGAGAGAAGGAGTTCTTCCCAGTTGTAGGTATTTATACCGGAAATTTTCTTAAAAAGGTCGAAAACTAGAACTGTGTTCCAGTTTGAGGTTGGAGGGATTCTGGCATGCAGCAGACCTTCTGTGGGAAATTGTAGCATGGCACTCAATTCGCGTTGGGTTAGAGAGTACTCGGTGTTAAACATACGGAAGGTTGCCGTACCGGTTAGAAATTCACCTTCACCGGCGGGAGTGGTGTAGTCGTAAGAACTTAGGAATTCTAAGGTTAGGGAAGGGTAGGTGGGTTGGTTATGAGTGCAAAGGAAGGTTAAATCGGCTTTACGGAGCATCCACTCGATACCTTGGAGTAAGCCTAATTGTTGCAAGCAAGTTAAATCGGGGTACCTGGTGGGAGCGACGCCTCGCTGCTGGAAGCGCTCGAATTGCTCTTGCTGATAGTCGTCATCTCCGGATCGGAAGATGATATTTTCGAAATTTTGATTTCCCGCCATTTTGATGAATTTTTGAAGGGATGATTTGGAAAGAAAAAGAAATGTATTTGATATGAGAGAATTGTTTTGTGGTGAATGAAGGAAGTTTTGGTAGGTATTTATAGGAGAAGGATTGGAAGATTGAAAGAAAAAGTGGTTGAAAAGTAATTAAGTGTGGTAAATGAAAAATGAATGGGGAATGTAAAGAATTAAAGTGTAACGTTCGTCTCCAACGGCTCCTTAACGTTCACTTGTCTGAAGGGTGTTACGCTCGTCACAGGGGTGTGACGCTCGTAACAGGCATTTTGCGTGCCGTTCGTCATGGAGTGTGTGACGCTCGTCACACCTCCTTTTTGGCAAGGCTTAGTAGCGCTTCACAGAATCACTTTGGTAGGTATTTAAATGTTTCATTTTGCTTATGATCATTTTTTTAGTATGCAATTTTAATGCATTGTGCATGCTTACTTGCTTTGTATAATAATAATGGGTAACAACAGTAGAGCGTAACAGGCATTGCATAATAAAATTAACTAAACAGCTTCAATAAAAAGGATCATAATGTATTACAGGAAGGGAAAATAATGAAATGAAATAGAAATAAACATGAATTCAAACAACATTAATGAAAAAAATCTAGCCTAAAACTAAAAAACTTAGAAAGAAAAATAACTAAATTCCATCTATCTTCGGATCTCTGGCCGGAGGAGCAAAAGAGTTAACATGATGCCGTAACATACGTAACTGACTTGCCGTGCTGCTCATGTGTTCTAGGACTGCAAGTCTCAAGCTGTGGAAATCTTCCCTGAGGGCGTTTTGTTCTGACATCAAAGCTTCAATGACGGTTTTAATATCTGTTCCTGGCATATGATGTCGGAGATCAGGCATGGCTGATTCTTCGGTCAGGACAGGCTGAGGAGGAGGATCAATATCATAGTAGCCGGATGGAGTCTGAGGGTCAGATTCAGCAAGAGAGATATGGTCAACATAGTGCTCATAGTCATCACAAATCTCATAATCCTGGATGGATTCAGTGGATCCAGCAGAAGTTGGGGTTTCATTCAGGTTATAGAGCCAGTTCCTTTGGTTATGAACACTAGTTCTAGGATCGGGCATGGTGAATAGGCAGAGAACCTGGTTATCAATAATAAGCTCGAACTCATCAGACCCTATGTTTGCTATAAACATAGTGTTGAAGAGGAAAGGTATACTCAGAGTAGTAATGCCACAAAAAGGGTTCAGGTCAAGCATAGGCTGACGTAATCCAATAGCATTACCTATCATAGTTATCAGGCCACCTATTCTAATGGGTGCTCGCTCATCCTGGATAAGGTGGTCCAAATTAGCTAACATAAAAGTAGCACCGTTTACTGGACGGTTCTGGGAAGCACAAAATATGATGAAGAGTTCATCACGTGAAACTGAAGTACTATTTGGCTTCTTCCCAAATAAAGTGTGGGTCAGGATCTTATGGAAATAGCGAAAAGCCGGGTTATGTATGTTTCCAGAGAGAAACTCATGTTCTTCGGGCTCATCATTTCCAGTCAGCTTACCCCAAAAGTGTTCCAGCTCTCTATATTCAAAAAGTTCTTCCTGGCTTATAGTGAATGTATCAAAGGAGGTAGGAAAACCCAAAAGGTTGGTGAAGTCTCTAATATTAAATTGGTACTCCATGTTGAACATTCTGAACTGGATAAATCCTCTGGTAATTCCTTTTCCATGGCTAGGTAGATAGATTAATGAACTAAGGAATTCTAGTGTGAGTCTCCGGTAGGTGGTGAAATGTCTCAGGATAGGGGAGGTCTCCCATCCTATCTGATTCAGCAAAAACAGGACACTCTGTCTCAGTCCAAGGGCAGTCATAGCCCAATCATCAGCATATAAACTAGGTAGCATCTCTCTAGTGGCTAGTTCTTCAAACCTTCGTTTCTGAGCCATTCCTCTGAACTTGATACCCATACGGTCAAAATGTCCCATCTGGTTAGTGTTAACTAGAGAAAAGAAAACATGAGTTTAAGTCAGGATTTGGCCAAATGCCGAAAGAAGAAAAAGAATTATTATTATTATATGGATATATTTTTTTTCTTTTTGAATAAATCAATAATGAATACTAAATAGAAATTAAAAGAATAATTAAGAGAAAAATAGAGAAATGATAATAATAACAAAATAATAAAATAGCAAATTAATTTGTGGGTTGTCTCCCACTAAGCGCTTTGTTTAAATGTCGCAAGCTCGACAAAGAAACTGTTAAATATAGTCTATGAGTCCTGGGGGCGTTTCGTCTAAGTGTAGAATTTGCGAATCTTCGTTGGTTTCCGCATAGTGATAATGTTTCAGACGTTGCCCGTTTACGGTGAACGGTTCTGTAGATTGTCCTTTTATTTCTACCGCTCCACTGGGAAAGATTTTAGTGATATGGAAAGGTCCTGACCATCTGGATCGTAGTTTTCCCGGGAATAATTTTAGTCTGGAGTTAAATAAAAGTACTGCGTCGCCTTGCTTGAAGATTTTCCTTGATATACGCTTGTCATGCCATTGTTTTGTTCTTTCTTTATAGATTTTGGCATTTTCATAGGCGTCTCTTCTGAGTTCCTCTAATTCGTTTATGTCAAGGATTCTCTTTTCACCGGCGGCTTTGTAATTCAGATTTAAATTTCTAATAGCCCAATAGGCTTTATGTTCTAATTCTACCGGGAGGTGACAGGATTTTCCATAAATGAGCTTAAATGGGGTCGTCCCTATGGGGGTTTTATAAGCAGTTCGGTATGCCCATAAAGCTTCTGGTAGTTTCAATGACCAATCTTTCCTTGAAGTGGCGACCGTTTTTTCTAGTATTTGCTTGATTTCTCTGTTAGATACTTCCACTTGTCCACTGGTTTGAGGGTGGTAAGGTGTTGCTATCCTATGTCTCACTCCATATTTAAGTAGTAGTTTTTCGAGTACCTTGGATATAAAGTGCGATCCACCATCACTGACTACTATCCTTGGGATGCCAAATCTCGGAAATATTATATTTTTAAAGAGTCTAGTTACTACTCGGGTGTCATTAGTTGGAGAAGCTATAGCTTCGATCCACTTTGATACGTAGTCAACCGCCACGAGTATGTATTTGTTACCGAAGGAGGGTGGAAATGGTCCCATGAAGTCTATCCCCCACACGTCAAAAATCTCTACTTCCAAAATACCTTTTTGTGGCATCTCGTCACGTCTAGATATGTTTCCCGTGCGTTGACATCTGTCACACTCCTTAATAGCCGCATGTACGTCCTTCCATATAGTTGGCCAATAAAAGCCAGCTTGTAGGATTTTAGAGCAGGTCTTGGATGTACTTGTGTGTCCACCATAAGGCGCAGAGTGACAGTGTTGGATTATATTTTCTACCTCTTCTTCGGGTACACATCGACGGAAAATACCATCGGGGCCTCTTTTGAAAAGTAAGGGATCATCCCAGTAATAGTGTTTTATGTCGTGGAAGAATCTTTTCTTCTGCTGGTAAGATAAAGTAGGTGGAATTATTCCGGCAGCTAAATAATTGACTAGATCAGCGTACCATGGTATGACAGATATAGCTAAGGTGGTTTCTACTTGCATGTCGGAGTTGTTCTCTTCCAAAGTAGCTATGAGTTTGTCATACGAGAAATCATCATTAATGGATGTTCTTTCTGGTTCAAGGTTCTCAAGTCTAGAGAGGTGGTCTGCTACTACGTTTTCAGTTCCTTTCTTGTCCTTGATTTCTAAGTCGAATTCTTGTAGTAGCAAGATCCATCTTAGGAGTCTAGGTTTAGCATCCTTTTTTGTTAGAAGGTACCTGATAGCAGCGTGATCAGTGTAAACTATTATTTTGGCTCCTACCAAGTAAGAACGAAATTTATTTAGCGCAAATACCACTGCTAGGAGTTCTTTCTCGGTTGTGGCATAATTCATCTGCGCTTCATCCAGGGTTCTGCTAGCGTAATATATAACATGAAGCTTTTTATCCTTTCTTTGTCCTAAAACAGCACCTACAACATAATCACTGGCATCGCACATTATTTCGAATGGTTCATTCCAGTCTGGTGTCTGCATAATGGGTGCGGAGATCAATGCTTGTTTAAGAGTTTGAAATGCTTTTAAACAGTTATCGTCGAATATGAATTCAGCATCTTTCATTAATAGTCCGGTTAAGGGTTTAGTTATCTTAGAGAAGTCTTTGATGAATCGTCGGTAAAAACCGGCGTGTCCTAAAAAGCTTCGTACTTCTCTCACGGTTCTTGGGGGTTGAAGATTTTCGATTACCTCTATTTTGGCTTTGTCTACTTCAATTCCTCTGTTCGAGATGATGTGTCCCAAAACAATGCCTTCTTGTACCATAAAGTGGCACTTTTCCCAATTAAGTACTAAGTTTACTTTTACACATCGCTCAAGAACTCTTTCCAGGTTTTCAAGGCATTCTTCGAAACTTTGTCCGTATACAGAAAAGTCATCCATAAATACTTCCATGATGTTTTCGAGAAAGTCGGCGAAAATTGCCATCATGCATCTTTGAAAAGTTGCAGGGGCATTACACAGACCAAACGGCATTCGTCTATAAGCGAAGGTACCAAAAGGGCATGTGAATGTTGTCTTTTCTTGGTCATCAGGGTGAATTGGTATTTGAAAGAAGCCTGAATAACCGTCTAAATAACAGAAATGTGAATGTTTAGCTAATCGTTCTAACATTTGGTCAATGAATGGTAAAGGGAAATGATCTTTTCGGGTTGCTTTGTTTAGTTTTCTATAATCAATGCACATTCTCCATCCCGATTCGATTCGTTTAGTTATAGTTTCTCCTTTTTCGTTTTCAATAACGGTTATGCCTCCTTTCTTTGGTACAACGTGTACAGGACTGACCCATTTGCTATCAGATATAGGATATATAATACCTGCTTCCAATAACTTGGTTATTTCTTTCTTTACTACCTCACTTAGGATCGGATTTAGTCTTCTCTGGTGTTCCCTAGAGGTTTTACCGTCTTCTTCTAACATGATGCGGTGCATACAAATAGAAGGGCTTATTCCTTTAAGATCGGTTATGTGGTATCCTAGTGCGGTTGGATATTTTCTTAAGATATGTAGGAGTTTTTCTGTTTCGAGTCTTCCTAGATCTGCATTGACTATCACAGGTCGTTCAAGTTCTAAGTCTAGGAATTCATATCTCAGATTTTTGGGAAGTGTTTTCAAATCAGGGGTTGGTTTGTTAAGACACTGCGTAGGGTCCGGTGTTATTGCTAAGCATTGTTTAGATTTGTCTTCTAAAAGATAGTCTGATGATTTGTCTTCTCCTGACTCTGCTTCTTTTATGCATTCATCGATGATATCCATGAAGTAACATGTATCTTCTATTGCAGGTGCTTTCAAGAATTGGGAAAGAATGAATTCAATTTTCTCTTCACCTACTTCGAAGGTGAGTCTTCCTCATTTTACGTCTATGATTGCACCGGCAGTTGCTAAGAATGGTCTTCCTAGTATAATAGGTGTAGTATCATCTTCTCTAATGTCCATAATTGTGAAGTCAGTGGGAATGTAAAACTGACCTATGCGTACGGGAACGTTTTCAAGGATTCCTACAGGATATTTGATGGAACGATCTGCTAATTGCACAGACATTTTGGTCGGTCTTAATTCTCCCATTTCCAGTCTCTTACATATGGATAAAGGCATAACGCTAATTCCGGCTCCTAAATCGCATAAGGCTTTGTTGATGACAAATTTTCCTATGTGACAGGGTATAGAGAAGCTACCCGGATCCTTGAGTTTAGGGGGCATGTTTTGGATTATAGCGCTACATTCGGCAGGGAGTGTAACGGTTTCGCTATCCTCAAGTTTCCTTTTATTAGAAAGAATTTCTTTTAAGAATTTAGCATATGAGGGCATCTGCGTAATAGCTTCGGTAAACGGAATTGTAACGTTTAATTGTTTAAGGAGATCGACAAATTTTCTAAATTGGCCTACATCTTTGGTTTTAACAAGCCTTTGAGGGTAAGGTATAGGTGGTTTGTAAGGTGGTGGAGGTACATAAGGTTCCTTCTTTTCTAGGGTATCCTTATTACTCTCTTCCTTTTCCTTAGGTTCACTTTCCTCAGTAGATTTCTTAGGGTTTTGGTTTTCTATCCTTGGATCAGACGGTCCTTCCACTTCCGTTCCACTTCTTAATATAATTGCATGAGCTTGGCTTCTCGGATTAGGTTGGGGCTGTCCAGGGAATGTACCAGTTGGTGCAGCAGTAGGTGCTTGTTGTTGAGCTACTTGAGATATTTGTGTTTCTAACATTTTGTTATGGGTAGCCAAGGCATCTACTTTGCTTGCTAGTTGTTTAAGTTGTTCGCCAGTGTGTATGTTCTGGTTTAAGAAATCTTTATTGGTTTGTTGTTGGGAAGCTATAAAGTTTTCCATCATGATTTCCAAGTTGGATTTTCTAGGGTTATTATTGTTAGGATTTGGTTTCTGATATCCCGGAGGTACAGATGGGGTTTGATTCGGAGACTGTCCAGGTGCGTATAGAGCATTATTACTCTTATATGAAAAGTTTGGGTGGTTCTTCCAATTTGGGTTATAGGTATTCGAATAGGGGCTTCCTTGAGCATAGTTTACTTGCTCTGTTTGGATTCCAGTCAAGAGTTGACATTCCGCAGGAGTGTGGCCTTGGATTCCACAGACCTCGCAATTCTGAGTTATAGCAACCACGGCGGTTGGAGGTGATACGTTTAAACTTTCAATCTTCTGGGCCAAAGCATCCACTTTTGCATTAACGTGATCAAGGTTACTTATCTCGTACATGCCAGTTTTCGGTTGAGGTTTTTCCACTGTTGTTCGTTCGGTTCCCCACTGATAGTGGTTTTGGGCCATGCTCTCGATAAGCTGGTAAGCATCAGCATAAGGTTTGTTCATTAGTGCACCACCTGCAGCGGCGTCTATTGTTAACCTTGTATTGTATAAGAGACCATTATAAAATGTGTGAATTACTAACCAGTCTTCCAAACCATGGTGTGGGCAAAGTCTCATCATGTCTTTGTATCTTTCCCATGCTTCGAAAAGAGACTCGTTGTCTTTCTGTTTAAATCCGTTTATCTGGGCTCTTAACATAGCTGTTTTGCTTGGTGGAAAATATCGGGCAAGAAAAACTTTCTTCAACTCGTTCCATGTGGTGACTGAGTTGGAAGGGAGAGATTGAAGCCATCTTCTAGCGCTATCTCTTAATGAGAAAGGAAAAAGACGAAGTCGAATTGCCTCTGAAGTGACACCATTAGCTTTAACAGTATCAGCGTATTGAACAAATACGGATAAATGAAGGTTTGGATCTTCGGTAAGATTTCCAGAGAATTGGTTCTGTTGCACAGCCTGCAACAACGAAGGTTTAAGTTCAAAGTTGTTTGCTTCGATTGCGGGCGGAGCAATACTTGAATGCGGCTCATCTTGCGATGGAGCGGCGTAATCTCTAAGAGCACGAGCTGGTTCTGCCATCTCGGTTAAAGAAGGAAAAATGTTTTTGATATCAGGAAGGTTTATAGGAGGGAGATTGTTTTCAGCACTATATTCCCGAATTCGTCGTAAGACTCGGAGATATAGTTCGATATCGTTGATTCGTAAATAGAGCGGTTCGCCTTGAGAGCGAGTGCGTGGCATACAAATCAACGAAAGAAAGAATAGAAGGAAAAAGAAACCTTAGTCTCTACAGCGTAACGGAAGAGTTACGATATCGATTGAATAAAAGTCCCCGGCAACGGCGCCAAAAACTTGATCGCTCGACTGTGTGAGTCGAGAATGGGATACAAACTGCAAGTGCACAGTTCTATCGCGTAGTTTTAAAAGATATCGATCCCACAGGGACTTATGAATCGATATACCGTTATCTAAAGTTACTACGTAAATCTAAGGTGAAAATGTTTGATTGTTTGGGGAAAAACTAAGAGCTAAACTAATATCTAGATTAAATATCAATAAAACGGATATCGGTATGTAGTTCGTCAAAACTAGGGAATCAAGTCTTTGTCGGTTTCCAGGTTTTTAAAATAAATCGTTTCAGTTAACTTTATTGGTTAAAGGTTTTATCTCAAACTCTCGCTCTGTTGAATAAACCATGATTTTATATTAATGTTGCTGTCACTTATAATTAAGTCAAAAACCATATTTTGAAAGCAATAAAGTTGCAGAAACTCTTTTTAAGAAAATACTGACCGTTTTAAACACCCTTATCTCAAACTCTCGCTCTGTTGACTTAGGTTATATGATTAAATCCAAATGCTTAACTCTCGTCCTCACATTCGATCTTTAAAAATACTTTTTGGAAAAGGTCAGAACTTAATTGACTCTAAAACTTGCTCTCGCCCTGATCTAGAATTAATGCCTAACTCACACTGTCCAGTCAAAACCTCAAACTCTCGCTCTGTTGGTTTTAACTTCTTTATGTTCTTTACTTTTTGTAAAAAATCTTGTTATTAAACCTGTAAGTTGAGACCGTAAAAAGATTGATTCTAATTTTAAGTTTAGATAGACCGACTCAGTCTCGACCCCTTTTTCTGCTTACTTTACATACCGATACCTAGGCAAATTAGCCAGACATGCTAAATAAATAAGAATTTATATCATGCATAAACAGACTCATTCCAGGCAGGCAATATGAATAAACAATAGAATAAAACATTAAAAATTAAATAACGATTAAAGAACCTGAATGCGTAATACAATGGTCTTGAACACTCCACCACAAGCCGGTAGGATTTGTTCTTGGATTCTTCAATTAAACAGTAAATTAAATCAAGGAAATAAAACTGGAATATAACGTAAGGTTAAATCCGGTATAAAGTTGCACAGTAGTTTCCGGTGTAGAAACTACTACGCGAAAAATATCTAAAAGCTAAAAACGGGGAAGATAAATTGCAAGGGGAAAAGAGAAAGTAAAACTTGCAAAAGAAATAAATAAAATGAACAATGTTGGAAAGGAAGAAAAATAAGCAAAGGCGTGAAAAATAAATTTGGCAGAGCTTCCGCAAAACTGAGCGTGCAAAAACTGTCTGGTTGAAAGTTCCCAATTAGCTGCTATTTATACAGCCGCTGGTGTAACTACTTTTCAAGGGTTTCCGTGTGCGTGGTCTCGTTCCGAGGGTTAAGCGTGCGTGGAAGTAGGCTTCAACGTGGTCAGTTGAGTTCCTTGCGCCAAAAATATAGAGGACTGGTGTGACGTTCGTCACACCATGTGTGACGCTCGTCACAGGAGTGCTTTTAGTGTGACGCTCGTCACACTCCTTGTGACGCCCGTCACAGGGGCAACGTGCGCTTTCTTTTGGGCTGGGCTTGGTCTTGGTTATTTGTTTCCTTTTTATTGCTTTTTACACCTCCTTTTCTTCCCTTTTTCACTTTTGCTTCAAAATGGGTACCTGATGTAAATAGAAAAGAAATACTGCATAATATCTGATAAAATGGGATAAATTAAAGTAAATGATAATATAATCTAATTAAGTTAAGTCTTAAAATGTGATATAATTTCGTGTTATCAGGGGGTTGAATAGATCCCAATTAAAAATTGAGTCGGCGCTACCAATTAAAATTGGTTTTAAAAATTTGTTTTAAGTGCGGAAGCGGCCGAGGAAAATATAGTCTAAAACGAACGGTTATTGGAAAACCGGATATGCGTCTAGCCTATCGATTAGTGATAATGTAGAATAAGAATCACTACACTAGTCACACTATCAATGATTTATTTCACTTGCTAGGATTCCTAGTTCCAATGATTCAAAGAGCAAACCAAACTAGATACACAACTAAAATAATTTTGGTTTAGGCAAATTATCAAACACTTGGTATGCAAAAACACTCCAAGTGATATTTATGTTGAGTAAGTGATTCCAATTAGTCTAGTACAATATCTTATTGTACTTTGGATTCAAAAACAGAGTTTTAACTTCTTACTCAATTAATATCAAGGTTTGATAAAAGTGCTTATACAAAAATCACTTATTTTAAGCCAAAAACAAATATGCTGAAAAATAGAGAAGACAAAGATTTGATGAGGCAGTTCCCCCGTCGTCCTCGCTTCAGGGTACGTCTGCCCTCAATTCTAAAACTAGAATTGAGAATGCTTTAATAGATATCACCTGTTGAGTATAACAGTTTATACAAGGATTGAAAGGCAATTATACAACAGAATTCTCAAGACGTTGAATGTTGCATCCACTCCTTGTTCCTTGATTCAAGGTGAATCAAGTCCTTTGATTGTTGTTGATAGACCTCCGATTCCAGCCCCTTTGTTGAATAACTCTCAGTTCTTCAAACCCTCGGCCCGGCTGATCTCAACTACAACAAATCGAACCCGAAATCTTCCCTTAAATATCACTGAATCCGCTACTAGATTGATGAAGACTTCCTCTTCTCAATCACCTTCGCTCAGTTGAAAATTGATGAAGAAATCGTCCAAAAACCCCCAAAATCAAACCAATCTTGGAGGACAAAACCCTAAAGGTTTTATTCAAGAAAAAACCTGTCGCAAGCTTCAACCCGAACCGGATTCCCCAATCTCGGCTTCGAACGTTATCACCTTTAACCAATCACAAAGCACTTCAAAAATGGTTGTGTGTAATTGATGTGTTGTGAGATGTTGAAGATGAAGATGAAGAATCTTGGACACCTATTTCACTTTTTCTTGTTCTTTGTACACTTGAATCAATTTATCAAATGTTAGTTGATACAGGTAACTAAACTTCTATTTGTAGTGACAAACCAACCAACCCACTTAACAACTTTTCAAACAAAGTGGGAATTACTTAAAAACTGTGTTTGCGCACGAACGGTCGATCATAGCAGGTCTATGCGTCGACGCATAGCCTGCAGTTTTGGACAGTCTGAAAAACACATCAGTATGCGTCGATCATAGGTCGGCGTGTGCTGACCCGTGGTTCATGCGTCGACCCTGCGGTCGACTCAAGCCTTCGTACGCTGACCCGTATGTTATGCGCCGACCCTGCGGTCAACTCAAACCCTACAAATCTGCAAAAATTCAGATTTTTGTGGTTTTAATGCATTTTGTCATGACCACATTTTATCCACATATGTTGTATGAAATATAATTGTTTAGATGAACGTAGAAAAGGATATGATAGGTGATGTGTTGCATTTGTTTTGTAGAGGTGGAATCGACAATGCCGATTCATCCATGGTGGTAATTTGTCATCATCGAAACCTATGATCGTATGTTGTATGACAGTTTTCCCTTACATACTCCCCCTTGTTGATGATGACAACCTGTGTGAAACCAAAGAAAAACAACATGCAAAATATTTACACACACTCCCCCTTTCTTTTGTAATCTAAGGCTGGATGCAAAACAAACTGTTAATTATTGTGAATATCTTGGCTTGGCTTTGGTACATGCTCTTCTCCCCCTTTGACAACATCAAAAAGCGAAAGACAACTATTATTCAACATAACATGATATTCAACAGGAGATAGCGAATCATATAACAATGCCACACCAAATATTATTACTGAACAAATTGAAAAGGAGATAACATTAAACTAGATTAACAAACAAGCATAACAGATAATAAGTTCAGTCAAACAACAAAAGTACAGATGCACATGCAGTTTTATGCCCTAATGGCCTCGTCCTCGATGGTAACAAATATCTGGGTTTCTGTAAGGATCTGCCAGAGAAGATATTTGGTCAGCAACACTACTTAGATACTTGAGGCCCACATCGACGGACCGCTCCTGTCGTTCAAATGTTTCGGTGAATGCTGCATACCGTTCATTCATGCTGGTTGAGAGGCTGTCGTGCCTCTCATTTTGTGCTTGAAGTTGGCTGCTTATATGAGCATAGCGCTCATCCTGAGTTTGTATGAATGATTATTGAGCCAGCTGCATATCTCGCATCATATCTAAAAGTTCAGAAGAATTTTCTTGCTGCGGAGGAGACTGTGGAGATTCTTCAACACCATATTGATACGGCTGATAGAATTGGCGTTGTGTTGACCAGCCCATATGTTGCCATTCACCTCAGCCACCACGGTTGGGGGCATCTTCTTCAGTCGAATAGGTATTCTGAACCCAAGCGGTGTTTGTGTAGTCGTGTGTGTCTGCTTGTGGAGGACTATCATGCTGCTCAAATGCTTGTCCTGCTCCTTCTTCTTCGTTTTCCTCTTGGTCTTCTTCTTCGCTTTCATCATATTCTTCAACAGTCGTAGGAATATACCCCCTGCGAACAAATCTGTATGATTTCCGCTCATCAGACCAAAAGTATCCCATCATAGAGAGAGTTTTTGGGCTGAATTCTTTATCTGAGGAAATGGAGGTATAAGGAAAGGACGGATAATCAATGTCGGCTGCAGTAAGAACCTCTTGAATAAGAGATCCATAGGCAAGAGCAGTGCCTCGTCCGGAGTCTCATAAACTGAACATCCTACTAGCAATGTAGTAGGGCCAGTTTATTTTGCGCTGATTTTTCAGGATATATATGAGATGAGCCTCAGCCTGTTCAACTCGAGAAAGGCCACCCTTCTTAGGCCGCAGGATGCGCGCCACAATCCACTGGAGAATGCGCTCACCTGTTTTCAGCTTACCGGCAGTGACAGTTCGTGGGAACACGTCACTGTTCACAATGTGGTCTGGGTAGGGTCGTTTCAGCATAGCGTTCAAAGCGCTCTTAAACTCATATCCTTATATTGTGTGAGAATCAGTTACCTCAGCAAGAGGATTTTCATCAGCAACCAATGTCAGATCAAAATATTTATTCCAAACATCAGACTTGAATGATACCTTTCTTGTGCCGATCCTGGAGTGAAACTTTTGACCACGAAATTTGTCATGAAGGCAAGTGTAGAACACACGGACTAGGTCTTCGCTATATTTGGCATTGCATTCCAGGAATTTAACAATACCGTGATACTGTAGCAGAGACATGATGTCTACGAGATGCATGCGTTCTACTGTGAGTTTGTAGAAGGCATGTTGCCTCACAACTCCTCTTTGACCAATGTCGTTGTTGAAGGTGTCGACAAGAGCCGGTGGAACTAATGAGACAGCGGTAATGGGTAGGGAGGCAGAGGATGATCCCCTTGATCTCTTACCGGTAGGTTTGCGAGATGAGGAAGCCATTGGTAATGATTTTGAAGTTTTTTGTAAAGGTAGAGAGTGAAGCTTGGTGTAAGATTTTGAGAATGATTTGCAAGAAGGAGGTTTGCCCTTTTTATAGATGAGGATTTAGGGTTTTGGGAAGAGGAGAGGCCAAGAGACAATAGGCACTAGGTAGATGCAACTCACAATGTAGTGGGTTAAATGCACACTTAATGAGAATTTGAAATGCAAATGCATGGGAAGTTTGAACATTTTATGCAGAAAAACTGATTTTTCGCGCGATGCGTCGACCATACCCTCTGCATGCGTCGACGCATACTGTTTGAATTTTAAAAAACAGAAAGTTTTTAAGGTGTGCGTTGACCATTGCCCTGTTATGGTCGACTCATGCAGGCAAATTTTGCAGATTTTCACTATTATGCACATATGCTCACATGTTTGATTCATAAATAGAATGCCACACAACATTAAACATCCAAACAGATATGGTATAAGAAACAAGTCATATATACACAATATTATCATGTAATACAACTATTTAACCATGAAGGTTAGGAGAGAGAGAAGGGTAAAGGAACAATATCACCTCGATGCCGGAATAACTTGATGAACAATATACTTGTGCTTGCAACAACATTAACTTGTTAGAAGTACAAGATTATAGTTTTAAATGAAATAAGATAAAGCAAGCAATTTATGACGCCCGTTCCGAAGTGTCGAGAATACCAAGTTCTCGGCGAATATGAAAGAAAGGCTCAGTAGCTAGCGGCTTTGTGAAAATGTCCACTAGTTGATTTTTAGTGTTAACATGTTCAAGTACAACATCACCTTTCTCTACATGATCCCGAAGAAAGTGGTGTCGAAATTCGATATGTTTGGTGCGAGAATGCAACACAGGATTTTTGGTAAGATTAATGGCACTTGTATTGTCACAGAAAATGGGAATACGTTCGAGTTTGAGATTAAAATCCAATAATTTTTTCTTAACCCATAGGATTTGAGCACAACAACTACTGGCGACAATGTATTCCGCTTCGGCGGTTGACAAAGCAACTGAAACTTGTTTCTTGCTATGCCAACTGACCAAGGAATTTGAAAATAACTTACAAGTACCACTAGTGCTTTTCCTATCCGATTTGCAACCGGCAAAATCGGAATCGGAGAAACCTACCAATGAGCAATCATTACCTTTGGAATACCATAGTCCATACTTCGGAGTACCGGATAGGTATCGAAGTATTCGTTTGACAGCTTTTAGATGGGATTCCTTGGGACATGATTGGTATCTTGCGCACATACACACGCTAAACATAATGTCGGGACGAGAAGCCGTAAGATAGAAAAGTGATCCAATCATACCTCTATACCTTTTTACCTCTATGTCCTTACCGTTTTCATCTTTATTCAAGTTTGCACATGTTGGCATGGGGGTGTCAATGGCCTTGGCTTTTGCCATGTCAAATCTCTTGATAAGGTCCAAACAATACTTTGTTTGACTCAAGAATGTTCCTTGATTGAGTTGTTTAATTTCCAACCGAGAAAGTATGTGAGCTCCCCCATCATACTCATCTCGAATTCACCCTGCATAAGATCCGAAAACTCTCTCACGAGATTCATGTTAGTAGACCCAAATATAATATCGTCAACATAAATTTGTACTAATATCAAGTGCTTTCCTTGATGTTTAATAAAGAGAGGTGTGTCAACCTTTCCTCTTGAGTAACCTTGATCAAGTAAAAATTTACTTAGTCGCTCATACCAAGCTCTAGGAGCTTGTTTGAGACCATATAAAGCCCTTTTTAGTTTGTAAACATGATCGGGATACTCATGAGATTCAAAACCCGGAGGTTGTGCGACGTAGACCTCTTCATTTATGTAACCGTTAAGGAACGCACTCTTAACATCCATTTGGAATAGTTTAAAGTCTTTCGCACAAGCGAAGGCAAGGAGAAGGCGTATAGCCTCGAGTCGGACAACTGACGCATAAGTTTCCTCATAGTCGACGCCTTCCTCTTGGTTATACCCTTGCGCGACTAAACGCGCCTTGTTACGGGTTATTACCCCGTTTTCGTCCAACTTGTTCCTAAACACCCATCGGGTGCCGATTACTCGATGACCTCGCGGAGGAGGGACAAGGTCCCAAACTCATTTCTAGTGAACTGATTTAGTTCCTCCTGCATTGACAAAAACCAGCGTTCATCGAGTAGGGCTTCTTTAGGGTTTTTAGGTTCCATTTGTGAAACGAAAGCGAAGTGATAACAGAAATTACTTAGCTTCGATCGAGTTGTAACACCCTTTGAGATATCTCCGAGAATGTTGTCAATTGGATGGTCTTTGGGAGACTTCCAAGCTTGAGGGAGATCATCGTTTGAAGGCGGATGAGCTACCTCGGTTTCCTCATGGTATACATCTTTATCCTCCTCAACTTTGACTTTGTCGGGTTGATCAATCCCCGGCTCGCCACCCTTGAGTATGTCTTCCGTAGATGTACCTGCACCATGAACAACACTACCCTTTCCGACGTTTCTCGGATAGGATTCGTCAAAAGTGACATGTACAGACTCTTCCACAACAAGTAATCGTTTATTATATATTCTATATGCTTTACTCGATTGAGAGTATCCGAGGAAGATACCTTCGTCGGCCTTGGAATCGAATTTGCCCAAGTTTTCCTTTCCATTATTTAATACAAAACATTTGCAACCGAAAACATGTAAGTGAGAAACATTTGGCTTTCGCCCTTTTAAAAGCTCATACGGTGTTTTATTTAGAATGGGGCGAATGAGCACCCTATTCAAAACATAACACGCCGTACTAATGGCGTCGGCCCAAAAATATTTCGGTAAACCACTTTCGTTAATCATTGTTCTTCCCAATTCTTCCAAATTTTGATTTTTACGCTCCACGACCCCATTTTGTTGAGGAGTACGTGGAGCGGAGAAGTTATGATCGATACCATGGTTACCACAGTATTCTTCAAATAAATGGTTTTCGAACTCACCCCCATGGTCGTTTCTAATTGAAACAATGTTTGTATTTAATTTATTTTGGGAAAGCTTAGCAAACCTTTCAAAGGCGGCGAACGTATCGCTCTTGCTTACTAAAAAGATAGTCCAACAAAATCTAGAAAAATCGTCCACTATTACGAAACCGTAATAATTTCCTCCTAGACTTTTAATCCTAGACGGCCCAAATAAGTCCATATGAAGAAGTTCAAGAGGTCTCGTTGTTGAAACGATATTTTTGGATTTAAATGAGATCCTCGTTTGCTTCCCTTTTTGACAAGCATAAAAAAGGTGATCCTTGGTGAACTTTATTTTGGGGAGACCTAAGACTAGATCTTTTGAGACTACTTTATTTAGTAAGTCAAAGTTAACATGTGCTAAACGCCTATGCCATAACCATGAATCTTCACTCATTGTTACAAGGCATTTGTCACTTGTTAACGATACTTCGTTCAAGTCTAACATATAGACATTATTCACTCGCAGGCCATTAAACATACTCTTCTTATCATCATTATGTACAATTTCGCAACAATCTTTTGAAAAAGATACATTGTATCCTTTGTCACATAATTGACTGATGTTAAGTAGATTGTGTTTAAGACCTTCGACAAGCAATACATCAGAAATAGTAGTGGAAGAAGGGTTACCTACACTACCTTTACCTAGTATTGCTCCACGGTTGTTGTCACCATAGGTTACATATCCCTTCTTCTTAGCCACGAAGTCAATGAAGAGTGATATGGCTCCTGACATGTGCCTTGAGCATCCACTGTCGAGAACCCATCTTCTCTCGGTGGTCTCGAGGCATTGTACCTATGGAAATGCAATTAACACGAGAAGGTACCCAATGGCTTATTGGGTCCTGAATAGTTAGTAACGAGATGGTTGCATTTGGGCAGCCATTGATAAATGCCTTTAGGAACTAAGAATCTCCTAAACCTGCATTTAGCAATGGAGTGGCCTTTCTTGCAACAATAAAGACAAGAGAAATTAACATTTTGATTGCCTTTTCTATCTTCATCCTTTATAACATATTTATATTTTTGATATGGATTAACCATACTTTTTCGAAAGTTTGATTTATCGATTGCAAAGGTAATCTTGGGCTCAAGAGCCTTGTCAAGTTTGGTCTTTAGGTTTCTTACTTCATCTTAACAAATATAACAAGTATCACACCCATAGTTAATTATCGTATTTCTAAGGTCCTCACAACCTGCTTTTGTGCTTTCTACTATAGAAGCTTTGAGTGCCTCAAGTTTCCTTTCAGATTCTCGAATTTTTTGTTCCAAATGGATAAAAATTTGGTTATTTGAGGCAAGCCTTTTAAAGGCCTCTTTAGCTTCACAGTGTAAAGTATCAAATGCATCTTGTAATTCATGATGAGACATACTAGAGGATTTTTCATATTTAGCATGTCGTACCTGTTTCTTTTTGTTCTTTTGATGAGCAGAGAGGCATAGGTTTACAGCTTCATCTTCATCACTAGAACTTTCATCATCGGAGGAGTCACTATCGCTTTCCCAAGCTATGTATGCCCTCCTTGGCTTTGATGATTTCTTGTGTGATTTGGATGATTCCTTTTCCTTTGTCTTCTTGTTTATCGGACAGTCCGGTTTGTAATGACCGGGCTTCCCACAAGTGTAGCACGACTCTCTAGTCCTTTTACCTTTTGAGTCATCATTTTTAGAGTACCTCGATTGTTTCCGGAAGTTTACCAAGTTCTTCTCGGAATGTTGGATGTCGTTCTTTCTCATGTAATGATTGTAACGTTTAACGAACAACCCCATATCTTCGCTCTTGTCCTCTTCTTCTTCGTCGCTCGAGGAATAATCACTTTGCTCTTTTGCTTGAGACTTCGAGGAGGAAGTCTTAAGAGCTATAGATTTCTTTTCACTCACCTTTGTTTTGTCCTTCTTTTCTTTCTTTTCGTGTTGTTCTAGGCTCAAGAGTACTTGTTCGTACTCTTGTAGTTTGCCAAATAATGTTGTCAAGTCTAATACGGTAAGATCATTTGCTTCTTTGATGGCGGTCACTTTCGGCTGCCATTCCCTGTTAAGACATCTCAAGATCTTATTAGTAGCAACATCATTGGAAACCGGCCTACCTAATGAATGTAATCGATTGATGAGATGAGTAAATCTCTTTTGCATGTCAGCAATGGTTTCCCCTTGCTCCATGAAAAAGAGATCAAACTCTTGTGTTAGTGTGTTGATTCTTGCCAACTTAACATCGTTCGTCCCCTCATGGGCGATTTGTAGTGAATCCCACATGGCCTTAGCAGTAGGACAATGGGATACACGATAGTATTCATCTACAGCTAATGAGGAGATTAGGATATTTTTGGCTTTCCAATCATAATTGTATTTTCTTTCATCATCATCGGTCCATTGTGCTTCGGGCTTTGGCACTAATTCATTATTCTCATTGGTCATGGTTATTTCAATTGGACCATTGAGAATAACATTCCATATTTTTCTATCTATGGAATTTATGTGCACCCGCATACAGTCTTTCCAATAACTATAATTTTCACCATTGAAAACGGGAGCTCTATTATAAGCCCCTTTAGGTTCGTTAGCCATTTTCTATCAAAGTTATAGTTTGAAGCACGGAGTGAACCGGTGCTCCTGATACCACTTGTTAGACTATGGCACGGACCTAGAAGGGGGGGGGGGGGGTTGAATAGATCCCAATTAAAAATTGAGTCGGCACTACCAATTAAAATTGGTTTTGAAAATTTGTTTTAAGTGCGGAAGCAGCCAAGGAAAATATAGTCTAAAACGAACGGTTATTGGAAAACCGGATATGCGTCTAGCCTATGGATTAGTGATAATGTAGAATAAGAATCACTACACTAGTCACACTATCAATGATTTATTTCACTTGCTAGGATTCCTAGTTCCAATGATTCAAAGAGCAAACCAAACTAGATACACAACTAAGATTAATTTTGGTTTAGGCAAATTATCAAACACTTGGTGTGCAAAAACACTCCAAGTGATATTTATGTTGAGTAAGTGATTCCAATTAGTCTAGTACAATATCTTATTGTACTTTGGATTCAAAACCAGAGTTTTAACTTCTTACTCAATTAATATCAAGGTTTGATAAAAGTGCTTATACAAAAATCACTTATTTTAAGCCAAAAACAAATATGCTGAAAAATAGAGAAGACAAAGATTTGATGAGGCAGTTCCCCCGTCGTCCTCGCTTCGGGGTACGTCTGCCCTCAATTCTAAAACTAGAATTGAGAATGCTTTAATAGATATCACATGTTGAGTATAACAGTTTATACAAGGATTGAAAGACAATTATACAACAGAATTCTCAAGACGTTGAATGTTGCATCCACTCCTTGTTCCTTGATTCAAGGTGAATCAAGTCCTTCGATTGTTGTTGATAGACTTCCGATTCCAGCCCCTTTGTTGAATAACTCTCAGTTCTTCAAACCCTCGGTCTGACTGATCTCAACTACAACAAATCGAACCCGAAATCTTCCCTTCAATATCACTGAATCCGCTACTAGATTGATGAAGACTTCCTCTTCTCAATCACCTTCGCTCAGCTGAAAATTGATGAAGAAATCGTCCCAAAACCCCCAAAATCAAACCAATCTTGGAGGACAAAACCCTAAAGGTTTTATTCAAGAAAAAACTTGTCGCAAGCTTCAACCTGAACCGGATTCCCCAATCTCGGCTTCGAACGTTATCACCTTTAACCAATCACAAAGCACTTCAAAAATGGTTGTGTGTAATTGATGTGTTGTGAGATGTTGAAGATGAAGATGAAGAATCTTGGACACCTATTTCACTTTTTCTTGTTCTTTGTACACTTGAATCAATTTATCAAATGTTAGTTGATACAAGTAACTAAACTTCTATTTGTAGTGACAAACCAACCAACCCACTTAACAGCTTTTCAAACAAAGTGGGAATTACTTAAAAACTGTGTTTGCGCACGAATGGTCGACCATAGCAGGTTTATGCGTCGACGCATAGCCTGCAGTTTTGGACAGTCTGAAAAACACATCGGTATGCGTCGACCATAGGTCGGCGTGTGCTGATCCGTGGTTCATGCGCCGACCCTACGGTCGACTCAAGCCTTCGTGCGCTGACCCGTATGTTATGCGCCGACCCTACGGTCGACTTAAACCCTACAAATCTGCAAAAATTCAGATTTTTGTGGTTTTAATGCATTTTGTCATGACCACATTTTATCCACATATGTTTTATGAAATATAACAGTTTAGATGAACGTAGAAAAGGATATGATAGGTGATGTGTTGTATTTGTTTTATAGAGGTGGAATCGACAATGCCGATTCATCCATGGTGGTAATTTGTCATCATCGAAACCTATGATCGTATGTTGTATGACAGTTTGCCCTTACAAAGAGCATGCCATCTACTACCCGAGTAAAAAATTCACAGATTGCGAGTCGAGATACTCAATGCTTGAAAAGACATGTTGTGCACTTGCATGTGCTGCTAAGTGATTGAGACAATACATGCTGACTCACACAACCTTACTGATCTCCAAAATGGATCCAATCAAGTATATATTTGAGAAGCCAGCTCTCACCGGAAGGGTAGCTCGTTGGCAAATGGTACTGACAGAGTACGATATCCAGTATACATCCCAGAAAGCCATCAAAGGGAGTATTCTGTCAGACTATCTTGCTCAGCAGCCGATTGATGATTATGAGCCGATGAAGTTTGATTTTCCGGATGAAGACATCATGTTCCTCAAGATGAAAGACTGTGAAGAGCCAGTTGTTGAGGAGGGACCTGATCCAGATGAAAAGTGGACTTTAATGTTTGATGGAGCCGTCAATGCCAAAGGAAGTGGAATTGGTGTTGTCATTACCACTCCGAAAGGTGCCCACATGCCTTTCACCGCTCGTTTGACTTTTGAGTGCACCAATAATGAAGCTGAGTATGAGGCATGTATCTTGGGTATTGAGCAAGCCATTGATTTGAGAATCAAGACTCTGGACATCTTCGGAGATTCAGCTCTAGTGATCAATCAAGTGAATGGTGATTGGAATACTCTCCAGCCTAATCTGGTCCCCTACAGAGACTACACGAGAAGACTGTTGACTTTCTTCACAACAGTAAAGTTGTATCATATACCTCGTGATGAGAACCAGATGGCAGACACTCTTGCTACTCTATCCTCCATGATCAAGGAGATTCGGTGGAACCATGTTCCCAAGATCGATGTTATGCGCCTTGATAGGGTCGCGTATGTGTTTGCTGCTGAACTGGTAGTTGATGACAAGCCCTGGTAGCACGACATCAAGTGATTTCTGAAGAATCAAGAGTACCCTGCAGGGGCATCCAACAATGAATGAAAGACTTTGAGAAGATTGGCGGGAAGTTTCTTCTTGAACAAAGACGATGTGCTGTATAAGAGGAACTTCGACATGGTTTTGCTCAGATGCGTGGATAGACACGAAGCGGACATGTTAATGCAGGAAGTTCATGAAGGCTCCTTCGGTACTCATGCCGGCGGATATGTAATGGCTAAGAAATTGTTGAGAGCGGGTTATTACTGGATGACCATGGAATCTGATTGTTTCATATATGCTCGAAAGTGTCATAAATGCCAGATTTATGCAAATAAGGTGCATGTGCCGCAAAATCCTCTGAATGTGATGTCTTCGTCGTGGCCATTTGCTATGTGGGGCATTGATATGATTGGAAAGATTGAGCCGACTGCTTCCAATGGGCATCGTTTCATCCTTGTTGCCATCGACTATTTCACCAAGTGGGTCGAAGCAGCGTCATTTGCGAAGGTCACCAGACATGTGGTTGCCCGATTCATTAAGAAAGAAATCATTTGTCATTATGGGATTCCCGAAAGAATCATTACTGATAATGGTTCTAATCTCAATAACAAAATGATGAAAGAGTTGTGCAAGAACTTCAACATTCAACATCACAACTCTTCCCCTTATCGTCCTAAGATGAACGGTGTTGTTGAGGCAGCAAATAAGAACATAAAGAAGATTGTGCAGAAGATGGTCGTTACGTACAGAGATTGGCATGAGATGCTACCCTTCGCCTTGCATGGGTACCGTACTTCAGTACGTATATCGACCGGGGCAACCACTTACTCCCTTGTGTATGGTATGGAAGCAATCCTACCTGTTGAAGTGGAGATTCCTTCTCTAAGAGTCCTGCTGGATGTCAAGTTAGACGAAGCTGAATGGTTTCAGACAAGGTTCAATGAGTTGAGTCTAATCAAAGAGAAGCGGATGGTAGCCATTTGTCATGGGCAGTTGTATCAAATTCGGATGAAGAGAGCCTTTGATCAGAAAGTGCGTCCTCGATGCTTCCAAGTCGGAGATTTGGTGTTGAAAAGGATCCTTCCTCCTCAGACAGATCACAGGGGCAAGTGGACTCCTAACTATGATGGACCGTATATTGTCACCAAGGTTTTTGATGGTGGAGCCTTAATTCTTGCAACTATGGATGGTGAAAACTTCACATCCCCTGTGAACTCAGACGCAGTTAAAAAATACTTCGCATAAAATAGACCCGCTGGACGATAAAAAGAATAGTCCAGGCAAAAAAATGGGCATCCCGGCGAACCAAGAAAATGAAAAAGGTTCGGGCAAAAGTTAGGGATTAAAAAATGAAAAGATTGTACACCCGGTAAGTTGAAAACCTGAAAGGGCAACTTAGGCAAAAATGGGTATCCCGGTGGATTGAAAACCTGAAAGGGCGATCCAGGTAAAAGTTAGGGATTAAGCGAATGACTGCATTCTGAGTAGTTCTGAATATCATCTCGTGTCGATAACCGGAAACTTCCGAAGGATAGGAAACTAGGGGTGGCAAAATGGATGGATTGGATGGATATGGATTGGATCGTTAATAGATGGATCAAAATAATCCATTAGTCCATTAACAATCCACTATTTTTTTTTAAATATTCAATCCAATCCATCCATTAAAGAATAAAATCCATCTAATCCATCCATTATCATATTTTTAGTGGATGGATATCCATCCATCCATTTTTTTTTCTTTAAATTTTATTTTTTTTGAAAAAATCACTTATTTTTTTGAAATTTTTTTTTTAATAAAACATTATCAGTTTTTTTTTCGAGAAATTTTTTTTTTCAAAAAATATATATTTTTGTATTTTTGAAAAAAATAATTTAAAAATCGTTTTTTTTTTATTTTCGAAAAAAAATAATTTTTTTATATACGTAAAAAAATAAAATTTTCGAAAATAAAATCAAACTTTGGTATTTTTAAAAAAATATATATTTTTAAATTTTTGAAAAAAAATTGATTTTTTGTATTTTCAAAAAAAAATAAATTTATTTTTATTTTTCAAAAAGAAACTGATTTTTTTTCGAAAAAAAAAAATATTTTATATTTTTCAAAAAAAAAAATTAATATTTGTAAAAAATTATTTTTGTAAAATTAGATAAAAAAATCCATTGGATCATTAAAATGTATTGGATGGATTGGATCAATCCATGCTTATAAATGGATGGATTAGATCAATCCATTAACTTAATTTTTCTGTAGTGGATAGATTGGATGGATTTTTTAATGGATGGATTGGATGGATTTTCTCTTAATGGATCTAATTGCCACCCCTATAGGAAACAGTCCAATCACCTTTTTCGGAAAGCTGATCATCTGGAGGATCTTGAAGACGAGCGAATCATAGCAGAATTGGAACCCGATAGAAATCCATTTCACATTGCCATTAGATTAATTTCTGTTTTTATCTGTTGTGCAATTACCTCTTTCCAGGGATTGCTTCCTGGTGTAAATACCTATTCAGAGGCCACTCAATCAATAAAATCATGTTATTCATTACATCTTTGTGTTCATTTTCATTTTACTGTTTTGTTTGCAAAAATGACGTCCGAATTTTTGATAAACATTGCATCATGAAACATAAGAGCTTTACAGGTACGTGCTTAATAAACATTAAAATTTGCTGTAAGTTTTAAGTGCTTTGGATCGTCTATTCAGAACAGGTACACTCGGGGCATTTCCTTAAGGTCCCCATCGAATGATCGCGTATGTTTTTCCTCAACAGTTGGAATTTGGTATCTTATCCCTGCAGAGCTGGTCCGAGCGTTAGATTCTTCAATCTCCGGCAGGATCTCACTGCTGTACTCCCCAAGCATTTGTTTCAGATTATACATTCACCAGTAGAGTCGACAGTGTCAGATTGTATATCCCCAGCGGAGTTGACAGTGCCAGACTTTATCTTCCCAGTAGAAGCGACTGCTCCTCAGAGTTCGATGCCAGATCGATGATCTCGACGCTAGACCCATGGTCTCTTTCCTTGAAGTAGAATCTCGATACCGTATCGGTGTTTGCTTCCCCTGATGAGTCGTCTCTCTCGCAGATTATGGTTGCCAGAACCACTGTCGCTTTCCTCAGCAGCAAGTTTTCAGTGCCATTCTCTCCCTAGTCAGAGCCTCGGTATTTTGTTATTTGCCAGAACACCGTGTGGCGGGTCATTTCCCCACAGAGTTCTTTGTGCTGTGCATCTCCAACAGCCTTGCCAGGGCCCAGAAGATTGTGATCATTTCCCCAGCAGAATTCCTTGCCTCAGCTTGGCGTTCTCTCTAATCAAGCATTTCGCATCCCTGCATGTAGAATCATATTGCATTGCATCCTCCCAAATTGCGTAGCATTTCCATTTTCATGAAGCATTACGCCATTGAAAAATTCAAACATACGCATGTAAAGCATGAGGCATTCTCGGTATCCCAAGTGATAAGCCAGAAGTTGTTTCCAGTACTCAGACTGAAGATTGTTCATGACTTATCTTTATTATTTCCAGCAGGGGTTGTTGGTCCACGCGCCGCCTCAATTATCATTTTCCCTATTTCTGCCGATGCTGACAGGCATGAAAGTTTCCGGTATTCAGACCGAAGTGGCATTCAGGCCAGTTTTCCGATGTTCAGATCAAAGAAGTTTCCGACGTTCAGGTCGACGCAACTTGTGGCATTCAGGCCAAGTTTCCGGTATTCAGACCGAAGTGGCATTCAGGCCAATTTTCCGAGTTCAGACCGAAGAAGTTTCCGACGTTCAGGTCGATGCAACTTGTGGCATTCAGGCCAAGTTTCCGGTATTCAGACCGAAGTGGCATTCAGGCCAGTTTTCCGATGTTCAAATTGAAGAAGTTTCCAACATTCAGGTCGGTGCAACTTGTGGCATTCAAGCCAATTTTCCGGTATTCAGACCGAAGTGGCACTCAGGCCAGTTTTCCGGTGTTTAGACCGATGTTTGATAATCTAATATCTTCCGATGTTCAGATCGAAGAAGTTTCCGACATTCAGGTCGATGCAACTTGTGGCATTCAGGCCAGTTTTCCGGTATTCACACCGAAGTGGCATTCAGACCAGTTTCCCGGTGTTCAGACCGATGTTTGATAATCAAGTATCTTCCGATGCTCAAATCGAAGTCATTTCCAGTATTCAGATTGATGAGCGGCATTCAGGCCATGGTTATTTCTGTGTTACCATTTATTTTGGTATTCAGGCTAACATTCCTTGTTTCGATGTTCAGACCGACTCTCACCGTACCAGACAGATTCTTTTTCAAGACCACCTCTTGGCCGATTCTGACAGGCATTGTTACTTCATTTTTTCACTTCAGTGTAAATTTTCGGGCTTTTATCGTATTCAATCACTTGATACCTCGAAAGTGCGAAAGCCGTTGCTATCTTCCTTTCGGGTTTCCAGTTGATTGAATAGGGGCAGCTGTAATACCCCAAAATTTACCCTTCATTTTTCCTGGAAGTATGGGATTATGTTTTACACTTCATTAGCATCATATTAGGTCATACTCATTGCATACTGCATTAGTGACATGGAGATCGGGTTTTGATCGATCACTCCTTAACAGAAGGAGCCCACACAAAGCAAGATTGAGAATTAGACTTCATTTTCTAAGTATACAAGTCTCAAGGGTCTCAGGGGGGTCCAAGTATCTTATTATGGTCCTCAGTTCATCAGTGAAGGATTCAGAGCTATCAGAGTGTCCATCTGGATTTAATTAAGAAATTAGGGTTTCATGGCTACCTGCAACAGGAAATGTTTGGTTGGAAGTAGAGGAGCTCATCCATGTCATGATTATAGAGGCATCTTGGCCTAGGAAGATTCACAATCATCTCAGAAGGATCCATTGGCAATCAGTGCAATCAGTTCTTGATCATTTTGCCCTAAAACTAGGGTTTGGTATAAAATCAGTTTATTTCTGATTCTTTGGGTGAAACTCTTTTCCATGGCCCTCCATATGTCCACAAGGGTCTACATACAAAAAATCAGCTCTTCATTTGAGCTAGAAGTGCTTCAATTGATCAATGGAATCGGGAATCAAACCGTTTGGGAAAAGTCAATTGTGGGGCCAGAAAAGTCAACTCCTGACATTTTGAGAGTGGAATCTCAAAATCCATGCCTAGGGGATCCTACATGTGAAATTTGATCAAGGTTGGGTCATGGATTCATCATTTAATCAGGAATTGGAAAAGTTACTTAATTTGGAAATGGTTGACTTTCCATTTAGGGCAAGTTTTCATGATCGTTGCACTCACTTTAAGCCCATTTTTATCAAGATAAAAGCTCCATTTGAAAATTTCTCCAACATTAAAGTTGTTCCTCTTGTTCCAAGCTTTCTATAGATATAAATTTTGCTCCATTTGGATTAGAATTGAGAAAGTTATGCTTAGTGAAAGTGAGACATTTTTTTAGGACACTTAGAAAAATTTCTCCAAAATCTTCAAAATTTGTCAAGACTTCTTGGCCAGTTTTCTTGAACTTCAAGGCATTATTTGAAACTAATTTCTTCATAACAATTGTACCTTGACATGTCCTCTTTCACATCCTTTTGGAATCATCTCATTTGGATCCATGGTTTGAGAGATACATTCATTTAAAGTGGGCATCATGACTTGATTTTCTAAGCAGATTTTGGGCCTGGCTGGCCCAATCAGATTTTCTAAGCATGTTGCACAAACCAGTCACCTTTTTTACCTCTTTTGGCCATGCATTGGACATCCATTCACTTAAGTTTGGCCCAAAATAACAACATTTTACACCTCACTTCACACTTTTATTCTTATGGATAAATCACTTATTAAAAAGCCCAAGAGAACACCTAATCCACCATATTTAAGAAGCTGAAACCCTAATCCTGAAGGAGCATTGGAATTTCATGGTAAGGAGGCAAAGCTTTATCACATATCAGATTCCATTCCACTTCTATTTTCAATTAGGTAATCATCTCTTCCATGACCATGTTTTGATATATCTACGCTTGCTTACCATGTTCATCACCATTAATCCTTCCACTTCCATATTTCTTTTTCTTATTTAAAATATTTTCTTCGTCCATAAAATTACCCAAAAATATTTTTCACTTTTCTTAACGTTTTACTTAATTTTATATAATTTTTATTTTCGTATTTTTTTAATATTAATATTTTATTTTAATAATTTATTCTAAATGGTCCATTTTAACCCACTTTTTTTATTGATTTTATTTTTTGACTTAAAATTATTGTTAGCATTTGATTTTTGGCATGAAGGTTGACCACTTTCTCATGGTCAACCTGACCTTTTCTTAGAATTTTATTTCACATTTTCAATTTATTTTGGATTTATTTTTGACCTAGTTTGGTTGGTTGACTTTTAATTTGACTTCTGGTTTATTTTAATTAATTCATGTACCAATTTTCATTATTTTTAAAATCTTTTTAGGGGATGATGATGTCCTGACCCCACCTTACTTAGTTTAATTTTTCATGATTTTCTTGATTAATTTACTATTTATTCTTGATTTATTTCTAAACTATTCTTATTAATTGACTTTTGGTTTGACCTATGTTTTATTTTAATTAATTCACGTGCCAATTTTCATTATTTTTAAAATCTTTTTGGGGGATGATGATGTCCTGACCCCACCTTATTTAGTTTAATTTTTCATAATTTTCTTGATTAATTTGCTATTTATTTGTTATTTTTTAAGTTGACTTGAATTTTCAGTTGACTTCTTTATGATCGATGTTTGACTTAGGGATTGCTTATGGCAATTGAAGAGATCTTTTGATCCTCCCTTGTTAATCTCATATTCCATGTATTAGAGGCCTTTTACCTTGATTTTATTTGGTCCTTACCTTATTTCCTGATTAAGTTATTGAGTGGATCCTTCGTGTGTATATTTTCATCTGTTTGATTCATCTGTTATCTTTTATACTTGTTTCTCTCATTCATGCTTTCTATTGCTTGATTATTTAACATGTTCATACTCCCATGCATTGTTTAATTGCTCCATTATTTGATTCTTTGGTTTGATTATATATTGTTTATTTATCCGATCTGATTGATAATTGTTGCCTACTTGTATGATGTATGAGGCATATATTCTTATGGTTTGTTTGCCATGAACAATCCCCATTCATAACAAATGTACCCCTCTCCCATAAAGTGTATAATATTTATTTCTTTATTTCTTTAGTCACTTGTTAATACTAGAATCAAAAGGAACATCCGATAACCATTTCAAAATAAGATCAAAAGCTCGATCCAACGTCGAGTAATCGTTTTCAAAACTTAACAGAACCAACACGCATTCATCCATCCTCTTGTAAGTATATTGCCTAAGGCATCGCCATCTACCTGTAAGTCAATTTGAAATTCTGGCGTAGTCAGAGTTCAGATGTTCTACTCCAAGTCATGACATCTGATCCAACATTGTAACTAATACATCAAGACAGTTATACAAATTAAACCCTGTACTAATATGCTCACGTTCACAGATGTCACGACATCTGCTTCTATATCACCCTAGAATGGAGGAACACCTAGTTTTGTGCATCTGGTAGAAAGACTCAGCAGAAATCAACCATAGCACTAACTTCTGTTGTTTTCCTATACAGTAATCAGCAAGATGTCTCAATAGTGATTTGAACATCTTCTGTTACATTATTTCAGAATGCTGGCCTTGTACTTGTATTTCCTAAAATAAAGGTTGAACAAGTTAATCTAATTTCCACTTAGTAGGGTTCTAACAAATAGGCTATTTGTTAGGTTCATTTAATGTAGTACAATTGTTAGTTTCCTGGATTTTAGCTCAGCTGTTGGATTCCTGAAGAATAGCCTGAGAAAATTACTGAAACAGAAAAACTAATCACCCTACAATTCAGAACATGCTGTCAGGAATGAATGTCACAACATTCCGTTTGACAGTCAGAACATATACCTCATGATGATTCAGTTATGTTCCTGAAAAATAGTCTGTGCTAAATTTGTTGTACTGTAAAAGACTAACCAGTCTCTACTTCAGTATCAGCATACATGACTAACTGTCAAGGCATCCAGTTTGACAGTTTCACAATGATCCTTTAGCCAGGTCTGTTATCCTCTTGGAGACCAGACTGAAATACTGAACTGAAGCAGAAAAATCAACTTGCCTATTATTCAGTATGTGCTGTTAATGATGAATGTCAAAACATTCTGATTGACATTCAGACAGAAGGCTATGTACCAGGTCTGATATTATCTTGATAAGCAGACTGAAATACAAGCTAAGTTAAGGTAGACAGGATTATAACATGCAGAAGGAAAACAAACACAGGAAATTGTTAACCCAGTTCGGTGCAACATCACCTACTCTGGGGGCATACCAAGCCAGGAAGAAGATCCATTATCAGCAATATTAATTCAGAGTTAAACTCCCCCGTTTACAACTCTTCACTTAATCCCTACCCAATGCAATCTATACCTAGGAAATCCTAGATAGAAACCTCCAGTTTCCATTCCTATCACTACAAAAACAATGTAATGTTAAACAACTTGAACTTGCTTCACAGCTTTGTTCAAGACCATAACAACTCTTGCCTACAGGCTTTGAGTTACAAATACTCTCAGCTTTGAACACTGAGAAACACATGGTAACCTTCCCACAGGTTGGGAGGTTTACCTCACACACACCCCTAATTTTTCATTCTAAGAGGCTTACAAATACTAGGTTATAATATGCTATTTATAACCTAATCACCCAACTGGATTTGGGCCTTCAGAAATCGCAGCAAACTTCTTCTTTGCTGTTACAAAGTCAGCAGAAAATTTCTGCTACAAATAAGGTCTTCAATCTTTTAGTTCCTAAAATCTCTCCATATATATCTCCATATTTAGAGCCTATAGATTCTGATTGAGTCTTTAAGACCTCCACAAGGAAGTTAGGATATTCACCAAATATCCTCACTAATCCCAGAATATATACTGAATTAATTAATTCAGTTTTCTACACATGTACGATGTCACAGGCATGATGTCGTGACATCGTACTTGACAATGTTGGTCCAGATGTTGAACTTCTTCAACCCAACATATTAAAACAACAGAGATGATTACATTATTTGTTTTACAAAATTAATGCCAATCCTAAGGTATTAACACAATTGCCTCCAGCATCGCCATCTACCCTTATCCGTAACTCCTCTCCGCGCTCCATCCGTCGACTCTTGTTCCGTTTAGGTAGCACCCATTAGGTAGAACCCTTTGTATGATAACATAGGTAGAATTCCCTTATTCTTTGCATGCTAACATTAGGTAGATGTTCCCCTTTGTAAATCCTAACACATAGGTCCATATTGCATGACAACTCTAGAGAAGAGCTTCCCCACTTTTAGACCTTCCGTGCGTGTCCGATCTTGTGGCATGTCAGTCCGTTCTATTGCAAAGAGGTAACTGCCTAAGACTCGATTCAGCGAGCTGCGACACCTACTGCTAGGACGTTGAACACACTGCCCACCCTCCTTTGACACAACTGGTGTCCTCTTTTGTAAGTCCATGTTCAGATGGCAATCCTTAACCCATAGTTAGCCGAACTACGTTTTGCTCTGATTCTCAATCCAGATGAGATACGTAGGCATAAGACGCAACGTCTTACCGAGCACACTTCTCTTTAACCCATAGGTAGCCGAGCTACGAAGACTCTGATTCTCATACTCAGATGAGATACGTAGGCAGTGGATGCGACATCCTTACGAGTCATTTTCTTTTAACCTTCCTTTTAGTAAATAGTACATTAGATATACCTACACCCTTTAGACTAGAACAACACTTATGAAAAGGGCTCCCTAGGAGTACCTAGGATGTTTTGGGTGCTTAAAACCTTCCCATTGCATAACCAACCCCCTTACCCAGATCTCTGACATTTTTACTAGTTTTTGATTCGATAAAACTTTTAGGTTTTTGTTCGCTTTCTAACAATTCCTTTGGATAAATAGAAGTGCAGTGGCGACTTGACTTGTGTGGTTTACCTTGGATTTAGTCAATATCTCTAATGGTAACGAATACCCCGCTACACTTTGCTGCAACTATGGCTCCTTTCGCAAAAAGGACTCACAGACCAACATGTTTTACTCGACCAATTCCCGACATTGGCGGAAAAGAAAAAGAATCCAAAAATATACGAACATCATTCTTGACGCCTCGACTCCTCTCTGTCCGACTTGAACCTTCCAAGGATCATGTGAGGATCCATAGTTATCAACCTAACCTTGTGTCTCTCCAGTTTGGAATCACCCAAACCATTCCCCGACCATTCTTTAAAAAGAAAAGCGAGTTATGCCTAAACACCGTTGACTATTCTGAGGATGACTATCTCCAAAGATTAGCTTGGCATGCTGACATACGACCTACTTTTTCCCTCCTTAGCTTTGAGCCCAATCGTTATTGTGCTCAAGACTTCGACAACTGGTGGAGAGCCCATCACGCCCAAGAATTTATGGATGCTGCGACTATAAGCCAACATCTCACTGATTCTTTTTCTTATTTGTTGCAAAAATTCAAGAAAGGTATATCTAAACACATCAAAGAGATTCAAGCCTTTCAGAAGTACTTTGAGACGGTATATGACCCCAACGACCTTAGCCAGACGATCCGTGAGGCGGCTATGACTCTGATGGAAAAAATGAAGGCGAAACTACCCAATTAAAAATTTCCTGGATATGTGAAAGATAAATATGATTTCTCCCTCATATTTCATCCTCCTAGATTCCCCCCTTTGCGAACCAGTGACATGGCACTAACTTTCACCCCCACCTCACCCCCACCCCCCGTTTCCATGGTGGTTTGTTTATGGGGAATTCCTGAAATTTCATAAAAACGAGAGTCTGAAACCCGCACAGTGAGTAACTCTAACTAAGTTGGATATATACAGTTTCAAAGGCCACATTCATGTCGACATTCGTCATGTCAGGGTCGGAACTCCCCTACATGAGGGTGAGGAAAGCATGGAATCTCTTCAAAATCTTCTTCAACTTCTACTTCCCATTCTTTAACTTTATATTTATTTCTATTTGATCTCAGCCGTCGAACACCGGAAAAGGACAAGGGATGCTACCAGTGCTCAAGCGGCACTTGCCCAGCATAAGGTCGATGTGACCTCTTCTAAGTCTGGTCAGGTATGAATTTTAATGTTACAACAAAATTCTTCGACATTTTGTATTCCGTACCTTATACTTTTTGTTGATTTGACATTTTCTTACGTTCTTGCCATGTAGGTCACTGATAGTACTGCGGGGAGTGAGTCAGTTACCTCAGTCGTTGAACCCGTGGCTATGGATGACTCATCCCTAAAACCTTATCCATATAAGAAGAAAAATAGAGGCACTAGTGCAAAGAAAATCCCATCCAGTCCTAAGGTAGTTTCCACCCCCAAAGAAAAACAGGGAAAGAAAGTCCCCACTGGTAAAGTTGTGAAGGCAACTTCTGCAGCTAAGAATTGGCGTCGAATGAGAGTGCCAATTCTAGCCTTAACGGAGATGATTTAAAGGTAATTCTAGCTTATATATTGTTACTTTTTTCATGTAGAATAATAACGAATACCTTATCTGCAGGACAAACCCACAACCCAAACTACGCCTACATCAACTACCAATCGACACCTACCAACAACTTGCCCGTACTTCACCATTCTGTTGCCGCAGTTATTGTAGACAAAGTTAATAAGCCTATAGAGGTTGAAGACAAGGCTTCTCCCCAATCAATTAACAAATCTTATCTTACGGACTCAATGTCTTCAACATCCGCAAAGGAAGAAATGGTCCACATGGACATGGAAGACATGTCTCTAGAGACTACGCTTGATAAAGAAAGGCTCAACAAACCACCCCCTATGGAAATCCTCAACCTATTGAAGAGGTTCATCCACAAGAGAAAATTGTTGATACTTCCAAAGGTGTCACACATCCAATTGCTACAACTTCCCCTAGTGTAGAAAAAGATAACCTGGATGTCTTGACTATCAGGAAGGCTACTCCGCCAACTATTCCTTTATAGCAAGAAAAGATGGATGCGTTAAAAACGACCAATCCCAAGGCCTACATGAAATGATGCTAAGTACCAAAGGAAGCTCTACTGACAGATGCTTTAACTCTTCGACCGTATTTGGAGGTGCGACTGGATCCGAGCCTATTGTCGAGACTTTGAAGCAACTGAAGACCCTTATTGTGGATGTCGACCTCTTAGAAGATTTGGAGAAAGACTTCATATATGGCTACAGTATTAAGACCATGTTGAAGAAGCTGGATGTCTCGGACGCTCCTGTCGAAGTGGTTGACTTTCTGGTCACTTTTGGACCACTCTTTGACCAAATTCACGCAGATTTTCAGCGTATGCATAATGCAAGGACGAAGATGGAACCCCAAGATAACGAGAGATCTAAGGCTTGGAACTTAGAAAGTGAGTCAGACCAACATGCTAAAGAGCTTAAGGAGAGACTTCATCAGGAGGAAAGTGTTGTTGCTGCTCTAGACGCCCAGATTGCTGATTGGACTAAAGAGATAAAAGCTTTGCAGAAAAAAGTGCATGATGCAGAGACCAAGAAAAATAATCTCTGGAGGATCAGCCAAATCTAACTAGACGAAGAGACTCAAATAGGGATCCAATACTTGGAGACAGCCGTTGCGCTTGACAACGAGATTTTAGCCTATACGTCTACTATCTCTTAAACCGATCATCAACTCACCTCAGCCAAGATTCAGTATGAGCGCCTCAAATGCCATGTATTAGAGGCCTTTTACCTTGATTTTATTTGGTCCTTACCTCATTTCTTGATTAAGTTATTGAGTGGACCCTTCGTGTGTGTAAGACCCCAATTTTGTCCCTAAGATCCCTCATGGCATCATATCATATCATCACATTGCCTCAAGGATCATTGTGCATCTTGCCTCCTTCCCTGTGGGTTGGTTATCTTTTTTGAGAGTGATTTCTTGATCACCAAGCATGTTTTGCATTGGTATATCATTGCTTTTCCTTTTATCACTAACCAAAAGTACAAAAATATGTCATCTAACCTTTGCCTTGCAGATGAAGCAATCACAGGTCAAGACAGTCAAAGGCAGTCATTGAGCAATAGATGGTGGCCATTCTTGAGAATTTGGACCCCACAATCTTTCACAAGAGTTCATATGAGCTATGATGCCATTTTGAAGCAAAATCCCAAGTGGTAGAGGCTTGAATTTCATCAGAACATTGCCAGGTCAACTGAAAGCCTAAAAAGTCAACTATCAAGTCAACTTTGGATTTGGAGGTGGGAAGTGATTAGAAATACTTCATTCATGTTCAAACAAGTCTCATTTGACATTTCAAACATCAACATTGAAGAATTTAAAGTCAGGTCAAAACTTTCCAAAAATAGAAAGTGACCTATAATTCAAATTTGCCAAAAATGGAAAGGTTTTAGCCCAACTTCAACTTCAAATTACATCCTCAAAAAAGCTTCAAATGAAATTTTGTTGAACATGAAAGTTGTAGATATTTCTCTCCCATTTCCAAAAAGTCCAAGATCATCAATTTCTCATGTGTGGTTAAGGAGATATGATCAGAACATGGCAAAGTGTGTATGGAACTTCAAATGAGCATAACTTCTCAACCAAAGCTCCAAAATGGGTGGCTCTTTTTGCATTCTTCTTCTTTTGACCTATAATTTCCAAATCATGCATTGCATTGCACAAATTATCATCACATGAGCATTTGGTAATTCATTTGATTTTTGGAGGGAAAACATGAAATTTAAAATTGGTGCATGGCTTGATCTTTTTCCCACCACCATTGGCTCCAAAATTGATTTTTAAGTGAAAATAAATCAGATTTTGTGCACTGTTCATGCATGCACTTCATGCATAGAGTGAAAATACCAATTTGCACTTACACTCCATAACTTGCTAATTACAATTAACATTGGTTTAAGCATAATTAGAACAGGTTAAGCATGGCATATATAAACCAAAACCTAACTGTTTTTCAGAGGAGCTCTCATAATTTCAGATCTAGATCTAAAATCATCAAATTTTCTCTCAAAATTTTCTTGCAAATCTTCAAACAAGAACCATTTCCATTGCTTGATTATTGATCCTGAAGTGTTGTGGAGTAAGTTTGCACGTGGAATCAAGAGAATTGGTGCTGTATGGGAGCATGCTCGAAGCTTTGAACAACAATGGTGATTTCAAATTCTGGTAGAATCGTGCACAATTGAGCTTCATTTTCTTCTCCAATCACTTATACAAGCATCATAGAAGAGTATTGAAGCTATCACAAGCCTTGAATCCATCCAATTCCAGATCTGCTCTACAAGAGGTTACAAATCGCATCTCATAATTTTGAATTTCTTTGCCATATTATGATAGATCTAAGTTTGCTGATCACTCTGAGCTTTGAATCATGAAATTCCATGCTGTTTTGAGTTAGATATAAGTGATTGAAGTTTTGATGATGATTTTTATTTCCTTCGATCCATGCGTGTTTGATTGTTTCTTGATGAAATGTTTATGGATTCATGATGTATGAAGCAAGACCTACACAATGCTATGCTCAGTTTTGATTTCTGGATACTTTGAATTTTTCTGGAAATTTTCAGATGAAGATCTTCATGATCTTCATCGTGTTCATACTTTCTCCAGTTTTCCTGCGAATTTAGCTAGGAAACGCATAGGAATTCCTGCGGATTTAGTTGGGAGTTCATCAGGATTACCTGCGGAATTTTTAAATGCCATGCATGCGCGCGCTAGGGTTTGAGTACGAAACGATGTCGTTTCAATGCGCGCTGTTTTTTGAATTCACACTGGCTTCGATTCCCAGCCACATCAATTTTCAAATGCCATGCATAGTTTCCACTTTCCCTCCATATTTCCATGCCATTGCTTCATATCATTTTTTCATTTTTTCTCATCTTACAAAAATCATATCTAATTGAAAATCAATCCAAAAATTACCAGGTTTTTTGCATTGTGTTTCTTTTTCTGTCTATTATTTTTTGATCATTAATTCCAAAATTGTGCTTGGCTGGATTTCATTTTGTGCTAGGGTATGTGAGCATGTATCCATTTTGTACCTTGCCTTGCTTATTCATTTGTGAAATGTTGGTCTTTGATCCAATGAATGTGAAATTTTGCATGATGAAACTAGACATGTTGCATGACATTTTGGTGTTGATTTGGTATTTTTATCAATTGTCATTTCTGTTTTATGATCATGCTAAGTTGGTGTGACAATTTGTGTCACACCTTTTGATGTTCAAATTATATGATGTGTTTGCCATGCCAAATGATCTCCAATTGTCCTGATTTTTTGTTTGATGCATGTTATGAATGTTGTAAATGAGCATGAATTTTGTTAGAATTATTTGTATCATTTCTGATTTAATTGATATTTTTCATTCTGGTTGGTCACATTTGAGCTTTAAAATTGCCTTGAACTTCATTTGATCATGAAATGCTTTTGTTTAATGATATTTATGTGAGACCTTTTGGATTGTTTCAAGATGTGTTTGAAGTTGATTCATGTTAAATTTCAGCTTCTGTTTTGAATTTTTTCTCCATCTTTGACCCTAGGCTTTGACCTAGTGGTTTGCCTCTCACATTTGAGCTTTGTTTTCAGGTTGAACATCCAAGTTCCATAGTTGTTGATGCTCCATCATTTGAGCATTGATGTTTGCCTTTCATCACTAATCTTTGTGTGTTTTGTAGGTTGATGTTGACTCATTTGAGTTTTGCTTTTGGCTTACACATTGTGTACATTGGGATTGCTTGTTGCTTATTGACTGTTGTTTGATTGTCTGAACTTTGTACTGATTTGTTTGATATTTCCACAGGTACATAAGTTGCTTTAAGTTCACTTTGAACTTTGCTTTGCTTGGTTGCTTAACCACTTAGGTATAATTTCTCTTCTTCATGTAGTCTGGAAGACCTGTCCTGTTATGTGGGCAGGCACCTGTCTGAAGTCCTCCTTAAGAGGCAATGCTTGTGATTGTTTACTCTTTGTGCCAAGTAGGAAAAGTCCTCTTATGAGGCAATTGGCAGATAAAAGAGATGTGTAATCCATCTCCTGCTATTCAGTGTGTCATTCACTTTGCTCACACAATGTGTTGATGCATTGTGAATATTAACCCAAGATCTTATAGAGTCAAATCATTTGTGGATAAGAGTTCCAACTTTCTGAACTCCCACACTTTCTATTGTTTAAAGCTCTCCCAGGCCAGGGATAAGAGCTATGAGGCATAACCCTCATCTCCATTTCATCTGCTTCACCCTAACTCTCAATGTTAGGGTTAAGAGCTCATATCACCCCATTCCAGTTGACTGTAAAGTCTAACCTTGCTTGAGCCTTATTGCTTGTGTATAGTATGTGCTAATTGACTTGTTTGTCTGATTACTTGATTCATCTGTGCATATCTGCTTATGTGTGCCTTTGTGCATTTATCATCATTAATTGTACATCATTGCATGATCATTGTTCATATCTTTGTGACACTTTTGTTTGTCCATTGAGGAGTCAATTATAAGTCCATTTATTGGCAGTTGTTTCCTATGATCTAGAAGGAGTTGGGACTAAGACCATTGATTGGCATCCTATTTCCTTTGGAGTCGAGTGTAAGACCATTTATTGGCAACTTGTTTCCTTTTGCTTATTGCATTTGTTTTGTTTGTTGTATGTGAGGAGTCAATTGTAAGCCCATTTATTGGCATTTGTTTCCCATGATCATTCTTTGGAGATTAGTGTAAGTCCATAGATTGGTATCTGATATCCATGTTTTGTTTTGGGAGATTGGTATAAGTCCATTGATTGGCATCCGGTATCCATGTTTTGTTTTAGGAGATTGGTGTAAATCCATTGATTGGTATCCGGTATCCACTTTTATTTGTGAGATTGGTGTAAGTCCATTGATTGGCATCCGGTATCCATTTGCTTTGTTTATTTGCTTATTGCTCTTTGCCTATTCCAAAGGAATCACTTGGATCATCTACATATGATCTCAAGAGGTGAACATCTAAGAAGTTTTACACTCCCTCACCCTTCCACCTTTTTGTTTCTTTAAACCTCCATCTTTGCATGTTAACTCAAACTTGAAAACTATTGTGCAAACATTTTCACTTTTCTTTTCAAACTAGAAACCCAGGCCTTAAGCCTTTGATTTTTCAAACTTCATTTTCATAATACTTCTTTTGAATTGAATTCTAATCATACTTTGACCATATTTGTGAATACTCTAATTGGTTAATTCCACTCATTCAATTGTTTTGTGGCTTTGTCCATTCTTGATAAGTTTTCATACATTAGCCATAGATCTCAATTATCTTAGTGGTTGATGTTAATCTCACCTTTTTGTCCTTAGTGATTGAATTATAAGACTTCCTTGCTTATTATAGGGTTAACCCCTCACTAGCAAGTTGAAGCTTTTCTCACATTGTGGACTTGTTGTTTGTATAAGGTTGAGTTTTCTCCCGTGGATAACGAAAGACCTTAGGGCTTCTGTTTTAAAATGAACCCACTCATATTTTGGAAATCTTTTAGCCGAACTACGAGGTTTTGATCCTGTAAAGGTACGTAGGCAATGGTTATCCATCCAAACACAAAAAAAAATAATAACTTGTATATTCTTTTCACATCCCTTCAATCCATGTTTGCACAATAAATATTTCATAAACAAATAACATTTCATACAACAAGTTGTGAAAAGGGCTCCCTAGGAGTACCTAGGACGTTTTGGGTGCCTAACACCTTCCCATTGCGTAATTTACCCCTTACCCCGATCTCTGATCTTTTCATTGGTTTTCTATGTGTAAAACTTCTTAGGCTTTTGTTCGCTTTTTAGCCATTCCTTTGGATAAATAAAAGTGCGGTGGCGACTCGATATCTTTGTATGCTTTGCTTTTGATTTAATCAATAAATAATAAAGTGATGAATACACCGCTACAGTGTGTATATTTTCATCTGTTTGATTCATCTGTTATCTTTTATACTTGTTTCTCTCATTCATGCTTTCTATTGCTTGATTATTTAACATGTTCATACTCCCATGCATTGTTTAAATGCTCCATTATTTGATTCTTTGGTTTGATTATATATTGTTTATTTATCCGATCTGATTGATAACTGTTGCCTACTTGTATGATGTATGAGGAATATATTCTTATTGTTTGTTTGCCATGAACAATCCCCATTCATAACAAATGTACCCCTCTCCCATAAAGTGTATAATATTTATTTCTTTATTTCTTTAGTCACCTGTTAATACAAGAATTAAAACGAACATCCGATAACCATTTCAAAATAAGATCAAAAGCTCGATCCAACGTCGAGTAATCGTTTTCAAAACTTAACAGAACCAGCACACATTCATCCATCCTCTTGTAAGTCGATTGCCTCAGGCATCGCCATCTACCTGTAAGTCAATTTGAAATTCTGGCGTAGTCAGAGTTCAGATGTTCTACTCCAAGTCATGACATCTGATCCAACATTGTAACTAATACATCAAGACAGTTATACAAATTAAACCCTGTACTAATATGCTCACGTTCACAGATGTCACGACTTCTGCTTCTATATCACCCTAGAATGGAGGAACACCTAGTTTTGTGCATCTGGTAGAAAGACTCAGCAGAGATCAACCATAGCACTAACTTCTATTGTTTTCCTACACAGTAATCAGCAAGATGTCTCAATAGTGATTTGAACATCTTCTGTTACATTATTTCAGTCTGCTAGCCTTGTACTTGTATTTCCTAAAATAAAGGTTGAACAAGTTAATCTAATTTCCACTTAGTAGGGTGCTAACAAATAGGCTATTTGTTAGGTTCATTTAATGTAGTACAGTTGTTAGTTTCCTGGATTTTAGCTCAGCTGTTGGATTCCTGAAGAATAGCCTGAGAAAATTACTGAAACAGAAAAACTAATCACCCTACAATTCAGCACATGCTGTCAGGAATGAATGTCACAACATTCCGTTTGACAGTCAGAACATATACCTCATGTTGATTCAGTTATGTTCCTGAAAAATAGTCTGTGCTAAATTTGTTGTATTGTAAAAGACTAACCAGTCTCTACTTCAGTATCAGCATACATGACTAACTGTCAAGGCATCCAATTTGACAGTTTCACAATGATCCTTTAGCCAGGTCTGTTATCCTCTTGGAGACCAGACTGAAATACTGAACTAAAGCAGAAAAATCAACTTGCCTATTATTCAGTACGTGTTGTTAATGATGAATGTCAAAACATTCTGATTGACATTCAGACAGAAGGCTATGTACCAGGTCTGATATTATCTTGATAAGCAGACTGAAATACAAGCTAAGTTAAGGCAGACAGGATTATAACATGCAGAAGGAAAACAAACACAGGAAATTGTTAACCCAGTTCGGTGCAACATCACCTACTTTGGGGGCATACCAAGCCAGGAAGAAGATCCACTATCAGCAGTATTAATTCAGAGTTAAACTCCCCCGTTTACAACTCTTCACTTAATCCCTACCCAATGCAATCTATACCTAGGAACTCCTAGATAGAAATCTCCAGTTTCCATTCCTATCACTACAAAAATAATGTAATGTTAAACAACTTGAACTGTCTTTACAGCTTCGTTCAAGACCATAACAACTCTTGCCTACAGGCTTTGAGTTACAAATACTCTCAACTTTGAACACTGAGAAACACATGGTAACCTTCCCACAGGTTGGGAGGTTTACCTCACACACACCCCTAATTTTTCATTCTAAGAGGCTTACAAATACTAGGTTACAATATGCTATTTATAACCTAATCACCCAACTGGATTTGGGCCTTCAGAAATCGCAGCAAACTTCTTCTTTGCTGTTACAAAGTCAGCAGAAAATTTCTGCTACAAATAAGGTCTTCAATCTTTTAGTTCCTAAAATCTCTCCATATATATCTCCATATTTAGAGCCTATATATTCTGATTGAGTCTTTAAGACCTCCACAAGGAAGTTAGGATATTCACCAAATATCCTCACTAATCCCAGAATATATGCTGAATTAATTAATTCAGTTTTCTACACATGTACGATGTCACAGGCATGATGTCGTGACATCGTACATGACATGTTGGTCCAGATGTTGAACTTCTTCAACCCAACATATTAAAACAACAGAGATGATTACATTATTTGTTTTACAAAATTAATGCCAATCCTAAGGTATTAACAATCTCCCCCTTTGGCAAATTTTAGCTAAAACAAATACGCCTCTGTCATTATCTCCACCACCACAAACACCAAAGTTGGTGTACATAAGGAAGTAGAGGTACAAGTTGCAGCTGCATCACAACCCTTCCCCTCAACAGGAGGGTTTCCTGAAGAATATGTAATGCTGAGTACATAGATAATGTAACTCAGATCACAAGACACAACTGTCTTCTTAACTCAGATCACACGACACAAGAGGTATACACAGTTAGTGACTTTAGTGCCTGAAGCCAACTTCTGTTTGCTACCACATATTGCTTGCTTGCTTGCTTCTGGTACATTCTCATAACAATATTTCTCTCCCCCTTTTTAGCTAAACATTTATTAATGAACCCTTCACAAAACCAGATCCAGGCGCAGTTTGCCCAAACCTTAACATACCCCATGGTTTAGAGGGAATGGAATGTTTCTCTTGTGAGAAGAGGAATGCTGTTACATTCTTTAACTAGTCCAGCCCGTGCTTAGGAATTAACGGTAGGAATAAATGCTTGGTCAAGATTCATTAATATTTGCTGAGAAACAGTCAGAGAATCACCAACAAAATCTCAGACTATCTTTGAATACCTTTTATAGCTCTTGACTGTTTCTTTTCCAAAACAACAGTTCCAGTGCATGGAGACTATTCCATATATGCAGTCAGACACGTTGCACGCGATGTCTTAACATTCAACGCGGCTTTTGCCTGCATTCTTCATGTATTCTTCCTATCAACATTTCCTAAGACCACTTTCGTACCTCCAGTAGAAACTTGACATCTGGCACCACTAAAGCCAAAATCACAAACACCAGTAGATGGTTACTCCCCCTGTACCACACAACTGTAACACTCAGGCTTATTCTAATTTATCATAATTAGACACACCACATCCATATTTCCTCATGACTTTAAGATTTAGAAGGAAATAACAGTATTGTCCAAGGCAATGTCATGACATCCGGTCAGACATTCTTCTGCTCATTCAACCTTGACATACACCACATCATCCTAATAACTAACAAGGTTCCATACCCAGTTATCTGAGAGCACATAGATCACAAGCTTGATGATTACTTGCAACGCAACGACAGAACTCCCCCTGTCATGAACAACCAACTCTCCTCCTGAAACATGGAGATCACATATGAACATATCCAACACCCCAAAGTTGGACCTTTACAAACTTCCTGATTCAAGGAGAACCCATACCACTTGATGAATGGAAAACATAAGACGCATCTTCATGTCTTCAAGAGCACACCCTCTGTTCAACCCTCTTGGCTGAACACATCCACACTCTGTGTCAATCTCTCTTTTAACCAGAACAGAAAACCACTCCACAAAATGTTCTAACATAAGTTAGGACATCCTTCACAACATAACAAAGAACACCATCTGATAATCTTCAGATATCACTGAGTCACCAGCTTGATCCAAAAGAAACCAGACACAAATTGGGACATATACATTCTCATCCCATTACACGAGATAATCTTCCATAGATAGATCAGACCTCCTACCACAAGCTCCAAGAGATGAATAGAAAACACATCCTTTTGCCTTCAACTTACTACTTTTCTGCTCAAAAGTAATTTGTCTCAGACTTTCCTCAAGAATAATCAGCTGCCATATGTTGATTATCTTGCTTCTTCGAACTCACTTCTGAGATAGACCAAATGCCACTAGTTGATTACCTCATTCATGAATCCTCATATGAAAAAGTCAAATGTCACTTATTGACCTCTCCACGTTTATCAGACTTCTCCCAAAGATATTCTGACCTTCCAAGTGAGACTTGAACTTCAAGCTACATGTTAAACAACACTTAGATTCTCTAAGACATGAACATGTAACATCTTCTCCATCCAGCAACTCCAAAGAACTGCAATGAGAACGATCTTTTTGAAGTACCCAATCTACAACTCTGTAGACCCTTCTATCTTAAGTTGATGTGCCACTTCACCAACTAAGATTCTGATGTTGAACCAAATGTCACAACATTGTGTTTTAACATCTAGCTGTTGAATTCAGCTCCTTCTTCTGCCACTTGAAATAACTTCCTCCCTACATAGAACAAGAGTGCAACGCTCTCATAGACTTGATTGTGGAACCAAGTTTGAGTAAACAACCTCCATCCTGCAGGTTTGCAGTTAAGTCATCCAAGCTCACACCTTGATGAATCCCTGCTTCTTCTCCAAAGACATCAGACACTCTGATGCATGAGTCTTCAGAAGGACCAGTTAGAAACTACCCCTTCAACTATACCAAGGATTCCACTTCCTAAGGCAAGGCTGTTTCCATGATGTCAAGAATGCTGCCCCTTATTCTTAACTCCACAGTGCGCATTAGCCAATGCACTTCCTTACCTAGATCAGAAATAAACTGATCCAAGTAACCATCATCAAGACTATGATGTCTTCTTCTTCTTGTACACACCAAGGCTGAACAAGTTTCTTGTCAGGAAACCTTTTCAGAGATCATATGCTTTTGTTGCCACCAAATAGATAGATCATAAACCAATGGACTATCCTTCTTGTGATTCTGCACAGGGTCTTGAAGAAAAGATGTTCCAACATCTTTAAGAACATCAGTTATCTTGAGCTCCAAGGATAATCAATGAAATACTTGTACTTGGCACAAGTAGACATGGATCTTAAATCCTTTCCCAATTATCCTTTCAGACACTTCCACCATAAGAATACTTTGAAAATACTCCAATTGTGTCAACATCATCTGCTTGCGAGCACCTCAACAGTCTTGAGAATCCTTCCAGATTAGATTCACCCTTAGGAATGAGAGAGATGAATCCTTCCTTGCATATGTGTCACACAACAACCAGAACCCATGTGACACAGGTCAACAGCCAACCAGACCCTAGGCTGACCAAACGTGAGGAGGTTAATCAAAACTCCCCCTCAAATTAACAATCATGGAAACTCCACACCAATATCCATGCATTGTACACAAATGTCTCAACATGACATACACCATCCCTACCAGTGGCAACTAACTCTATGAGTTATACCTATACATACTCCAATCACACCAATCAGACTCCAGCTGACCATAAGTACTAGTGAAAGAAAACACCAGTCAATAGTAGATATGCATTGCCAGAGCATACTACCTCAACCAACCTCTTAATCTTCATATTCTCACTCCTTGAAAGAACTGCCACTTCTGAGCGTGGTGTTTGAATAACAAGATTCATGGTCCCAATCCTCTTAAATGAAATAGCAATCAGGTTACCCCATTATTGACTTCTAACATCCAGGGGACTTGTCTTCCAACACAATATAGTACTTCAGGGAACAACTATCCAACCCTGATCAATCTACAGGAATAGGACAAACAGCAGGAAATTGCACAATGTCACATCTCAACCAACTCCACTTCTAGAGATCAGACGTCTAGAAGTGACCTTCTTGAGCACACACACAGTTGACCCTACCCTTGTCAACTTAGCACACACAGATGTCTCCTCTTCCAGGTCAGGAGTAGGTTCCAAACCAAAGTATCCCTTTGTTTAACACCTAAAAACATCTACTCTTCAACCAGTAGCTGCATACTTGTTGAACAACATGTTCTAACATCACATAGAACATTAGTTTCACCTCCTTGGAACAAACCCTCCTTGAAAGTCTTCAAGGTCTTCATATACACTACCCAGGAGAGTAAAAGAATCAGTGATCAGGTGATTCTTACCCTGAAGAGTGGACTTGAGGAGACTTAAGTTTCTTTGACATCTTCAGTAGATTATGATGGAATCTTGAATACAGCAGCCTTTCATCCACATGAGGGGAAACTACATCAGAGTTTGAGTTTTGCCAGGTATTATGCAGCGGAAATCATAATACAACTCAACCTATGAACACACACTTCACCAGATCAGCCTCCAAGAACATACCAAGTTTGAATATGATTCAATACTAGCACAGTTGTCCCACACAAAGGCCAATTGCCAACCTCCAGAGACAGGTACACTCAGTTTCTGTCATGAATAGTCCATCCACCTACTTCAAGGGACCATTCAGGTAAATCACAAAACCTTCCACAGGTTCCAACATCAGTACTAACATAACTCCTTGCAAGATACCAGAAAGTATCACCCATGGATCTCATCCAGAAACATAACAGGATGCCTGCTCTGATACCATTTGAAATTCTGGCGTAGTCAGAGTTCAGATGTTCTACTCCAAGTCATGACATCTGATCCAACATTGTAACTAATACAACAATACAGTTATACAAATTAAACCCTGTACTAATATGCTCACGTTCACAGATGTCACGACATCTGCTTCTATATCACCCTAGAATGGAGGAACACCTAGTTCTGTGCATCTGGTAGAAAGACTCAGCAGAAATCAACCATAGCACTAACTTCTGTTGTTTTCCTACACAGTAATCAGCAAGATGTCTCAATAGTGATTTGAACATCTTCTGTTACATTATTTCAGTTTGCTGGCCTTGTACTTGTATTTCCTAAAATAAAGGTTGAACAAGTTAATCTAATTTCCACTTAGTAGGGTGCTAACAAATAGGCTATTTGTTAGGTTCATTTAATGTAGTACAATTGTTAGTTTCCTGGATTTTAGCTCAGCTGTTGGATTCCTGAAGAATAGCCTGAGAAAATCACTGAAACAGAAAAACTAATCACCCTACAATTCAGCACATGTTGTCAGGAATGAATGTCACAACATTCCGTTTGACAGTCAGAACATATACCTCATGTTGATTCAGTTATGTTCCTGAAAAACAGTCTGTGCTAAATTTGCTATACTGTAAAAGACTAACCAGTCTCTACTTCAGTATCAGCATACACGACTAACTGTCAAGGCATCCAGTTTGATAGTTTCACAATGATCCTTTAGCCAGGTCTGTTATCCTCTTGGAGACCAGACTGAAATACTGAACTAAAGCAGAAAAATCAACTTGCCTATTATTCAGTACGTGTTGTTAATGATGAATGTCAAAACATTCTGATTGACATTCAGACAGAAGGCTATGTACCAGGTCTGATATTATCTTGATAAGCAGACTGAAATACAAGCTAAGTTAAGGCAGACAGGATTATAACATGCAGAAGGAAAACAAACACAGGAAATTGTTAACCCAGTTCGGTGCAACATCACCTACTTTGGGGGCATACCAAGCCAGGAAGAAGATCCACTATCAGCAGTATTAATTCAGAGTTAAACTCCCCCGTTTACAACTCTTCACTTAATCCCTACCCAATGCAATCTATACCTAGGAACTCCTAGATAGAAACCTCCAGTTTCCATTCCTATCACTACAAAAACAATGTAATGTTAAACAACTTGAACTTGCTTCACAACTTCGTTCAAGACCATAACAACTCTTGCCTACAGGCTTTGAGTTACAAATACTCTCAGCTTTGAACACTGAGAAACACATGGTAACCTTCCCACAGGTTGGGAGGTTTCCCTCACACACACCCCTAATTTTTCATTCTAAGAGGCTTACAAATACTAGGTTACAATATGCTATTTATAACCTAATCACCCAACTGGATTTGGGCCTTCAGAAATCGCAGCAAACTTCTTCTTTGCTGTTACAAAGTCAGCAGAAAATTTCTGCTACAAATAAGGTCTTCAATCTTTTAGTTCCTAAAATCTCTCCATATACATCTCCATATTTAGAGCCTATTGTAGCACCTCAAATTTGCACCTCAAATTTGTATATACATTTTCGTTTTTAGGTCATTGACATTGCATTGTCATTGCATAGTCCATCATGTCATCAGTCAAGACTGGTTAGAAGATTCAGCTGTGCAAGCAAGCAAGAGCATTGTCCATGAGATCAAAGCCCTAGGGTTGGTGCAATGAGTACACATGATTCAAGGATCATTTTGAAGTGATTTGGCCTAGTGTTGAAGGCTCAGAATTCATCAGTCCATGTGCAAATCATCTGAGACCCTGAAAAGTCAACAGAAGTCAACTGTCAAATCAATTATGAATTTGAAGGTGGGAAATGGTTAGAGATGCCTCATTCATGTGAAAAAAAGTCTCATTTGACATCTCAAACATCAACATTGAAGAATTTGAAGTCAGATCAAGACTTTCTAAAAATAGCAAGTGACCTGTAATTTGAACTTTCCAAAAATGGAAAGGTTTTGGACCAACTTCAACTCAAGATTACATCATCAAGAAAGCTTCAAATGAAATTTTGTCAAACATGAAAGTTGAAGATATTTTTCTCCCATTTCCAAAAAGTCAAATATCATGGATTTCTCATGTGTGGTTGAGGAGATATGGTCCAATCATGGCAAAGGGTGGTTCAAACTTCAAATGAGCATAACTTTCAAACCAAAACTCCAATTTGAGTGGTTCTTTTTGCACTTTGATCCTTATAACATGTATTTTCCAAGCATACCATCATTTGACATAAAATCTCATTTGCATGGCATTGGCTCACTCATGAAGATTTTGGGAAGAAATTGCATAACATCATTTTGGTTGAATATATGCATACCAAACCAATTTCAATGTGTGCATGGAATGTTTTTAAGGCATTTTGGACCAAGAGTGTGCACTGTTCACGTGCATAGAGGTGCATGGAGTAGAAAATGCATTTTTGCACAAACACCACAAAGCTCACTAATCACATTTGCATAATCATAACTGTTTTGCACACAATTATCAATTCTAGATCTAGAATCACCAAAACTCAAAAATTTTCCTCTCACTTTTTCTGCAAAATTCTTCAAACCTAAACATTTCTTTTGCTCAATTCATCATCATGAAGTGTTGTTGAGCACATTTGGACCAAGATTCAAGAGAAATCGTGGTTGTATTGTTCATGTTCATAGCTTGGAGCATCCATGGCAATTGAAGATTGAGCAAGATTCGTGTGCATTCAAGCTTCCAGTTCATTATCATTTACTTCCCTAAGCACATTGGAGAAGGATTGAAGCATTGCCAAGCCTTGTAACACGTGATTCCAGCTGCTGTTCATCAAGAGGTTACTTTTTCGACCTCCTTAATTCACAAATTCATTATGCTTATTGTATAGATCTTTGATTAGTGATAAATCTGAGCTTTGAATTGAGTGATTTGGTGCTATATACATAAAGATCCATGCGATTAAAGTTTTGATGTTGACTTTTGATTTCTTCGATCCGTGTTCATCTTGATGTTTTAGCATAAATTAGTCATTGATCTTTGATGTGCTTGGCTTGGCGAGTTGATTAGTGTGGTTTTTAGCAATTTCTGGAACAATTTTATATTTCTGGAAATTTCCAGATGAAGATCTTCATGATCTTCATCGTGTTCTTCATTTTCCAGTTTTGCTGGAGAATTTCCTGCGAATTTTGCCACGAAACGCATGAGGTTTCCTGCGGAACGCATAGGCATTACCTGCGGATTTTTAAATCCATGCATGCGCGCCAGATTAGGGTTTGACATCAAAACTACTTCGTTTTGATGTAGCGCGCGCTTGGTGATTCAAAAATGCACATGGATCGAATCCGGCTGATGGCATTTTGCAAGCGCCTTGCATTTTTCTCATGTTCTTTCATATTATTCCATGCTTGCTTCATATTTTCTTTTTCAATTTTCCATCAACTTCCAAATTGTGCTTGGCTGGATATTTTTTGCATTATGATCCTTATCTTGTCTATTATTTTTGGATCATTAATTTCAAAATTGTGCTTGGCTGGATATTTTTTGGTGCTAGAATGTTTGAGTACATGTCCATACTTGACCTTGCCTTGGTTATCATGTTGTGAAATGCTGGTCTTTAATCCAATGAATGTGAAATTTTGAATACTATAACTAGACACATTGCTTGACATTTTGGTGTTGATTTGGTATTTTTATCAATTTTTAATTCTGTTTTATGATCATGTTAAGTTGGTGTGACAATTTGTGTCACACCTTGTGATGTTCAACTTACATGATGTGTTTGCCATGCCTAATGATCTCCAATTGTCCTGATTTTTTGTATGATGCATGTTATGGATGTTGTGAATGAGCATGAATTTTGTTGGAATTATTTGAATCATTTATGATTTAATTGAGATTTTTCATTCTGGTTGATCATATTTGAGCTTTAAAATTGCCTTGAACTTCAATTGATCATGAAATGCTTTTGGTTAATGATATTGATATGAGACCTTTTGGAATGTGTCAAGATGTGATTGAAGTTGATTCATGTTAAATTTCATGTTCTGTTTTGAATGTTTGACCTACTTTTGACCCTAGGCTTTGACCTAGTGGTTTGGACTCACTGTTTGGATTGTGGATTTCAGGTTAAGAAGCACATTGCCATGGTTGGATTGGTCCACTCATTTGAGTTGATTAATTGGTTGATGATTGGCTAACCTTGTGTTGTTTTGTAGGTTGATACCAATTCATTTATGTTTGAGCTTGTGCCTTGCACCTTGTTGCCTGATGCTTTGACTATATGTCTGATTGTATGGTTGACTGTTGTCTGTCTGTTTGTTTGAACTATGAACTGATTGGTTTAGATTTTTTCAGGTACCTAAGTTGCTTTGAGTTCTTTTGAACTTGCTTTTGCTTTGCTTGGTTGCTTAACCACTGAGGTATAACTCTCTGACTTCATGTAGTCTAGAAGACCTGTCCTGTTATGTGGGCAGGCACCTGTCTGAAGCCCTCCTTAAGAGGCAATGCTTGTGTTTGTTTATCTTTGTGCCAAGCAGGAAAAGTCCTCTTATGAGGCAATTGGCAGATAAAAGAGATGTGTAATCCATCTCCTGCTATTCAGTGTGTCATTCACCTTGCTCACACCTTTGTGTTGATGCATTGTGGATATCAACCCAAGATCTTTGTTGTGTCAGTCATATGTGGAGAAGAATTCCTACATTCTGAACTCCCACACTTTCATTTGTCTGAAGCTCTCCCAGGCCAGGGATAAGAGCTGTGAGGTCTTACCCTCACTTCCCATTTCATCAGCTTCACCCTAATTCTCAATGTTAGGGTTAAGAGCTAACTACACCCGATTCCAGTTGGCTTGTGTTTCACAACCTAACCTTGTATGAGCCCATTTGTTTACATCTAGTGTCTGTGCTTCCTTGTTGTGCTTGTATGACTTTGCTTGTGTTGTTTAGGATAGCTTGCTCCCTGTGCAAGTTAGATAGAAACCTTAACATAGGGATGGTATGCATGATAACTTCTAGGCTCGAGTCGTAGTCTCCCTAGTAGTTTGTGTCTCCCTTTGTATCTGGTTAGGTTAAAAGTTCTTTCCCTGCGTAGGGGAACTACGTCGCCCTGATCCTCATACCAGATGAGGTACGTAGGAAGGAGATGAGCTGATCTCTCCGGGCGCCCTTTTTCTTTTTCACCCCTTTGTGTGTGTTAGGAGTCTGACATAAGTCCAGCGATTGGCAGTTGGTTTCCTGTGTGTGTTTGTTGGTTCGGAGTCTGATGTAAGTCCAGCGATTGGCATTCTGTTTCCAGGTTTGCCTATTTGTGTGGAGTCTGACGTAAGTCCAGCGATTGGCAGTCGGTTTCCTGTCTTTGTTTGGTTTGGCGTGCGTTAGCCGAGTTACGAGTGCTCTGATTCTTCTCCAGTCCGAGAAGATACGTATGCATAGGATGCGACATCCTAGCGAGCACGTTTCCCCTGTCCCGAACTACGTCGACTCTGATGTCTGTGCCTGACAGACTACGTAGGCCCAGGATGCGATATCCTGCCGAGTTAGTTTCTCTTGTTTTCCTGTGTTATTCCATTCCAGTCTTGTGCAGTGTTTGAGCAGTTTTTAACAACCTTGTCCTGATCCCATCTTTCTCTGGTCGCGAGACCATGTCTTTTCCAGGTTTACTTCGAGCGTTTCCTTTCCCTCCTTTGGGATAAATAACGCACGGTGGCGGCTCTGTTGTTTCGTTTTCCCATCGGTTTTTCGCGTAATGCGACAGCTGGCGACTCTGCTGGGGATTAAGAGAAGTTGACCTCTTGCTGGTCCATCTTCCCTAAGCGAGTCTCTCCTAGCGCTCTCTAGGATAGGGTTTGGTTGCTTTCACTGCTTTATTTATTGCATTCATTTATTTTGTGTTTGCATTTATGTTTGCATTCATCATATGTTTTATCTGTGCTGGCTGTGCTGTGTTTGTCTCTCTGTTGGGGTGGGAGTTACATGAGGTAAAAGGCCCAATACCCAGGCTATGAGTGAAATCTAGGACACCTAGGAATAGAGTGATTCATGGGAAGCGGGTGGTATTGCGCCACTTAGCGGAACTTGATATCACGAGCAGTTCAGACTCTGATGGGGTATTGTCGTTACATACTTCGGGTGTGTATATGATGATATTCTATGAAAGGGTTATTTATGCTGCGTTTCTCTCGACCTTAACCTGGCCTAGATGACACCCGTGAGTGGGGAGGGAATGATCATTATTACAGGTACAGTTGGTGACTTGTTGGTGACTTGACGGTGACTTGTTGGTGACTTGTGGTCCTGTTGGTGACTTGGTTCTACAAATTGGGTCTCAGATGACTTTGGGTCTCAGATGATTTTGGGTCTCAGATGACTGTTGTGGTTCCGAGTTCAAGCCGAAGCTTCGATCCTGTGCTCCGAGATACACAGTCAGCCAGTCTTGTCTGCATCATTTGCATCATAGCATGTTTATTTTTTAAAAAAAATATATGCAAAAAAAAAAATGATGAAAATTGAAAAGAAGAAAAAAGAAAAAGCTAATCTCTTCATGCATATCATTTCTCAGGTTCATTCAGGAGTCTGTTCACTGTGAGAGATGGCATCCGTTCCCGAGTTGAAGCGGAAGACTTGTTCCTACGGTTTTCACCGTGAGCCTTTGACTTCTTTGATAGAGTTGAGCAACTTGGTGACCAGTGGTAATCAGAAGGGGTTTGTTGATCAGTATGGGGATTTGTTGACACTGTTTAAGACGGTGGTAGATCCAGTGCCGTTGCAGACTCTTCTACAGTTCTACGATCCAGAGCTTCGTTGCTTCACTTTCCAAGACTATCAGTTGGCGCCCACTCTTGAAGAGTACTCCATTCTGTTGAATGTCCCGATCCGGTATCAGGTTCCTTTCTTGGATGTGCCTAAGGAGGTTGATTTCAGGGATGTTGCCAGAGTTCTTCATCTGAGTGTCAAAGAAGTGAGTGATAATTGGAAGTCCAGTGGGGATGTTGTAGGGTTGCCTTTGAAGTTCCTGTGGAGGATGGCTAAAGAGGAAGCAAAGAAGGGAAATTGGGAGGCTTTTCATGCTCAGTTGGTCATCATGATTTATGGGATTGTCTTGTTCCCGAGTATGCCCAACTTTGTGGACTATGCTGCAGTCACTATCTTCATTGGAGGAAACCCGGTTCCTACTCTGTTAGCTGACACTTACTATGCTATCCACAGTAGGCATGGCAAGGGTGGAGCTATCAGATGCTGTCTCCCATTGTTGCTCAGATGGTTCTTGTCTCTCCTGCCGGTCAGTGGACCTTTTGTGGATGCTCAGAGCACTCATAAGTGGACTCAGAGGGTTATGTCTCTTACCTCATATGATATCATGTGGCAGTCTTACCGGATGGATGTGCATAATGTCATCATGAGTTATGGAGCGTTTCGTAATGTGCCACTTGTAGGGACCACTTGATGCTGAGATAGCTGAAAGTGTGTATTTTGAGAAGCGAAGTGACCCTGTTAGATTGGAGCAAGTAGGAAGAGCTTGGAAAACCCTTGGTGTTAAGGATGGAGCTGTTCTAGGGAAGAAGTTTGCCATTGCTATGCCTGACTACATTGAGTGGGTCAAGAAGAGAGTGGAAACTTTGTTGTTGCCCTATGATAGGATGGAGTCTTTGCAAGTGCAACCACCTTTGATCCTTGCTGAGAGTGTACCTGCTGAGCAGTACAAGCAAGCCTTGATGGAGAATCGTCGGTTGAAAGAGAAGGAGCAAGACACCCAGATGGAGCTTTACAAAGCCAAAGCTGATAAGTTGAACTTGGCTCATCAACTCAAGGACGTGCAGGGTGAAGATACTGCTAGACTGAAGGGCAAGAAGAGGTCCTATGAGGAGATGGAGGCACTGCTGAATGCAGAACATCGGGAATGCTTGAGGTTGCAGAGAGCTGAAGCCAGTTATCAGAAGAAGATAAGAGACTTGGAGAAGCAACTCAGAGACAAAGACAGCCAGTTGAAGAAGGAAGTTGACTTGAGACATGCATCAGAGAGCCAGCTTGGAGGAGAAGTTGTGGAGCTCAGAAGACAACTGAAGGAGAAGATCACTCCCCTGCCAGAATGTTCAGAATGCGACCTGTTGATAGACCAGTGTCAGTACCTGAAGACTCGCATTCCTGGAAGCCATTTCTCTTAGCTTGTATCTCTGTTGTTTATGTTATGAATCACCTCCAGGCTTGTTGGATGGGATTCATTGTTGCACTCTGATCATGTGGATCTCTGTTGACGTTGTTGTATGATTCTTGTTGCTCATATTTATGTATAAGGTTGTTGATGTTTAACCCCGTGCTCATTAGCTTGTGTATGTTGTTTCTGTGTTGTTCTTGCTGCAGGTTGCCATTTCTTGAAAGATGAATTGGGCTCTTGAATGTCTGAGAAATGAACATATCATGTGCATCATACGCATCATAAGCATCATATACATATCATTCTTGCATTACAGGTGTTCTTGATCGAGACTTCTCACTCTGGTTCCTGTGTCAGGCAGGATAGCTGATCAACGTCCGCACTGCTACGCAACCAGATCGAATCATCAGAGGAACATGGACCAGGTTCAAGCAGAGTTGGCTGAGATGAGGGCTAACATGGCCCAATTCATGACCATGATGCAAGGGGCCGTTCAAGGGAAAGAGGAGTTGCGTGCCTTAGCCCAGAGACAAGAAGTTGTACTCCCACATCCCAGTCGTGCTTCACCGGTGGGTGCACCTGTGACCGATAATGCTGCTGTTGTTGCTCCCGTCAATGATTACGCCGTGGGTGATGATTTGAGGGGTATTTGGATTAATGGACAGCCTCTTGCTGCAGAGACTATTAATGCCAGAGCAACTCGTGCTCCCGTGCGCCATCCTGCTCCGCTGGTTGACAGGCAGGAAGACATGTTTACTCTCCTCAGTGAGGACGATGAAGTTGTGGGAAGAACTGACGAACGAGATCGGAAAGTTGATGCCCTAGCTGAGAAGATCAGAGCCATGGAGTGTCAGAACTCTTTGGGGTTTGATGTGACTAATATGGGGTTGGTGGAAGGGTTGAGAATCCCCTACAAGTTCAAAGCGCCCTCATTTGACAAATACAACGGTACTTCTTGTCCTCGCACCCATGTGCAGGCTTATTACAGGAAGATCTCTGCTTATACTGATGACGAGAAAATGTGGATGTATTTCTTCCAAGATAGCTTATTTGGAGCTTCCTTGGATTGGTACATGGAGTTAAAGAGAGAATCTATCTGAAGCTGGAGAGATCTGGGTGAGGCCTTCTTGAGGCAGTACAAACATAATATGGACATGACGCCGAGCCGGACTCAGTTGCAGAGTCTTTGTCAAAAGTCTGGAGAGAGTTTCAAGGAGTACGCCCAGAGATGGCATGAGCTAGCCGCAAGAGTACAACCCCCTATGCTGGAGAGGGAGTTGACTGATATGTTTATCGGTACACTACAAGGAGTATTCATGGACCAGATGGGAAGTTGCCCATTCGGTAGTTTCTCAGACGTTGTAATTTGTGGGGAGAGGACTGAAAGTTTGATTAAAGCTGGGAAGATTCAGGATGCCGGTTCCTCATCTTCTAAGAAACCGTTTGCTGGGGCACCTCGCAGAAGAGAGGGTGAAACCAATGCTGTGCAACACCGGAGAAGTACGAATAGAGGGCAATATCGCCAGGTTGCTGCTGTAACTATTCCAGCACCTCAACCTCGTCAACAGCAACAACAAAGAGTTCAACAACAACCACAACAACAACAACAACAACAACAGCAACGTCCGTATCAGCCTAGACAGAGGATGCCTGATCGTCGTTTTGACCCGTTGCCAATGACCTACGCTGAGTTGTTGCCTAAATTGCTCAGATTAGGGTTTGTGGAGTTGCGTACAATGGCTCCGTTGACAAAGATACCACCTGGGTATGATGCCAACGTCCGTTGTGATTTCCACTCTGGTACACCGGGGCACCACATTGAGAACTGTAGGGCTTTTCATCATAAGGTCCAGGACTTAATTGACACCAAAACTATCAATTTTGCTCCTGTGCCGAATGTTGTGAACAACCCTATGCCTCAGCATGGTGCGCATAGAGTAAACAATTTGGAAGACGGTGAAGCTGAAGACTTGGTGGTCAGTGTTGAGGAGATTCAGACTCCGTTGGGTGTTGTGAAGGATCGTTTGTTGAATGGGGGAGTATACCCGGGTTGTGATCAAGATTGTTCAGATTGTGAAGATTCAGAGAATGGTTGTGTACAGTTGAGGGCTGGTATTCGGAATCTGATGGATGAAGGCTGTCTACAGTTTAGTCGGGCTGTTAAAGAATGTGGGGCGGTGTCAACTGTCACCATTTATTTCAAACCGTCCGAGGGACGTGGCCAGAGAATTGTTAATGCGCCTACAGCTAGTGGTACTCCTATTACCATTTCTGCGCCCGTAACCGTCAGTGCTCCCACTACTATTGTTGTTTCGGGTAGAAGGGTTGTTGATAGTAAGGTTGTGCCGTGGAAGTATGACAACGCTTACCGCAACAATCGAAGGGTTAAAAGTCAGGTCAGGCCAGTTAATCAAGCTCCAGTGACGATTGGGTTGCCGAGGAGAACTCCTGTGATTGCAAGTCCAGTTGTGGACAATGTTGGAGGACCTGGAGGTTTTACAAGAAGCGGTCGTCTGTTTACACCCCAACCATTAAGGGATAACAATACTGAGGCTCTCGCCAAGGCTAAAGGTAAACAGGCTGTGGTTGAAGAAGAACCGGTCCAGAAGGAGGCGCCTGAGGGCTCTTTTGAGAAAGACGTGGAGGAATTCATGAAAATAATTAAGAAGAGTGACTACAAGATTATAGATCAGCTGAATCAGACTCCGTCCAAGATTTCTATCCTCTCATTGCTTCTGTGCTTTGAGGCACACCGTAATGCCTTGTTGAAGATGCTGAATCTGGCTTACGTGCCTCAGGAGATTTCTGTCAACCAGTTGGAGGGTGTGATTGCCAACATCAGTACCAGGCATGGTTTGGGGTTCACAGATTTGGACTTGACGCCTGAAGGTCGCAACCATAACAAGGCCCTGCATATTACAATGGAGTGCAAAGGTGCAGTGTTGTCACATGTGCTGGTGGACACTGGCTCGTCTTTGAATGTGCTGCCTAAGAAGATCCTGAGCAAGATTGATGTTGAAGGGGTTATCCTCACTCTGAGCGATTTGATTGTTCGTGCATTTGATGGATCCAAACGGTTCGTTTTTGGTGAAGTCACATTGCCGGTGAAGATTGGCCCGGAGGTGTTTGACATTGTCTTCTATGTGATGGATATTCAGCCAGCATATAGTTGTTTATTGGGGCGTCCTTGGATTCACGCAGCTGGGGCAGTTTCGTCAACTCTCCACCAGAAGCTGAAGTATGTCTGGAACGGTCAGATTGTGACTGTGTGCGGTGAAGAAGATATTCTGGTGAGTCACCTATCCTCTTTCAAGTATGTAGAGGTGGATGGCGAGATCCATGAGACTCTATGCCAGGCATTCGAGACCGTTGCTCTTGAGAGGGTGGCTTTCGCTGAGCAGAAAAAGCCAAGTGCCTCAATTGCATCGTACAAGCAGGCAGTGGAGGTTGTCAACTCTGGCAAGTCAGAAGGCTGGGGCAAGATGGTGGATTTGCCTGTCAAAGAAGATAAATTCGGTATTGGTTATCAACCTCTGCAAGCGGAGTAGATTGAGCAGAAAGGGCCGAGTACCTTTACCAGCGATGGGCTGATGAATCACGGTGATGTCTTTGCAACCGGTGGTGAAGACAGTGACAGTGATTGTGATCTAGACAACTGGGTTCGCCCGTGTGTACCAGGGGAGTCGATCAACAACTGGACAGCAGAAGATGTGGTCCAAGTTACTCTTCAAACAGAGTAATTTTCTTTTGTTTTTCATTTTGCACAAAACCCTACGTTCTGCCTAAGGCGTAGTGGTTCATTGTAGGGCCTCATCATGTTTTTTCAATGATATCATTAATAAAGGACGTTTTGCAAACAATTTTGTGATCCCTGTCTTTCTGTTTTTGTTTTTCATTCTTTTTCAAAAAAATAAAAATGGCAATGTTTTCGTTTTTTGTGACTTTCTTGAACTCTTTTTCTAAATAAAGCATTAAACATGCAGAAGTGAGCTTACGGACTCCACTATGAACAATTCTGTTATGGCTCAGTATGATTTCAATAATCCCATCTACCAAGCTGAAGAGGAGAGTGAGGAAGACTGTGAACTCCCTAAAGAATTGGTCAGATTATTGAAGCAAGAGGAGAGGGTCATCCAACCTCATCAGGAGGAGTTGGAAGTGATTAATCTTGGTACTGAGGATGCTAGAAAAGATATTAATATCGGGGCTGCTCTGAAGGAAGATGTCAAGAGAAGGTTGATTGAGATGCTGAGAGAATATGTGGAGATATTCGCCTGGTCGTATCAAGATATGCCTGGGTTGGATACCGATATTGTGGTGCATAGACTACCTCTCAGAGAAGATTGTCCTTCAGTCAAGCAGAAGCTTCGCAGAACTAGTCCTGATATGGCTGTCAAGATCAAGGAAGAGGTTCAGAAGCAGTTGGATGCGGGTTTTCTGTCAGTGACTACTTATCCCCCGTGGGTGGCCAACATCGTTCCCGTGCCGAAGAAGGATGGCAAAGTCAGAATGTGTGTCGATTACCGGGATTTGAATAGAGCGAGTCTGAAAGATGATTTCCCATTACCTCACATTGATGTATTGGTTGATAATACGGCTCAATCTTCGGTTTTCTCTTTCATGGACGATTTTTCTGGGTATAATCAGATTAAGATGGCGCCAGAAGACATGGAAAAGACGACATTCATTACACCTTGGGGAATGTTTTGCTATAAGGTGATGCCATTTGGACTGAAGAATGTCGGTGCTACCTATCAGAGGGCTATGACGACTCTCTTTCATGACATGATGCACAAAGAAATTGAAGTGTACGTGGATGACATGATTGCGAAGTCGCAGACAGAAGAGGAGCACCTGGTCAATTTGTAGAAGTTGTTCGACAGGCTGAGAAAATTCAAGCTGAGGCTGAATCCGAACAAGTGTACGTTTGGTGTGCGATCCGGGAAGCTGTTGGGCTTCATTGTCAGTGAGAAGGGGATTGAGGTTGATCCAGCAAAAGTAATAGCTATTCAAGAAATGCCTGAAACGAAAACAGAAAAGCAGGTTCGTGGGTTTTTAGGGAGATTGAACTACATTGCAAGGTTTGTATCTCACCTAACTTCCACGTGTGAACCGATTTTCAAATTGCTAAGAAAGAATCAAGCAATCAGGTGGAATGATGACTGTCAGAAAGCTTTTGACAAGATAAAAGAGTATTTACAGAAACCTCCAATCCTTATACCTCCAGTTCCTGGGAGACCTCTGATAATGTACCTGTTAGTGACTGAGAACTCAATGGGGTGTGTATTGGGACAGCATGACGAGTCTGGTCGAAAAGAGCATGCCATATACTACCTTAGCAAAAATTTTACTGACTGTGAAATCAAATATTCATAGCTTGAGAAAACTTGATGTGCTTTGGCCTGGGATGCTCGCCGACTGAGGCAGTATATGTTGAACCATACTACCTTATTGATTTCTAAGATGGATCCAGTAAAATACATCTTTGAGAAGCCGGCTCTCACCGGACGTGTTGCCCGTTGGCAGATGATCTTAACAGAATATGATATCCAGTATACGTCGCAGAAGGCCATCAAAGGTAGTATTCTGTCGGACTACCTCGCCGAGCAACCAATTGATGATTATCAGCCGATGATGTTCAAATTCCCTGATGAAGACATCATGTATCTGAAGATGAAAGATTGTGAAGAGCCTCTTGTCGAGGAAGGACCGGATCCTGATGACAAGTGGACACTGATGTTTGATGGGGCTGTGAATGTGAATGGTAATGGTGTTGGTGTTGTGCTTATTAATCCAAAAGGTGCTCATATACCTTTTTCGGCTAGGCTGACTTTTGACGTCACCAACAATGAGGCTGAGTATGAGGCTTGTATCATGGGGATTGAAGAAGCCATCGATTTGAGGATCAAAACTCTTGACATCTATGGAGATTCCGCTCTAGTGATCAACTAGGTCAATGGAGATTCGAATACCAACCAACCGCATTTGATTCCTTACAGAGATTACACCAGAAGAATACTGACGTTCTTCAAGAAGGTGAAGTTGTATCATGTCCCCCGGGATGAAAATCAGATGGCGGATGCCTTGGCTACTTTGTCTTCTATGATCAAAGTTCATTGGTGGAATCATGTGCCACATGTTGCTGTGAATCGACTTGAGAGGCCTGCGTATGTGTTTGCAGCCGAGTCTGTTGTTGATGAGAAGCCGTGGTACTATGACATCAAGAATTTCCTCAAGAGCCGGGAGTATCCTGAAGGAGCGTCGAAGAATGACAAGAAAACCCTGAGAAGGCTAGCTGGAAGCTTTTATTTGAATCAGGATGGCGTATTGTACAAGAGGAACTTCGACATGGTTCTGCTCAGATGCGTGGATAGACACGAAGCAGACATGTTGATGCAAGAAGTGCATGAAGGATCTTTTGGTACCCATGCTGGTGGTCATGTAATGTCCAAGAAATTGTTGAGAGCCGGTTATTACTGGATGACTATGGAGTCCGATTGTTTCAAATATGCTCGGAAGTGCCATAAGTGTCAGATTTATGCTGATAAGGTTCATGTACCACCAAGCCCTTTGAATGTCATGAATTCGCCCTGGCCGTTTGCGATGTGGGGCATTGATATGATTGTGAAGATTGAGCCTACTGCTTCTAATGGACATCGCTTCATCCTGGTTGCGATTGATTACTTCACCAAGTGGGTGGAAGCAGCTTCCTATGCTAATGTTACCAAACAAGTGGTTGCCCGGTTTATTAAGAAGGAAATCATCTGTCGATATGGGGTTCCTGAGAGAATCATCACTGATAATGGTTCGAATCTCAATAACAAGATGATGAAAGAGCTTTGCAAAGATTTCAAGATTGAACATCACAATTCTTCTCCTTACAGACCAAAGATGAATGGTGCTGTAGAGGCGGCAAACAAGAATATTAAGAAGATTGTGCAGAAGATGGTCATAACGTACAAGGATTGGCATGAGATGCTGCCTTTCGCTTTGCATGGGTACCGTACCTCAGTACGTACGTCGACCGGGGCAACCCCTTACTCCCTTGTGTATGGTATGGAAGCTGTCCTACCTGTTGAAGTGGAGATTCCTTCTCTGAGAGTTTTGTTAGATGTCAAGCTTGACGAAGCCGAGTGGATTCGAACAAGGTTTAATGAGTTGAGCCTTATCGAAGAAAGACGGCTAGCAGCTGTGTGCCATGGGCAGTTGTATCAGAGAAGGATGAAGAGAGCCTTTGATCAGAAAGTGCATCCTCGAAGCTATCAGATCGGTGATCTAGTTTTGAAGAGGATCCTTCCTCCCGGTACAGATAACAGGGGCAAGTGGACTCCTAATTACGAAGGTCCATATGTTGTTAGGAAGGTTTTCTCCGGTGGAGCCTTGATGCTTACAACTATGGATGGTGAAGATTTTCCGTCCCCTGTTAACTCAGATGTAGTCAAAAAATACTTCATATAAATTGACCCGCTGGACAAAAAGAATAAAAGGAGTCCAGGCAAAAAAAGGGCATCCCGGCGGACCAAAAAAAAAAGAGAAAAGGTTCGGGCAAAAATTAGGGATAAAAAATGAAAAGAATTTGTACACCCGGTAAGTCGAAAACCCGCAAGGGCAGCTTAGGCAAAAATGGGTATCCCGGTGGATTGAAAACCCGAAAGGGCGATCCAGGCAAAAGAGGGATTAAAGCGAAGACTACAGTCTGAGTTATCTGTATTTTATCGCGCTTCATCGTCTACCATCTCGAAGGATAGGATCGGTCCAGTCATCCTTCTCAGAAAGCAAGGAAGTTGGGAGAAAACTGATGATTTGTGAGTCATAACAGAATTGGGAAATAGTGGATGCCGTGTTCACATTGCCATTAGGATAGATTTTTCCTTTTGTGCGCGATTACCTCTTTCTAGGAATTGCTTCCCGATGTATTCGCCTTTTCAGGCCCATTTTCAATCAATAAAAGTCGTTATTCAGATAAATTGCTCTCTTGTTTTATTTTTACTGTTTTGTTTGCAAAAACGTCCAAATTGTTTATAAACATTGCATATAAAAACATAGAGGCTAGGCAATAACGTGCAGAAAGATAAAACATTTGAAAATCATTTTGAATGTTGAGGACACTTGAGCGTATCTTGTCCATGCAATCCCCTGGGGGCATGTTTGTGTTGTTTTGCAGGTCATTCCCTTTGGTGCCTGGCTGAAGCAGATAAGCCATGGTTTGATCAGGGATGTCGTTAGCACTGTCTGGAAGTGCAAGAGGATGGGGATATTCCCCAGCAGATGAAGCAAGTTCAGGACTTGTCTCCCCAGCATAGTCAAGATCAGGGATTCCTCAGCAGGGTTGAGGATGTTTCCCCAGCGGGCAGGGAAGTGACTGTTTCCCCAAGCAAGTCTGAAAGCTATCAGAACTATGTTTTCCCCTGCAGAGACGTCTGTGGAGTTTTATTCCCCCAGCAGGTCTAATGATTTTTAACTCCCCAGCAGGCCTGAGAGTGGGTTTATCCCCAGCTAGTATGAAGTTCCCCACTGAGTCTGAAGATTGTTAATCCCCACCAAGTTGGAAGGTTGCTGCTTCTCCAGCGGATGTGTCAGTGGAGTGTTTTATTCCCTAGCAGTTTGGTTTGAAGTACTGCTATCCCCAGCATGGTCGTGAATGCTTTTCCCCGGCAGGGTTGTGGATGCCTATCCCCCAGCGTGGTCTGGTATATTATTTCCCCGACAGAGTTATGACTTTCCCCATCAGGGTTGTGAAGGTGTTCCCCTAGCGAATCTCCATAGCAGAGGGTTTATGTTGATAGTTTTCCCCAGCAGGTTCCCCGAGTGGATCAGGTTCGGCGAAGATTATTTCCAGCAGAGTTTATCCTACCTGTGGATTGGCTGTTCTCCCCAGTGAAGTCGTGTTGGTTGTTTCCCTAGCAGGGTCCCCGAGTGGATTGGGTCCGGTGAAAGTTATCCCCGGTGGGATCTATTCTCTCTCCAGCAGCAATGCTATTCTCCAGCATGAGTGAGAAGGTGGTTTTACTCCCCGCAGAGTATTCCTCAGACAGAGTATCCCCACAGGGTTGGAGAATCTATCAGTTTGTGTGCTCGGCAGAGCAATCTGTTTTCTCCCCAGCAGGAATTTCTATCATTTGCATTTTGCATGTAGTGATCATTGCATCCTCAAATCGCGTAGCATTTCCATTCAATATGGAGCATTACGCCATAGAAAATTCAAACATATGCATTCATGTGTTAAATCTAATCAGACCATATCCCCGGCAGAGGCGGATCGTTGTTCAAACATCTGTGCGGCACATTTGCTACAGTTGCTCCTGACAGCACTCAGGATTGATAACTCCCCAGAGAGGTTTATTTCCTCACTCGTCCGTAAAAGGAAAGTTTGATTCTCCCTAGTGAGGTCCCCAACAAGTGTTTAGCCTTGCCTTGACGTGTTGAAGATGTCTTTCCTGTGATACCAGTAAGTGTCATGTTTGCACCCATGTGTGTTCTTTTTGGTGTCGGTAAACACCATTGTTTCGGTGTCGGTAAACATCGAGTCCTATTCCAGTCATCGGTAAATGTCTGGTCGTCCCTTTATTGATGTCGGTAAACATCATCTTTCGATGTGCGTAACATCTATCCTTTCCCCAGGTCATCCGTTGATGTCTGGTCACCTCTTTGTTGGTGTCGATAAACGTTGAGTTTTTCCTATTCGTCCGTTGACGTATAGTTGTATCCCTTTCCCATGCATCATTGATGTATGTTCACCTCTCCGTTGGTGTCGATAAACGATGAGTTTTTCCCAATCGTCCGTTGATGTTTGGTGGTATTGGTTTTTTCCCCAGTAAGGTTCACCTCTCCGTTGGTGTCGATAAACGTCTGTAGCACCTCAAATTTGCACCTATCATTGTACATACATTTTCATATTAGGTCATAGCATATCATGATCCATTGCATAGCATTGCATTGCCTCTTTTGCCTCAAGTGCAAGCCAATCAAGAAATTAGGTCAAACTGATCAGGAGATCAGTCAGTTAATCAAGCAAAGGTGTTTTTTCATTGAGCCAAGGCCCTAGGGTTGGTCCAACAAGTTCACATGACTTGGGGATCCATTTGAAGTATTTTGGTCAAGGATTGAAGGCTCAGAGGTCATCAGTCTATGCACAGACAATCAAAAACCCTGGAAAGTCAACAGTCAGTCAAAGCAGTGGATGGTGGTCATTCTTGTGGAATTTGGGCATCATGATCAATAATCAAGAGTCCATACAACTTGGGACATCATTTGAAGTCAAATTCTCAAGGAATTAGGGTTTGGAAGTCATCAGTCAATGCAAAGTCAGGCAGAAACCCTAAAAGTCAACTGTTGGTCAACTGTCCATTTAATAAGTGATTTGATGATTGGAATTGGTTTGTGAGAGCTCATTCATGGCCAAATAGTCCTCATACATCATGCCAAACACCATCATGGAAGAATTTGAAGCCAGATCAAAATTTCCCAAAATGGAAACTGGGCCTGTAACTGAAACCTGCCATAAATGGAAAGTCTTGATCCTCAAACTTACATCATGATACAAGCCTCAAATGAATTTTTGCCCAACATGAAAGTTGAAGATCTTGTCCTCCCATTTCCAAAAAGTCCTAGAACTCTCAATTCCCATGTGTGGTTGGCAAGTTATGATCGAATCGATTTCAGAAAATCCTGAACTTCAAAGGGCCATATCTCCCAAACCGTTTGGCCAATTTTGGTGGGGTTTTTTCCTACAAGTCACATTTGATCCCCTCTTTCCAAAAATATAAATTTCATGAGCCAAAACCTCACCAATCAAAATGGCATTTTTTGACCTATCACATTTAAATGCAAGTTTGACCAATGTTTGACTTTTTGATATAAACCTTTTTCTACCATTTGGCCAATTGGAACAGCTCAGGAATATCATTTAGAATGTGTTTGCAAGCTCATTTTATGCAGTACATAAAGCCATTACTTGGTTGCTTGAATTGTAAGGAAAGTACAAATTCAACCATGCTTGTCCATACATTCCACCATACCATGATTTGTACTCTCAAAACAGAAAATTAGAAGGCCATTTTGCTGTCAATTGAACATGTTACAGCCTAAAAAAAAACCAGCAAAACAAAGGCCATGCTAAGTTGCTTAAGAATTGGAAAAGTACATGTTTGCACCATACTTCCAAACCATGCTTTGTGCCATGACCATAACAGCCTATCTCCTCATCATATTTTCTGCATATTGAGGACAGTAGCAGCACAGACCAACCCTTTTCACTCATCTTGATTCATCTTGCTTTGGCACTTTGGAAAGGAAGCTGTCAAACAAACACCAAAAGTTACAACCATGCCTTGTACTGTCCAACAGCAGAGATTAGGCAGCATTCTTCTATCAGTTTGAAATTAAGTTGCAGCCATCACAACCAACACACACATACACAAATGCTCACTCTCTCTCATTGGACAGGCTTTTCCTCAAAATTGCAAATACTGTCAAGAAGGCATGGCACAAGACAAAAACAGCAAGTCCTTTTCATCATATTTTTTTTCTGCCACTTAACATGACCTAGCCAACATAACACAGCAGAAAAAGGCCATTGTTCACACTCCTCTCAAAAACCTGACCCTGCTATTGGCATTGCATTGGTTCTGTCCAAAAACACAAAAGCATCAAGCATTGCAATACAGGAAAAGATGACTGACCCTAAAACTACATGAACTCTTGCTTTGGCATTTTAGAACTTTCTTTTTGTCCAAAGCTTCCAAATAACAAAAACCTTGCCTTGCAACCAACAAACCACAAATCATTGAACTTCACTCATTCAAAAACTGACTGGAACATTGCTTCAAGAACAGTAAAAACTTCAAAAACTCACAAAGAACCCAAACCAAACCTCACCACAAAACTTCCAGTAGCCCAACCCTGCCACAAACAACATAAAATAAAACTCTTGAAAATTTCCTGCCATGAAAAACCAGTAGCAGACCAACCAAGACCCTTGCTTACTTGCGTTTTACCAAAGCATGCCTAAACCTCATTTTCCTGGCACCTGAACCACCTTTGACAGCCAAGAAACCAAGGGATTTCATCCATTCATTTGCTCAAAAAACCTAACCTTTTGCATTGTGTGAAGTCTGTTCCAAAACCAAAAAAAACTAAAGCATGGCATCTTGTCATTTCCACATCTCTCCATCATGGTAGACCAACAGCAGCCAACCTAACCAACACATAACAAACCAAGGGCTTCACTCAAATTGAAAAACCATGCCCTTACCTTGCTGTTGCATTTCAAGGGGCTGTCCAAAGAAACTCATGATAAATTGAGTTTGGCTTGGCTTAACACAGAGATTTCTCATCATTTTGAAAGAGCTAGCCAACATAAACAACTGCATACAGCAGTCCCAAACTCACCATTGCAGAAAAAAACTCACTTTCTACTTCAAAATCCAAATCTTCAAAATCATCATTTCCCCCAAGTTCCTTGTGAACTATCCATTCAAACACCTTCCATATAACATATAGAAGCTACTGTAGACAGAAAATCGCATCTGTAATCACTAAATCATCATATCCAAATCTCACATTTTCACTCTTGCAACTTGAGTTGGCCAGAACAGTTGAGGAGATTTTAAGGCAAACTCTCAATGGCATTACATTCCTGGAGCATCAAAGGTGCTAAAGGGATCTTTTAGCACCATTAAAAGTGCTTGAAATAGAATCTCCATCTTCACCTACAAGCAAGATCAGTTCAGTGGCCATCTGCATTTCCAGCTTGATTCAAGTTCAAGTAAGGTGTCAAACAGCTTGCCTTGGACTCTTTGAAGCTATTTGGATACCTGTCAAGCATTGAAAGCACCTCCAACACCACATTCAACATTGCCCTGTTCAGGTTAGCAACTTGCCTTCGAAATGCTTGATAGAGTGGTTTTCATGTCTTAATGTGTGAATGAGAAATGCTATATTCAACCCCCTGAACATGATTGAATGCCTATTTTTATCCAATTTTGCTTGTGTGTGATTTTGAGTTTTGCTGCTAGGGGGTTAGGGTTTCTGTGTTCATCATGATGAATCTCTATGCACAGTGCACCATTTTGAATTTCATGACCATGGTTGTGTTAAGCACATGAAATAGATGAATTTTGGTTTTTGTTTCTTTTGATTTCGTGCACTGTAGAGGAAGATACATGTTGCTGAAGTTCGAAAAATATGTTTGATTTTGGGGAGGAAGATGGTGCCAGGGCGCGCGAATTTTAGGTTTAAAATTATTGTTGGTTTATTCTGACTAGAAGCAACAACGAATCACCAAGTGACTCACAGCCCAGTGGTGGGCGCGCTGAGTTGAATTGCCAAGGGGAAGGGTTCGAATCCCATCTCCCCCATTTGTGTTTCTTGCTTTTTAAAAAATGCTTTTTTTTTATGTTTTCTTTTAAACTTCCATTTTGATTTTCATTTTTGACTTTTATTTTAACATGAAATAAATATGTGAACATGAAAAAATGACAAAAAATATGAGTGTTTGACTTTGTTGACTTTTTAGGCCATTTTGTGAATTTATCCCGATTTTATGAGTTCTACCGATTAAATGTCATCTTGTGCGTTCCATGTGGTTATTTTGATCTTTCAGACCTAGGATTTTTGTGTGAAATCAATTTAGGGTAGGAACATGTCCCCTTAGACACTTAGGGTAATTTTTCACACAATGCTCGATTTAATTTTGACAAAGTCCCGATTAAATGTTTTTGACCTCCTAAACTTGTCCAAGTGAAATGAAATTTGACATGCTTACCATGCTGTGGGTTGTGGTTGATCATGATTTATTTGGTGATTTTTGGAAATGTTTGAGTTGACTTTTGAGTTAAGTCTTGCTGTTGACTTCTATGAGCTTCTAGATGCCATGTTTTGACCTAAATGGTTCATGAAATGATGATGATGATTGATATGGATGTGCACCCAATTGAGTTTGTTTCTTGAATGTCTAGACTTGACTTTGATTGGATATCCTTTGCTGTGTAAACTTTTTCATCCTCTTTTGACCCTAGGCTTGCCCTAGTGGTCCTGTTACTCACCTTTGAGCTTGTGTTTTCAGGTTGACCATCAAATGGCCATTGAGACCAATTCTGTTGATTGAGCTTGCTTAAGAATCATTGTCTAACTTGTTTGTATTGTAGGTGGCTTGGCTCACATGCCTTAAGCCTTGTGCCTTGCACATCCATGTGCCTCTGATTGACTGTTGGTGTCTGTTTCTGTTTGTTTTGTTTGAAGTTGCATACTAACATCTGCTTGACTGTTTCAGGTGCTTTGGTTGCTTAGTTCCTTGTGAACTTTTTGCTTTGCTTTGCTTGTATAAGCAATTTGCATTGAGGTATGTCTCTTTGTCTTCATGTAGTCTGGAAGACCTGGCCTGTTACTTGGCCAGGCAACTGTCTGAAGTCCTCCTTAAGAGGCAATGTTTGTGACTGTTTACTTTTGTCCTTGCATAGAGTCAAAGACCTCCTAAGTGAAGAGGCAATTGGTGGAAGGTAGGGATATGCAATCTATCCCCCACTATTCAGTGTGTCATCTGCTTTGCTCACACCACTGTGTTGATGCATTACAGATAAAAACCCAAGATCTTGTGCAATTGAACAGTTGAGTCAGTTTTAAATGTGTAGAAGGGTTCCCACTTTCTGAACCCACACATTCTTGTCTTGAGCTCTCCCTGGCCAGGGATAAGAGCCGTGAAGTCTTACCTTCACTCACCTTTCATCTGCTTCACCTTAGCCCCTCAATGGCAAGGTTAAGAGCACATTCACCCAGTTCCAGAGGTTTGTTTGTCGAGGTTGATATGACCCCTTGACTAAAACCTAACCCTTGTTTGAGCCACTTGTTTGTGTATAGCATGTGCTATCTGTGCTTGTAGGATTGTTTGACTTGCTTCCTGTGCAAGTTAGGATTGTTTGACTTGCTTCCTGTGCAAGTTAGGATTGTTTGACTTGCTTCCTGTGCAAGTTAGGATTGTTTGACTTGCTTCCTGTGCAAGTTAGGATTAGTTTAGACTTGCTTCCTGTGCAAGTTAGGTTTTACTTGGCTTGCTTCCTGTGCAAGTTAAGTGTGTGTGTGGCTTGCTTCCTGTGCAAGTCATGACTAGGATAGGCTGGCTCCCTGTGCCAGTTAGCTAGAAACCTTAACTTAGGGATGATTTTGCATGATAACATCTAGGCTCGAGTCGTAGTCTCCCTAGTTGTGTCTCCCTCTGTTATCTGGTTAGGCTAGTCCTTTATCCCTCTGTAGGGGAACTACATCGCCCTGATCTTCATACCAGATGAAGTATGTAGGCAGGAGATTGAGCTGATCTCTCCGGGCGCCCTTTTTCTTTTTTTTGTGTGTGTTGTCTGACCTTTGCTAGGCTCGAGTCTGTGACTCCTTAGCATTTGCTGTCCGTCTGTTTGTGTGTGTTTGACAGTTATAGGCTGAGTCCCCGACTCCCTATCAACCTGTTGCGTGTGTTTAGGTTCGGATGCTGATGTAAGCCCAGTGATTGGCATTCAGGCTCCACGTTTGCCTTCTTGTGTGTGTTTTGGTTCGGATGCTGACATAAGTCCAGTGATTGGCAGTCGGGCTCCACGTTTGCCTTTGCCTTTGTCTGTTTGTGTGTGTGTCAGCCGAGCTACGAATGCTCTGATTCTTCTCTCGTCCGAGAAGATACGTATGCATAGGATGCGACATCCTAGCGAGCATGTGTCGTCTCCCCAGTCCAAACTACTTGGACTCTGATGTCTGTGCCTGATAGACTAAGTAGGCCCAGGATGCGACGTCCTGCCGAGTTCAGTTTCAGTCAGTCTCTTTCGTTTCTTTCAGCCAGTGTGTGTGAGTATTTGAGCAGTGTTTAGCAACCAATTTTCTTTCCTTTTGTGCGTGGATCCCGTAGAGTACTACGGATGCGTAGGGGTGCTAATACCTTCCCTTCGCATAACCGACTCCCGAACCCATACTCTTTGGTCGCGAGACCATGTTCTTTCCAGGTTTACTCTGAGCGTTTCCTTTCCCTCTTTTGGGATAAATAACGCACGGTGGCGGCTCTGTTGTTCTTCTTTTCCCGCCGGTTTTTCGCGCGATGCGACAGCTGGCGACTCTGCTGGGGATGTCAAGAGAAGTTGACCTGTGCTGGTCCATCTTCCCTGAGCGAGTCTCTCCTAGCGCTTTTTAGGATTGGGGTTTTGGTTGCTTTCTGCTTGTTGTATTTATTGCATTCATTTGTATATATTTGCATTTACTGTTTGCATTTATTGTTTGCATTAATGTTTGCATTTATTCATATTCATCTGCTGGTTGTGCTGTGTTTCTCTGTTTGGGGTGGGAGTTACTCGAAGTAAAAGGCCCAATACCCAGGCTATGAGTGAAATCTAGGAAACCTAGGAATAGAGTGATTCATGGGAAGCGGGTGGTGTACGCCACTTAGCGGAACATTGATATCACGAGCAGTTCAGACCCTGGTGGGATATTATCGGTGCATACATCGGGTGTGCACAGGATGATATTCTGCGAAAGGTTATTTATGCTGCGTTTCTCTCGACCTTACCCTGGCCTAGACGACACCCGTGAGTGGGGAGGGAATGATCATTATTGCAGGTACAGTTGGTGACTCCCAGTACTGATGGTGACTATGAATTCTGGACATATGTTTCTGGACGCCGGAGGTTTGACCCTGGTATTGATCAGAGGGTTCCGTTTATTTCGGATCCCTGGGCTGAATTTGAGGGTACTCGTTCAGATGATGATTTGGTTTCTAAGAATGGGTTCAGATGACAGTTCCTCAGATGACTTTGGGTTTCAGATGGATTGTGACTCCGGATTCAAGCCGAAGCTTTGACCCTGTGCCTTGAGATGCACAGCCTGACCAGTCATGTTCCCATCATTTGCATCATAGCATGTTTATTTTCCAAAAAAAATAGTAATGCATGAAAAAAGTTAACTCGCATACGCATATCCTTTATCAGGATCATTCATGACAAAATAGTACCCATATCATGCACATCACGCATATCATGCACATCCTTGCATTGCAGACATGTTTGGAAAGACTCCTCACTTTGGTTCCCGACTGAGAGAGGATTGCTGATTGTCGTCCACACCGCTACTCAACCAGATTGAATCAACAGAGGAGTATGGACCAGGTTCAGACAGAGTTGGATGAGATGAGGGCTAACATGGCCCATTTTATGACGATGATGCAAGGAGTTGTTCAGGGGCAAGAGGAGCTGCGTGCTTTAGCCCAGAGACTGGAAGTCGTGATTCCACCAGTCCACCGTGCTCCACCAGTGGATGTACCCGCTCATGAGGATGTTACTGTCACCATTCTCGTCGATGATTATGCCGTGGGTGATGAATTGAGGGGGATCAGAATCAGTGAACAGCCTCTTGCTGCAGAGACTGTTAATGTCAGAGCAACCCGCGCTCCGGTTCGCCATCCTGGCTCTTCAAGTTCTTCCGATTCTAAGAAGACATACTCTGGGGCACCCAAAAGGGGAGAGAATGAAACCAATGCTGTGCACCGTCGAAAGAGTGCAAATAGAGGACAGTATCGTCAGGCTGCTGCTGTGACTATTCCAGCAACTCAACAACAGCAGAGAAGACCAACTCAGCAATATCAGCACCAACAACGTCGTCCTCAGCAGCAGGCTTCCCAACAAGCCAGTACGAGTGATGAGAGGAAGAAGATCATTTTTGATCCAATCCCCATGTCCTACGCCGAACTGTATCCCTCTTTGATAGAGCGGAACTTGATTACTCCCAGAGACCCGCCGCCCATACCCGTCAACCCTCGTTGGTGGTATAGGCCTGAACAGCATTGTGCGTATCATTCAGGTGCTCCTGGTCATGATGTGGATAGTTGTTTCCAGCTGAAGATGAAGGTTCAAGACCTCGTGAGGTCAGGTATTTCGAACTTTGAAGACTTGGGTCCCTGTGATAATCAAGCTTGAAGATAACAAGTCCTGGACTGGCGCCGACTTTTTCTTCAGAAGGGTTGTTCAGAAAGCAGAAGTTTCTGATGCAAGAGATACTGACAGTTGTCATCCTCGGTGGGATCTATCACAATTGGGTCACTGTGGGCTTTCCTACAGTTGTTCATAAGTCAGAGTGACAATCACTTTGTTTAAAAACCCTTCTCCCATGCCAAAAGGAGAAGTGATGACATTGTTGGCAACATTTTGTGCAATGATATTTTCATTCAAATAAATGCATGATAAAACATTTGTTTTCCATTTGTTTTCCCTTTTTGCTTTTTTGCATGAAATTGGTGATCACAAGAAACCCTAAAAAACAAGAATAAAATCAATCTTTTCATCTGCATAACGATTGTCTTGTTTGATTTTCAAAGAGCTTTTCATCTCTAAATCTTTATGCAGGTTGTTTCTCAAACCCATTGAACATAATGATCGGACGTCATCTCCCAATTTTGAATTCCCTGTATTCGAAGTGGACGAAGATGATGTTGAAGGGATTCCTGACGAGATTTCCCGACTTCTTGAGCGAGAAAAGAAGATCACTCAGCTGCATCTCGAGAATCAGCAGAACAGCCAACTGGGGCATTATCAAAAAAAAAAGAGAAAAAGAAAGAGGAGGGTGCGAAATCAAAAAAAAAGAAGTCAATCAAAATCAAAAGAAATCAAAAGAAAGAAAAAGAGAGAAAGAAACAAGAAAAACAGCACCCTCAAAGTCCCAAGTTGACTGATGCTGAGTTCAATCAAAATCAAAGAGATCAGCTGCCATGTGTCATGGTCAGTCATATCAGCAGAGAGTGAAAAGAGCATTCGACCAGAAGATCAAGCCTCGTGTGTTCCGAGGGACCCTGTGCTCAAGAAAGTCTTGTCTTTCGTGCCCGATTCCAGGGGCAAGTGAACCCCAAGCTATGAAAGTCCATGTGTTGTCAAGAGAGCCTTTTCAGGCAGTGCTTTAACACCTACATCAATGGATGAAGAAGTTCACTTGTCCTGTGAATTCCGATGCAGTCAAGAAATACTTCGCCTAAAACAAAAACAAAAAAACAAAAGCTCGCTAAGTCGAACACCCCAAAGGGCGACTTAGGCAAAAAGGAGCGTCTCGGTGGATTGAAAACCCGAAAGGGCGATCCAGGCAAAAGTTAGAGACATTGAAAAAAAAAAGAATTTGCATCCCGCTAGATTGATCACCTCACACTGGGGCAATCTAGGCAAAAATTAGGGATTTGGCAAGTAACTGCATCTTGACAAGACTGTGCTCTATATCTGTCATCCGTCAGGGATTCTCGATTCGTCATCGACTGAAGCCTTGAATACATCGAAAATTCAGAATGGTAGAGGAAAGGTCATTATGTTCAATGTAGCCCTCTCCAATATATATCACCAATTTCAAACTTGTACAGATCCATGGAGTCTCGCCCTTTGCAGACTACCATTCCATCACATCAATTTGAGCTTTTATCCAATTATTTGCATTCTTATTTGTTTCAACTCAACAAACGTTTTGCATGTTTTAATTGATAAAGTATCATTGTTTTCAAAATAAACAAATTTTTCAAAAAAAAATTGTTCTTAAACAAAGTGAACCTTCACAATGATGGAAAGATACTTAGGGGACCCACAGTGCTCTCCCGGGGGTGGTATGATTACCAACAGGTAAGACAATTGTTCGTATCTCGAGCATGACTGTATCTTTGTCCTACAGAACCTCGTATGGTCTCTCCTCAATGAAGTTGCCCGACGCAGTGTTGTTTGAAGATGTTCATCTTCATGTCCCCAGTAGTGCAACATTTCTCCCTCCAAGTCCCTATTAGCCCTATCGTGGGGCATCCCCAGTAGAGTGATGTTTGAGCCTTATCATGGGGCATACCTGGGGCACGTTTTTATCTGACGATCTCTTGTGCAGGTGCTTTTAGACATCTTCATTCACTTGCCAGTTGTAATATGAACCTTTTTGACAAGAGATCCCCTCAGAGTCCAACCAGGGGCAAGGGATAGATGAACCGTGAAAAGACGGTGAAGGATTACGACGACGATCCTGGAAAGTTAATCAAGAAGACTCTTCAAAGTCTGATGATTGGAAAGTATGCATGAATCCCAAGAGTTCCACCTCCGTGAAGTATGGCCGAGTTGGGAATACAAGATGATGGAGCAGAAAAGTCCAGAAGAGTCTGGGAGTTCTTAAAAGTGGAAAGTCAACACTATGGGTGGATGATGGATACCAGTGTTCGACGAGTCGACCGACATCCGTGTCAAACAAGCTGTATCTCCCCAGAGGATTGAGGGTGTGATCTCCCTGGCAGATTCAAGATCGTTGTCTCCTCAGCAAGCCTGAAGGTCATCACGTCCCCAGCCCAAGCCAGTACTGAAGCTATCAGAATTATTTTCCCCTGCAGAGATACCTGTGGACAGTATCTTTTTTTCCCCAGCAGATATAAGGATTGCTTCTCCCCAGCAGGCCTGTGCTTGCAGATTTCCCTAGTTGAGAATCCCCGCTGAGCGCCTGGCAGCTATTTTCCCCGGGAGTCCCCTAGTGGAGTTTATCTGTAGACCGTTGGTGTGTTCCCCAACAATTGGTTTTGTGACGCTATCATCTCCAGTGTGGCTGTGAGTGCTTATCCCAAGCAGGTTTGTGGGAATTCATCTCCAGTATGATATAACGTGTTATCATCCTCAACAGAGTTGTTACTCTCGCCACTATGGTTGTTCTCTCCACAAGGATTGTTCTCCTCAGCAGAATGGTGTGGTTTTCCTCAGCAAGTTCCCCGAGTGGAGCGGGTCTCATGAAATACATCTCCAGCAGTGATTCTCCTACATATGGATTGGTTGGGTCGTCCCTAATGGAGTAGCATTTATTTCTCCAGCAGAGTTCATCCTACCAGTGGATTGGACGGGTTTCTGTAGTAGACTGATATCGGCATCCCCAGTGGAGTTGTGATTGTTTTCCAAGTCTGAAGTTGTCTTCCCAGCAGAGGTTGTGTTGATGGTTTTTCCCCAGCAAAGGTTTGTATTCCCCCAGCGGGATGGGAGTTGACATGGTTATAGGATCCCCAGCACAGTTCCTGGAGTTCCCCGGTGTTGTCTCTGAAGGAAACGTGTGTTTATGCATTCAGCATTTAGATAAGCATAGCATATTGCATCATTAGTGCATAGCATTTCCATGATCATGGGGCATTGTGTAAAACAAGAAAACCTCATGCATCAACATAGCAAGCATATCCATTAGCCCTAGGCCGTGGTGACCAGCCGAGCTCGGGTTGTTGGAAAGAGTTTAGCATCGCGCCATTGGATCGGCTTCAGGATTGGGTTCATCAGCATGGTTGAGAGGTTGGTGTTTTCCCAACAGGTGATTCCTCAATCGAGTGGGTATCCCCAGCAGTGTTACTCCCCAATTGTTAGCGTCTTGCCAGCTTGGGTCTTTTTTCCTTAAGCAGATATGGGTGTGTCTGATCTCTCCATGTAGAGTCTACCCCTTAAGCAGAAAGTGTTTATCCTTTCCTGCCATTTCCCCACTGAGATACATCCTCGTGGATGACGGTTGCTTCCGTTCCATCCCTACACGGGATGGGTTTTCCCTACTGAGTTCTTTCCTCATTAGGATGAGTCTTGTTTCAGTCTGCCTTTTGGATCAATCCTAAATTGACTTCCAGTTGGCTGTCTCCTGTACTTCCCTGGGGCATAAATGAATAGTCGCTCACTAACCGGCACTCATTCATCTTATCCTCAGCAGAATTTGTTGGCCTCTACCTACCACCCGGTAGTTGTAAGTCCTATCTTTGTGGTTTTCTACCTACTAGCTGGTAGTTGTAAAATCCCACTTTCATCCCCTTGTTGGAGTTAACCCTGTGTGCTCATCCCGATGATGACTGGTTACTTTTCCGTTGGCTTCTACCCACTAACCGGTAGTTGTAAGTCCTATCTTTGTGGTTTTCTACCCACTAGCTGGTAGTTGTAAAATCCCACTTTCCTCCCCTTGTTGGAATTAACCCTTTGTGCTCATCCCGATGATGACTGGTTACTTTTCCGTGGTTTTCTGCCTACAAACCGGTAGATGTAATCCCCTCTTTGTGATATTGGTATTCTTTCCCCTCTGGATACTTGCCTTGATCAAGCAGTATTGTCCCCAGTGGGTTTTCCCTTCTTTTTGGATACTTGCTCCGAATGAGCAATTTTATCCTCTTTTGATTGGTCATCTTTTGCATACCTAGTCTGGTACCCAGATGCCTGTCTTTTCGGTCGATTATTCATTTGACAACCTACAACCCGGTTATGGATAATCTTCCATGCGAGTGTATTATCTACGTTTTGACGGCTATAGATAATATGTACTTATGATTTCCCGGTATTCAGACCGAAGGAGTTTCCGACGATCAGGTCGATGTACTCATGGCACAAGGCCAATTTTCCGGTATTCAGACCGAAGGAGTTTCCGACGATCAGGTCGATGTACTCATGGCACAAGGCCAATTTTCCGGTATTCAGACCGAAGAAGTATCCTCCTCTCCGTTGGTGTCGATAAACGTCGAGTTTTTCCCGATCATCCGTTGATGATTTGGTTGTGTCCTCCTTCCCAAGTGAAGTATCCTCCTCTCCGTTGGTGTCGATAAACGTTGAGTTTTTCCCGATCATCCGTTGATGATTTGGTTGTGTCCTCCTTCCCAAGTGAAGTATCCTCCTCTCCGTTGGTGTCGATAAACGTCGAGTTTTTCCCAATCATCCGTTGATGATTTGGTTGTGTTCACTCTCCCCAGTAGGGTTTCCTCCTCTCCGTTGGTGTCGATAAACGTTGAGTTTTTCCCGATCATCCGTTGATGATTTGGTTGTGTCCTCCTTCCCAAGTGAAGTTTCCTCCTCTCCGTTGGTGTCGATAAACGTCGAGTTTTTCCTAGTCATCCGGTGATGTCTAGTTGTATCCTCCCCATGTGGACTTACCTCTCCGTTGGTTTCGATAAACGACGAGTTTTTCCCATTCGTCCGTTGACGTCTGGTTGTGTTTCTCTTATTCCCATTCATCGGTAAATGTCTGGTCATTTCTTTTGATGTCGGTAAACATCATCTTTCGATGTCGGTAAACATCGAGTCTCATCCCAGTCATCGGTAAATGTCTGGTCAATAAAATCAAAATCCCCAGAAGTCGTCGGTAAACGTCTTGTCTGATTACACCACAAAGATTTTGTCCCTCCCCAAGTGGAGATGCCATCGGTAAATGGCCCAGTTTCCTTCGATATCGGTAAATGTCGAATTCCCAGTTACAGTAGCCATCGGTAAATGGCCAGTTTGAAGTTGACATCGGTAAATGTCAAGTTTCTTTGAAGCCACCATCGGTAAATGGTCTTGCTTCCTTTCTACATCAAAATCTGTTTCCCAGCAGCCATCGGTAAATGGTCTGGCTGAAGTTGATATCGGTAAATATCAAGTTCTAACCATCGGTAAATGGTTTTGCTTTTCTGAAGTTTGTTTTCCCCAGCCGCCATCGGTAAATGGTCTTGCTGAAGTTGATATCGGTAAATATCAAGTTTCTAACCATCGGTAAATGGTTTCGCCTTTCTGAAGTTGTCAATTGCAGTCGTCATCGGTAAATGACGTGGTTCTCCTTGTATCATATCCAGTACTGTGCAAATTCTACGGTTCTTTGGTATTCAATCCCTGTTTACCCTGAAAGTCTGACAGCCGTTGCTATCATCCGTTCGGGTTCCCAGCTGATTGAATAGGGGCAGCTGTAGCACCTCAAATTTGCACCTATCATTGTACATACATTTTCACATTAGGTCATAGCATATCATGATCCATTGCATAGCATTGCATTGCCTCTTTTGCCTCAAGTGCAAGCCAATCAAGAAATTAGGTCAAACTGATCAGGAGATCAGTCAGTTAATCAAGCAAAGGTGTTTTTTCATTGAGCCAAGGCCCTAGGGTTGGTCCAACAAGTTCACATGACTTGGGGATCCATTTGAAGTATTTTGGTCAAGGATTGAAGGCTCAGAGGTCATCAGTCTATGCACAGACAGTCAAAAACCCTGGAAAGTCAACAGTCAGTCAAAGCAGTGGATGGTGGTCATTCTTGTGGAATTTGGGCATCATGATCAATAATCAAGAGTCCATACAACTTGGGACATCATTTGAAGTCAAATTCTCAAGGAATTAGGGTTTGGAAGTCATCAGTCAATGCAAAGTCAGGCAGAAACCCTAAAAGTCAACTGTTGGTCAACTGTCCATTTAATAAGTGATTTGATGATTGGAATTGGTTTGTGAGAGCTCATTCATGGCCAAATAGTCCTCATACATCATGCCAAACACCATCATGGAAGAATTTGAAGCCAGATCAAAATTTCCCAAAATGGAAACTGGGCCTGTAACTGAAACCTGCCATAAATGGAAAGTCTTGATCCTCAAACTTACATCATGATACAAGCCTCAAATGAATTTTTGCCCAACATGAAAGTTGAAGATCTTGTCCTCCCATTTCCAAAAAGTCCTAGAACTCTCAATTCCCATGTGTGGTTGGCAAGTTATGATCGAATCGATTTCAGAAAATCCTGAACTTCAAAGGGCCATATCTCCCAAACCGTTTGGCCAATTTTGGTGGGGTTTTTTCCTACAAGTCACATTTGATCCCCTCTTTCCAAAAATATAAATTTCATGAGCCAAAACCTCACCAATCAAAATGGCATTTTTTGACCTATCACATTTAAATGCAAGTTTGACCAATGTTTGACTTTTTGATATAAACCTTTTTCTACCATTTGGCCAATTGGAACAGCTCAGGAATATCATTTAGAATGTGTTTGCAAGCTCATTTTATGCAGTACATAAAGCCATTACTTGGTTGCTTGAATTGTAAGGAAAGTACAAATTCAACCATGCTTGTCCATACATTCCACCATACCATGATTTGTACTCTCAAAACAGAAAATTAGAAGGCCATTTTGCTGTCAATTGAACATGTTGCAGCCTAAAAAAAAACCAGCAAAACAAAGGCCATGCTAAGTTGCTTAAGAATTGGAAAAGTACATGTTTGCACCATACTTCCAAACCATGCTTTGTGCCATGACCATAACAGCCTATCTCCTCATCATATTTTCTGCATATTGAGGACAGTAGCAGCACAGACCAACCCTTTTCACTCATCTTGATTCATCTTGCTTTGGCACTTTGGAAAGGAAGCTGTCAAACAAACACCAAAAGTTACAACCATGCCTTGTACTGTCCAACAGCAGAGATTAGGCAGCATTCTTCTATCAGTTTGAAATTAAGTTGCAGCCATCACAACCAACACACACATACACAAATGCTCACTCTCTCTCATTGGACAGGCTTTTCCTCAAAATTGCAAATACTGTCAAGAAGGCATGGCACAAGACAAAAACAGCAAGTCCTTTTCATCATATTTTTTTTCTGCCACTTAACATGACCTAGCCAACATAACACAGCAGAAAAAGGCCATTGTTCACACTCCTCTCAAAAACCTGACCCTGCTATTGGCATTGCATTGGTTCTTTCCAAAAACACAAAAGCATCAAGCATTGCGATACAGGAAAAGATGACTGACCCTAAAACTACATGAACTCTTGCTTTGGCATTTTAGAACTTTCTTTTTGTCCAAAGCTTCCAAATAACAAAAACCTTGCCTTGCAACCAACAAACCACAAATCATTGAACTTCACTCATTCAAAAACTGACTGGAACATTGCTTCAAGAACAGTAAAAACTTCCAAAACTCACAAAGAACCCAAACCAAACCTCACCACAAAACTTCCAGTAGCCCAACCCTGCCACAAACAACATAAAATAGAACTCTTGAAAATTTCCTGCCATGAAAAACCAGTAGCAGACCAACCAAGACCCTTGCTTACTTGCGTTTTACCAAAGCATGCCTAAACCTCATTTTCCTGGCACCTGAACCACCTTTGACAGCCAAGAAACCAAGGGATTTCATCCATTCATTTGCTCAAAAAACCTAACCTTTTGCATTGTGTGAAGTCTGTTCCAAAACCAAAAAAAACTAAAGCATGGCATCTTGTCATTTCCACATCTCTCCATCATGGTAGACCAACAGCAGCCAACCTAACCAACACATAACAAACCAAGGGCTTCACTCAAATTGAAAAACCATGCCCTTACCTTGCTGTTGCATTTCAAGGGGCTGTCCAAAGAAACTCATGATAAATTGAGTTTGGCTTGGCTTAACACAGAGATTTCTCATCATTTTGAAAGAGCTAGCCAACATAAACAACTGCATACAGCAGTCCCAAACTCACCATTGCAGAAAAAAACTCACTTTCTACTTCAAAATCCAAATCTTCAAAATCATCATTTCCCCCAAGTTCCTTGTGAACTATCCATTCAAACACCTTCCATATAACATATAGAAGCTACTGTAGACAGAAAATCGCATCTGTAATCACTAAATCATCATATCCAAATCTCACATTTTCACTCTTGCAACTTGAGTTGGCCAGAACAGTTGAGGAGATTTTAAGGCAAACTCTCAATGGCATTACATTCCTGGAGCATCAAAGGTGCTAAAGGGATCTTTTAGCACCATTAAAAGTGCTTGAAATAGAATCTCCATCTTCACCTACAAGCAAGATCAGTTCAGTGGCCATCTGCATTTCCAGCTTGATTCAAGTTCAAGTAAGGTGTCAAACAGCTTGCCTTGGACTCTTTGAAGCTATTTGGATACCTGTCAAGCATTGAAAGCACCTCCAACACCACATTCAACATTGCCCTGTTCAGGTTAGCAACTTGCCTTCGAAATGCTTGATAGAGTGGTTTTCATGTCTTAATGTGTGAATGAGAAATGCTATATTCAACCCCCTGAACATGATTGAATGCCTATTTTTATCCAATTTTGCTTGTGTGTGATTTTGAGTTTTGCTGCTAGGGGGTTAGGGTTTCTGTGTTCATCATGATGAATCTCTATGCACAGTGCACCATTTTGAATTTCATGACCATGGTTGTGTTAAGCACATGAAATAGATGAATTTTGGTTTTTGTTTCTTTTGATTTCGTGCACTGTAGAGGAAGATACATGTTGCTGAAGTTCGAAAAATATGTTTGATTTTGGGGAGGAAGATGGTGCCAGGGCGCGCGAATTTTAGGTTTAAAATTATTGTTGGTTTATTCTGACTAGAAGCAACAACGAATCACCAAGTGACTCACAGCCCAGTGGTGGGCGCGCTGAGTTGAATTGCCAAGGGGAAGGGTTCGAATCCCATCTCCCCCATTTGTGTTTCTTGCTTTTTAAAAAATGCTTTTTTTTTATGTTTTCTTTTAAACTTCCATTTTGATTTTCATTTTTGACTTTTATTTTAACATGAAATAAATATGTGAACATGAAAAAATGACAAAAAATATGAGTGTTTGACTTTGTTGACTTTTTAGGCCATTTTGTGAATTTATCCCGATTTTATGAGTTCTACCGATTAAATGTCATCTTGTGCGTTCCATGTGGTTATTTTGATCTTTCAGACCTAGGATTTTTGTGTGAAATCAATTTAGGGTAGGAACATGTCCCCTTAGACACTTAGGGTAATTTTTCACACAATGCTCGATTTAATTTTGACAAAGTCCCGATTAAATGTTTTTGACCTCCTAAACTTGTCCAAGTGAAATGAAATTTGACATGCTTACCATGCTGTGGGTTGTGGTTGATCATGATTTATTTGGTGATTTTTGGAAATGTTTGAGTTGACTTTTGAGTTAAGTCTTGCTGTTGACTTCTATGAGCTTCTAGATGCCATGTTTTGACCTAAATGGTTCATGAAATGATGATGATGATTGATATGGATGTGCACCCAATTGAGTTTGTTTCTTGAATGTCTAGACTTGACTTTGATTGGATATCCTTTGCTGTGTAAACTTTTTCATCCTCTTTTGACCCTAGGCTTGCCCTAGTGGTCCTGTTACTCACCTTTGAGCTTGTGTTTTCAGGTTGACCATCAAATGGCCATTGAGACCAATTCTGTTGATTGAGCTTGCTTAAGAATCATTGTCTAACTTGTTTGTATTGTAGGTGGCTTGGCTCACATGCCTTAAGCCTTGTGCCTTGCACATCCATGTGCCTCTGATTGACTGTTGGTGTCTGTTTCTGTTTGTTTTGTTTGAAGTTGCATACTAACATCTGCTTGACTGTTTCAGGTGCTTTGGTTGCTTAGTTCCTTGTGAACTTTTTGCTTTGCTTTGCTTGTATAAGCAATTTGCATTGAGGTATGTCTCTTTGTCTTCATGTAGTCTGGAAGACCTGGCCTGTTACTTGGCCAGGCAACTGTCTGAAGTCCTCCTTAAGAGGCAATGTTTGTGACTGTTTACTTTTGTCCTTGCATAGAGTCAAAGACCTCCTAAGTGAAGAGGCAATTGGTGGAAGGTAGGGATATGCAATCTATCCCCCACTATTCAGTGTGTCATCTGCTTTGCTCACACCACTGTGTTGATGCATTACAGATAAAAACCCAAGATCTTGTGCAATTGAACAGTTGAGTCAGTTTTAAATGTGTAGAAGGGTTCCCACTTTCTGAACCCACACATTCTTGTCTTGAGCTCTCCCTGGCCAGGGATAAGAGCCGTGAAGTCTTACCTTCACTCACCTTTCATCTGCTTCACCTTAGCCCCTCAATGGCAAGGTTAAGAGCACATTCACCCAGTTCCAGAGGTTTGTTTGTCGAGGTTGATATGACCCCTTGACTAAAACCTAACCCTTGTTTGAGCCACTTGTTTGTGTATAGCATGTGCTATCTGTGCTTGTAGGATTGTTTGACTTGCTTCCTGTGCAAGTTAGGATTGTTTGACTTGCTTCCTGTGCAAGTTAGGATTGTTTGACTTGCTTCCTGTGCAAGTTAGGATTGTTTGACTTGCTTCCTGTGCAAGTTAGGATTAGTTTAGACTTGCTTCCTGTGCAAGTTAGGTTTTACTTGGCTTGCTTCCTGTGCAAGTTAAGTGTGTGTGTGGCTTGCTTCCTGTGCAAGTCATGACTAGGATAGGCTGGCTCCCTGTGCCAGTTAGCTAGAAACCTTAACTTAGGGATGATTTTGCATGATAACATCTAGGCTCGAGTCGTAGTCTCCCTAGTTGTGTCTCCCTCTGTTATCTGGTTAGGCTAGTCCTTTATCCCTCTGTAGGGGAACTACATCGCCCTGATCTTCATACCAGATGAAGTATGTAGGCAGGAGATTGAGCTGATCTCTCCGGGCGCCCTTTTTCTTTTTTTTGTGTGTGTTGTCTGACCTTTGCTAGGCTCGAGTCTGTGACTCCTTAGCATTTGCTGTCCGTCTGTTTGTGTGTGTTTGACAGTTATAGGCTGAGTCCCCGACTCCCTATCAACCTGTTGCGTGTGTTTAGGTTCGGATGCTGATGTAAGCCCAGTGATTGGCATTCAGGCTCCACGTTTGCCTTCTTGTGTGTGTTTTGGTTCGGATGCTGACATAAGTCCAGTGATTGGCAGTCGGGCTCCACGTTTGCCTTTGCCTTTGTCTGTTTGTGTGTGTGTCAGCCGAGCTACGAATGCTCTGATTCTTCTCTCGTCCGAGAAGATACGTATGCATAGGATGCGACATCCTAGCGAGCATGTGTCGTCTCCCCAGTCCAAACTACTTGGACTCTGATGTCTGTGCCTGATAGACTAAGTAGGCCCAGGATGCGACGTCCTGCCGAGTTCAGTTTCAGTCAGTCTCTTTCGTTTCTTTCAGCCAGTGTTTGTGAGTATTTGAGCAGTGTTTAGCAACCAATTTTCTTTCCTTTTGTGCGTGGATCCCGTAGAGTACTACGGATGCGTAGGGGTGCTAATACCTTCCCTTCGCATAACCGACTCCCGAACCCATACTCTTTGGTCGCGAGACCATGTTCTTTCCAGGTTTACTCTGAGCGTTTCCTTTCCCTCTTTTGGGATAAATAACGCACGGTGGCGGCTCTGTTGTTCTTCTTTTCCCGCCGGTTTTTCGCGCGATGCGACAACGTCGAGTTTTTCCCATTCGTCCGTTGACGTCTGGTTGTATATCTTATTTCCCAGTCATCGGTAAATGTCTGGTCGTCTTTCTTTGATGTCGGTAAACATCATCTTTCGATGTCGGTAAACATCAAGTCTCATCCCAGTCATCGGTAAATGTCTGGTCACCTTTCTTTGGTGTCGGTAAACATCATCTTTCGATGTCGGTAAACGTCGAGTATCTCCCCCAGTCATCGGTAAATGTCTGGTTGTTCCCCAGCCAGAGATCCCCAGTAGAGTCGTCGGTAAACATCCTATCTGGTTTCCAGTTGCAAATATTTTGTTTTCCTTCCCCAGTGAAGTGTTCATCTCTCCGTTGGTGTCGATAAACGTTGAGTTTTTCCCATTCGTCTGTTGACGTTTGGTTGTATCGCTCCCTCTCCCATTCATCCGTTGATGTCTGGTCACCTCTCCGTTGGTGTCGATAAACGTCGAGCTTCTCCCGTTCGTCCGTTGACGTCTGGTCGAGTCTTTTCCCAATCATTCGTTAATTTCTGGTCACCTCTCCGTTGGTGTCGATAAACGTCGAGCTTCTCCCGTTCGTCCGTTGACGTCTGGTCGAGTCTTTTCCCAGTCATTCGTTAATGTCTGGTCACCTCTCCGTTGGTGTCGATAAACGTCGAGCTTCTCCCGTTCGTCCGTTGACGTCTGGTCGAGTCTTTTCCCAGTCATTCGTTAATGTCTGGTCACCTCTCCGTTGGTGTCGATAAACGTCGAGCTTCTCCCGTTCGTCCGTTGACGTCTGGTCGAGTCCCTTCCCATTCATCCGTTGATGTCTGGTCACCTCTCCGTTGGTGTCGATAAACGTCGAGCTTCTCCCGTTCGTCCGTTGACGTCTGGTCGAGTCTTCCCATTCATCCGTTGATGTCTGGTCACCTCTCCGTTGGTGTCGATAAACATTGAGTTTTTCCCATTTGCCCGTTGACGTCTGGTTGTGCTTTTCCTTTGATAACAAAATCAAAACCCCCAGTAGAGTCGTCGGTAAACGTCTGGTCTGGTTACTACTGCAAATATCCTGTTCATTCTCGCAGAGTGCAAATTTTTACGGTTCTTCGGTATTCAATCCCTGTTTACCCTGAAGGTCTGACAGCCGTTGCTCTCATCCGTTCAGGTTCCTAGTTGATTAAATAGGGGCAGCTGTAGCACCTCAAATTTGCACCTCCCATTTGTATATACATTTTCATTTTTAGGTCATTGACATTGCATTGTCATTGCATAGTCCATCATGTCATCAGTCAAGACTGGTTAGAAGATTCAGCTGTGCAAGCAAGCAAGAGCATTGTCCATGAGATCAAAGCCCTAGGGTTGGTGCAATGAGTTCACATGATTCAAGGATCATTTTGAAGTGATTTGGCCTAGTGTTGAAGGCTCAGAATTCATCAGTCCATGTGCAAATCATCTGAGACCCTGAAAAGTCAACAAAAGTCAACAGTCAAATCAACTGTGAATTTGAAGGTGGGAAATGGTTAGAGATGCCTCATTCATGTGCAAACAAGTCTCATTTGACATCTCAAACATCAACATTGAAGAATTTGAAGTCAGATCAAGACTTTCCAAAAATAGCAAGTGACCTGTAATTTGAACTTTCCAAAAATGGAAAGGTTTTGGACCAACTTCAACTCAAGATTACATCATCAAGAAAGCTTCAAACGAAATTTTGTCAAACATGAAAGTTGAAGATATTTTTCTCCCATTTCCAAAAAGTCCAAGATCATGGATTTCTCATGTGTGGTTGAGGAGATATGGTCTAATCATGGCAAAGGGTGGTTCAAACTTCAAATGAGCATAACTTTCAAACCAAAACTCCAATTTGAGTGGTTCTTTTTGCACTTTGATCCTTATAACATGTATTTTCCAAGCATACCATCATTTGACATAAAATCTCATTTGCATGGCATTGGCTCACTCATGAAGATTTTGGGAAGAAATTGCATAACATCATTTTGGTTGAATATATGCATACCAAACCAATTTCAATGTGTGCATGGAATGTTTTTAAGGCATTTTGGACCAAGAGTGTGCACTGTTCACGTGCATAGAGGTGCATGGAGTAGAAAATGCATTTTTGCACAAACACCACAAAGCTGACTAATCACATTTGCATTTTCCCTAAACACTTCCTAAACATGATTAGCATGGGGTATATATGCTTAATCATAACTGTTTTGCACACAATTATCAATTCTAGATCTAGAATCACCAAAACTCAAAAATTTTCCTCTCACTTTTTCTGCAAAATTCTTCAAACCTAAACATTTCTTTTGCTCAATTCATCATCATGAAGTGTTGTTGAGCACATTTGGACCAAGATTCAAGAGAAATCGTGGCTGTATTGTTCATGTTCATAGCTTGGAGCATCCATGGCAATTGAAGATTGAGCAAGATTCGTGTGCATTCAAGCTTCCAGTTCATTATCATTTACTTCCCTAAGCACATTGGAGAAGGATTGAAGCATTGCCAAGCCTTGTAACACGTGATTCAAGCTGCTGTTCATCAAGAGGTTACTTTTTCGACCTCCTTAATTCACAAATTCATTATGCTTATTGTATAGATCTTTGATTAGTGATAAATCTGAGCTTTGAATTGAGTGATTTGGTGCTATATACATAAAGATCCATGCGATTAAAGTTTTGATGTTGACTTTTGATTTCTTCGATCCGTGTTCATCTTGATGTTTTAGCATAAATTAGTCATTGATCTTTGATGTGCTTGGCTTGGCGAGTTGATTAGTGTGGTTTTTAGCAATTTCTGGAACAATTTTGTATTTCTGGAAATTTCCAGATGAAGATCTTCATGATCTTCATCGTGTTCTTCATTTTCCAGTTTTGCTGGAGAATTTCCTGCGAATTTTTCCACGAAACGCATGAGGTTTCCTGCGGAACGCATAGGCATTACCTGCGGATTTTTAAATCCATGCATGCGCGCCAGATTAGGGTTTGACATCAAAACTACTTCGTTTTGATGTAGCGCGCGCTTGGTGATTCAAAAATGCACATGGATCGAATCCGACTGATGGCATTTTGCAAGCGCCTTGCATTTTTCTCATGTTCTTTCATATTATTCCATGCTTGCTTCATATTTTCTTTTTCAATTTTCCATCAACTTCCAAATTGTGCTTGGCTGGATATTTTTTGCATTATGATCCTTATCTTGTCTATTATTTTTGGATCATTAATTTCAAAATTGTGCTTGGCTGGATATTTTTTGGTGCTAGAATGTTTGAGTACATGTCCATACTTGACCTTGCCTTGGTTATCATGTTGTGAAATGCTGGTCTTTAATCCAATGAATGTGAAATTTTGAATACTATAACTAGACACATTGCTTGACATTTTGGTGTTGATTTGGTATTTTTATCAATTTTCAATTCTGTTTTATGATCATGTTAAGTTGGTGTGACAATTTGTGTCACACCTTGTGATGTTCAACTTACATGATGTGTTTGCCATGCCTAATGATCTCCAATTGTCCTGATTTTTTGTATGATGCATGTTATGGATGTTGTGAATGAGCATGAATTTTGTTGGAATTATTTGAATCATTTCTGATTTAATTGAGATTTTTCATTCTGGTTGATCATATTTGAGCTTTAAAATTGCCTTGAACTTCAATTGATCATGAAATGCTTTTGGTTAATGATATTGATATGAGACCTTTTGGAATGTGTCAAGATGTGATTGAAGTTGATTCATGTTAAATTTCATGCTCTGTTTTGAATGTTTGACCTACTTTTGACCCTAGGGTTTGACCTAGTGGTTTGGACTCACTGTTTGGATTGTGGATTTCAGGTTAAGAAGCACATTGCCATGGTTGGATTGGTCCACTCATTTGAGTTGATTAATTGGTTGATGATTGGCTAACCTTGTGTTGTTTTGTAGGTTGATACCAATTCATTTGTGTTTGAGCTTGTGCCTTGCACCTTGTTGCCTGATGCTTTGACTATATGTCTGATTGTATGGTTGACTGTTGTCTGTCTGTTTGTTTGAACTATGAACTGATTGGTTTAGATTTTTTCAGGTACCTAAGTTGCTTTGAGTTCTTTTGAACTTGCTTTTGCTTTGCTTGGTTGCTTAACCACTGAGGTATAACTCTCTGACTTCATGTAGTCTGGAAGACCTGTCCTGTTATGTGGGCAGGCACCTGTCTGAAGCCCTCCTTAAGAGGCAATGCTTGTGTTTGTTTATCTTTGTGCCAAGCAGGAAAAGTCCTCTTATGAGGCAATTGGCAGATAAAAGAGATGTGTAATCCATCTCCTGCTATTCAGTGTGTCATTCACCTTGCTCACACCTTTGTGTTGATGCATTGTGGATATCAACCCAAGATCTTTGTTGTGTCAGTCATATGTGGAGAAGAATTCCTACATTCTGAACTCCCACACTTTCATTTGTCTGAAGCTCTCCCAGGCCAGGGATAAGAGCTGTGAGGTCTTACCCTCACTTCCCATTTCATCAACTTCACCCTAATTCTCAATGTTAGGGTTAAGAGCTAACTACACCCGATTCCAGTTGGCTTGTGTTTCACAGCCTAACCTTGTATGAGCCCATTTGTTTGCATCTAGTGTGTGTGCTTGCTTGTTATGCTTGTATGACTTTGCTTGTGCTGTTTAGGATAGCTTGCTCCCTGTGCATGTTAGATAGAAACCTTAACATAGGGATGGTATGCATGATAACTTCTAGGCTCGAGTCGTAGTCTCCCTAGTAGTTTGTGTCTCCCTTTGTATCTGGTTAGGTTAGAAGTTCTTTCCCTGCGTAGGGGAACTACGTCGCCCTGATCCTCATACCAGATGAGGTACGTAGGCAGGAGATGAGCTGATCTTTCCGGGCGCCCTTTTTCTTTTTCACCCCTTTGTGTGTGTTAGGAGTCTGACATAAGTCCAGCGATTGGCAGTTGGTTTCCTATGGGTGTTTGTTGGTTCGGAGTCTGATGTAAGTCCAGCGATTGGCATTCTGTTTCCAGGTTTGCCTGTTTGTGTGGAGTCTGACGTAAGTCCAGCGATTGGCAGTCGGTTTCCTGTCTTTGTTTGGTTTGGCGTGCGTTAGCCGAGCTACGAGTGCTCTGATTCTTCTCTAGTCCGAGAAGATACGTATGCATAGGATGCGACATCCTAGCGAGCACGTTTCCCCTGTCCCGAACTACGTCGACTCTGATGTCTGTGCCTGACAAACTACGTAGGCCCAGGATGCGATATCCTGCCGAGTTAGTTTCTCTTGTTTTCCTGTGTTATTCCATTCCAGTCTTGTGCAGTGTTTGAGCAGTTTTTAGCAACCTTGTCCTTTCTTTTGTGCGTGGATCCCGTCGAGTACGACGGATGCGTAGGGGTGCTAATACCTTCCCTTCGCATAACCGACTCCTGATCCCATCTTTCTCTGGTCGCGAGACCATGTCTTTTCCAGGTTTACTTCGAGCGTTTCCTTTCCCTCCTTTGGGATAAATAACGCACGGTGGCGGCTCTGTTGTTTCGTTTTCCCGCCGGTTTTTCGCGTAATGCGACACCTATATATTCTGATTGAGTCTTTAAGACCTCCACAAGGAAGTTAGGATATTCACCAAATATCCTCACTAATCCCAGAATATATACTGAATTAATTAATTCAGTTTTCTACACATGTACGATGTCACAGGCATGATGTCGTGACATCGTACATGACATGTTGGTCCAGATGTGGAACTTCTTCAACCCAACATATTAAAACAACAGAGATGATTACATTATTTGTTTTACAAAATTAATGCCAATCCTAAGGTATTAACACAATTGCCTCCGGCATCGCCATCTACCCTTATCTGTAACTCTTCTTCGCGCTCCATCCGTCGACTCTTGTTCCGTTTAGGTAGCACCCATTAGGTAGAACCCTTTGTATGATAACATAGGTAGAATTCTCTTATTCTTTGCATGCTAACATTAGGTAGATGTTCACCTTTGTAAATCCTAACACATAGGTCCATATTGCATGACAACTCTAGAGAAGAGCTTCCCCACTTTTAGACCTTCCGTGCGTCTCCGATCTTGTGGCATGTCAGTCCGTTCTATTGCAAAGAGGTAACTGCCTAAGACTCGATTCAGCGAGCTGCGACACCTACTGCCCACCCTCCTTTGACACAGCTGGTGTCCTCTTTTGTAAGTCCATGTTCAGATGGAAATCCTTAACCCCTAGTTAGCCGAACTACGTTTTGCTCTGGTTCTCATTCCAGATGAGATACGTAGGCATAAGACGTGACATCTTACCGAGCACACATCTCTTTAACCCATAGGTAGCCGAGCTACGAAGACTCTGATTCTCATACTCAGATGAGATACGTAGGTAGTGGATGCGACATCCTTGCGAGTCATTTTCTTTTAACCTTCCTTTTAGTAAATAGTACTTTAGATATACCTACACCCTTTAGACTAGAACAACACTTATGAAAAGGGCTCCCTAGGAGTACCTAGGATGTTTTGGGTGCTTAAAACCTTCCCATTGCATAACCGACCCCCTTACCCAGATCTCTGACATTTTTACTAGTTTTTGATTCGATAAAACTTTTAGGCTTTTGTTCGCTTTCTAACCATTCCTTTGGATAAATAGAAGTGCAGTGACGACTCGACTTGTATGGTTTACCTTGGATTTAATCAATATCTCTAATGGTAACGAATACCCCACTACACTTTGCTGTAACTATGGCTCCTTTCGCAAAAAGGACTCACAGACCAACATGTTTTACTCGACCAATTCCCGACATTGGCGGAAAAGAAAAAGAATCCAAAAATATACGAACATCGTTCTTGACGCCTCGACTCCTCTCTGTCCGACTTGAACCTTCCAAGGATCATGTGAGGATCCATAGTTATCAACCTAACCTTGTGTCGCTCCAGTTTGGAATCACCCAAACCATTCCCCGACCATTCTTTAAAAAGAAAAGCGAGTTATGCCTAAACACCGTTGACTATTCTGAGGATGACTATCTCCAAAGATTAGCTTGGCATGCTGACATACAACCTACTTTTTCCCTCCTTAGCATTGAGCCCAATCATTATTGTACTCAAGACTTCGACAACTGGTGGAGAGCCCATCACGCCCAAGAATTTATGGATGTTGCGACCATAAGCCAACATATCACTGATTCTTTTTCTTATTTGTTGCAAAAATTCAAGAAAGGTATATCTAAACACATCAAAGAGATTCAAGCCTTTCAGAAGTACTTTGAGACGGTATATGACCCCAACGACCTTAGCCAGACGATCCGTGAGGCGGCTATGACTCTGAAGGAAAAAATGAAGGAGAAACTACCCAATTAAAAATTTCCTGGATATGTGAAAGATAAATATGATTTCTCCCTCATATTTCATCCTCCTAGATTCCCCCCTTTGTGAACCAGTGACATGGCACTAACTTTCACCCCCACCTCACCCCCACCCCCCGTTTCCATGGTGGTTTGTTTATGGGGAATTCCTGAAATTTCATAAAAACGAGAGTCTGAAACCCGCACAGCGAGTAACTCCAACTAAGTTGGATATATACAGTTTCAAATGCCACATTCATGTCGACATTCGTCATGTCAGGGTCGGAACTCCCCTACATGAGGGTGAGGAAAGCATGGAATCTCTTCAAAATCTTCTTCAACTTCTACTTCCCATTCTTTAACTTTATATTTATTTCTATTTGATCTCAGCCGTCGAACAACGGAAAAGGACAAGGGATGCTACTAGTGCTCAAGCGGCACTTGCCCAGCATAAGGTCGATGCGACCTCTTCTAAGTCTGGTCAGGTATGAATTTTAATGTTACAACAAAATTCTTCGACATTTTGTATTCCGTACCTTATACTTTTTGTTGATTTGACATTTTCTTACGTTCTTGCCATGCAGGTCACTGATAGTACTGCGGGGAGTGAGTCAGTTACCTCAGTCGTTGAACCCGTGGCTATGGATGACTCATCCCTAAAACCTTCTCCATATAAGAAGAAAAATAGAGGCACTAGTGCAAAGAAAATCCCATCCAGTCCTAAGGTAGTTTCCACCCCCAAAGAAAAACAGGGAAAGAAAGTCCCCACTGGTAAAGTTGTGAAGGCAACTTCTGCAGCTAAGAATTGGCGTCGAATGAGAGTGCCAATTCTAGCCTTAACGGAGATGATTTAAAGGTAATTCTAGCTTATATATTGTTACTTTTTTCATGTAGAATAATAACGAATACCTTATCTGCAGGACAAACCCACAACCCAAACTACGCCTACATCAACTACCAACCGACACCTACCAACAACTCGCCCGTACTTCACCATTCTGTTGCCGCAGTTGTTGTAGACAAAGTTAATAAGCCTATAGAGGTTGAAGACAAGGCTTCTCCCCAATCAATTAACAAATCTTATCTTACGGACTCAATGTCTTCAACATCCGCAGAGGAAGAAATGGTCCACATGGACATGGAAGACATGTCTCTAGAGACTACACTTGATAAAGAAAGGATCAACAAACCACCCCCTATGGAAATCCTCAACCTATTGAAGAGGTTCATCCACAAGAGAAAATTGTTGATACTTCCAAAGGTGTCACACATCCAATTGCTACAACTTCCCCTAGTGTAGAAAAAGATAACCTGGATGTCTTGACTATCAGGAAGGCTACTCCGCCAACTATTCCTTTATAGCAAGAAAAGATGGATGCGTTAAAAACGACCAATCCCAAGGCCTACATGAAATGATGCTAAGTACCAAAGGAAGCTCTACTGACAGATGCTCTAACTCTTCGACCGTATTTGGAGGTGCGACTGGATCCGAGCCTATTGTCGAGACTTTGAAGCAACTGAAGACCCTTATTGTGGATGTCGACCTCTTAGAAGATTTGGAGAAAGACTTCATATATGGCTACAGTATTAAGACCATGTTGAAGAAGCTGGATGTCTCGGACGCTCCTGTCGAAGTGGTTGACTTTCTGGTCACTTTTGGACCACTCTTTGACCAAATTCACGCAGATTTTCAGCGTAAGCATGATGCAAGGACGAAGATGGCACCCCAAGATAACGAGAGATCTAAGGCTTGGAACTTAGCAAGTGAGTCAGACCAACATGCTAAAGAGCTTAAGGAGAGACTTCATCAGGAGGAAAGTGTTGTTGCTGCTCTGGACGCCCAGATTGCTGATTGGACTAAAGAGATAAAAGCTTTGCAGAAAAAGGTGCATGATGCAGAGACCAAGAAAAATAACCTCCGGAGGATCAGCCAAATCTAACTAGACGAAAAGACTCAAATAGGGATCCAATACTTGGAGACGGCCGTTGCGCTTGACAATGAGATTTCAGCCTATACGTCTACTATCTCTTAAACCGATCATCAACTCACCTCAGCCAAGATTCAGTATGAGCGCCTGAAACCAAATTTTCCTTTATAGGGTAGCAGTTTAATTTATATTTTTATTTGATTTATGTTTCGCTGCTTCTGGCAATGTTTTAGTCCTTATACCTGATGTATTCTTTAAATATGCCTTTCATGGAATCTTAACAATGTTAAAGCCTATCGGTTCTTTGAAGCCTTCTTGATTTATTTAAATTTATTGATTACTTTGCATCTATGTGTATTTCCTACATAGGACAATACTTTTTTAAGTACTTGCCATTTATTCGCAGGATTCGACCTTCAGGGGTTCTTCAATCTCATATGCATTGTTTAAGAATGTTTGTAGAATTTTAAAAGGTCCTTCCCAATTTGGGGACCACTTGCCCAATATCTTATCTTTTCAATCCATAGGTAATATGTGTCGCATCCGCGAAAAACAACCGGCGGGAAAAACAAACAAACAGAGCCGCCACCGTGCGTTATTTATCCCAAAAGAGGGAAAGGAAATGGTCTTACGACCGGAGATTACAAGGATCGGGAGTCGGTTACGCAAGGGGAAGGTATTAGCACCCCTCACGTCCGTCGTACTCGACGGGATCCACGCTCAGAAGAATAGAATAAGGTTGCTAAATAAACTGCTCAAAAGAATGCACACACACTGGAATAAAACACAGATGGAAGAAGACGGAAGCGAACTCGGCAAGATGTCGCATATTGGGCCTACGTAGTTTGTCAGAAACAAACATCAGAGTCGACGTAGTTCGGGGAAATGGGGAACAGGCTCGCTAGGATATCGCATCTTATGCCTACGTATCTCATCTGGAATGAGAATCAGAGCTACCGTAGTTCAGCTAACACACGCCGAAACAAAACACAACACAAAGACGCTGAGACGTCAAAAGAAACACGCAAATGGAAACAGACTGCCAATGGCTGGTCTTACGTCCGACTCCAAACACACAAACACAAACAGGAAACCGAATGCCAATCGCTGGACTTATATCAGACTCCAAGCACACAAACACAACCAGGAAACCGACTGCCAATCGCTGGACTTACGTCAGACTCCACACAAACAAACACAGGAAACCGACTGCCAATCGTTGGACTTACGTCAGACTCCAAGCAAACAAGAGGTTAACCGGACGCTGAGTCGTCAAAAGCAACAAAAAAGTTGAACAAACAAGCTAACAGGGAGTCTGGAACTCGAGCCTGCTAGCTGTCAAGCAAACACACACAAAAAAGGAAAAGGGTGCCCGGAGAGATCTCGCACGATCTCCTGCCTACGTACCTCATCTGGTATGAGGATCAGGGCAATGTAGTTCCCCTTAACAAGGGAGAAACTTTCTCCTAACTAGAGACCGGGAAATAACAAACTAATAGGGAGACTGACTCGAGCCTAAAAGTTGTCATGCAATCCACAATAGTCCTAGGTTGAGGTATCTGAACAAACCTAACTCGCACAGGCAGCAAGTTGAAACAACAAATAAACAGCAAATAAGCAATCACAAGAGAGCAAGCACACACACTATATGCAAACAAGTGGCTCATACAAGGCTAGGCTTTAGTCAAGGGGTCACATCAACCTCGACAAACAAGCCAACTGGAAAGGGGTGTTGTTTGCTCCTAACCCTAACATTGAGAGTTAGGGTGAAGCAGATGAAATGGGAAGTGAGGGTAAGACCTCATAGCTCTTATCCCTGGCCTGGGAGAGCTTCAATCAATGAAAGTGTGGGAGTCCAGAATCAGGAACTCTACTCCACATGACTGACACAACAAGATCTTGGGTTCTTATTCAAAGTGCATCAACACATGGTGTGAGCAGGATGAATGACACAACTGAATAGCAGGGGATGGATTGCACATCCCTTCTATCTGCCAATGCCTCTTCACTTAGGAGGTCTTTGAATGTACAAGGCACAAAAATAAACAACCACAAACATTGCCTCTTAAGGAGGGCTTCAGACAGGTGCCTGCCAAAGTAACATGACAGGTCTTCCAGACTACATGAAGATCAGGGGTTATACCTAAGTGGTATTCCAACCACAAGCAAAGCAAAGCAAAGTTCAAATGAACTTAAAGCAACTTAGGTACCTGTGTAAACAACTAAACAAATCAGTACAGTATTCAGACAAACAGACAACAGTCAACAACAAACAGACAATCCCAATGTACAACATATAAGCCATAAGGCAAACTCAAGTGAATTATCCTCAACCTACAAAACAACCAAATGTTAGCAATCAATAGCAAATATCAACATTCAAATGATGAAGCAACATCAACCATGGAGATTAGGTGCTTGGTCCTGAAATTCAAAGCTCACATGTAAGTACAAACCACTAGGTCAAAGCCTAGGGTCAAAGGTGAAGAAAAAATCCAAAACAGGAGCCAATATTCAACACAATGCAACTTCAAACACATATTAACATGTCCTAAAAAGGACCAAAGCAAAACCATCAAGCAAAGCATTTCATGTGCAAGAGAAGTCAAAGACAATTTCAAAGCTCACATTTGATCATTATGAATGAAAATTCCAAATCAAAACAGAAATGATTCAAATAATTCTGGAAAAATTCATGAGCATTCAGCACATCCAATATAATCATCATACAAAAAATCAGAATCAAAAAAGATCATTTGATGTGGAAATTAAATTGCACAAGTTGATCAACCAAATGTGTGACACAAATTGTCACACCATACAAACATGTGCGTAAAACAGAAATGGCAAATGAGAAAAATACCAAACCAATCCTCAAACATCTATTAACATGTCAAGAATCATCTTGCAAAATTTCAAAGCATTTGGATCAATATTAAGCATTTCACAATAGAAAGAGCAAGGCAAGGTCACAAAAGCACATATGATCAAATAGTCTAACACAAATCAAAAACCAGCCAGGCACAACTTCAACAATTATCATCATAAAAACTAGACAAACGGAGGATCATGCTACAAAAAAATTGGAATTATTTGAGTCATTTTTCATCTTGTTATGCATTTTTGAAGTTGGAAGAAAAATTAAAAAATCAAAATGATCATGTAGCATAAAATTATGGAGGGAAAGCATAAATTGATGAAACAATTTGAAAACTGGCGCAGGCAAGGTTCGAACGCGGTAGCAATTTGAATGTGAGCGTGCGCCAACACAAAACGGTGTCGTTTTGAGCCAAAACCCTAGCGCACCACTAGCGACGGAAAGACGGGCGCTAGGCCGTCGCTAACCTGGAAAACTTCATCTTCTCCACGAAGATGAAGATGAACAGTACGATCTTCATACCAAAATTTCCAGAATTTCCAGAATCTCAAAATTTCTACATCATTCAAACCTCATGACATGTAGGTTATAGATCAAGCATTGATTCATGTTAATTCATCACCAATCGTGCAAATCGAAGCAAAAAAGTTTGACATTCAAAACTTCAATCAAGCATATCTTTCTCAATAGTACATCATTTTCAATTCTACAAGCATCAGTGAACTCGGCATGGAAAGATCTACATGAACATGCTAATGAATTAAGGAATTAAGAGATTCGAAAACTGAACCTCTTGAAGAGCAGGTTCTGGATTCGCACGATTCAACACTTGTAATGGTCCAAATCAGCTCCAGAATACTTGTTATGATGATTGATGAAGAAAAGGAAGCTTGAAAACGTGTAGATCTAGCTCAATTCTCAATTGCCATGGTTATGTTCTTGCTTGAATTATGCTTGAACTCTGACCAAAATCAATGATCCAAAGCTGGATTCTCCATCTACTACACTCAATGATTCAGAATATCAAAGAAAAATGCAAGGTTATGTGAAGAAATTGCAAGTTTTGGTTGAGAGAAAAAATTTGCTATTAGATGAAAACTAGATCTAAAAATGGTGAAAAGTGATTAAGCTTCCGAAATTCTGTTACAATTATGTATATATATGATATGCTAATCCACTCTTAATCAAAATTAAGCAAAGTTAAGTTGAAATTAAGTGAAAACAAGGTGTATGGCAAAAAATTGAAAATTGGAGGTGCATGGCAAAATTCTCACGTGAATAGTGCCATGTACATGGTCAAAGTCACTCAAAATCATTTTTTAAACACATTGGCAATGGTAGAAAGTTCTCATGATGCACCATTTTTGAATTTTCAATTTTCCCTCCAAAATTGACTTGAATGCACAAATGATCATATGATGGAAATTCATGCAATGTGATGGATGTTTTGGAAACTTCATGTCATGACAAGCATTTTGCAAAAAGAACCACCAAATTTGGAGTTATGAATCAAAAGTTATGGCCATTTGAAGTTCCATGTACACTTGGCAATGATTGGATCATATCTCCTCAACCCTTCATCAGATGCTCATGATCTTGGACTTTTTGGAAATGGGAGAGAGAGATCTTCAACTTTCATGTTGGACAAAATTTCATTTGAAGCTGCTTTGATGATGCAAGATCAAGTTGGATTTGAACCAAAACATTTCCATTTTTGGAAACTTTCAATTATAGGTCACTTTCCATTTTTGGAAACTTTTGATCTGACCTCAAATTCTTCAAGATATGCATTTGACATGATTAATAAGCCTCTTTTGAACATGAATGAGATGTTGAAACTCATTTCTCCACCTCCTAGCCCTCAGTCCTTGCAGTTGACTTTTATGAGCCCCAGATGATTTGAATATGCACAGATGACTTTGAGCCTCAACCACTTGATGAAATGGCTCCAAAATGAAACCCTAGCTTGTACAAGCTCAACAAAATAAATATGATGATCTCCATCTCAATAAAAGACCTCATCTCCTTGAGAATCCCTGGTTTGGAGAATGCCATTGATTAGGGTTGACCAGAGGTCAAAACCCTAATCCTAAAGAACCTGATCAGGCACAATGAACCCCTTGAGGATGATAAGACCATGATGATGGTGACATACCCTTTCAACCAAGATAAAACTAAACCTCCTTGAGGAACCAATAAAACCCTAATTGAAGAGCAACCCTCAGATGACTGATCAATTCAACAAAACCCTCAGGCTTGAATCTCTCAACCTCTCTATCTTCTGAGAAAGACTTAGGAGGATGACTTATTTATTTCACATGATATGCAAAGATATAATGCCTAATGTCCTACAAAATGAAATGCAATATGCTAAGCTAGTCCCAAGAGAGGAGGGCAAATTTTGAGGTGTTACAGCTGCCCCTATTCAATCCACTATGAACCTGTCGATATGAACAGCCTCGGCTTTCCAACGACCAGGGTGAAGAGTGATTGAATACCAAGAACAGACGAACAATTTGCAGTCTGATGGGAAATAATTAACAGTGCCTGTCAGAATCGGCAAAGAAGTGATCTTAAAAGAAGAATCCGTCTGGAACGGAGATAGTCGGCCTGAATACCGAAACAAAATGTTGACCTGGATACCAAAATAAATGGTAACACAGGAATAACCATGGCCTGAACGCCGCATCCGCTAGGGATTATTATTATTTTTGCTTTTTCTTGAACCCCGAAACTTTCTGATTGATGATGATTTTTTTTTTGCTTTTCTTGGACCCCGAACAAATATTTTCTTTCATGCAGATGATCCCGGATCACTGCAGTTGAACCCCGACACCTTCATAGTAATTGAACCCCAGTCGCCTGACGATAGCTCGTGATCGCCGTTGTGAACCCCGCTCTCCAGAAAACACCCCGTGTCTCCCTTTCTCCATTTGGACCCCGCTCTCCAGAAAATGCCCAACATCTCCTACTCTCCATTTGAACCCCGCTCTCCATTTTCTTGTGATAATTCTGTTGGCAACGCCGGAAATAACACCACAACACCACTCTGATGGCGACATATCAGAGGGTACTGTAACACCTCAAAATTTGCCCTCCTCTCTTGGGACTAGCATAACATATTACATATCATTTTTAGGTCATTAGGCATTGCATATTGCATATCATGTGGTTACATTGTGCAAGCCATTCCCCCAAGTCTTGATCAGAAGATAGGAGGTCATGTGCAAGCTAGGGTTTCATTTGGACTGGTCATTAATCATCTGAGGATGTGGAGGTCCAAATTAGGGTTTTGTGATTCTCAAGGAGATTGGTCTTCATCTTGTTTGAAATGATACATCATCATCATCATGGTCTTGTTATCATCCAGAGATTCAAGAGATTGATCAGACACCTTGAGATTAGGGTTTTGACCACTGGTCAACCCTAATCAGTTGTATTGGACCAATCAGGGCATGGCAAGGAGGTGGGATCTACAATGGATATGGGGATCATCATGTGGTTGTATTGAGCTTATGGAGGCTAGGGTTTCATCCTTGAGCCATTTCATCAGGAGATTGGGGCTCAGATTGATCAATGCATTGCCAAATTCATCTATCAGTTGAAAAAGTCAACTGTGGTCAACTGTGCTTGATTTTATGGATTTGGAGGTGGGAGAGAGTTGGATACACTTCATTCATGTTGGAACAAGTGTCATTTGACATGTCAAAGCTCAAGAATGGAGAAAATAAAGTCAGGACAAAAATTGCCAAAAATAGAAAGTGACTTGTAATGGAAGTTTCCAAAAATGGAAAGTTTTTGACCTCAAATTTACATGTCCAAGGAAGCTTCAAATGAAACTTTGTTCAACATGAAAGTTGTAGATCTTGGTCTCACATTTTCAAAAAGTCCAAGTACTTGAAATTCCCATGTATGGTTGACGAGTTATGGTCCATTCAATTTCAAAAATGACCCATAATCAAAGTGGCATAACTTTCACATGGAGTGTCCAAATTGAGTGATCTTTTTATGTGCAAACTCCATTTAGCATGTACTTTCATGGTGAATAATTGGAATTCATCAAAAATGGTCAATACAAAAAGTCAATTTTCAAGTGTACAGTTAAAAATCCAAGGGCAAAATGGTCCAAGTTGAGAAATAATTGGAATTTTGGCATGGGAGTTTTTGTAGCACCTCACATATGCCAATTAGAAATGGTTTGAATGGTCATAAGGTTCCAAGGTGCAGTATTTGGCTAGGCCATTTTTGAACTATCATTTAAAATGCAAAATTTGGCATGACATATGGAAAATGAATTGTACAAGGCCAATCAACATGGGATCAAAGCCAACACATCACAAATGATAATTAGAAGATGTCTGAGCTGTCATACAGCTGTCATGAGGCCTAGGGTGAAATGTCATTTTTGCCCTTTCACTTAAAATTGGCATTACACTAATCAAATTCATTTTTGTTAATTGGAGATTAAGAGGTGATTAAGAGATAGTATATATCATTAATTGTAACTGAAATGATAAACACAATTGCAATCTCCAAGATTCATAACAAACTTTCCCTCCAAAAGTGCATTTTCTCTCAAATTTCATCAAGCTTTTTTCACCAAATCTCCATCAAACCTTAACCAAATTGCAAAGTTCTTGTGGATTCGTGTTCATTGAGCCTTCTTCTCCGACTGTTTCATCAAGATTCGTGCTAAAAGCTTCAAAATCACAACTGTTCAAAGTGTGCTCATCAATGGTGAATTGACATTTCTCACACGTGGAGCTGTTTCGGATCAAGCTACGAGTTGCATTCACTTTGCTGAACTTCAATCTTCATCTGTTTTGAAGAATTACGCGCAAAAGCTCAAAGAACAACCTCTGCCATTAACACAAGGTCAAATTTCGAATCTCATGGTTTCTTGAATTGTGATATGCGTAGCGTAGTATGTTCAATGTAGATGAATGTGCAACTTGTGATTTGTGAAATGATTGAGTGAGTTGAGAGAAATCTTGATTGAAAGTTTTGATGTCGTTTCTTTAAATGCTCGATCCGTGAGATATAGTGAGAGTTAGGCAAAATCGTTAGCATATTTGTGATCTACATGTTAAGACGATTCCAACGGTTATAGATTTGTGAGTTTTGGTGAGGAAATGAGCGAAACCGAATTTGAAGATGGAGGCGCGAAGAACACGGCCAGGAACGAAGAAGTTCTGGAAATCTTTTGCATTTGATCTGTTTCGTTGGCTTGGCAATTCGAAATCTTGTTTCCCGCCTGTAACAACCAATAGCGAGCGTACAACGCATTAATGATGCCACGGTGGCGCGTTGGCTTGGCTTTGGTATTTACAGTTCTGCCACTGCTCCATTAATTAAACCAAATACATTTTGATAATTATTCAATAATTCATTTAACTTATAAAAATCATAAAAAATTCAATTTAGATCCAAAAATAGTGAGACTTTTTTTGTTGGATTCATAATTTTGTCTAGAATTTTGTAGGCATGATACCATAAGTTGTGCATGGAGAAATTTTGACCTTGCCTATTGATCTTTGACTTGTGTGCATATTTTGTATGTTTTGCCATTTTTAACATGAAATGCTCATACTTGTAAATAAATGAATGAAAATTTTTGTGCTTATTCTGGACATGTTGATGGTGATTTCCATGTAAAGTTTGTGAATTTTGGATACTTGGTTGATTAGATATGAATTTTTGGATTAAGGTGTGACAATTTGTGTCACACCAAGCTAGGTCAACTTTCTGATTTTATTTGCATGACTTAGGATTGTTTAATTGCTCCAATTTTTTGCATGAATGATCATTGATATGTCAAGATAACATGTGATTTTTGCTGGAATATTTGATGGAGTTTTCAATTTGATTGATAATTTTCTTCACTGTATGCTCATTTGGTGACATTGTGTGATACATGTTGGCATATCTTCTGTGAAATTCTCATATGGTTTTGGATGAATGTGAAATTTGGTATGCTGGTTATAGACACATTGTAGGACATCATGCTTTTGGTCCCATTCATTTCTTAATTGTTTTCACTGTTTTATGAATTTTTGAAGTGAATGCTTGTGTTGATGCTATGAATTGGCTTGAATAATTGTGTCTGGATTTCTTGATTTTCATTGACCTACTTTCTTTTGTCCAATTGAGCTGAAAATTGACATGCTACTTGTTGATTGTGTCCTGTTTAGGTGTGAATTATTTGAGGATTTTTGGAATTGTTTTGGTATGCCTTTGATTGAAGTCATTCTGTTTGGACTTTTGGTTTTGTGTTTGACCTAGTTTGTGTTAAATTGGTCATGAAATGATAATGGAGAATGGTATAAGCATGGGACCAATTGCATTTGCTTTTGAATGGTTTTAATTTGATTTTGGATTGGTTTGGCTTGCTGTTTAGATTTTTTTCTCCCTTTTGGACCCTAGGCTTGGCCTAGTGGTCTAGTTTCTCACATTTGGTGTGGATTTTCAGGATGAAATGCACAATGCTTAAGGAGATTGCTTCAAGGCAATTTGAATTGAGTTTGGTTAATGTTTATGAACTAACATGACTTTGTTTTGTAGGGATTGATGCTTGAGCTTGAGCTTATAGCTTGCACTTGTGTGCATTAACTTGTGTTGTATGTATAGATTAACATTTGCTGTTTATTGTTGGTTTGTCTGAGTACTGATGATACTTGATTGATTTCAGGTACATTTAGTCGCTTACAGTTCTTTAAGAACTTGCTTGCTGCTGCTTGGTTTTTAAACCACTTGAGGTAGGACTTCTATTCTTCATGTAGTCTGGAAGACCTGGCCTGTTACTTGGCCAGGCAACTGTCTGAAGTCCTCCTTAAGAGGCGATGTTTGTGGTTGTTTACATTTGTGCCCAAGCAGGTAAAGACCTCTATGAGGCAATTGGTGGATCATAGGGATATGCAATCTATCCCTCACTATTCTGTTGAGTCGTCCCTCTGCTCACACAGCTGTGTGTTGATGCATTGGGACACAAACCCAAGATCTTGTGTTGTTGCACAATCGAGTCAGAGTCTTTGAGCGTAGAAGGGTCCCTCCATTCTGGACCCACGCTCCTTTGTCTGAGGCTCTCCCTGGTCAGGGATAAGAGCTGTGAAGTCTAATCTTCACTTCACCTTTCATCTGCTTCACCTTAGCCTCTCAATGGCAAGGTTAAGAGCGAATAATACCCATGTACAGATGACTTGCTGAGGCAGTCAAACCCATTGTTTGAGCCCACTTGATTGGTTATAGTGTGTGCTTTGTGAATATTTGTTTGCTCTGTTGGCTTGTATGCTTGTATGCTTGCTTCCTTCCTGGATAGGATTAGCTTGCAGTTGTGCAAGTAGGTAGAAACCTCAACGTAGGGCAATGATGCATGACAACACTAGGCTCGAGTACAGCTCCCTGGTAGTGTGTCTTCCCTTGGTTTCTGGCTAGATTTTCTTTCCCTTGAGGGGGAACTACATCGCCCTGATCCTCGTTCCAGACGAGGTATGTAGGCAGGAGACCGCGCGAGGTCTCTCCGGGCACTTTTTTTTTTCTTTTTGTGTGTGTTTGCTTGTTATCTTCTGGTGTGTGTTTTGGTTCGGATGCTGATGTAAGTCCAGTGATTGGCATTCAGGCTCCATGTTTGCCGGTGTGTCTTGTTTGGCGTGCGTGAGCCGAACTACGGCAGCTCTGATTCTCGTTCCAGACGAGATACGTAGGCATAGGATGCGACGTCCTATCGAGCTCTCTTCTTCTTAACCCCACCTGTGTTGTCTTAGCGTGTGTGTATGATGTTTGTCTGTTTATTTTAGCAACCTATTCTTTATTTTAGAACGTGGATCCCGTCGAGTACGACGGACGTGAGGGGTGCTAATACCTTCCCCTTGTGTAACCGACTCCCTTACCCTTTCTCTTTGGTCGCGAGACCATTTCCTTTCCAGGTTTCTCTGAGTGTTTCCTTTCCCTATTTTGGGATAAATAACGTGCAGTGGCGGCTCTGTTTGTTTTTCTGTTTTAGCCCGCCGGTTGTTTTTCGCGGATGCGACAGCTGGCGACTCTGCTGGGGAATGCAAGATGTTGACCTGTGCTGGTCCATCTTCCCTAAGCGAGTTCTTCCTAGCGTTTTAGGATAGTTTAGGTTGCTTGTTTTGCTTTATTTATTGCATTTATTATTCTAACCAGTGTATATATTTGCATGCATCATACTATCATGTTGCCGTCCTCTGTGCAGGTGGTTCCTCTGTTTTGGGGTGGGTGTTCTGAGTGGGGCTAAAACCCAGGCCCGAGTATACACCTAGGATTAGTGTGGTCTCACGTTCCTCATTTGCTAAATCAACATATTGTTGCAACGTGACATGCCACAAGCCAGACGAGGTTCATTTGATAGTGCTTTCCTCTGTGGGGTACCCCACTTTGGTTGAGTTACGTCATTTGAGCTGTTGACTCTGGTGACCGATCATTTCCCGGATCTTTGGTTTAGACGATCTTAAGGGAGCTACAATGGCACACCCGAAAGGGCAAACCCATTGAGTATCCCCCCCCCCCCCCCCCCCCGATTGTCGAGGCTATTATCCGCCTTAGGATGACCTGATTAGAATTTACCTGTGAGGGGAGGGTTGATTCTTACAGATGCATGTTCTGTTGGTGACTCAGATGGTGACTAATGGTTCCGTTGATTAGAGTCATATTTATAAGTCGGATTTATGGGCATTTCTTGCCGAGACGCCGGAGTGCTGTCCGAGTTATTTATCAGTGGGGATACGTTTATTTCAGGATTCCCCGGGCCGATTCAGATGGTTATGGGTATCTGCCAAGAGATGGTTTGATGATGATGATGATGTATCTGTCTTCCGTTTATTTCGGAACCCTTGAGGTGGATTTGTGGTTAATCAGTACCTCAGATGGTTAGGATCAGTTCAGAGACCAAGGCTTCAGTGCAACAGATGTTCAGAGGACTTGGAGGATGGCGATGCATTGCATTCATTCATCTGCATCATTCTCATTTTGCATTCATCTGCATCAAACCTACATCTAGCCATATGGGGAGTATTATGGATTGAGAATCTGGTTGAGAGACATCCGGATGTCAGAATGTTATTGGTGAAATATTATCCGTCTCGATGAAACCAGAATCAAAGGACGGAATCTTCCTCATATGGATAGATGTTGCATTCATGCATATTAACCCATTTGCTGTTTTGTAGGTGTCAACCGGTGCGCATAGCTCGTTTGCTCAGATATCCTGCTAGGGGCAACAAATCCAAACTGATGGATTCTCCCAACGCCGACATCCTCGAACTGAAAGAGATGGTGAGGGATTTGTTCAGTGTTGTGCAAGGGCTTGCCTTAGGGCAGAAAGCCATGGCCAAGAGATTGGAAAGGATTGAGGGCTGGATGATCAAGGAGAAAGTTCAGGAAAAGGCTCCGTCATCCGAAGTAACAAATCCCTCTGGCTCTGTAGCAAAGAAGCCCTCTGGCAATGGTTATTTTGAGAAGGAAGTTGAATCAGGTGGTGTGCAGGCCAAGAGAGAACACGGTAAGGATCGTTATCACCCATATGCTGATACGGTAACAATCCCTACTAGTAATCAATCTGCACAACAGCGGCAACCACCACCTCAACAGAGGACACACAGAGCAGGGGGCCAAGTGAGAAGGAGGACGACAGATCGTCATTTCAATAAGCCGCCCGTGACTTACGCCTTTCTGTTTAAAAGGTTGAAGGATCTTGGGTTGGTGCAGCCAAGGATGTTGACTCTGTTGAAACCTGATCAGAGGCCTGCCAGTTACGATGAGAATGTCAGGTGTGAGTTCCATGCTGGGGCACCCGGACATCATGTTGAGGATTGCAAAGCTTTTAAGCATGTGGTCCAGGACTTGGTGGACTCTAAGGCAATCAATTTTGTACCGACGACAGATGATAGTGCTAACCCCGTGACAAGGCATGGTCCTGTAAAAGTGGAGATGATGTCGAAGGACAAGAAAGGGATAGAGGTGACTGAGAGGGATCAGTTAAGAATGCCCATGTCTGTGGTCCCAAAATGTCTGACGAAAAATGGAGCTTCCCCTCGTATTGATAATTGTTGTGCAGCCGTCGCCATAAAGGGGTGTGTTGTGATTGGGGAAACGATCCAGAGAATGATGAAAGTAGAAATGGGCGATGTGAGATGTAAAGTACCCAATCTGGCAGTTGAAACCATCAAGGTGAAAAATGCCATTGGTGTTGAGAAAGAGAAAAAGCCGTCCATTTCTTCTTACAAACAGGCGGTGGAAGTGGTGAGAAATGGAGGGATCCCAGGCTGGGGACAGATCATAGGCATTGTGGTAAAGGCGGATATGTTTGGGATTGGTTATCATCCAGGTCAAGACTCGTCTGAGCAGAACAGAGGACGTCGTTCGTCGTTCACCTTTGTCAGTGCTGGAATGCTAGATTCAGATCACGCCTATACAGTGGGTGAAGAGAGTGACAGCGACCGCGAACTGGAATCGTGGATAAAATCATGCGTACCAGGGAACTGGAAGGCCTAGAAAGATCAGCACTGTCACTCATCCGGAAGAGTAATATTTCTTGTTTTTCAGTTTTATTTGCATGAAAGCCATACGTTTTGCCCGAAACGTATTGGTCCATTGTAAGGGCCACCTCATGTTTAAATTTGCAACATTTTGCATCATTAATAAAAGGATGTTTTTCAGTCAAAAAGCGGAGTTCCTTGTTTTTTCATTTATTTTTGCAGTTTAAAAACAAATAAAAATGGCAATGTTTGTTTTCATTTTCCTTCCTTGTGCTTTGTCTCGTTTCGACTCGGATCTCATTGATAACAATTTGGTTACACCTCATATGACTTCGACAAACCGATCTATCATGCCGAAGAAGAAGACGAAGAAGATTGTGATCTGCCGGAATTAGCCAGGTTGTCGAAACAAGAGGAGAAGGTGATTCAGCCGCACGTGAAGCGAGTTGAGATTGTTATTCCAGGCACCGCCTAGGTCAGGAAATGAAAATCCGGGCTGCTTCAGAGGCGAGTCGAGAGTAGAATGGTAGCCCTGTTGAAGGAGCATGTGGACACCGTCGCCTGGTCATGTCAGGATATGTCAGGGTCGGATACCGATGTCGTTGGGCACAAGCTACCATGGAGAGAAGACTGTCCTCTAAAGAAGCAGAACGCCAGTGCCTGTACCAGAGAGCCATGGTGACTTTGTTTCATGATATGATTCATCATGAAGTTGAATGCTATGCTATGACATGATAGCAAAGTCCCAAAGCAGAAGAGGGGCATCTGGCAGACCGGGGCAAGTCGGTTGACCAGTTGAGACAATTCAAATTGAGGTTGAATTCAAGTGAGTGCACTATCAGAGTGCGATCCGGTAAGCTGTTGGGGTTTATTGTCAGAGAGGAATCCGAGGTTGATCCTGAAAAAAAAAAAAAAAAAAAAACGCCTGAACCGAGAACGGAAAAAGAGAGGTTCGTGGTCTCCTGGGTAGATTGAACTACATGTCATGGTTCATATCTCATCTAACAGCCACGTGGGAACCCATTCAAGAAAAAAAGCAAACGGTCAGGTGAAATATTGATTGCCAAGGGGCATTGAAAAATAAAAGAATAAGTTGCAGGAACCTCTGATTCCGATGTCTTCTGTGGAAAGAGACTGTTAATCTGTACTTGACAGCCTTCGAGGGGTCTACGAGGTGTATTGGGTCAGCATGACGAGTCTTGTCGAAAAGAGCATGCAATTTACCTTAGCAAAAAGTTTACCGACTGTGAAACAGTACATTCACTGTTCGAGAAAACTTGATGTACTTTGGCATAGGCTGCTCGCCGACTGAGACAGTATGTGCTGGTTCATATCACTTTGTGGATTTCAAGATGGATCTGATCAAGTATGGGTTTGAGAATCTAGCATCGACCGGACGGGTTGGGAGAGAGCAAAAGAATGTTGACTGATTTGGGATACTCTCAAAAAGCAATCAAGGGGTGTATTGTCTGATTACATCGCTCAGTAACCCATTGAGGATTGTCAACCGAGGAAGTTTGAGTTCCCTGATGAGGACATCTCGAGGTGCTCCAATCGAAAGATTGAGCGTAACCGATCCCGGAGGAGGGGCCTGACCCTGAATCCGAACGGATTCTGATGTCTGATGGGGAGGTTAAGGTGAATGAGCTTTTGTTGCCCGGATAACGTTTGCATGCACCGACGGTGTGATTGTGCAGAAAATGGTGGTAACCTACAAAGACTGGCATGAGATGTTGTCGTTCGCATTGCATGGGTACCGAACGTCGGTGTGTACATCTACTGGGGCGACTCCTTTCTCATTGGTATGGAATGGAAGCTGTGTTACCAGTTGAGGTTCAGATTCCCTCTTTGAGAGTCCTGATGGACGTGAAATTGCAAGAGGCTGAATGGGTAAAGACCCGGTACGAAGAGTTGAGCCTAATAGAGAAAAAAAGGCTAGCAGCCGTCTGTCATGGGCAGTTGTACCAGCAACGGATGAAGCGTGCTGTTGACAAGAAGGTACGACCTCGGGTGTATCACGTAGGTGATATGGTGTTGAAAAGGATCCTTCCTCCTCAAAACGATCGAAGGGGCAAATGGACACTCAGTCATGAATCCCCAGCGTGGTCAAGAAGGTTTTCTCTGGTGGAGCCTTGTTGTTAACAACCATGGATGGCGAGGATTTTCCATCCCCTGTGAATGCGGACGCAGTTAAAAAATACTTCGTATAAAGAGACCCGCTGGACGAAAAGAATAAAATAGTCCAGGCAAAAATGGGCATCCCGGCGAACCAAAAACAGAAGGAAAGGTTCGGGCAAAAATTAGGGATAAAAAAAGAAAAATGTACACCCGGCAAGTCGAAAACCTGGAAAGGCGACTTGGGCAAAAAGGGGTATCCCGGTGGACTGAAAACCCGAAAGGGCGGTCCAGGCAAAAGAGGGATTGAAACGAAAAACTGCGTCTAGCATGATCGTTTGCGCTTTGGTTAAAGCATCATGGATAATACCCGGTGGGGATCAGTCAGAAACGTCTTTTTCAGAAGGCAGAAGGCACGGAGAGTTTGAGGACATAGGGGGTGTAACCGAGTTGGAACTCGATGAGATCACGGGTTTCACATTGCCATTAGGATAGATTTTTCCTTTTGTGCGCAATTACCTCTTTTCAGGAATTGCTTCCTTTGTATTGCTCATTTGGGCCACGCTTTTTTTCAAATCAATAAAATGCATATTCAGTCAAATAATTTTTGTTTTTGTTTTCATTACCGCTTTGATTGCAAAAACATCCAATTATTTTTGATAAAGAATCTTGCATTTTAATACATACAGGTCCCTTCCAATGCATGTTTATAAGATTGAAAGCTTGAAATCTTATTCGGAAGGTTAAGTGACCCAAGTGTTGAAATCTTGACACGCCTGGGGCACGGTTTTATCTGACGATCTGTTTTGCAGGAACTGTTAGACATTTTTCACTCACTTGCAGGTTGTGATGTGGAAGCTGTTGATAAAGCAAATCCCCATGGGAGTCCGATCAAGGACGAATGAATGAAAGGATGACGAAGACGTTGAGACGTACGACGATCCTTGATTTTAATCAAGAAGACTCTTCAAAATCGGAAGATTGGAAAGTCTGTAGAAATTCCCCGCAGAGTCTGACTAGAAACGAATGAGGATAAAGGGACGAGGGGAGACGTCGAGACATCCGACGACCTTTGGAATTAATCAAGAAGACTCTTCAAAGTCAGAAAATTGAGATTTCTGTATAAATCCCAGGAGTGCGTTTCCGTCGAGTGCGGAGCGATTGGGAATACAAGATGATGGAGCAGAAAAGGTCCAGACGAGTCTGGGAATTCTCAAAAGTGGAAAGCTGATACGAGTTTGGGAGGTGGATACCGTAGTTCGACGAGTCGATGGGTGTTCTGTACCAACTTTTCTCATTTCCCAGCTAAGTCCCCAAGCAGAATCGGAAGATCAACTCCCCAGCAGATCCAAGGTCTGTGGATTCCCTAGCCGAGTCAGGATGGTTATCCTCGGCAGGTTTAAACGGTGTTTCCTCAGCAGCTAGGCCTAAAGATCAGCTATTCCCCGAGTGGAGCGGGTTTCAGTGAAATATATCTCCATCAGTGTTCATCCTATCAGTGGATTGGACGAGTTTCCGTAGCAGACGGATATTTGCATTCCCAGCTGAGTTGATTCTACCTATGGATTGCATGGGTAATCCCCAGCGGAGTAGCATTCGTTTCCCTAGCAGGGTTAGGATGGTTATCCCCAGCAGGTTTCAGATCGATGCTTCCCCAGTCACCAGGCTTGGAGGTTGTTGTTTCCCGGTAGAGTATTTGTAAGCGTTTCCCCAGTGAAGTCGACAGGTATCTGTGAAGGTTCCTCGAAGCAGAGTAGGGATTGATATCCCTAGCAAGTCAAAGACTGTTGTATCCCCACAGAGTGTTGGTGGTGCTTATCCCCAGCAGTTTCTCGAGCGGATTGGGTGCAAAGGAGGTTCTTCCCCAACAAGGGTTGCCTTTTCCCAGCGGCAGTGTTATTCCCCAGCAGGGTGGAGAGCAGAATATTGACGAGTTCCTCAGCAGAGTGTCTCGTGCTCCCCAGAAGAGTCCCTTGAGGGAGATACCTTTTTATGCATTCATCATGAAAAATAGCATAGCATGTTGCATAGAAAAAATAAATCGCGTAGCATTTCCATAAGTATGGAGCATTACGCAGAAAAAGATCATGCATCATTGTTGAAAGCATAGAACTAGTCTCAAGCCGTGGTTACCGTTTGAGAGGTGGTTGTGCCAGAAAGCGAAGATGTTACTCTGTGGAGTTTAGCATCATGACGTCAGATCAGCAATGTCCCCCAGTAGTGCGATATTGGAGGAAATGTTTCTGTCGGACAAAGATAGAAATGTTACGCGATCAGCGCGATTCAAGCCGTGGTTACCGCTTGAGGATTGGTTTTGCCGAACAGTGAAGACGATGCTCCGAGGAGTTCAGCAGCGGGATTTTGGAGCAGCAGTATTTCCCAGTCATTGTTTAGTGTCTGGTCGAGCTTTCTTTGGTGTCAGTAAACATCATCATTCGATGTCCAGTAAACGTCAAGTTATTTCCCAGTCATTGTTTAATGTCTGGTCGATCATTGTGTGATGCCTGTCAACATCATTGTTTGATTCCTGTAAACATCATTGTTTGATGCCTGTAAACATCATTGTTTGATGCCTGTAAACATCATTGTTTGATGCCTGTAAACATCATTGTTTGATGCTTGTAAACATCATTGTTCGATGTCCTGTCAACATCATTGTTCGATGTCCTGTCAACATCCTTGTTCGATGTCCTGTCAACATCCTTGTTTGATGTCCTGTCAACATCCTTGTTTGATGTCCTGTCAACATCCTTGTTCGATGTCCTGTCAACATCCTTGTTTGATGTCCTGTCAACATCCTTGTTTGATGTCCTGTCAACATCCTTGTTTGATGTCCTGTCAACATCCTTGTTTGATGTCCTGTCAACATCATTGTTTGATGTCCTGTCAACATCCTTGTTTGATGTCCTGTCAACATCATTGTTTGATGTCCTGTCAACATCCTTGTTCGATGTCCTGTCAACATCATTGTTTGATGCCTGTCAACATCATTGTTCGATATCCTGTCAACATCCTTGTTTGATGTCCTGTCAACATCCTTGTTTGATGTCCTGTCAACATCCTTGTTTGATGTCCTGTCAACATCCTTGTTTGATGTTCTGTCAACATCCTTGTTTGATGTCCTGTCAACATCCTTGTTTGATGTCCTGTCAACATCCTTGTTCGATGTCCTGTCAACATCATTGTTTGATGCCTGTCAACATCCTTGTTCGATGTCCTGTCAACATCATTGTTTGATGCCTGTCAACATCATTGTTCGATATCCTGTCAACATCATTCTTTGGTGTCTGTCAACATCATTGATTCGATGTCCAGTAAATGTCGAGTTTCTTCCCGGTCATCAGTCAGTGCCTGGTTGAAGGTGTTACTCCGAGGAGTTCAAAATCTTGGGTCAGATCAGCAATGTTCCCCAGTAGTGCGATGCTGGAGGAAATTTTTCCGTCAGACGGAGATGGAAATAAAATCAAAGGACGTTACGCGATCAGCGCGACAATCGGGGTTCGAATGGAGAAAGGGAGATGTTGCGACATTTTCTGGAGAGCGGGGTTCAAATGGAGAAAGGGAAATGTTGAGGCATTTTCTGGAGAACGGGGTTCACAATGGCGATCGCGAGTAATCGTCAGGCGACTGGGGTTCAAACCGGAGAATGGGGTTCATTATTTTGGCAAATAGGAGAGCGGGGTTCAAATGCGGTGATCCGAGGATCATTTGCGCAGAAAAATTTCGGGGTTCAAGAAAAGCATAAAAAGAAGAGAGAATAACAATCCCGAGCGGATGTGGTGTTCAGGCCATGGTTATCCCTGTGTTACCATTTATTTTGGTATCCAGGTCGACGTTGCTGTTTCGGTGATTAGGCCGACTTTCTCCGTTCCAGACGGATTTTTCTTCAAGATTGTGTTCTTCGCCGATTCTGACAGGCGTTGTTAATTATTTTCCCATCAGAGTGCAAATTGTTCGTCTGTTCTTGGTATTCAATCACTCTTCATCCTGATCATCTGAAAGCCGAGGCTGTTCATATCGACAGGTTCACAGTGGATTGAATAGGGGCAGCTGTAACACCTCAAAATTTGCCCTCCTCTCTTGGGACTAGCATAACATATTACATATCATTTTTAGGTCATTAGGCATTGCATATTGCATATCATGTGGTTACATTGTGCAAGCCATTCCCCCAAGTCTTGATCAGAAGATAGGAGGTCATGTGCAAGCTAGGGTTTCATTTGGACTGGTCATTAATCATCTGAGGATGTGGAGGTCCAAATTAGGGTTTTGTGATTCTCAAGGAGATTGGTCTTCATCTTGTTTGAAATGATACATCATCATCATCATGGTCTTGTTATCATCCAGAGATTCAAGAGATTGATCAGACACCTTGAGATTAGGGTTTTGACCACTGGTCAACCCTAATCAGTTGTATTGGACCAATCAGGGCATGGCAAGGAGGTGGGATCTACAATGGATATGGGGATCATCATGTGGTTGTATTGAGCTTATGGAGGCTAGGGTTTCATCCTTGAGCCATTTCATCAGGAGATTGGGGCTCAGATTGATCAATGCATTGCCAAATTCATCTATCAGTTGAAAAAGTCAACTGTGGTCAACTGTGCTTGATTTTATGGATTTGGAGGTGGGAGAGAGTTGGATACACTTCATTCATGTTGGAACAAGTGTCATTTGACATGTCAAAGCTCAAGAATGGAGAAAATAAAGTCAGGACAAAAATTGCCAAAAATAGAAAGTGACTTGTAATGGAAGTTTCCAAAAATGGAAAGTTTTTGACCTCAAATTTACATGTCCAAGGAAGCTTCAAATGAAACTTTGTTCAACATGAAAGTTGTAGATCTTGGTCTCACATTTTCAAAAAGTCCAAGTACTTGAAATTCCCATGTATGGTTGACGAGTTATGGTCCATTCAATTTCAAAAATGACCCATAATCAAAGTGGCATAACTTTCACATGGAGTGTCCAAATTGAGTGATCTTTTTATGTGCAAACTCCATTTAGCATGTACTTTCATGGTGAATAATTGGAATTCATCAAAAATGGTCAATACAAAAAGTCAATTTTCAAGTGTACAGTTAAAAATCCAAGGGCAAAATGGTCCAAGTTGAGAAATAATTGGAATTTTGGCATGGGAGTTTTTGTAGCACCTCACATATGCCAATTAGAAATGGTTTGAATGGTCATAAGGTTCCAAGGTGCAGTATTTGGCTAGGCCATTTTTGAACTATCATTTAAAATGCAAAATTTGGCATGACATATGGAAAATGAATTGTACAAGGCCAATCAACATGGGATCAAAGCCAACACATCACAAATGATAATTAGAAGATGTCTGAGCTGTCATACAGCTGTCATGAGGCCTAGGGTGAAATGTCATTTTTGCCCTTTCACTTAAAATTGGCATTACACTAATCAAATTCATTTTTGTTAATTGGAGATTAAGAGGTGATTAAGAGATAGTATATATCATTAATTGTAACTGAAATGATAAACACAATTGCAATCTCCAAGATTCATAACAAACTTTCCCTCCAAAAGTGCATTTTCTCTCAAATTTCATCAAGCTTTTTTCACCAAATCTCCATCAAACCTTAACCAAATTGCAAAGTTCTTGTGGATTCGTGTTCATTGAGCCTTCTTCTCCGACTGTTTCATCAAGATTCGTGCTAAAAGCTTCAAAATCACAACTGTTCAAAGTGTGCTCATCAATGGTGAATTGACATTTCTCACACGTGGAGCTGTTTCGGATCAAGCTACGAGTTGCATTCACTTTGCTGAACTTCAATCTTCATCTGTTTTGAAGAATTACGCGCAAAAGCTCAAAGAACAACCTCTGCCATTAACACAAGGTCAAATTTCGAATCTCATGGTTTCTTGAATTGTGATATGCGTAGCGTAGTATGTTCAATGTAGATGAATGTGCAACTTGTGATTTGTGAAATGATTGAGTGAGTTGAGAGAAATCTTGATTGAAAGTTTTGATGTCGTTTCTTTAAATGCTCGATCCGTGAGATATAGTGAGAGTTAGGCAAAATCGTTAGCATATTTGTGATCTACATGTTAAGACGATTCCAACGGTTATAGATTTGTGAGTTTTGGTGAGGAAATGAGCGAAACCGAATTTGAAGATGGAGGCGCGAAGAACACGGCCAGGAACGAAGAAGTTCTGGAAATCTTTTGCATTTGATCTGTTTCGTTGGCTTGGCAATTCGAAATCTTGTTTCCCGCCTGTAACAACCAATAGCGAGCGTACAACGCATTAATGATGCCACGGTGGCGCGTTGGCTTGGCTTTGGTATTTACAGTTCTGCCACTGCTCCATTAATTAAACCAAATACATTTTGATAATTATTCAATAATTCATTTAACTTATAAAAATCATAAAAAATTCAATTTAGATCCAAAAATAGTGAGACTTTTTTTGTTGGATTCATAATTTTGTCTAGAATTTTGTAGGCATGATACCATAAGTTGTGCATGGAGAAATTTTGACCTTGCCTATTGATCTTTGACTTGTGTGCATATTTTGTATGTTTTGCCATTTTTAACATGAAATGCTCATACTTGTAAAGAAATGAATGAAAATTTTTGTGCTTATTCTGGACATGTTGATGGTGATTTCCATGTAAAGTTTGTGAATTTTGGATACTTGGTTGATTAGATATGAATTTTTGGATTAAGGTGTGACAATTTGTGTCACACCAAGCTAGGTCAACTTTCTGATTTTATTTGCATGACTTAGGATTGTTTAATTGCTCCAATTTTTTTCATGAGTGATCATTGATATGTCAAGATAATATGTGATTTTTGATGGAATATTTGATGGAGTTTTCAATTTGATTGATAATTTTCTTCACTGTATGCTCATTTGGTGACATTGTGTGATACATGTTGGCATATCTTCTGTGAAATTCTCATATGGTTTTGGATGAATGTGAAATTTGGTATGCTGGTTATAGACACATTGTAGGACATCATGCTTTTGGTCCCATTCATTTCTTAATTGTTTTCACTGTTTTATGAATTTTTGAAGTGAATGCTTGTGTTGATGCTATGAATTGGCTTGAATAATTGTGTCTGGATTTCTTGATTTTCATTGACCTACTTTCTTTTGTCCAATTGAGCTGAAAATTGACATGCTACTTGTTGATTGTGTCCTGTTTAGGTGTGAATTATTTGAGGATTTTTGGAATTGTTTTGGTATGCCTTTGATTGAAGTCATTCTGTTTGGACTTTTGGTTTTGTGTTTGACCTAGTTTGTGTTAAATTGGTCATGAAATGATAATGGAGAATGGTATAAGCATGGGACCAATTGCATTTGCTTTTGAATGGTTTTAATTTGATTTTGGATTGGTTTGGCTTGCTGTTTAGATTTTTTTCTCCCTTTTGGACCCTAGGCTTGGCCTAGTGGTCTAGTTTCTCACATTTGGTGTGGATTTTCAGGATGAAATGCACAATGCTTAAGGAGATTGCTTCAAGGCAATTTGAATTGAGTTTGGTTGATTTTTATGAACTAACATGACTTTGTTTTGTAGGGATTTATGCTTGAGCTTGAGCTTATAGCTTGCACTTGTGTGCATTAACTTGTGTTGTATGTATAGATTAACATTTGCTGTTTATTGTTGGTTTGTCTGAGTACTGATGATACTTGATTGATTTCAGGTATATTTAGTCGCTTACAGTTCTTTAAGAACTTGCTTGCTGCTGCTTGGTTTTTAAACCACTTGAGGTAGGACTTCTATTCTTCATGTAGTCTGGAAGACCTGGCCTGTTACTTGGCCAGGCAACTGTCTGAAGTCCTCCTTAAGAGGCGATGTTTGTGGTTGTTTACATTTGTGCCCAAGCAGGTAAAGACCTCTATGAGGCAATTGGTGGATCATAGGGATATGCAATCTATCCCCCACTATTCTGTTGAGTCGTCCCTCTGCTCACACGGCTGTGTGTTGATGCATTGGGACACAAACCCAAGATCTTGTGTTGTTGCACAATCGAGTCAGAGTCTTTGAGCGTAGAAGGGTCCCTCCATTCTGGACCCACGCTCCTTTTTCTGAGGCTCTCCCTGGTCAGGGATAAGAGCTGTGAAGTCTAATCTTCACTTCACCTTTCATCTGCTTCACCTTAGCCTCTCAATGGCAAGGTTAAGAGCGAATAATACCCATGTACAGATGACTTGCTGAGGCAGTCAAACCCATTGTTTGAGCCCACTTGATTGGTTATAGTGTGTGCTTTGTGAATATTTGTTTGCTCTGTTGGCTTGTATGCTTGTATGCTTGCTTCCTTCCTGGATAGGATTAGCTTGCAGTTGTGCAAGTAGGTAGAAACCTCAACGTAGGGCAATGATGCATGACAACACTAGGCTCGAGTACAGCTCCCTGGTAGTGTGTCTTCCCTTGGTTTCTGGCTAGATTTTCTTTCCCTTGAGGGGGAACTACATCGCCCTGATCCTCGTTCCAGACGAGGTATGTAGGCAGGAGACCGCGCGAGGTCTCTCCGGGCACTTTTTTTTTCTTTTTGTGTGTGTTTGCTTGTTATCTTCTGGTGTGTGTTTTGGTTCGGATGCTGATGTAAGTCCAGTGATTGGCATTCAGGCTCCATGTTTGCCGGTGTGTCTTGTTTGGCGTGCGTGAGCCGAACTACGGCAGCTCTGATTCTCGTTCCAGACGAGATACGTAGGCATAGGATGCGACGTCCTATCGAGCTCTCTTCTTCTTAACCCCACCTGTGTTGTCTTAGCGTGTGTGTATGATGTTTGTCTGTTTATTTTAGCAACCTATTCTTTATTTTAGAACGTGGATCCCGTCGAGTACGACGGACGTGAGAGGTGCTAATACCTTCCCCTTGCGTAACCGACTCCCTTACCCTTTCTCTTTGGTCGCGAGACCATTTCCTTTCCAGGTTTCTCTGAGCGTTTCCTTTCCCTATTTTGGGATAAATAACGTGCAGTGGCGGCTCTGTTTGTTTTTCTGTTTTAGCCCGCCGGTTGTTTTTCGCGGATGCGACAGGTACACCTTTACAACAGGAAGGTAACATGTGCATTTCTTCCTCAGAAGACACCCATAACGACTTCTGTTAGCCTCAGCCAAAGTCTAAGGTGACACATGATCAGAAGACAACCCTGAGGACCTCATCCCGGATATAATCTTCAACTCCAATCTCCATTTGAACCCCATTCTCCAGAAAATGCCGCAACACTTCCTTTTCTCCATTCTTCGATTTTCGCGTTGATCGCGTAACGTTCTTTGATCTTCATTTCCATCTCCGCCCGACGGAAAAGTTTCCACCAATATCGCACTAGTGGGGAACATTGTTGCTCCAATGTCATGATGCCGAACTCCTCAGAGTAACATCTTCCAACTTCTATCTCGCACGACAGAAATCCTTCCTCCAATATCGCACTACTGGGGAATACGGTTGACCCAACACCACGATGCTAAACTCCTCGGAGTAACATCTTCACCATCCGGCGAAACCGATTCTCAGGCGGTAACCACGGCTTGAGTAACCGATGCTTGCAATGCTGATGTTGATCTTCCAACTAGCGAAACCACTTCTCAAACGGTAACCACAGCTTGAGTAGCATCTTCACCAACTGGCGAAACCAAATCTCAAACGGTAACCACGGCTTGAGACTAGTTTATGCTTGCAATGCGTATGCATGATTTTTTTCAGCGTAATGCTCCATAATCATGGAAATGCTATGCGATAAATTATGCAATATGCTATGCTTATCTACATGATGAATGCATAAAAAGTATCCCCCTCAGGGACTCTACTGGGGAGCTCGAGGCACTCTGCTGAGGAACTCGACAACACTCCAATCTTCACCCTGCTGGGGAATAGCACTGCTGTTGGGAAATAGGCAACCCTCGCCCGGGATAACCTCCTCGGCACTCGACCCGCCCGGGGACTTCGCTGGGGAAGAAACCACCAACACACTCTGCGGGGAAAACAACAATCTTTGACTTGCTGGGGGAAACTAACAAGCTCCGCCGTGCCAAAGGAAACAGCTACCAACAGACACCTCTACTGGGGAAATAGCAACCTTCAGGCCTGGCTGCTGAGGAAATACCAGTCTCGAAACTGCTGGGGAGATAACAATCCCGACTCTGTTAGGGAAGACGCAGACCTTGAATCTACTGGGGAGGTAACAATCTCGACTCTGCTTGGGGAAATAAGGAAAGTATGGCACAGAACACCCGTCGACTCGTCAAACCCTGGTATTCAACGTCCAAATCCAGTGTCAGCTTTCCACTTTTGAGAGCTCCCAGACTCGTCTGGACTTTTCTGATTCACCACCTTGTATTCTCGCCTTCTCCGTACTCCACGGAGATCGAACTCCTTGGATTCATACGAACTTTCCAATCTCCAGACTTTGAAGAGTCTTCTTGATTAATTCTCAAGGATCGTCGCACGTCTTTCGCCGTCTTTTCACCATTCTTCAATCCCTTGTCCCTGATTGGACTCCACGGGGATCTTTTGTCAAAAGCTTCTCATCACAACCTGCAAGTGAGTGAAAATATCTAACAGCACCTGCAAAAGAGATCGTTAGATAAAAACGTGCCCCAGGCGTGCCAAAGTTTCAACACCTGGGTCACTCAACTTTCCGAATAAGATTTCAAGTTTTCAATCTTATAAACATGCATTGGAAGGAACCTGTATGTCTTAAAATGCAAAGATTCTTTATCAAAAATAATTGGATGTTTTTGCAATCAAAGCGGTAATGAAAACAAAAACAAAATTATTTGACTGAATATGCATTTTATTAATTGAGAAAAGGTGTGGCTCATGAATGAGCAATACAAAGGAAGAAATTCCTGAAAAGAGGTAATTGCGCACGAAAGGAAAAATCTATCCTAATGGCAATGTGAAACCGTGATCTCATCGAGTTCCAACTCGGTTACACCCCATATGTCCTCAAGACTCTCCGTGCTTTCTGCCTTCTGAACAAGACGACTCAGACTGATCTCTGCCGGGGATTATCCATGTCGTACTTAAAGTACAAACGATCATGTCAGACGCAGTTGTTCGTTTCAATCCCTCTTTTGCCTGGACCGCCCTTTCGGGTTTTCAGTCCACCGGGATACCCTTTTTTGCCCAAGCCGCCTTTTCAGGTTTTCGACTTGCCGGGTGTACAGTTTTTTTTTCTTTTTATCCCTAATTTTTGCCCGAACCTTTTCATTTTTTTTTCTTGGTTCGCGCGGGATGCCCATTTTTGCCTGGACTATTTTATTCTTTTCGTCCAGCGGGTCTCTTATACGAAGTATTTTTTAACTGCGTCCGCATTCACAGGGGACGGAAAAACCTCACCATCCATGGTCGTCAACAACAAGGCTCCGCCAGAGAAGACCTTCTTGACCACGAATGGACCTTCATAGTTGGGTGTCCACTTTCCCCTACGATCGTTTTGAGGAGGAAGGATCCTTTTCAGCACCATATCACCTACGTGATACACACGAGGTCGCACCTTTCGGTCAAAAGCACGCTTCATCCGCTGCTGGTACAACTGCCCATGACAAATGGCCGCCAGCCTCTTTTCCTCAATCAGGCTCAACTCTTCGTACCGAGTCCTTATCCATTCAGCCTCTTGTAATTTTACGTCCATCAGGACTCTCAAAAAGGGAATCTGAACCTCAACTGGTAGCACGGCTTCCATTCCATATACCAACGAGAAAGGCGTTGCCCCAGTAGACGTGCGCACCGAGGTTCGATACCCATGCAATGCAAACGACAACATCTCGTGCCAATCTTTATAGGTCACAACCATTTTCTGCACAATCTTCTTGATATTCTTATTGGCTGCTTCGACCGCCCCATTCATCTTCGGACGATAAGGAGAAGAATTGTGATACTCGATCTTGAATTCCCGACACAGTTCTGCCATCATCTTATTGTTCAAATTAGAACCATTATCAGTAATGATTCTCTCGGGAACCCCATATCTGCAAATGATATATCTCTTCAGGAATCTGGCGACGACCTGCTTTGTCACGTTTGCATAAGAGGCTGCTTCCACCCACTTGGTGAAGTAATCAATAGCCACTAATATGAACCGGTGCCCATTCGAAGCCGTAGGCTCAATCTTCCCGATCATATCAATGCCCCACATAGCAAACGGCCACGGAGATGACATTAAACTCAACGGATTTGGAGGCACGTGCACCTTATCAGCATAAATCTGGCATTTATGACACTTCCGCACGAAATTGAAACACTGGGCCTCCATTGTCATCCAATAATACCCAGCTCTCAGCAGCTTTTTCACCATTGCATTCGCACTGGCATGGGTACCAAACGACCCCTCATGTACTTCTTTCATCAATTGGCTTGCTTCTTTGTCATCGACGCATCTGAGCAAAACCCAATCAAAATTCCTCTTGTACAAAACCCCATCCTTGTTCAGATAGAACACCATGGCCAACCTCCTCAGAGTCTTTTGGTCCTTCTTGGATGCTCCTTCAGGATATTCTTGGGTTTCCAGATAGCGCTTGATATCGTAATACCACGGCTTCTCATCATCATGCACTGCCTCAACAACAAACACATAAGCCGGTCTATCCAGATGTCCCACCTCAACACTGGGGAACTGATTCCACCACTGCACCTTAATCAAGGCAGCCAGAGTAGCCAAAGCATCTGCCAAAGGATTCTCTTCTCTAGGCATATGATGTAATACCACCTTGGTGAAAAACGTCAACGATCTCCTCGTATAATCCCGATATGGAATTAAATGAGATTGATGCGTATACCATTTTCCGTTAACCTGGTTCACAACCAAAGCTGAATCTCCATATATGACAAGGTTCTTGATCCGCAAATCAATCGCCTCTTCAATCCCCAAGATACAAGCTTCGTATTCAGCCATGTTGTTGGTGCACTCAAATGTTAGCCGGGCAGCAAAAGGCATGTGGGATCCTTTCGGCGTAACCAAAACAGCACCAACACCGCTACCATTCACGTTAACGGCCCCATCAAACATCAGAATCCATTCGGATTCAGGGTCAGGCCCCTCCTCCGGGATTGGTTCCTCACAATCTTTCGATTTGAGAAACATGATGTCCTCATCAGGGAATTCAAACTTCATCGGTTGATAATCCTCCATGGGTTGCTGGGCGAGGTAATCAGATAATACACTCCCCTTGATCGCTTTCTGAGAGGTATACTGGATATCATATTCGGTCAAAATCATCTGCCATCTCGCAACCCGTCCGGTCAATGCTGGCTTTTCAAAAATATACTTGATCGGATCCATCTTGGAAATCAACAAAGTGGTATGAACCAGCATATACTGCCTCAGTCGGCGAGCAACCCATACCAAAGCGTAGCAAGTTTTCTCGAGCAGTGAGTATCTTGTTTCACAGTCGGTAAACTTTTTGCTAAGGTAGTATATGGCATGCTCTTTTCGACCAGACTCGTCATGCTGCCCCAATACACACCCCATAGACCCCTCGAGGACTGTCAAGTACAGAATTAACGGTCGTCCCTCCACAGGAGGCATCAGAATCGGAGGCTCCTGCAAATATTCTTTTATCTTTTCAAATGCCGCTTGGCAATCATTATTCCACCTGACCGTTTGATCTTTTCTCAATAACTTGAATATAGGTTCGCACGTGGCTGTTAGATGAGATATGAACCGTGAAATGTAGTTCAATCTACCTAAGAAACCACGAACCTCTTTTTCTGCTCTCGGTTCAGGCATTTCTCTTATTGCTTTTACTTTAGCAGGATCAACCTCGATTCCTCTTTCGCTTACAATAAACCCCAGCAACTTACCGGACCGCACCCTGAAAGTGCACTTATTCGGATTCAACCTCAGTCTGAATTGTCTCAGCCGGTCAAACAACTTGGCCAGATCTACCAAATGCCCCTCTTCTGTTTGGGACTTTGCTATCATGTCATCAACATAGCATTTGATTTCATGATGAATCATATCATGAAACAAAGTCACCATAGCCCTCTGATAAGTAGCACCGACGTTCTTGAGACCAAATGGCATCACCTTATAACAGAAAGTGCCCCACGGTGTGATGAACGTTGTTTTCTCCATATCATCTGGCGACATTTTGATTTGATTATAGCCAGAAAAGCCATCCATGAAGGAAAACACCGAGAATTGAGTTGTATTATCTACCAACACATCGATGTGAGGTAATGGAAAATCATCCTTCGGGCTAGCTCTGTTCAGATCCCGGTAGTCCACACACATTCTCACCTTCCCATCTTTCTTCGGGACTGGCACAATTCTTGCGACCCAAGGCGGATAATTAGTGACAGTGAGGAAGCCATCATCCAACTGCTTCTGAACCTCTTCTTTAATTTTCATGGCCATCTCAGGTCGAGTTCAGCGCAACTTCTGCTTCACTGGAGGACAATCTGCTCTCAACGGTAACTTGTGCACAACGATATCGGTATCCAACCCTGGTATATCTTGATAAGACCAGGCGAAGATATCAACACACTCTTTCAACAAGGCTACCATTCTGCTCTTAACATTTGCCTCCAAAGCAGCCCCAACTTTCACTTCCTTTCTGACCTCGTCAGTACCCAGATTCACAACCTCAACTTGCTCCTCGTGCGATTGAATCACCTTCTCCTCTTGTTTCAACAACCTGGCTAATTCCTCCGGCAGTTCACAATCTTCTTCGCCTTCTTCTTCGGCATGATAGATCGGATTGTCGAAGTCATATGAGGGTGTAACAGGATTGTTATCAATGAGATCCGGAGAATGATCGCATCTGCATGAATGTTGATTCATGCATTGCTTTAGAACCGGAGCGAAGCAAATTAAAAGGAAATTGAAAACATTGCCATTTTTATTTTTGTTTTTATTAAACTGCAAAAATAAATGAAAAACAGGGAACACCGTTTTTAATTGAAAAACATCCTTTTATTTATGATGCAAATATTGCAAAATGAAACAAGAGGTGGCCCTTACAATGAACCATTATGTTTTGGTAAAAACGTATGGCTTTCATGCAGACAAAATTGAAAAACAAGAAATATTACTCTTCACGTAGAGTGACAGTGATGATCTTTTCGGCCTTCCAGTTCTGGATCTCCATCCCTGGTACGCACGGCTTTATCCATCGATCAAGCTCACAGTCGCTGTCAACTTCTTCACCCACCATACAGATGTGATCTGGATCCAGCATTCCAGCACTGGTGAACGTGAATGACGTACGACGTCCCTTCTGTCCAGAAGAGCCTCGGCCCGGCTGATAACCAACCCCAAATCGGTCTTTCTTGGCGGTGATCTCCATCATCTTCCCCCAACCTGGAGCTTCTCCATTCTTCACCACCTCAGCAGCCTGCTTGTACGAAGAAATGGACGGCTTCTCCTCTTCTTTGACAAAAGTGGCATTCTCCACCTTAACAGTTTCGAATGCTTGACTTGGCGTTTCCCATATCTCACCGTCCATTTCAACATATTTGAACGATGATAGGTGGCTGACGAAGATATCCTCCTCCCCACAAACGGTGACGACCTACCCGTCCCAGATATACTTCAGTTTCTGGTGCAAAGTCGAAGTCACTGCCCCAGCAGCATGGATCCATGGGCGACCCAACAGGCAACTGTACGCCGGCTGAATATCCATGACATAGAATACGAACTTAAACACCTCGGGCCCAATCTTCACCGGGAGCTCCACTTCTCCAAACACAGCCCGCTTTGAGCCATCAAAAGCTCTAACTATCAGGTCCGTGGGCGTCAAGATTAACCCTTCACAGTTCAGCTTCGCCAAGGCCTTCTTTGGCAGCACATTGAGCGAAGAGCCAGTATCCACCAAGACGTGCGAGAGTACGGCTCCTTTACACTCCATCGCAATGTGTAATGCCCTATTATGATTTCGCCCATCCACCGTCAGATCCAAATCAGTGAAACCCAGCCCATGGCTGGCATTGACGTTTGACACCACCGTCTCCAACTGATTGATTGTTATCTCCTGGGGAACATAGGCTCTCTTCAGTATTTTCAGCAAAGCCTCCCTATGCCCCTCGGAGCTCAGCAACAATGACAAAATTGAAATCTTGGATGGGGTCTGCTGCAAATGGTCAACAAGCTTGTACTCTGACTTCTTGATGATTCTCAAAAATTCCTCAGCTTCATCATCAAGTTCTCTTTCCGACCCACCAGGCGCCGGTGTCACCACAGGAGTACCCTCATTTACCACCTGCTTTCCTCTTGCCCTGGCTAAAGCCTCGGCCTTTTCTTTCTTTTCTTTTTCTCCTTCCCCACTTCTCAAAGCGTCAGGTGCAAACAACCTTCCACTGTGAGTGAAACCACTGGGTCCGATATTATCCACCTTTGAAACGGAGGTTTCACCTGCAGTCTGATCCTCCAACTTCTCCCCATTACAGTAAACTTCTCCACCATAATGCCATGGTACAACATCGTCGTTGTCATAAGGAATTGGCCCACGTACCGTGATAGTAATTGGAGCCGCATTTGCCAGCGTTGACAAATCGACCGGGTCAAAGTAAATGGTTATGGTGGAGATATCTTCTTTCCCCAAATCAACCTTTTCAAATCTGAGGCTTCCTTCATCCATCATCCTCTGGACAGCTTCCCTCAATACAACACACCCATTGACAGCAATAGTGCATGCAGCACAACAACCATCACAGCCCGGAAAGACCACATTCTTCAACAGTTGCCTCTTGACCTCAACCAGGGGAGTCTTCAACTGGTCTATACTCATCAGCCCAACTCTGCTCTCATCCTCAGAGATTGCATTCACCCCCATTTGACCATGCGCGGACATGGGATTAGCATTAACATTTGGAGATTGAGCAAAATTGATTGCCTTAGAATCCACCAAGTCCTGGACCACATGCTTAAAAGCTTTACAATTCTCCACATTGTGTCCAGGGGCACCAGAGTGAAATTCACATTTGGCGTTCTCATCATAGTTAGGAGGCCTCTGATCAGGTCTCAAAGGAGCCAAAGTCCTCAACTGAACCAACCCCAAGTCCTTCAAATTTTTCAACAAGAATGAGTAGGTTACAGGTGGCCTATCAAATTGACGATCAACCATTCGCCCTCTCACTTGATACCCGGCCCTCTGCGGTCTCTGTTGAAATGGTTGTCGTTGCTGTGGTTGTTGTTGTTGTTGTGCCGGCTGATTGTCAGCAGGAATTGTTACCACAGCAGTGTGCTGGTAATAACGATCCCTACTCTGTCCCCTCTGGGCATACACAGCGCTGGTGTCACCCTCCTTCTTTCTCTGACCATTACCAAAGGGCTTCTTCGATCCAGACGACGAAGCGTTACCCTGTATCTTTCCCAGCTTTAACCAACTCTCAATTCTTTCCCCAGCCACCACTATATCAGCGAAGTTGGTAACCGGGCATCCAACCGTCCTCTCTGCAAACGTCCCCTGAAGGGTACCCATAAACAGATCAGACATTTCTCTATCCACCAACGGAGGTTGGACTCGGGCAGCCAGCTCCCTCCACCTCTGTGCATATTCTTTAAACCCCTCATTAGGCTTTTAAGACATACCCTGCAATTGGGTACGGCTAGGCGCCATATCAGCATTAAATTGATATTGTTTAAAGAATGCATCTCCAAGATCCTGCCAGCTTTTAATGTCAGAAGATTTCAATTTGGTGTACCACTCCAAAGACCCCCCAGACAGACTGTCCTGGAAGAAGTACATCCAAAGTTTTTGGTCCATTGTATAAGCAGAAATCTTTCGGACTAAAGCCTGGAGATGAGTTTCCGGGCAAGAACTCCCATTATACTTGTCAAACGCGGGCGCTTTAAACTTTTGTGGAATCACAATTCCCTTAACAAGCCCCATATTTGACATATTAACAACCCCCGGAGTAGCATAGCTTTCAAGAGCCCTGATCTTCTCCGCCAACACCTGGATTTCTCTATTTGGTGGCTGAACACCGTATTGCTCGAACTGTTCATTCAACATGGAGAACTGATCTGCTTCTCTGTCTTCCTCTCTATCCTCCTCGGCCCCGAAGAAAGGAGGAAACAGACTGTCCTTCAGGTTATTGCCCATCGGACCTGGTCTACCTCCTGTGGCAACACCAAAATCACCCCCATTGTTGATCACCACGCCAGCAGTTGTCTTCTTTCTGAGATCTCCTCCATCCCTGGAACCACCAAGGCCATGGTTGGAGACACCCTCTAAATTAATACCACTGTTGGCAGCCGAAGCCCGCTCGAGCTTCTCCACTTTATCAGCAAGTGCTTTTTGCCCCACGGCAAACCCTTGCATGACATTGATCAGTTCGTTCATTTTCTCCTTCAGCTCGAGAATATCTGCGTTGGGTAGATCCATCAGCCTGGATGTGTTGCGTCTAGTAGGATATCTGTGCGGACGTGCTGCGTGCAAAGGAATGATTCTACATGCGCGAGCAAAGATTCCTGAAACAATCAAGCATGTTAGAAACTGACACCTGCAAAATAGAAGACAAGTTATTATGATTCATGCATGAATGCAATGTCTATCCATATGAGGAACACTCTGTCTTTCGATCCTGGTTTCATCGAGACAGATAATAATCCGGCAGCAATATTCTGACATTCATCATTTGATTTTGCCATATAGAGCAGAGATATATGATTTAGCAAAGATATCACCCGACCATGTGTGTGCTGTGTGAGTGAAGCATGGCAAAGCAAATAAAGCTTTAAAGATCAATCACTGAATGAAAATAACCACTGTATACCAAAAGTGCACAATACGTGCAAGAGTCATACATCAAGCTGATACAAATCAGATTACAATTCCCCAGAAACAGAAAGGAAATACAAGCAAGTGAATTCCGTCAACATGCCTGGCGGTAATCCAACACAAATAAGAAAGGTCTAAACTGACGAAGGTCCTACAGAAGCCCCTACATCATCAACCATCCTGGTAAACTTCGCGGCGAACCTGAGCTCGATGTTCTCCTGCTGCAATCTCCCCACCTCTTTCTGGTGAATCTTCATCTGTCGGAAGTAATGATCCCTCTCAGCAAGATAATGATCTCTCTCGGTAATATAATGTTCTCTATCAGCAATGATCTTCACGTTCTCTGCTTCCTTAATCTTCAGCTTTGCCTCCCACTCAGCGATAAGGGTTCTGACTCTGTCTTCCCTCTGATCCCTCACAAGGATTTGTCTCCTCTTCTCATCTTCGATGACCTTTGAAGCTCTAGCCAACCTCTCCTTGGTGATGTCGTGCTCCCTCGTGGATGACTCTAAAGCTTGGCTGACCTTGCCATAATAAGAGGTGTCTATCTCAAAGCGCTTCACCAAAAGAGCATGTCTCTTATCCTGGTCTTCTATTTTCCCTTTGATTTCCTGATTAGCCATTTGGACTCTAGCAACACTCATCTCCAATTCAGTCTTCTCTGCATGCAGTTGATCTCTCTCCCTCTTCATCTCCAGGAACTCTTCCATGCTGACAGAAGAATGAGATTCCTCAATCAACGGATACCAAGGATCACCCACAGGAAATGGTAGACGAGTGAACTTCACTCTCTTGCTGATCCAATCATCAAACGGAGGAAAATACCTGTTATTAGCTTTACCCCAAGAAAACTTGCCTTTCCTTTGAATGCTGCGCCATGCATCAGACACTTGCCTCAACCGTGACTGGTTACCCTCAACCGGGAAGTAGAATGTTTCCTGAATCTCACTCTTGAGAGGAGGAACCTCCATAGCGAATCCCATTTGTCTCTTAAGAAGTGTCGGGTTATAATTAATGCAACCATGAACTCCTATAAGAGGCACATTGGGAAAACCCCCACAACTGCAAATGAAATCTTGTCCAACCCCACTACTGTGAGTCCAAGCTATGTCTTTGGCTCGCAAACCCATCAACTTGGTCGCCCAATTTACAGTATGGTCAAGAAGAACAAAAGCACCCTTGGAAGGCAAATATCCCATGAACCATTTGTATAGTAGCTGAGCACAATGTAACACCCTTCTAAAATACCCCAAATATTTCAATTAAAATAGCAACATATCAATCAGAGTAATTATGCCCCGAAGGGTGTCACACAATCATTTCACAACCATCATCAGAATATCCTGTCATGCTCATTTATTTAATCCAAATTATAAAGTATCTGCATAATACGCAGCGGATAAAATCAATTCAATTATTCACATCATGTAACATATTACATGCAAAATGGTTCACAACCAATCAATAAAATATTCAAACATCCCTTCCCGATGTTACATCTATCAGAGCATGACCCACTAGGAGACTACACTAGACTCCAAGCACTAGCTCCTATTCAACTCACTGCTCGTTACCTGAAAAATAGGTGTAAGGGTGAGTTCCTCAATCAATATAATAAGCATTATACAACATTATGTAATGTTAAGTAACTAACGCATCAAATCACTCTAACCAGACTACACACTCAATAACGGCAGTATCAATTCAAACATCATATTCAATACCAATACAACTCATATTCATACTCAATATCAACACAAACACACGTATAATATTGGAATACATCCATTCATATTATACGCCATACACATATTATGCAATGAGACTCCATGCATGCGGTACCGACTATTTGTGAACATATAGTTCACCTCACCGTCCAAATCCAGGCACGGCTACCAAGTCCAACTAGTCCCACTCATTTGAGACCTAGTGACTCACTCACTAATTCCTCACCACGGGAATTAGCTACCACCCCTCAAGGGCTATGCTATGCACGCTAATTCACCTAGCATGCAAACATCGACAACAATCCATAATGACTAACTCACTAATTCCTCACAATGGGAATTAGCTACCACCATAAAGGCCACAATATGCATGCTAATCACCTAGCCATGCTACATCATCAACAACAATTCAAGAATAGACATATGCTCACACTCTAAGCCATAAAACAGTCTATTCACAAGTGCACACATAACTGATACATTCACAGCATCATGCATACCATCACACATCATCAGTATATTATCACATAAGCATATCATATCATGTCACATAATCAAAAACAGTATTAGCACACTCTACTAATGCCTATACTACTCAAGACCCAACAAAACAACAACAACATTACCACGATATCACATCTGGGAGTTTAAAACGCGAAATCTGCCCTTCAAACTGATATGGCGAACGCCATTAGGCTAATGGCGAACGCCATTAGCGTTACACGCTCTCATTCTGGAAAAACTGTCTGTCAAACTGATATGGCGAACGCCATTAGGCTAATGGCGAACGCCATTAGCGTTAAACGCTCTTATTCTGAAAAAAAACCCAAACGGCGAACGCCGAAGGCATAATGGCGAACGTCATTTGGCTGTTATGTGCATAGATGTTAAATTTCTACGAATTCCCTTTCAATTATCATCTAATTTCATTCATCCACTGGCTGTTATGTGCATAGATGTTAAATTTCTACGAATTCCTTTTCAATTATCATCCAATTTCATTCATCCACTATTTCACAATTTCATCATACATCAATCTAATCAGAGATAAAACAATGGTTATCACTACCCAGTACATATTATCATATAATACCCTTTAACCGATGATAAACCCCCCTTACCTGAGTTAATCCGGCAAATCTCAAGCTTCAAGCTCTTCTCTTCTCCAACCTTCTTCCTCTTGCTCTGCCTTTGCCCTTTTCCTCTTTCACGATCGCTTCTCTGTTTTTCACGTAAAAACCTTTTTACTCCAAAATGGGACTTTTTCCTTAATTCCAACTTATATATATTTTCCAATAAATAATTATCCCAATAATTATTATTCCAAAATAATAGTAATAATAATCCCAAATTCCAATTATTCAATTAAATTAATAAAAAAAATATTAATTTAAATTAAATAATTATCTTATTTTAATTGGGGTGTTACAACTCTCCCCCACTAAAAGAGTTTTCGTCCTCGAAAACATACCTCAAGCAAATAACTCCGGATAAGACTCCTTCATCTGACTCTCAAGTTCCCAGGTCACATTGCCACCTGCTGGTCCTCCCCAGGCTACCTTCACCAAGGCAATCTCTTTACCCCGCAACTGCTTCAACTCTCGATCCTCGATCCTCATAGGTGATGTTTCAACAGTCAGGTTATCTCTCACCTGTACATCATCTATTTGGACTACATGCGACGGATCATGAATGTATCTCCTCAACTGAGACACATGAAAAACATCATGCAAATTCGCAAGCGACGGCGGTAAAGCGATACGATAGGCTACCTCTCCTATCCTTTCTAAAATCTGATAGGGACCAATAAATCGAGGTGTCAACTTCTTTGACTTCAAAGCTCGACCAACACCAGTTATCGGAGTAACACGAAGAAACACATGATCTCCCTCTTGGAACTCAAGTGCCTTCCTCCTCTTATCATGATAACTCTTCTGTCGACTCTGAGCAATTCTCATCTTCTCCTGAATCATCTTAATCTTGTCTGTAGTTTGTTGAACAATCTCCGGTCCAACCACAGCACTCTCACCGGACTCATACCAACATAAAGGTGTCCGACATCTCCTACCATACAAAGCTTCAAACGGTGCCATACCAATACTCGAATGAAAACTATTGTTGTAGGTAAACTCAATCAACGGTAAATAACAATCCCACGCACCTCTCTTTTCTAAAACACAAGCTCTCAAAAGATCCTCTAGTGACTGAATCGTCCTCTCAGTCTGACCATCAGTCTGCGGATGATATGCAGAACTCAATCTCAGCTTAGTCCCCAAAGCCTTCTGCAAACCTTCCCAAAACTTCGATGTAAATCTAGGATCTCTGTCCGAAACAATACTCGACGGAATACCATGCAAACTTACAATCTTCTCAATATACAACTCGGCTAATCTCTCTAACGGATAATCCATTCTAATCGGAATGAAATGAGCCGATTTTGTCAATCTATCAACAATCACCCAAATAGCCTCAAAATTCTTATTTGTCCTCGGCAAACCAGAAACAAAATCCATACTGATACTATCCCACTTCCACTCTGGAATAGCCAACGGTTGCATTAGCCCAGACGGCTTCTGATGCTCAATCTTCGACTTCTGACAAGTCAAACAAGAATAAACAAAACTCGCGATTTCTCTTTTCATTCTCGGCCACCAAAATAACCTTTTCAAATCATGATACATCTTCGTAGCTCCAGGATGAATACTCAGGCCACTACGATGTCCTTCCTCAAGAATACTCTTCTTAAATTCGATAACATCCGGAATACACACCCGATTACTAAATTTCAAAACACCATTCTCATCAATTCTGAATTCACCACCTTGACCTTGATTCACTAGAGTCAACTTATCAACCAAAAGCACATCGGATTTCTGACCCTTTCTAATCTCATCCAGAATACCACTCGTTAACTTCAACATTCCCAATTTAACACTATTGTGAGTACTCTCACACACCAAACTCAAGTCTCTAAACTGCTCAATTAAATCCAATTCCTTAACCATTAACATAGACATATTCAATGATTTCCGACTCAACGCATCAGCCACTACGTCTGCTTTACCCGGATGGTAATTCAAACCAAAATCATAATCCTTCAGAAATTCTAACCATCTCCTCTGTCTCATATTCAGCTCTTTCTGATCAAACAAATACTTTAAACTTTTATGGTCACTGAAAACCTCAAATCTTGATCCATACAAATAATGCCTCCATAACTTCAGAACAAATACCACAGCTGCCAACTCTAAATCATGTGTCGGATAGTTCCTTTCATGAACCCTCAGCTGTCTCGAAGCATAAGCTATAACCTGCTTATTCTGCATCAACACACCATCCAAACCCAACAATGAAGCATCACAGTAAACCTCAAATGGTTCCGACGAACTCGGTAATATCAGAATAGGAGCAGTAGTCAACCTTCTCTTCAACTCTTGGAAACCTTCTTCACATTTTGAGTCCCAAACAAACGCTTGCCCCTTTCTAGTCAACATCGTCAACGGTAACGCCAACTTAGAAAATCCCTCAATGAACTTCCTATAATAACCAGCCAAACCAAGAAAACTCCTTATCTTAAAAACTGACTTCGGAGCTTCCCACTTAGATACCGCTTCTATCTTAGAAGGATCAACAGCAACACCGCCTCTTGAAATCACCTGACCAAGAAAACTAACCTCTTCTAACCAAAATTCACACTTTGACAGTTTAGCAAATAACTTCTTTTCTCGCAGAACTCCTAAAACCACTCTCAAATGCTCAACATGCTCTTCTTCAGATTTCGAATATACCAAAATGTCATCAATAAACACCACAACAAACTTATCTAGGCACGGATGGAAAATCCTATTCATATACTCCATAAATACTCCAGGCGCATTAGTCACACCAAAAGGCATTACAGAATACTCATAATGTCCATACCTTGTTCTGAAAGCAGTCTTCTGAATATCCTCAGTCTTCACACGTATCTGATGATACCCAGATCTCAAATCTATCTTGCTGAACACACTTGCACCAACCAACTGATCCATCAAATCATCAATTCTCGGCAAAGGATACCGATTCTTGATCGTCACTTTATTCAGTTGTCTGTAGTCCACACACAACCTCATAGTACCTTCTTTCTTCTTAACCAATAACACTGGTGCACCCCACGGTGACACACTCGGACGAATAAATTTCTTATCCAACAGATCTTCCAACTGACTCTTCAACTCCGTTAACTCAACAGCAGACATACGGTACGGAGCCATCGATATCGGCCTAGTACCAGGTACCAAATCAATCGAGAACTCAACTTCACGCTCTGGCGGTAATTCATTCACTTCTTCCGGAAACACATCAGGAAAATCACACACCACCGCTAGATCGCCAATCACCAGTTTATCTTTAGCCTCCAAAGTCGCTAACAGCATAAACAACTCTGACCCATCTGCTACTTCCTCGTTCACCTGCCTGGCTGATAGAACCAAACTCTCTCCTTCCTCAATCTCAGGAAAGATCACAGTCTTCAACCGGCAATCTGCAGCCAAGTGACCACCTTTTCCACACTTGAAACACTTCTTCTCAGCACTGGTACACTCATGGACACGATGTCCAGCCTGACCACATCTGAAACACTTAGCAGGGGCACTAGAATCTCCCCCACTAGGCCTTTTCATCCCACTCTGCCTCTGAAAACCCTTGCCAGCTGCATACGGTTTCCCACGATCAATCTGATTCTTACCTTTCCTATCAACCCTCTGCTGATAGCTCTCTGCTCTAGCCTTGGAATCCTGTTCAAAAATCCTGCAACAGTCAACCAAATCAGAAAACACTCTAATCCTTTGATATCCAATAGCCTGCTTGATCTCGGGACGCAACCCGTTCTCAAACTTCACACACTTAGAAAATTCTCCAGCAGCCTCAGCATAGGGAGTGTAATACTTCGACAGCTCTGTGAACTTAGCAGCATACTCCGTACCAGACCGGTTACCCTGCTTCAATTCCAAGAACTCTATCTCTTTCTTCCCTCTGACATCCTCTGGAAAATACTCCCTCAGAAATCTCTCCCTGAACACAGCCCAAGAAATCTCAGCATCTCCAGCAGCTTCCAACTCAGTGCGGGTAGCAACCCACCAATCATCTGCTTCTTCTGAGAGCATATGCGTACCGAACCTGACCTTCTGGTTATCAGCACACTCAGTTACTCGGAAGATCCTCTCGATCTCCTTCAACCACTTCTGAGCGCCATCTGGATCGTATGCTCCCTTGAACATTGGAGGATTGTTCTTCTGGAACTCACTCAGTTGACGAGCAGCTCCCATCCCCATAACATTTGGATTTCCTCCAAGTACTCCAGCTAGCATACCCAGAGCCTCAGCAATTGCAGCATCATCTCTACCTCTTCCAGCCATCTCTATTCCGAAAACCCAAACAAACTAAAATAATAAGTACTGATAGGGTTACACAACACCTATCCCGTACAGGGGAAACAGAATAATTATGACTCGACTCGACCGACGATGCTCTGATACCACTAATGTAACACCCTTCTAAAATACCCCAAATATTTCAATTAAAATAGCAACATATCAATCAGAGTAATTATGCCCCGAAGGGTGTCACACAATCATTTCACAACCATCATCAGAATATCCTGTCATGCTCATTTATTTAATCCAAATTATAAAGTATCTGCATAATACGCAGCGGATAAAATCAATTCAATTATTCACATCATGTAACATATTACATGCAAAATGGTTCACAACCAATCAATAAAATATTCAAACATCCCTTCCCGATGTTACATCTATCAGAGCATGACCCACTAGGAGACTACACTAGACTCCAAGCACTAGCTCCTATTCAACTCACTGCTCGTTACCTGAAAAATAGGTGTAAGGGTGAGTTCCTCAATCAATATAATAAGCATTATACAACATTATGTAATGTTAAGTAACTAACGCATCAAATCACTCTAACCAGACTACACACTCAATAACGGCAGTATCAATTCAAACATCATATTCAATACCAATACAACTCATATTCATACTCAATATCAACACAAACACACGTATAATATTGGAATACATCCATTCATATTATACGCCATACACATATTATGCAATGAGACTCCATGCATGCGGTACCGACTATTTGTGAACATATAGTTCACCTCACCGTCCAAATCCAGGCACGGCTACCAAGTCCAACTAGTCCCACTCATTTGAGACCTAGTGACTCACTCACTAATTCCTCACCACGGGAATTAGCTACCACCCCTCAAGGGCTATGCTATGCACGCTAATTCACCTAGCATGCAAACATCGACAACAATCCATAATGACTAACTCACTAATTCCTCACAATGGGAATTAGCTACCACCATAAAGGCCACAATATGCATGCTAATCACCTAGCCATGCTACATCATCAACAACAATTCAAGAATAGACATATGCTCACACTCTAAGCCATAAAACAGTCTATTCACAAGTGCACACATAACTGATACATTCACAGCATCATGCATACCATCACACATCATCAGTATATTATCACATAAGCATATCATATCATGCCACATAATCAAAAACAGTATTAGCACACTCTACTAATGCCTATACTACTCAAGACCCAACAAAACAACAACAACATTACCACGATATCACATCTGGGAGTTTAAAACGCGAAATCTGCCCTTCAAACTGATATGGCGAACGCCATTAGGCTAATGGCGAACGCCATTAGCGTTACACGCTCTCATTCTGGAAAAACTGTCTGTCAAACTGATATGGCGAACGCCATTAGGCTAATGGCGAACGCCATTAGCGTTAAACGCTCTTATTCTGAAAAAAAACCCAAACGGCGAACGCCGAAGGCATAATGGCGAACGTCATTTGGCTGTTATGTGCATAGATGTTAAATTTCTACGAATTCCCTTTCAATTATCATCTAATTTCATTCATCCACTGGCTGTTATGTGCATAGATGTTAAATTTCTACGAATTCCTTTTCAATTATCATCCAATTTCATTCATCCACTATTTCACAATTTCATCATACATCAATCTAATCAGAGATAAAACAATGGTTATCACTACCCAGTACATATTATCATATAATACCCTTTAACCGATGATAAACCCCCCTTACCTGAGTTAATCCGGCAAATCTCAAGCTTCAAGCTCTTCTCTTCTCCAACCTTCTTCCTCTTGCTCTGCCTTTGCCCTTTTCCTCTTTCACGATCGCTTCTCTGTTTTTCACGTAAAAACCTTTTTACTCCAAAATGGGACTTTTTCCTTAATTCCAACTTATATATATTTTCCAATAAATAATTATCCCAATAATTATTATTCCAAAATAATAGTAATAATAATCCCAAATTCCAATTATTCAATTAAATTAATAAAAAAAATATTAATTTAAATTAAATAATTATCTTATTTTAATTGGGGTGTTACACACAACATCTGATCAATCCCCCACGCCTCTTCTTATTCCGATTATGGACTGAGTAATAGACATCCCCAACCAGGGTAGGAATAGGATTCTTTTGAGCAAACAAACGGATGGCATTAATATCCACGAAGTTCTTCTGATTAGGGAATAAGATGATTCCATAAATGCTCACAGCAATCAAAGCACAGACAGCTTTCCAATCACCCAAAATAGCATGCTCCTTGGCTTTAGCCTCCAGGAAGCTCAGATGAAAACCAGGCAACTTCCCCTTCTCCTTCAGACCTCCTTTAGTCGCCTCTGGACTCAAATAAAGAGCACGGGAGATCCCACCAACATCAGGTTCTTCCTTAGTAGCATAGAAAGGAACCTGAATTCTGATCTGAATACCCAAGATACCAGCATAGTCCTCCATCAAAGGCCCCAACAAGTAATCCGGGAAGACAAAGCATCTCAAACTGGGATCATAAAACTGGAGAAGAGTATGGATGGCGCTCCTATCCCTATCAGTGAGCCTGAAAACCATCTTCAGAATACCCCCATAAGTCTCACGGAACATCCCCACATGGTCAGGCGCAATCAATGTTATCATCTCTTTCAGCACACTGATCTATGGATCAAAGAAACTGTAAACAACATCGTCCTTCAAACCGGGCCTCATATCTGAGAAAAGAAGTCTCTTAACCAGGATCTCAATCAAGAATGTCCCCTGCATATGGATAAACATGAGTTAGATGCGGATAAATGCAAAATGTGAATGATGTTGATGTATGAATGCAATGCACTGTGCCATCCTCCAAGTCATCTGATCATCTGTACTGAAGCCCTGGTCTCTGAACTGATCACAACCATCTGAGGTACTGAGTAACCACAAATCCGACTTGGGGTTCCGAAATAAACGGAACGGAAGGATACATCACCATCATCACCATCATCACAGAGAAAACACTGAACTGATAGCCACAATAATCTCTGAACCAACCCAGGGAATCCTAAAATAAACGGATCCCCACTGATAAATACCATGGACAGAACTTCGGCGTCTCAGAAATAAATATCCATAAATCCGACTTATAAATAGGACCCAACAGTCACCAACAAAGAGTCACCATCAGAACATGCATCTGTAAGAATCAAACCCTCCCCTCACAGGTGAATTCTAATCAGGTCATCCTAACGCGGATAATGGTCTCGACAATCGGGCAAAGATACTCAATGGGTTTGCCCTTTCGAGTGTGCCGTTGCAGCTCTCATAAGATCGTCTAAACCAAAGATCCGGGAAAGAACGGTCACCGAAGTCAATAACTCATAAGAGGTAACCCAACCAAAGTGGAATACTCCACAATGGAAGAGCTCTCTCAGAAGAACCTCGTCCGGCTTGTGGTATGTCACGTCGCAACAACATGCCCAACCAACATGTGAGGAACGTGAGACCACACTAATCCTAGGTGTATACTCGGGCCTGGGTTTTAGCCCCACTCAGAACACCCACCCCAAATCAGAGGAACCAACCTGTACAGAATCAACACAATGACAATATGATGCATGCAAACATATATGCAAATATTCACAGTATAATAATCATAAATGCAATAAATAAAGCAGCACAAGCAACCTAAACTATCCTAGAGAGCGCTAGGAATGACTCGCTTAGGGAAGATGGACCAGCAGGAGGTCAACTTCTTATTTCCCCAGCAGAGTCGCCAGTTGTCGCATCCGCGAAAAACAACCAGCGGGAAAAACAAACAAACAGAGCCGCCACCGTGCGTTATTTATCCCAAAAGAGGGAAAGGAAACGCTCAACGTAAACCTGGAAAGGAAATGGTCTTACAACTGGATATTACAAGGATCGGAAGTCGGTTACGCAAGGGGAAGGTATTAGCACCCCTCACGTCCGTCGTACTCTACGGGATCCACGCTCAGAAGAATAGAATAAGGTTGCTAAATAAACTGCTCAAAAGAATGCACACACACTGGAATAAAACACAGATGGAAGAAGACGGAAGCGAACTCGGCAGGATGTCGCATCCTGGGCCTACGTAGTTTGTCAGAAACAAACATCAGAGTCGACGTAGTTCGGGGAAATGGGGAACAGGCTCGCTAGGATATCGTATCCTATGCCTACGTATCTCATCTGGAATGAGAATCAAAGCTACCGTAGTTCGGCTAACGCACGCCGAAACAAAACACAACACAAAGACGCTGAGACGTCAAAAGAAACACGCAAATGGAAATAGACTGCCAATGGTTGCTCTTACGTCCGACTCCAAACACACAAACACAAACAGGAAACCGAATGCCAATCGCTGGACTTATATCAGACTCCAAGCACACAAACACAACCAGGAAACCGACTGCCAATCGCTGGACTTACGTCAGACTCCACACAAACAAACACAGGAAACCGACTGCCAATCGCTGGACTTACGTCAGACTCCAAGCAAACAAGAGGTTAACCGGACGCTGAGTCGTCAAAAGCAACAAAAAAGTTGAACAAACAAGCTAACAGGGAGTCTGGAACTCGAGCCTGCTAGCTGTCAAGCAAACACACACAAAAAAGGAAAAGGGTGCCCGGAGAGATCTCGCACGATCTCCTGCCTACGTACCTCATCTAGTATGAGGATCAGGGCAACGTAGTTCCCCTTAACAGGGGAGAAACTTTCTCCTAACCAGAGACCGGGAAATAACAAACTAATAGGGAGACTGACTCGAGCCTAAAAGTTGTCATGCAATCCACAATAGTCTTAGGTTAAGGTATCTGAACAAACCTAACTCGCACAGGCAGCAAGTTGAAACAGCAAATAAACAGCAAATAAGCAATCACAAGAGAGCAAGCACACACACTATATGCAAACAAGTGGCTCATACAAGGCTAGGCTTTAGTCAAGGGGTCACATCAACCTCGATAAACAAGCCAACTGGAAAGGGGTGTTGTTTGCTCTTAACCCTAACATTGAGAGTTAGGGTGAAGCAGATGAAATGGGAAGTGAGGGTAAAACCTCATAGCTCTTATCCCTGGCCTGGGAGAGCTTCAATCAATGAAAGTGTGGGAGTCCAGAATCAGGAACTCTACTCCACATGACTGACACAACAAGATCTTGGGTTCTTATTCAAAGTGCATCAACACATGGTGTGAGCAGGATGAATGACACAACTGAATAGAAGGGGATGGATTGCACATCCCTTCTATCTGCCAATGCCTCTTCACTTATGAGGTCTTTGAATGTACAAGACACAAAAATAAACAACCACAAACATTGCCTCTTAAGGAGGGCTTCAGACAAGTGCCTGCCAAAGTAACATGACAGGTCTTCCAGACTACATGAAGATCAGGGGTTATACCTAAGTGGTATGCCAACCACAAGCAAAGCAAAGCAAAGTTCAAATGAACTTAAAGCAACTTAGGTACCTGTGTAAACAACTAAACAAATCAATACAGTATTCAGACAAACAGACAACAGTCAACAACAAACAGACAATCCCAATGTACAACATATAAGCCATAAGGCAAACTCAAGTGAATTATCCTCAACCTACAAAACAACCAAATGTTAGCAATCAATAGCAAATATCAACATTCAAATGATGAAGCAACATCAACCATGGAGATTAGGTGCTTGGTCCTGAAATTCAAAGCTCACATGTAAGTACAAACCACTAGGTCAAAGCCTAGGGTCAAAGGTGAAGAAAAAATCCAAAATAGGAGCCAATATTCAACACAATGCAACTTCAAACACATATTAACATGTCCTAAAAAGGACCAAAGCAAAACCATCAAGCAAAGCATTTCATGTGCAAGAGAAGTCAAAGACAATTTCAAAGCTCACATTTGATCATTATGAATGAAAATTCCAAATCAAAACAGAAATGATTCAAATAATTCTGGAAAAATTCATGAGCATTCAACACATCCAATATAATAATCATACAAAAAATCAGAATCAAAAAAGATCATTTGATGTGGAAATTAAATTGCACAAGTTGATCAACCAAATGTGTGACACAAATTGTCACACCATAGAAACATGTGTGTAAAACAGAAATGGTAAATGAGAAAAATACCAAACCAATCCTCAAACATCCAATAACATGTCAAGAATCATCATGAAAAATTTCAAAGCATTTGGATCAATATTAAGCATTTCACAATAGAAAGAGCAAGGCAAGGTCACAAAAGCACATATGATCAAATAGTCTAACACAAATCAAAAACCAGTCAGGCACAACTTCAGCAATTATCATCATAAAAACTAGATAAACTGAGGATCATGCTACAAAAAAATTGGAATTATTTGAGTCATTTTTCAATTTGTTATGCATTTTTGAAGTTGGAAGAAAAATTAAAAAATCAAAATGATCATGTAGCATAAAATTATGGAGGGAAAGCATAAATTGATGAAACAATTTGAAAACTGGCGCAGGCAAGGTTCGAACTCGGTAGCAATTTGAATGTGAGCGTGCGCCAACACAAAACGGTGTCGTTTTGAGCCAAAACCCTAGCGCACCACTAGCGACGGAAAGACGGACGCTAGGCCGTCGCTAACCTGGAAAACTTCATCTTCTCCACGAAGATGAAGATGAACAGTACGATCTTCATACCAAAATTTCCAGAATTTCCAGAATCTCAAAATTTCTACATCATTCAAATCCTCATGACATGTAGGTTATAGATCAAGCATTGATTCATGTTAATTCATCACCAATCGTGCAAATCGAAGCAAAAAAGTTTGACATTCAAAACTTCAATCAAGCATATCTTTCTCAATAGTACATCATTTTCAATTCTACAAGCATCAGTGAACTCAGCATGGAAAGATCTACATGAACATGCTAATGAATTGAGGAATTAAGAGATTCGAAAACTGAACCTCTTGAAGAGCAGGTTCTGGATTCGCACGATTCAACACTTGTAATGGTCCAAATCAGCTCCAGAATACTTGTTATGATGATTGATGAAGAAAAGGAAGCTTGAAAACGTGTAGATCTAGCTCAATTCTCAATTGCCATGGTTATGTTCTTGCTTGAATTATGCTTGAATTCTGACCAAAATCAATGATCCAAAGCTGGATTCTCCATCTACTACACTTAATTGTCGCATCCGCGAAAAAACAACCGGCGGGCTGAAACAAAAACAACACAGAGCCGCCACTGCGCGTTATTTATCCCAAGATAGGGAAAGGAAACGCTCAGAGAAACCTGGAAAAAAGCATGGTCTCGCGACCAAAGAGAAAGGGTAAGGGAGTCGGTTACGCGAGGGGAAGGTATTAGCACCCCTCACGTCCGTCGTACTCAACGGGATCCACGCTCTAAGAAAAGAAAAGGTTGCTAAAACACCACACACACACGCACCGAAGACAACACAGATGGGGTTAAGAGGAAGAGAGCTCGATAGGACGTCGCATCCTATGCCTACGTATCTCGTCTGGAACGAGAATCAGAGCTGCCGTAGTTCGGCTCACGCACGCCAAACAAACAAACACAAACACAGGCAAACTGGGAGCCTGAATGCCAATCACTGGACTTACATCAGCATCCGAACCAAAACACACACAATCAGGCAAACATGGAGCCCGAAAGCCAATCACTGGACTTACATCGGCATCCGAACCAAAACAAACACAATCAGGCAAACGTGGAGCCCGAAAGTCAATCACTGGACTTACATCGGCATCCGAACCAAAACAAACACAATCAGGCAAACGTGGAGCCCGAAAGCCAATCACTGGACTTACATCGGCATCCGAACCAAACACACAATCAGGATACGGACAGCCAATCGCTGGGCTTACATCCATATCCTGACACACAAGAAGATAACAAGCAAACACACACCAAAAAGAAAAAAAAGTACCCGGAGAGACCTCGCACGGTCTCCTGCCTACATACCTCGTCTGGAACGAGGATCAGGGCGATGTAGTTCCCCCGAAAGGGAAAGAAAATCTAGCCAGAAACCAAGGGAAGACACACTACCAGGGAGCTGGACTTGAGCCTAGTGTTATCATGCATCATTGCCCTACGTTGTGGTTTCTACCTACTTGCACAACAGCAAGCTAATCCTATCCAGGAAAACAAGCATACAAGCATACAAGAAAACAGAGCAAACAAATATTCACAAAGCACACACTATAACCAGTCAAGTGAGGCTCAAACAATGGGTTTGACTGCCGAAGCAAGTCATCTGTACAAGGGTATTATTCGCTCTTAACCTTGCCATTGCGAGGCTAAGGTGAAGCAGATGAAAGGTGAGTGAAGATTAGACTTCACAGCTCTTATCCCTGACCAGGGAGAGCTTCAGACAAAGGAGCGTGGGTCCAGAATGGAGAGACCCTTCTACGCTCAAAGACTCTGACTCGATTGTGCAACAGCACAAGATCTTGGGTTTGTGTCCCAATGCATCAACACAGTGGTGTGAGCAGGGGGACGACTCAACAGAATAGCGGGGGATAGATTGCATATCCCTTGGGTTCCGCCAATTGCCTCATAGAGGTCTTTACCTGCTTGGCACAAAAGTAAACAATCACAAACATCGCCTCTTAAGGAGGACTTCAGACAGTTGCCTGGCTAAATAACAAGCCAGGTCTTCCAGACTACATGTAGACAAGAGAGTCTACCTCAATTGGTTAAAAAACCAAGCAGCAGCAAGCAAGTTCTTAAAGAACTGTAAGCGACTAAATGTACCTGAAATCAATCAAGTATCATCAGTACTCAGACAAACCAACAGTAAACAGCAAAAGTCAATCAGCTAATCTGTACAAAGCAACACAAGTTAATGCACACAAGTGCAAGCCATAAGCCTAAGCTCAAGCATCAATCCCTACAACACAAAGCCAATGTTAGTTCACAACATCAAACAAAACTCAATTTAATCAACTTGCACTTTTTCCCTTAAGCCTTTTGCCTTTCAACCTGAAAATCCACACCAAATGTGAGAAACAGGACCACTAGGCCAAGCCTAGGGTCCAAAAGGGATAAAAAATTCTAAACAGCAAGTAATATTCAACCAAAATCAAATTAAAACAAATTAAAAGCAAATGCAATTGGTCCCATGCTCATATCAATCACCATTATCATTTCATGCACAATTTAACATCAATCATGCAATTTGCAACTCCAAAAGACCAAACAGAACTATCTCACTCAAAAGCATATCAAATCAATTCAATTAATTCCACAAAAATTCACACCTAAACAGGACTCATTCAATGTATAGCATGTCAATTTTCAGCTCAATTGGACAAAAGAAAGTAGGTCAATGAAAATCAAGAAGTCCAGACACAATTATACAAGCCAATTCAAGGCATCCAAACAAGCATCCAATTCAATAATTCATAAAACAGTGAAAACATATTAGAAATGAGTGGGATCAAAACCATGATGTCCTATAATGTGTCTAGAATGCTCATATCAAATTTCATCTTCATCCAATACCATATGAGAATTTCACAAGCAAAATGCTAACATGTATCACACAATGTTACCAAATGAGCATACAGAGAAGAAAATTATCAATCAATTAGAAAACGCCATCCAAAATTCCAGAAAAAATCATATGTAATCTTGACATATCAATGATCATTCATGCAAAAAATTGGAGCAATTCAACAATCCTAGGCCATGCAAATAAAATCAGAAAGTTGACCTAGCTAGGTGTGACACAAATTGTCACACCTCTATTCAAAAAATCATATCTCCATCACCAAGTATCCAAAAATCACAAACTTTACATGGAAATCACCATCAAAATGTCCAGAATAAGCACAAAAATTTTCAATCATTTCTTTGCAAGTATAAGCATTTCATGAAGGCTTTGGCAAAACATACAAAAATGTACACATGAACAAAATCAATAGGCCAATTAAATTTCCACACGTGCAAAAATTTCACAAAAATCATCATAAAATTCTACACATTCTCATGAGCATGGAACAAAAAATTTCACAACATTTGGATGAGTTATGAGCGAGTTATCAATTTTCTAAGTTCACCTATCAAAATGAAATAAGAAAAGCAAATGAAAATGAAATAATTACTAATAATTAAATCCAGTGGCATTGTGGTAATTTTTAACGGTCCAGGCAAAACGACGTCACTTTGTTAAGTGACAACGGAGCCTTCTGATTGGCCACAGCAGGCGGGAAACACCTTTTGAATTTTGCCAGGCCTGGGAATGGATTGAAGCACGGGTTTTCCAGAAATCCAAGCAGTTCATCACCGTGTTCTTGTTCATCACGTCCAAAATCGGTTTCGCTCAAATCTTAACCAATTCTCACAAACGGCATATTAATGGAAAGGTCTAAGCACGTGGAACACGAATATACAAACGAAAATGTCCAGAAGTTCGTGTGCAAGGCGAATCGATCGATTGAAGTTTTGACATCAAAGTTTCAAATCCGGATTTCTCTCACCTCACTCAATCATTTTGCAAACGAAAAGCATCACATTCATCTATACTGAAGGCACTACGCTACGCATATCACAATTCAAGAAACCATGAGATTCGAAAACTAACCTTAAGGTGATGGCAGCCATGGATCTTGAAGCTTCTGGATGTATTTTGCCAAAACAGATGAACATCAAGGATGAGGAAGATGATTGGAGAAGTTAGATTAGCTCAAGGTCGCTCCAATTGCAAGATTTCTCAAATCACCATTGTTGAGCACACTTTGAACAGTTGTGATTTTGAAGCTTTTGGCAATGGATCTACCAAAACAGTCGGAGAACAATGTCCAAGGAACACGAAGCAACAAGAATTTTGCACTTTGGTGAAGAATTGATGAAGTTTGGATCAAAAATGTGGAATGAAGATTCTTGAGAGTTTGGAAAATTGGAGGGAAAGTTTGTTAGATTTCTTGAGAATTGCAATTGTGATTATCATTTCAGTTATGATTAATGATTTATACTCCACTTTAATCACTTTGCTAATCTCCAATTAACCAAATGAAATGAAATTAGCTTAATGTGCAATTTGAGTGAAAGCTCCAAAATGCCCTTGCCAAATATTGCCATATGACAGCTCATGACAGCTCAAGCAACTTCTAAATATCATTTGTGATGTGTTGCAAAAACTCCCATTCCAAAATTCCAATTATTTCTCAAGTTGGACCATTTTGCCCTTGAATTTTAATTAGTGCACTTGAAAATTGACCTTTTGCATTGACCATTTTTGATGAATTTTGATTATGAACCATGAAAGTACATGTTAAATGGAGTTTGCTCATAAAAAGATCATCCATTTTGGACACTCCATGTGAAAGTTATGCCACTTTGATTATGGGTCTTTTTTGAAATTGAATGGACCATAACTTGTCAACCATACATGGGAATTTCAAGTTCTTGGACTTTTTGGAAAGGTGAGACCAAGATCTACAACTTTCATGTTGAACAAATTTTCATTTGAAGCTTTTTTGGACATGTAATTTTGAGGTGAAAAACTTTCCATTTTTGGAAACTTCCATTACAAGTCACTTTCTATTTTTGGCAATTTTTGTCCTGACTTTATTTTCTTCATTCTTGAGCTTTGACATGTCAAATAAAACTTGTTTCAACATGAATGAAGTGTATCCAACTCAATCCCACCTCCAAATCCATAAAATCAAGCACAGTTGACCACAGTTGACTTTTCAACTAATAGATGAATTTGGCAATGCACTGATCAATCTGAGCCCCAATTCTCTGATGAAATGGCTCAAGGGTGAAACCCTAGCCTCAATAATCTCAATAAAACCATGGAATGATCCTCATATCCACCATAGACCTCATCTCCTTGCTATGCCCTGATTGGCCCAATGCAACTGATTAGGGTTGACCAGTGGTCAAAACCCTAATCTCAAGGTATCTGATCAATCTTCTGAATCCTCTGGATGATATCAAGACCATGATGATGATGATGTATCCTTGCAAACAAGATCAAGACCAATCCCCTTGAGAATCCAAAACCCTAATTCATAGCCCAATCCTCAGATGGCTAATGATCAGTCAATAAAACCCTAGGCTTGCATCTCCACCTCTTATCTGCTGACCAAGACTTAGGAGGATAACTTGCACAATGTAACCACATGATATGCAATATGCAATGCCTAATGACCTAAAAATGATATGCAATATGTTATGCTAGTCCCAAGAGAGGAGGGCAAATTTTGAGGTGTTACATTAATGATTCAGAATATCAGAGAAAAATGCAAGGTTATGTGAAGAAATTGCAAGTTTTGGTTGAGAGAAAAAATTTGCTATTAGATGAAAACTAGATCTAAAAATGGTGAAAAGTGATTAAGCTTCCGAAATTCTGTTACAATTATGTATATATATGATATGCTAATCCACTCTTAATCAAAATTAAGCAAAGTTAAGTTGAAATTAAGTGAAAACAAGGTGTATGGCAAAAAATTGAAAATTGGAGGTGCATGGCAAAATTCTCACGTGAACAGTGCCATGTACATGGTCAAAGTCACTCAAAATCATTTTTTAAACACATTGGCAATGGTAGAAAGTTCTCATGATGCACCATTTTTGAATTTTCAATTTTCCCTCCAAAATTGACTTGAATGCACAAATGATCATATGATGGAAATTCATGCAATGTGATGGATGTTTTGGAAACTTCATGTCATGACAAGCATTTTGCAAAAAGAACCACCAAATTTGGAGTTATGAATCAAAACTTATGGCCATTTGAAGTTCCATGTACACTTGGCAATGATTGGATCATATCTCCTCAACCATTCATCAAATGCTCATGATCTTGGACTTTTTGGAAATGGGAGAGAGAGATCTTCAACTTTCATGTTGGACAAAATTTCATTTGAAGCTTATTTGATGATGCAAGATCAAGTTGGATTTGAACCAAAACCTTTCCATTTTTGGAAACTTTCAATTATAGGTCACTTTCCATTTTTGGAAACTTTTGATCTGACCTCAAATTCTTCAAGATATGCATTTGACATGATTAATAAGCCTCTTTTGAACATGAATGAGATGTTGAAACTCATTTCTCCACCTCCTAGCCCTCAGTCCTTGCAGTTGACTTTTATGAGCCCCAGATGATTTGAATATGCACAGATGACTTTGAGCCTCAACCACTTGATGAAATGGCTCCAAAATGAAACCCTAGCTTGTACAAGCTCAACAAAATCAATATGATGATCTCCATCTCAATAAAAGACCTCATCTCCTTGAGAATCCCTGGTTGGGAGAATGCCATTGATTAGGGTTGACCAGAGGTCAAAACCCTAATCCTAAAGAACCTGATCAGGCACAATGAACCCCTTGAGGATGATAAGACCATGATGATGGTGACATACCCTTTCAACCAAGATAAAACTCAACCTCCTTGAGGAACCAATAAAACCCTAATTGAAGAGCAACCCTCAGATGACTGATCAATTCAACAAAACCCTCAGGCTTGAATCTCTCAACCTCTCTATCTTCTGAGAAAGACTTAGGAGGATGACTTGTTTATTTCACATGATATGCAAAGATACAATGCCTAATGTCCTACAAAATGAAATGCAATATGCTAAGCTAGTCCCAAGAGAGGAGGGCAAATTTTGAGGTGTTACAATATGACCTTTCAAACTAGGTCATCCTTATTGAATGTTTTGGACTTGACCCTCTTGTTGTAAGCTTTAGCGACCCTCTCTTTTTGTCTCACCAAGACGTCTAAAGTAGTTAGTCTATCCTCATCTAACTGAGTCAGCTCTTCAAACATCATTCCCCAATAGAACTCAGTTGGGATCTCGAATTTCCCTTGAATGCCGACTGACCGCGGGTAGATTTTTGAAGGCAACATTGTGTCATGCCCATACACAAGTCGAAAAGTTGTAGAGTTAGTTGACTCTTTGGGAGAACTATGACTTTCCCATAGAACTTGGTTTATGGTTTTATGCCAATTCCTTAGCTTTTATCCCACATGTTTTTTAATCAAGACGATCAATATCTTATTGGTCACTTTGACCTGATCATTGGCTTGAGCATAATATGGTATCGAGGTTAAAATTTTGAAACCTATTACGGAGGCAAACTCCACCATTTTACGCCCTGTGAAAACTGAGCCTTGGTTGGTTGTAATAGTTTCAGGTATGATATATCTGTATATGTGAAACTGGACGAAATATACCTGAATGTGTTGCACGATCGAACCCATAACAAAGTCGCCACCGAACTTCATTTATCCCAAGAAGAGGGAATGGAAAATATCGATAAAACCCAATGGGAACAGAGAAACAAGTAAGGAAGTCGTTTATGCAAGGGGGTATTAGCACCCCTCACATCCATGGTACTCCATGGGAACCGTTTCAAATGCTCTTGCTTGGATGGGTGGTGTTATCTTCATGTACTTGAAAAACATAAAATGGGTTAGAAAGAGAGTGCTCGAGGAGGATTAGGGCCATCATGCCTACGTATTCTATAGTGCAATGAGAAAGTCAGAGCCTCGTAGTTCGTGGAACTAGAGAGAGAAAGGGGGAAAATGAAATAAAGTCCTCGCTAAGGATTCACATCCTTGTGCCTACGTATCCTCATAGTGCAATGAGGAAGTCAGAGCTCCGTAGTTTGGAGGATATTGACTGAGAAAAGATATGATTAAGGGTGGTGCTTAAACCAAAAGAAAGGGCTTACCAAAGCACGAGGATTGACATGGTAAGTAAGGAAAGCAGGAGCTTGTCAAAGCACTATGAATGACATGACAAGGGTCCTACCGAAGAACTGGGACTCATATGGTAAGGGAATGGTGTTTAAACCAAAGAAAGGAGAAGGGGTTAACCATAGAGGCGTGTCCCCAAAGAGAGGTGTATAACCATGAAGGTGCCAACCTGAATTGTGGTGTCAAAACCAAAAAAAGAAGGGGGTTAACCATAAAGGTCTGTCTCAAAAGAGAGGTATATAATCAATGAAGGTGTCAACCTGAATTGTGGTGTTAAAACCAAAAAAAGAAGGGGGTTAACCATAAAGGTGTGTCCCAAAAGAGAGGTATATAACCAATGAAGGGGTCAATTTGAATTGTGGTGTCAAAACCAAGGAAAGATTAGGGTTAACCATAAAGGTGTGTCCTAAAAGAGGTATATAACCATGAAGGTAAACCTGAATTGTGGTGTCAAAACCAAGGAAATATGGGGGTTAACCATAGATGTGTGTCCCAAAAGAGGTATATAACCATGAAGGTGTCGACCTGAATTGTGGTGTCAAAACCAATGAAAGATGAGGGTTAACCATAGAGGTGTGGCCCAAAGAAAGGAAATTGCAATGGTGTTTAAACTAAAAAGATATGAAAAGAGGAGCCATAAAGGCTAGTTGCAGACTTGACACTGAATTGACTAGAACTGCACTAAAGTCTGTGAATAAAGATAAATACTCTAAGCAAATGTGTCATTCTCCCATACCCAAAATATTCAGAATAAGGATATGAATGCTCCCTCTCACCCCTTATTTATTGCTTAAGCCTCATGACATGCAATCCTTGTCAATGTCTAACAAGTTGTTCAAGCAGGTTCACAAGGATGATCTATGGGTATAAGGCAGATGATTGATGTATGACCGGTTCTTGAGGTCTTGTACTTGTTGAGAGGATAAAGATCCAAAGTAACAGAGACAAGTCCCATCAAGTGACCAAGAGACTTATGGTCACTCAACAGAAACAAAGGGAATATGTGCAAAGTTGTGGGATCTAGTTGATCAAACAAAATTTGATCAAGTTAAATCAGAGGGAAAAAGATGGATAGAAAAATACAATGCATGATCATATAAAGGCTAACCTAGGGTCTCATTGTTAGGTATCCCAAGATAAAGCCACATGTATGCAAGAGTGTACTGAGCCTGGGTCTCATTATTAGGTAGCCCAAGAGAAAGCCATGTGGGTGACAAGTGTGCTAACATAAACAGGTGAATGTGAAGCAGAGGCATAAAACAAGATAGGTTCAAGAGATCAAAAAATGAACAAAGTACAAAGTAAAAGTGTCCACGAGGTCCATGAGTCCAAGGTCACTCCAAGTCAAGCAAAGGGTCTAAGGCCTAAGTCTAGGGTCCAAAGTCCAAAGCATACCATCACTCCAGGTCAAGCAAAGGTTTTTAAATATCAAGCCAATTTATTTTATCATGTTTTGATTCATTGAGATTATCAAGTAAATCAAACACAATATAAGAAACATTATATGAATAAGACAAGATGGTCAATATAATATGAGCAATGCATGAAATAAGATGATGAATGAGACGTAAAAGTGAATTGCATAAAGTAAAGACATAAAAGTAAATGACTTGAATTTAAATGACAAGAATTAAATGACAATAAAGTAAAGTCAATGGTTAATAGTGAGAGTTATCGGTTAAATAATTATTTTGGGATAACTTAGCGTTATGTTAAGCAATCGTAAGTAGGCGTATGTAGAAGCCATGCCTATCTGAGGCCGGTTAATAACAACTTATGTGTCAGACATGTTAGATAATTAACACAAAGTAAAAGAAAGAGATAAATGAATAAAGCCAAAATGAGAACCAACTTAAGTGTTTGATCTAGGATCTACTATCAAGCAAGTCAAGGGACTCAAACATATGGCTCAATAAGGGATAACCTATCATTGATTCAAAGTGTCAAAAATGATACAATGATCATTTATCAACATGTTTGAAACAAAGAAGATTGAATAAACCTCAAGTCCATCTATGGATGACTTGAAATGAAGAAGCAATGATAAACCAATTCAAAAACTTAAGTCAAAAGCATCAAGTGTATCAAAAGTCAAACAAAAATGAATTTAAAATTGATTAAAAATGGAAATTAAAGAGAAAATCTCAAACTATGATAAAATTGATTCAAAAATGGTTGCAAAAATTACACAAAGTCCCAAATATTATGTATGAATGGATCTCAAAAGTTGGATGCAAAAATATTTTGAAATGGTTGAAAAATAAATTGCAAAATAAAATAAAAAAGAAAAAGAAATAAAAATAGCAATAAGTGAAAAAATGATTTAAAGAATTAAGAGAAAAATATATGCGGTGCAATTTTTAAAAAAAAAACTTTCTCAAAATGAATAAAAGTGAGTGAGAAATTAAATTGAAAAAGAAATGAAATAAAAGAAAAGAAAATAAAAAGAAATTAAAATAGAATAAGGTGCCAACGACTACCAAATTCAAAAGCATGTGTTGGCGCAATGTGATTGGATGACATTTGAATCTTAGCACCAAAGTTCGCGTTGATTCACATCATCTTCAACCTTGGATTCGATTTATGCATTCATGAACTCGTGTTTTTAGCAACACCTAAGAATGGAATTAGCTTTGCAACATTTCATCGTTCATGTCTCCCTGCATCAGAGTCATCGATTGACTATGAGCATGAAGAATTTGCTCAAGAACATAAAGAACCCTAGTTCTTTAAAGTAAAATTAAATGATGAATACACAAGATAAATTCCAGGTATGCGAGGGCTTTTGATCAATGCAGTAAGGTGAAAAGTGTGGTAACTTGTTTGCTCAAGGATTTAACTCGTAACTACCTTCTCAGTTGGAGCTTTGAAGGTCAACAATGATGGATTTGGAGATCTGGTTCCAAGGAGCTCCAAGCCAAAGTAGTGCTCCAGGTAGCTTTAGAAGGTGCCGATGAAGGATTTTGCATGGAGATTTGAAGTTAAAAAAGCTTGAACCAAAGAAATGGTTAATTGGTTATTTGAGGTATCAGGCTCAAATGATTTTAGAGTTTCTTTGGATTTCCAAGCTTGTCAATGAAGGCACAAGCTTCCTCTATTTTTAGGGAAAGTGTTGAGCAACTCACACATGTGCAATGGATTTGAATTCGTGTGATTGGAGTGGGAAAATCGTGATCTGCAATCCATGTGAAAACAAAGGTGGAAAGTGTAACTTGGGCATGAAACCTGGTCGTTTTACACTCTATGCCACACATTTTTTCAAGACAAACAAGTTTGCACATGTGGGATCGTCCCAGATTCAAGCATGAGTGATTATAAGTTTTAGGTCATGCGTGAAACATAGAGTCTATGACACCAAGTTTGAGCTTAGGCCTAATGAGACTCCCTCATGCGTTTCCTGATTTTCTTTTTTTTGCCAAATGTTCATCTCATTGCAAAGAATTAAGTGCAAAACTAACCAAATCAAAAGAAGGCTTGAGGTAAAAATGGAAAATGTTGAAAGTTGAGGTCGTGACATGCTTTCTAGGTCAGGCATTTGGTCAAGTAGTCTTGGCACATTTTGGGCATCTTGAGGTCCCAAGTTCATGACACCATAACTTTTAATTCCCTCGTGAATTTTGATCCAAACTTGGGCCAATGATCTTTGACATAAGCTTAAAAAGATGCAAAAATAATGGGATCAAAAGGGTACTTGAGTTAAAAATGGCATGGCTGCCAAGTGGGGGTCATGACAAAGTTTTGACCTAGATTAACACTTAACCCTTCCAAAAAGGAGGTCCTTAGAGGTTGAATTGATGATTGAGCCTTGAAGCAAAGTTGTATAGGAACTAATTAGGGATGTTTAGCTCAAGGAAGCTTGTAAATTGGGTGAAAATTGAAGAAGTTATTGGCTTTGAACCAAAAGTGAGCCATACTTGTAAATTAGGTCAACCAAACTTGTGCCAACTTTGTGCAAACTTGAAGTTTTCTTGCATCCCAAGCCAAAATGATGATGGAAATATCATCACTTGAAAAAAACCTTGATTAAGGCTTGAATGATCTTGAGGATGGCTTGGAGAATGAATGAGATGGTATGGAAATAAACACATGAATCACCCTTGAACCAATGAACCATAACTTACAATTTCCTTGACCAAAATGACCATTATTTAGGCTTGAATTGAGGCATGGTCATCTATATGAACAAGAGAACAAACAAGTACCATTGTCATGATGCTTTGGTTAGTAAACAAGTAAACAAAAGTGAAAACCCTAATGTTAAGATTAATCCAAAGAGTGTGGTCATGATGATGCATGATATGATGCTATGTATGCAAATGAAACTTAACAAAAGGTAGGAAAAGGGAGGCTAAATTTTGGGGTATGATAACTATCCCTATTTATTCATCTTAAACCTGAAGATGTGAATTGCGTTAGATTTTAGGGTATTCAAGGTAGAAGAGGATTGAATACAGAAATATCCGGAAATTTGGCCGTTGAAAAGGAGTTGTGTTGACAGGTGTATGAGATAAACTTGTTGGTTTGATCTGCTGGGGACTGACCGGGATATTCTGTCGAGGAGATAAATTAGTTGCAAAGAGAAATGATTGATATGAATGATGCATGTAATGTATGGTTATTTATTTATGATGCGTATGCAATGCGAATTGCTGAGTAGTAAGGTGAGGCTTTTCTAGTGAAAGGTAGACTTTAACTCGTCGGTATCCACACCAGAGAACCTGCAATAAAGCTCTTCTTATTGCTGTTGATGCTAGGGAAGATTCAACTGGCTAAGGGCTACCACCTGGCTCTGCTTGGGGAAAAAGAGGCTTGATCCAACCAAGCAATCATGTATTCGTGCGGCAAGTGCTTATTGTAGACTACCGGTCACCCACTAGGGAGCTTTCCACCGATCAAAGCAATGCATGAAGTGTTTCTTTTAATTCTAGATTTTATTATTCTCAATGTTTTTTAACATTATGCAATCAAGATTGGCAATTATGTTTACAATTAAAATGCGGGAAAAAAATAGCTACTGAAAAACGACTGAATTTTAGTGATTGTGAAAATTTTGTACATATGAGGAGTGTGTACAAGGATGCAAAAATCCTTAAAGAGGAGTTTAAAAAATTTGAAAAACAAAGTAAATGACAATGGGAATTTTTTTTGACTTTCCACTCATTACAATATTGGTTGTTATTCATTGTAGCAATGGGCTCCAACATTTTGCTTCTGTTGACGATTATTGAACTAATCTGATACCAATTAAGGTCAAGCTAATGGTAAGATATGTTGGTGTAAGCCCTAGAGGCCAATACTTTTGGTACTTGTATCGAATTATTTATTAATAATAAAAGGCTTTTTCTTTATTACGTTTGTTTAGTAAAGTCCCTGGAATAGATAGTCCGTTTAATGTATTAAGTGTGACTTAATCATGAGAACATATTAAACATAAGGACACTATTCTTAAAGTATCCGTAGTCGAGCTTTAGTGTGAAGTGGGATAACATTAAAGCATTAAGACTATTATGTTTGTAGACTGATGATCACATCTCATGGATCATGGATAAAGAGTTATCAAGTCTTAAACATAGGTATGAATATTAGGAGTAATATTTATACCGGATTGACCCGCTATGAGAATACTATATAGAAAGTTATGCAAAGTGTCATAAGTTATTCTCATGGTGATAATGGTGTATGCCACTCTTCGACCTGAAACCACTATGGACCCTAGATGTAGAGTCGAGTGCTTTATTGCTGATCAAACATTGTCCGTAACTGGATAACCATAAATACAGTTGATGGGTACTCCACGAAGCATGCTGAGGGACATGAGTGACCTAGATGGAATTTGCCCATCCTGTATAACAGGATAAATGTCTATGGGCCCAATATTGAACTGGACAAGGATGACACGGTCTATGCCTTGTGTTCAATATAGACATAAGGGCAAAAGAGTAATTATACACATAAGTATTATCACAGAAGGAATTGTCAGATCACTTGACATTTTCGTGTCTTAGGTAGCAGTGATGTGTTGCTAGATACCGCTCACTGTTTATTATGTTAAATACATGATTTAATATAATTGCCAACGTCACGAAAACCTACAGGGTCACACACAAAGGACGGATTGATGAGAGATAGAGTAACTAAGGAATATCGTAAGGTACGGTGCCCTTAAGTGAATTATAGAACATCGTAAGGTACGGTGTACTTGAGGAGATTACGAAATATGGTAAGGTACCATGGGCTTAAGTGATTTTGGGCATATTATAAGATATGGGCCAAAATACACTTAAGTGGGCTTTTGTAGCTTGAAGCCCACACAAGTGGTTCTATAAATAGAACCCTTGTGCAGAAGCATTTATTGCGGTTGCATTACTTTCGTTTTCTCTCTCTCTCTCTCACTCAAAGCCTTCATTCGTACCAGCTAGCACTGAGATTGAAGGAACCCGTTCGTGTGGACTGAGTAGAGACGTTGTCATCGTTCAACGTTCGTGATCGCTCCGTGGATCTGCATCAAAGGTTTTGATTGTCACAAGAGATCTGCACCAAAGGTTTCAGTCGTCACAAGAGGTAAATATTCTATCACTGATCATGACCATTCGTAAGGATCTCTAAAGGAGAAAATTTTAATTTCCGCTGCGTTTTGGACCGCAATTCTCCTTCAAGATAATGTTTTTTGACTGTATCTGAATTCACCGACATCGGCAAGTTATCCCCATCCATTGTGGTGAGAATGATCGCCCCTCCTGAGAAGACCTTTTTGACAATGAAGGGTCCTTCATAGTTGGGAGTTTGTTAGACAGTGTGGTAGGTGATCGAGAGAGGGGGGGTGAATAGATCACCACGGAAAAATCACGAATTTTAAAACTTTTAATTGATTTTTAAAGGCTAGCGGAATAGCGCAGTCCTGAATCGACTTCCGTCTATTCTGAACCGACTACTAGAAAACCGGACATGCAATAAACCTATGGATAACAGTATGCTGATAACAAATAAACACGCTTGGATAATCGTTTTAATGAAATTCACACACAACACTATATTCCAATGACCAAAAACAAGCATAACACTTTTATCAAATAGTTGGTGTGTAATATTTAATGATCCTTATTGTCAATGGAGTTGTCAAAGCAATTTTCTCAAATAACTAAAACTGTTTTTCAATTATGCAGAAATTTTTGCCAATGTAGGATCTTTTAACAGAAAAGTTAACACCACAATTGAATGATAAACTTGTTGAAAAAGTAAAGAGATTAAGGATAGAAAATTGTACGCAGAGAGTTTGGTAAGGAAGTTCCCTACTATCGTCCTCGCGTGTGGGTACTTCTCCCCTCAATTTCAAAATAGAAATTGAGATCTTATTTACAATAAAGTTGCAAATGTTAACAAGGTTACAACACAAACAACGAACACCAATCCCATCGATTATGTTGAATTTTTCTTAACCCCGCTTGATCCGATCCGATCAAGTCTTAAACCTCAAAATCAACGATCAATCCTCCACTCCAATACTTATTTGTAAAATCTCCCTGATTTCCAAACCCCTTCGCTACGGCTGAATTCGATCCACTTGACTTTGATGAAAACCCTCAAGAAGCGATCCTTTCTTGATGGAAAACCTTCTGATTGTTCAGAGAAACCCCCTTTGTATCCTTTCAACCTAGCTTCGATTACAAATCCTACAACTGAATGTTATCTCAAAGATCTCTTGATGCAATGCACAATGATTATTATGTTTCAATGTGATTGGATGTGAAAAGATGACTGAGAAGATGATGAAGACAAAGTATCTTTCAGGTTTCTTGCTCACACAAAAAATGCTCTCAAAACGTTTTCATGTGTTTTGTGAAAAGAATAATGTTTTACTACTTATAACAGAAAATAACATAGAATTTTAGTTGGAGGAGTCGATACATGTGATGCATGATTGATACATGTGTGTAAAAATTAACTCATGAGTCGATACATGACCCAATGGGTCGATACATTTGGTAACAAAAACATTTTCCAAAATGAATGTATCATGATGTACCGATACATAGGGTATGGGTAGATCCATACTGGGATGAAAAACAATTTTTCACAATTTTAATACAGCATGAGTCGATACATGAGTAAATGGGTCGATACGTGTTTGGTAGAAAACACAAAACAGAAAGGTTGACAGGCCATGTATCGATACAACCATCGATGGGTCGATACATACTGAAGGAAAATTGATTTTTGAGAAAAACAATTACACATGTATCGATACATCGCCATATGAGTCGATTCATGCTAAACCAAAATTGAATTTCAGAAACACAATTTAGACATGTATTGATACACCAACTCATGCATCGATCCAAAACATCAAAATATGCAAAAATGATGTTTTAATGATGCAGAAATCTTCTCAATTTTTATTTTAATGACATGTCATGCTAGAGATCTTTTTGAAATAATTTCCAACTTCAATTCTATCACAAACTTTGACATTACTCAAAAACTCATAATATAGGATAACACTCACAAACTCCCCCTTTTTGATGATTGTAAATAATTGCAAGTCTTGTGATGGAAGGTATATGAACGAGGTAAGCTCCCCCTTTGTCAATATTAAAAAGAGACAACGCATGTTCTGTTAGTAGTATCATATCTATTATCACAATATCAACGAGTAACGATATAAAGGCATACACAACATAATGGAGAATAAAAGACATTTACAAAGAACAACCAATTGGAAGGCAACAACACAAATGCACTTACAAAGAGTGACTAAATAGGCAATATAGTAAACATGCTTAACATAAGACAAAATTACAAAACAAAAGTTGCTAAGAGGTGCAAGAATTAAACTACATCATACAGTCAAAATAACATAAGTCAAACAACATAATGACATGAAACTAAAACATGGTATGTTATGCATGATATGGTATGTCATGGAAGATTTTGATTTTCATTGAATGACATATGTTCATCTTGTCCGGGCTCGAATTGACGACTTCCACCTTCCGGAGGCGGAGGCGGAGGTTGATTAAATCCACCCATAAAGCCATGTTGCCTGAACCATTGTTGCATATTCTCACTCTGAAAATGTTCCATGATACCCGGTTGTTCTCGACAATCATCCATGAATCTCGTCATATCATTATAGAAGACATAATTCTAATTCATGAGATCCTCGTGCCAATTATGATGCTCCTCATGCATCTTGACATGCTCATTGTGCCAATCGCTTTGTTGGTCGTGGATAGTTTTAAGAAGTGTAAATGGGCCAATGGGTCGACCCAAGTCAGTTTACAGAAAAAAAAATTGGGGTGGGTCGACACATTGCAGAATGTATCGATACATGAAGCCCAAATTTGGTTTTTACAATAGGCATGTATCGATCCAAAACACGGGTATATCGATACATACTGAACTAAAATCTTCTAAAACTTAAAAAATTATTGCATGTATCGGCACATGGTAATATGGGTCGATCCAAGCCAATTCAATGATTCTGTTTTAGCTTTTCGGACATTAATGTATCGATCCAAAGGTGTATGTATCAATCCATTAGTAAAAAATTTAATTTTTGCAAAAAAATCAGATGTAAACATACTTGAGGCACATTGATTTCCCTTTGATGGTTTAATTTTGGCAATGAAATGCATATGTACAGATAAACACGTATTAAAGTTTCTACGATGATGAGAGAAAAATGCTATAAATAATGTATAGATAACATATGAATGCATGTAATGCAACATATGACATGTTTTATGAGCGCATGAATATACAAGATGAAAGAATTATCAATGAGTCACTTTAACATATAAATTGAAAGACTTGTAAACGTAATCAACGAAACTTTTGGAAGTGAACACGTATAAGATAATCACAACTTATCAATCATATAGCTATATCTCATAAAGGAACAACTTAAGTACACACATAGGTAAAGTTTACAACGAGATATAAAAGGAACAAAGTTACCTCGTTTGATGAACGGTGAAGATGCATATTCATAGGCTTAAAGAGATCTCAAATAGAATGGTGAGATATACATATAAATAACGAAAATGCATGCTTATGACATCAAACTTGAGATATCGAGAATTCCTAACTCTCGACGAATGTTAAAAAACGATTTAGTTGCAAGTGGTTTTGTAAAAATATCAGTAAGTTAATTTTTAGTATCAACATGTTCAAACACAACATCCTCTTTTTCAACATGATCACGGAGAAAATGATGTTTAATCTCAATGTGTTTAGTGCGAGAATGTAAGACTGGATATTTAGTAAGGTTTACGACGCTCGTGTTGTCACATTTGATGGGAATACGTTTGAGTTGTATATCAAAATCAAGTAATTATTGTTTTATCCATAAAATTTGGGCACAATAACTACCTGTTGCAACGTATTCAACCTTGGCGGTTGACAAAGCAACATAAACTTTCTTTTTTCTATGCCAACTCACTAAGGAGTTTGAAAATAAATGGCATGTTCCACTAGTGCTTTTCCTATCCGATTTGCACCTGGCAAAGTCAGAATCGGAGTAACCTACTAAACTATAATATCTTCCCTTAGAATATCATAACCCATACTTGGATGTCCCGTGAAGGTATCTAAGTATATGTTTTACAGCTTTTAAGTGATATTCTTTAGGATTCGATTGATACCAAGCGCACATACACACACTAAACATGATGTTGGGTCTAGATGCAGTAAGATATAAAAGAGATCCAATCATACCTCTATACTTCTTGACATCTACACTCTTACCATGTTCATCTTTGTCTAAGTTCCTGTTGGTTGGCATAGGGGTGTTGATGGACTTTGAGTCTTCCATTGCAAAGTGCTTTAGCAACTCTCTACAGTATTTTGTTTGACACACGATTGTGCCTTTGTTGAGTTGCTTAATTTGAAGACCGAGGAAGTAGTTTAGCTCCCTCACTAGACTCATCTCAAACTCACCCTACATAACCTTAGAAAATTCTTTGACCAAGTGCATGTTAGTTGAACCAAAAATAATATCATCTACATATACTTGAACTAAAAGAATGTGTTTTCCTTGACGTTTAATGAAAAGAGTGGTATCCACTTTACCTCTTGAATATCCATGATCAACTAAAAATTTACTAAGTCTTTCATACCAAGCCCGAGGGGCCTGTTTAAGACCATATAAAGCATGCTTTAATTTGAAAACATGATCCGGATATTCATCATTCTCAAAACCCGGAGGTTGTGAGACGTATACCTCTTCATTTATGAAACTGTTAAGAAAGGCACTATTTACGTCCATTTGATAAAGCTTAAAATTCCTAGCACATGCATAAGCAAACAAAAGGCGTATAGCCTCAAGGCGAGCGAATGAAGCATAAGTCTCCTCATAGTTCATGCCCTCCTCTTGGTTATACCCTTGAGCCACTAATCGAGCTTTATTTCAGGTTATCTTTCCATTTTCATCAAGTTTGTTCTTGAAAGCCCACTTAGTACCAATGATCTGATGGTCTCGCGGACGAGGGACAAGTTCCCAAACGTCGTTTCTTTTAAATTGATTAAGCTCATATTGCATGGCCATTAGCCAAAATTCATCAATCAAGGCCTCTTTGGTATTTTTAGGTTCTACTTGAGAAACAAAAGCGAAATGATAACAAAAATTACTTAGCTTAGAATGAGTCGTCGCTCCTTTGGGGATGTCTCCGAGTATATTGTCAATAGGATGGTCTCTTGAGGATTTCCAAGTTGATGGAAGATCATTCACTTCAACCAGGCTTTCCTCTTCATCTTTTACACGACTAATATCTTCCTCCTTCTCAATGTCCACTATTTTTGGCTGATCACTTCCCTGAACAACATCCTTGAGTATGTCTTCCGAAGATATACCTGCGTCATCAAAAGAAGTACCTTTTCCGACATTTTTCGGACAAGACTCATCAAAAGAAACATGAATCGACTCTTCAACAGTAAGTAAACATTTATTGTAAACTCTAAATGCTTTATTGGATTGAGAATATCCAAGAAAGATATCCTCATCCGCTTTTGCATCAAATTTCCCAAGATTTTCTTTACCATTATTTAAAACAAAGCATTTACAACAGAAAACAAGAAGATGTGACAAGTTAGGTTTTCTCCCTTTCAAAAGCTCATACGGGGTTTTATTTAAAATGGGGCGAATCAAAATTTTGTTTAAAACATAACAAGTTGTGCTAATAGCATCGGCCCATAAGTATTTTGGTAGACCGCCTTTATTGAGCATAGTTCTAGCCAACTCCTCTAAACACGGGTTTTGTGCTCCACAACGCCATTCTGTTGTGGAGTACGAGGGGTTGAAAAATTATGATCAATGTCATGCTTGTCACAATAATCAACAAAGAGGTGGTTTTGAAACTCCCCTCCATGATCGCTTCAGACTGTCACTATTTTTTAATTTATTTTATTTTGGGACAGTTTTGCAAAACGTGTAAAAGCAGAGAAAGTTTTGTCTTTGCTATGTAAAAATATAGTCCATGTAAATCTAGAGTAGTCATCAACCAATACAAATCCATAGTAGTTACCACCTAAACTCTTTGTCCTAGAAGGGCCAAAGAGGTCCATATGGATAAGCTCGAGGGGTCGTAAAGTAGAAATAACATTTTTTGATTTGAAGGACACCCTCATTTGATTTCCCATTTCACACGCGTCACATAGGTGATATTTTGAAAATTTTATTTTTGGAAGACCGACTACTAAATCTTTGGACACAACTTTATTAAGCAAATCGAAGTTAACATGCGCTAGACGTCTATGCCAAAGCCATGAATCATCATTCAAGGCGACTAGACGCTTAGGACTTGTTAACGATACCTCAATAAGATCAAGCATATAGACGTTGTTTACTCTAACACCCTTAAACACAATATCCTTTTTATCATCATGCTCAATTATACAACAAGTGTTTGTAAAAGTTACTTTGTAACCCTTGTCATATAATTGGCTAATACTCAAAAGATTGTGTTTAAGTCCCTCAACTAAATTCACATTGGAGATAGTAATGGTAGAAGGGTTACTACACCATATTTTTCGAGAATCACTCCTTTGTTGTTATCGCCATAAGTAACATAACCCTTTTTCTTAGATTTAAAGTTTATGAATAGAGATATGTCACCCGTCATGTGCCTTGAACACCCACTGTCAAGAAACCATCTTCTTTCCTTTGATGCAAGACACTCAACCTAAAATATCAAAAGAGAGAGGTAGGTACCCAATTTTCATTTAGTCCTTGTGTGTGAGTGGAAATAATGTTGCATTTAGACATCCATTGATAAATGCCTTTAGGAACAAGAAATCTCCTAAACTTGCATTTCGCAATGATATGACCCGAATGACAACAATAATGACATAAATCATGATGATGGATTCATTTACTTTTGCTCATTGTAATCCTTGGAATATTCTCTACAAATGAATATTTAGCATAAGGTGGATTCAAAGATTTCTTAAATAAATTAGGAACAATGGCAAAAGTAACTTTTAGTTGTAGAGCTTTCTCTAATTTGGCCTTAAGAGATTTAACCTCTCCTTGCCAAATATGACAAGCCCCACAATTTTGAACACGAACCAATCCATCAATATCTTTTGAATTTTCTACAATACTTTCTTTTGAGCTTCTAAGTCTTTTTTGGTTTGATAGACTTTACCCTCCAAAAATAAAAAGATTTGTTTATCGGAGGATAATCTCTTAAAAGTTGTTAATGCATTGGTATGCAGTTTTTCAAAAGCGATTTTCAATTCAGAAAAGGACATAGAAGAGAAATTATTATAGTAGGCATGTCTTACTTTCTTTTCTTTGTTGAGGCTCTTATGGTAAGCCTTGTCTTTAATGTGTTCCATGAGACATAGATTGGTCGTCTCATCACTATCACTTGAGCTTTGATCACTTGAAGATTCACTATCGCTTTCCCAAGCGATGTATGCCCTTCTTTGTTTGTTGTATTTCTTTGGTGGAGGTTTTCCCTTGTCCTTCTTTAGTTGAGGACAATACGATTTGTAGTGCCCTACCTTACCACAATTGAAGCAAGATCCTTTTGCCTTATCCTTTTTGTTCTCTTCTTGTCTGGATATTTTAGGTTGTCTTCGAAAATTTATCAGATTTTTGTCGGAGTGCTTTACTCCATTCCTTCTAATGAATTTGTTGTACCTCCGAACAAAAAGTCCCATTTTCTCATCATCTGAGTCTTCGTCACTACTTGAGTCATTATCACTTTGCTCTTTATTTGAGGACTTAGAGCTAGAAGCCACAAGAGCTATGGACTCCTTCTCTCTCTCTCTGTCTTTAATCTTCTCCTTTTTAATCTTCTTCTCATACTTTTCAAGGCTTGCTAGTTCTTATTGATGTTCTTCTAACTTGCCAAATAGAGTTGTGATGTCGAGTGTGGTAAGGTCATTTGCTTCCTTGATAGCTGTCACTTTAGGTTGTCATTCCCTACTAAGACATCTCAATACTTTATTAGTAATAAGTTCATTGGAAATAGGCTTCCCAAGTGCATTTAAACGATATGAGATGAGTAAATCTCTTTTGCACGTCGGAGATGGATTCTCCTTGTTTCAGGCGAAAGAGTTCAAACTCTTGAGTAAATGTGTTTATGCGGGACTGTTTAACTTCGTTAGTTCCCTCATGGGCAACTTGTAATGCGTCCCACATCTCCTTGGCAGTTGCGCAATAGGATACCCTATAATACTCATCAACACCAAGTGCTGGAATTAAAATGTTTCGGGCTTTCCAATCATACACCCACTTCTTTTCATCGTCGGCAGTCCATTGTGCCTCTGGTTTTGGTACAATGTTGCCTTCCACGTTGGTCATAGTAATTCCAAAAGGACCGTCACGGATGGTAACCCATGCATTCCTTTCTATTGAATTTATGTGTACTCGCATGCAGTCTTTCCAATAGCCCCCTTTGGCTCAAAAGCCATATCGTTACGAGAAGATACAGAACACTATCGAAACAGGCTCTTATACCACTTGTTAGATGGTGTGGCAAGTGATCGAGAGGGGGGGGGGTGAATAGATCACCATAGAGAAATCACGGATTTAAAACTTTTAATTGATTTTTAAAGGCTAGCGGAAAAGCGCAGTCCCGAATTGACTTCCGCCTATTCTGAACCGACTACTAGAAAACCGGACATGCGATAAACCGATGGATAACAGTATACCAATAACAAATAAACACGCTTGGATAATCGTTTTAATGAAATTCACACACAACACTAGGCGTGGCAACATAACCCGTACCCGCGGGTACCAACCAGAACCCGCCCCGAAATTGACGGGGAAAACCCGCTTTGATTGGGTTTGGGTTTTCCCCGATTTTAAAATATCAGGACGGGTTGGGTAATGGGGACACTAGTACCCACCCCGAACCCTCCCCGTTTATTTCATTATGTATATTATTATTTATTTTTGATAATTTAGAATATTAAATATATGGTCAATGTTTTGATATTTTAATTTTAATTTATTATTTAAAGTATTTGAAATGTATGTATGCAATTTTTTTAGAATGTTTTATTTTATTATTTGAAATGTAATTTTATTTTATAAAAATAAATATTTCTATTAAAAAAATTGATTCCACTAAATGAATGATGGCGGGGTGGGGATACCCGAACCCGTTTGGGACGGGTTTGGGTTTTGACTCTCCATCCCCGTTTGGGTTTGGGGCGGGGAACGGGGATGGTTTGGGGATTCGGGTTTGGGTTTGGGGGAGGTAAAAACCGTCCCCGCCCCGCCCCGTTGCCATGCCTACACAACACTATATTCCAATGAAAAAAAACAAGCAGAACACTTCTATCAAACACTTGGTGTGTAATGTTTAATGATCCTTATTGTCAATGGAGTTGTCAAAGCAATTTTCTCAAATAAAAACACTAAAACTGTTTTTCAATTATGCAGAAATTTTTGCCAATGTAGGATCATTTAACAGAAAAGTTAACACCACAATTGAATGATAAACTTGTTGAAAAAGTAAAGAGATTAAGGATAGAAAATTGTACGCAGAGAGTTTGGTAAGGAAGTTCCCTACTATCGTCCTCGCGTGGGGGTACTTCTCCCTTCAATTTCAAAATAGAAATTGAGATCTTATTTACAATAAAGTTGCAAATGTTAACAAGGTTACAACATAAATAACGAACACCAATCCCACCGATTATGTTGAATTTGTCTTAACCCCGCTTGATCCGATCCGATCAAGTCTTGAACCTCAAAATCAAAGATCAATCCTCCACTCCACTACTTATTTGCAAAATCTCCCAGATTTCCAAACCCCTTCGCTACGGCTGAATTTGATCTACTTGACTTTGATGAAAACCCCCAAGAAACGATCCTTTCTTGATGGAAAACCTTCCGATTTTTCAGAGAAACCCCCTTTGTATCCCTTCAACCCAGCTTCGATTACAAATCCTACATCTGAATGTTATCTTAAAGATCTCTTGATGCAATGCACAATGATTATTATGTTTCAATGTGATTGGATGTGAAAAGATGACTGAGAAGATGATAAATACAAAGTATCTTTCAGGTTTCTTGCTCACACAAAAAATGCTCTCAAAATGTTTTCATGTGTTTTGTGAAAAGAATAATGTTTTACTACTTATAACAGAAAATAATAGAAAATTTTAGTTGGATGAGTCGATACATGCGATGCATGAGTCCATACATGTGTGTAAAAATTGACTCATGAGTCGATGCATGACCCAATGGGTCGATACATTTGGTAACAAAAACATTTTCCAAAATGAATGTATCATGATGTATTGATACATAGGGTATGGGTCGATCCATACTGGGATGAAAAACAATTTTTCACAATTTTAATACAGCATGAGTCGATACATGAGTAAATGGGTCGATACATGTTTGGTAGAAAACACAAAACATAAAGGTTGACAGGCCATGTATCGATACAACCATCGATGGGTCGATACATACTTCTCGTACCTCGAAAAATGAGAACACGACTTAAGCAAAGCGCAATCGCACGCTCGCATGATGGACTAAACAGAGTCGCCATCGAACTTTATTTATTCCTAAAAAGGAATGGAGAAATATAGATAAAACCCAAGAAAGAACGGGAACCATTAGGTTTATTGTGCGCGTTAGTGTTAGTTTAGAAATGTTAGAATTTCTCAAGTTATTATGAGGGAAAGAATAATAGGATCAAAAGAAAAGAGAAGATTTTTTTGGATTTTTTTGCAACGAAGGAGACTAAACCTAAGTTTTTTATTAATGGGCCTGACAAGATTTACAAATCCTGCTCCTACGTATCTCCGGGTGCAATAGAGAACTCAAGGCTTACGTAGTTCTGGGTAGAAAATGTTTGTTTGTTGGTCGATTTTAGCGAAAGCTATATTGTATTAATCGATGAAAAACACTATTTTACCCAAAACAGATGAGGAGCAGGCGTATACCACACATCGAATGGATTTACAAATCAACATTCAGAAAAACGTCACTTATCTCAACTCAACAATTATGGCCGAAGCATTGCTTTGCATCATCTTAAGACAAGATGTCTTTCCTTTATGAAAAGGGTTTTCTGATCAATCGCACGGCGGCGAAAAAAGAGTTTGATTGGTTTAATGTATTTTTGGACTTGAAAGACGAGTATTTATGACTTGCAAGCACTTACAACTTGTGTCTAATACTCGGGACTGTGTCTGGACCTTTCACCCAGGTAATCTTTTTCTTTCAATTTTATTGAGAAAATAAGTTTGAATATTTTACAAGTATTTTGAAGAGAAGACGAATACATAGGGCTTACAAGCTCTTACAACTTGGGCCTAATATTCAAGATTACGACTCGATATTTCATCCAGGTAATCTTTTTCTTTCAATTTTCTTATGAAAATGATTTGAATATTGGAGTATTTTGAAGAGAAGACGAATACATAGGGCTTACAAGCTCTTACAACTTGGGCCTAATATTCGGGATTACGACTGGATATTCCATCCAGGGTAATCTTTTTCTTCAGATCTTACTGAGAGAGGTTTTTTTTAATATCGAAGTGATTTTGAAGAGAAGACGAATACTTATGACTTGCAAGCTCTTACAACTTGGGCCTAATATTCAGGATTACGACTTGATATTCCATCTAGAGTAATCTTTTTCTTCCAATTTTAATTATGAAAATGTCTTGAAATAAAATTAAAATGATTAATGTACAAAGGTTTGAAATAATTTGAGGGTAATTGAAATGCAGACAAGTAAATGCGAGCACTCAAAAAGAAAAGAGTTCATTGTAAGAAATCCCAAGAGTAAGCCATGGGACTGAGAGCCGACCGAAATTGAGAGCAAACTGAATTTAGTTTTAAACTAACTTAGAGTGGATTCATGTGAGAACCACTCTAAGGAAGCCGAACCAAAATCTATGCATCCAAACGGTTTTCGGAATTTAAATTGAATTTAAAATTCTGAAGTCGAAATGCAATGAAATAAAATAAAATAAAATAACAGCAGCAGCTAAATATATTATTATTACAACAGTGTTACAAAATTTTTTTTACATCAACTCAAAGTAATCGAAAAATAGAAATCTAAACACAACACACACGCATTATCCACAATGAATTTGTATTATTACAAAATCGAAATAGAGCTAAAAGAATAAAAAATTTAAAAAAAATATTAACACAATATAAATATATACATATACATTTAAAACTTATGTGAACAAAAATATATACTTCTGTTTATATATATATATATATATATATATATATATATATATATATATATATATAAACAGAAGTATATACGATAGCCAATAATTAAAATGAAAATAAAATAACAAATTAATAAAAATTAAAAGAAGAGAAATATATTATAATTAAATAAATTGAAGTATACGTTATAACTAAAAAACACAGGATTGTTATAACTAATAAAATTATAGGTATATATTAAAGCTAAAAACGTAGAAGTATATATATATATATATATATATATATATATATATATATATATATATATATATATATATATATATATATATATATATATATATATATATATATATATATATATATATAAAGTTAAGAACAACATTGTATATAAAAATCATAAAAAAACAACCGTAACTATATTACATCATAAAAGAAAACTATCAGTTAATTCATATTTTGTTGAAAACTAGATTTTTTGAAAGAATAAGAGAACTATTTTGTGAATGGTCACTTCATCTCAATGCATAATAAGCTAAACAAAATTGAAAGAAATGGATCTGTCACTCACATTGCTATGTTCCTACTCTTCTCTTTTACTTTTTCTTTGTTTCCCTTTTTGATTTCGTGAGAGAGATGTGGTCAAAGGTACCAAGTATCAGCCACTTGTTTTCATTGATTTTTGTTGAATGGTGTAGCGCCGCTTGTTGTATGCTGCTTTTTTTTGTGTCCCCGATGTGGTTGGCTCCCCTTAGTATATATACTTGGATTTTAGGGTTACTCTATTTTTCTAAATGCCAATAGTACTCTTTTTTTTTATGTTTTTAGTGAATAAAATGAAATTTGAAACTAAATTTTAAAATTAAAAAATTAAAAAAAAAAGATAAATAAAATAAAAATGAATATATCATTAATTCTAATTACTTTTTATGAAAATTTTGACAAAAAAACAAAAATAAACGGACTCAAAATGAAAAAAAGTCGGGCGCAAAAGTGCTCAAAAAATTAAAATAAATGCACCAAAATGATCAGTGCGAAATAAACTTATTGGAAAAATACAGCATTTCTTTTAATTTTGAAATAAATTTTGACCGGTTAAACAGGCTCGAGCTGATCAAAAAGTGGCCAAAAAATTAGCTGAAAAATAAATCGAGCATACCAGATTAAACTACGCAAAATGTAGATTAATAAATTTGATGTCTGGATGCTTGATTTTAAAATTTTTCGTCCACTGATTTGACGCACATCCGTTGATTAATTCAACCGGTTTGCCTGTAGATCCGAAAAAATTATTTCGATTGACATTCTATGTATTATGCAGTATGGAATGCATGTTATGATATGCAAAGATGCAACGACTATGACAAATGTGTTAATTGGTGATTTAGGATCAAAATCGGGGTGTGACAATACTGAAGGAAAATTGATTTTTGAGAAAAACAATTACACATGTATCGATACATCACCATATGAGTCGATTCATGCTGAACCAAAATTGAATTTCAGAAACACAATTTAGACATGTATTGATACACCAACTCATGCGTCGATCCAAAACATCAAAATATGCAAAAATGATATTTTAATGATGCAAAAATCTTCTCAATTGTTATTTTAATGATATGTCATGCTAGAGATCTTTTTAAAATAATTTCCAACTACATTTCTATCACAAACTTTGACATCACTCAAAAACTCATAATATGGGATAACACTCACATAGTCCACTTTCCTTGAGGATCCGAGTGAATAGGAGAGTATCTCTTGAGCACGAGTTCACCTGCTTGATACACGCGAGAGAGAACCTTCTTATCAAAAACTCGTTTGAGACGTCTTTGGTACAACTGACCATGACAGACATTGTGGTGTTACGCTGTTACCTAGTGAGTTGTGTCTCCTAGTCAGACTCCCTTCAAGTTTTTCTCCAACAGTATCGAATTTGCAGTTTGTTTGTGCAAAGTGTGTCTCCTATAGTGTCTTCCTCGTAGAGTCCGAGCATTTGCATTCATATCATAAGCTTTGTGCAATATCTTGGGGCCAAAAATCGGGTTTTTTGTATTTAAGTCTCTTCAATCCTGTAAATATGGAGATTTATAATCTTCATCTCTCCGAATAGAAGAAACTTAAATATGGGCAGTTGTCATACCCTAATCTTACCCCTAAGATTCCACCTATCATATCATTTGCATTTCAACTAGGAATGTCAATTTGACCCATCCCCAATGGTCACCCACAAATTTACCCACAGCGGGTAGGGTAAAATCCCGCAAAAATGGGTACGGGCATGGGCTCGGGTAATTACCCACAAAAATAAGCGGGTATGGATGCGGGTATGGGTACCTTGGTACCCACCCCGCCCCATACCCGCCCATTGTATATTTATATATTTTTATTTATATTTATATATTTTTATTTATATTATTATATAAAAATGTATGTCTATCAATTATAAAACATATATAAATGTTAAACCATTATGTATTTAATATAATTGTTTGATTATTTCAATAATAAATTATTTAAAACTTTTTAATGTTTTTACAAACTTCAAATTATATGATATTTTATAATTGATCTTTTTATTTTTAATAGGAATGAGGGTCATGGGTACGGGTATGAGTACTGACATACCCATAGGGCACGAGTACGAGTGCTAACTTTGACACTCAAGCGGGTATGTGCTCGTTGTCGCATTACGCGAAAAAACCGGCGGGAAAAGACATAGAGCCGCCACCGTGCGTTATTTATCCCAAAGGAGGGAAATGAAACGCTCGAAGTAAACCTGGAAAGGACATGGTCTTGCGACCAGAGATTGATAGGATCGGGAGTCGGTTATGCGAAGGAAAGGTTTTAGCACCCCTACGCATCCGTCGTACTCGACGGGATCCACGCTCAGAAAGGATAGAAAGAAGGTTGCTAGATAACTGCTCAAAACACTGCACAAGACTGAACTGAAACACAGATGAAAGACGGAAGAAACGGGACTCGGCAGGATATCGCATCCTGGGCCTACGTAGTCTGTCAGACACAGACATCAGAGTCAACGTAGTTCGGGGATAGGGGAAACGTGCTCGCTAGGATGTCGCATCCTATGCATACGTATCTTCTCTAATCAGAGAAAGAATCAGAGCACTCGTAGCTCGGCTAACGCACGCCAAACAAAACACAAACAGGAAACCGACTGCCAATCGCTGGACTTATGTCAGACTCCAAACAAACAAACACACACAGGAAACCGACTGCCAATCGCTGGACTTATGTCAGACTCCAAACAAACAAACGCACACAGGAAACCGACTGCCAATCGCTGGACTTATGTCAGACTCCAAACAACACAAGGGGTTGAAAAAGAAAAAGGGAGAACAAAACACACCAACAAAACAAAAAGGGCTCCTGGAGAGATCAACTCAATCTCCTGCCTACGTACCTCATCTGGTATGAGGATCAGGGCGACGTAGTTCCCCTAAACAGGGAAAGAACTTCTATCCTAACCAGAGACAAAGGGAGATAACAAGCTACTAGGGAGACTACGACTCGAGCCTAGAAGTTGTCATGCATAAGATCCCTATGTTGAGGTTTCTATCCTAACTTGCACAGGAAGCAAGCTATCATAAACAACACAATCAAACAAGTACAAGCACAATAAAGCAAGCACACACACTATATGCAAACAATTGGCTCACACAAGGCTAGGCTGTAGAAACAAGCCAACTGGAATGGGGTGTTTTTAGCTCTTAACCCTAACATTGAGAGTTAGGGTGAAGCAGATGAAATAGGAAGTGAGGGTAAGACCTCACAACTCTTATCCCTGGCCTGGGAGAGCATGAATCAAATAGAAAGTGTGGGAGTCCAGAATGTAGGAACTCTTCTCCACAGATGACTGACACAACAAGATCTTGAGTTCTTATTCATAATGCATCAACACATGGTGTGTGAGCAAAGTGAATGACACAACTGAATAGCAGGGGATGGATTGCACATCCCTTTTATCTGCCAATTGCCTCTTAAGAGGATTTAACCTGCTTGGCACAAAATTAAACATCCACAAACATTTCCTCTTAAGGAGGGCTTTAGACAGGTGCCTGCCAAAGTAACATGGCAGGTCTTCCAGACTACATGAAGATCAAGGGATTATACCTCAGTGGTATGCCAACCACAAGCAAGCAAAGCAAAGTTCAAATGAACTTAAAGCAACTTAGGTACCTGTGGAAACAGCTAAACCAATTAGTACAAAATCCAGACAAGCAGTCAACAGTCAATATCAACCAGACAACCCAATATGCAACACATAAACCATAAGCACAAGTGAATTGTTCTCAAAGCCTACAAAACAAGCAAATGTTAGTCAACAAGAACAAATGATCAAGCTCAAATGAAGGAGCAACATCAATCATGGAGATGCACACTTGAACCTGAAATTCACAACTCAAATGGTAAGTCCAAACCACTAGGTCAAAGCCTAGGGTCAAAAGAGGATCAAAAACCCAAAACAGAACTTGATATTCAACACAAAGCATGTTTATTCAATCAAGAACAAGTCCTAAAAAGGACCAAACCAAAATCATTAAGCATGTTCATTTCATGTGCAAGAGAAAGCAAAGGCAAATTCAAAGCTCACAAGTGATCATCATGAATAAAAATTCCACATCAAAACAGAAATGACTCAAACAATTCTGGAAAAAATCATGAGCATTCAACACATCCAATAAAATCCACATACCAAAAATCATAAACAGAGGAGTTCAATTGATATGGAAATGAAAATGTACAAGTTAACCATCCAATTGTGTGACACGAATTGTCACACCTAGAGTACATGTGTCCCAAACAGTGAAGACAATAGCAAAAAATGCCAAATAAAATCATACAAATCCATCATCATGTTAATAATCATCATGCAAAATTTCATGGCATTTGGATCATGTATGAGCATTTTATGATAGGATGAATGAGGCAATGTCACAAAGCATACATGTTCAATTAGTCTAGCACATTTTAATTTCCAGAAATGATAAAATCACAAAATCAAAACCATAAAATTCTAGACTTTTCAAGGATCATGTAGGAAAAAACCTGGAATTATTTGGATCATTCTACAATTAGTTATGATTTTTTGAAGATCATGGAAAAAATGAAATAAAAATTAAAAAAAACATGGAAATAATGGAAATGAGTTGGAAACATGGAATTGGCATCAGGCGGAATCGAAGTGAGGTTCAAGCTTCACCCAAAACGACGCCGTTTTGGTTAATAGTAAGTAAAATGAAAAAAAAAAAAGAAACGCACACTCCAGAGGTATCAAACCCTGGACTTCATGGTGAATGGCGCTTGCACTAACCGCTGAACCAGGAAGGTTGCGCTACAGTATAATTCAAACCAGTAAACCCTAGGCCTGTACAGGCAGGGCGGCACACGGTGGAAACAACCGTCTCCTTCGTGGAGACGGTGGCGTGAACAGTGCTCTCAATCATTTTTTTTCCAGAATTTGAAAGTGGATACACCAATCGACTCGTCTTGATCTAAGGAACTCGAATCTACAATTATTTTCCTCTAATTCACCATAAATCATGCAGATCAAATGAAAACATATTTATGCATCAAGACTTTAATTCATCATATCTTCTTCAATATTTGTCCGTTTTTCAAGTTCTTTATATCAGAATTCTCACCATGAAAAACTCTACAAGATTATGTGCATAAAATCATGAATTAAGAGGTTTGAATTTTGCACCTTCTTGAAGCTTCAACAATGGCAGTGGTAGATTCAAGTGTCCAAAAGCATCCAAATCCCTTCTATCAACCTTGTAATGACCTCTGAAGTTGAAATTGAAGCTTGAGATGAACTAGATCTTGATTAAATTTGAATCTCCATCATCATGTTCATGATCTTCATATACTCAATTCTTCACCAAATTTCACAATCAATGGCTTGATCTATACTGAATAATGAACCAAGAACACAAATATGCAATAAAAATCAAGTGTTCTTTGAAGAATTTTTGAATTTGGAAGAAGAGAATTTTTGGAGGGAAATTTTGGATCTAGATCTAGAAATGTGAAATCCTGAAAATTCTGTTATAATTAACTATTTATATGACATGTTAATCCATTTTCTAATCATGCTTAGGCTTGGCTAATTATTTTTTAATGAGAAAAGAGGTGTTATGTAAAATTTGTTTTTTCACCCCATGCATGCAACATGCACGTGAACAGTAACAATGGCCATGCATTTTCACTTAAAACCATGCTATGAACATGTTGGAATGGTTAAAAAGTCCATATGATGCACCAATTTTGAATTCATGATTTTCCCTCCAAAATGGACATGAATATGCATATGATCATATGATGAATTTTCATGCAATGTGATGAATGTTTTGGAAAGTTTATGTCATGAGAAGAATTTTGCAAAAAGAGCCACTCAATTTGGAGTTTTGCTTCAAAAGATATGGCATTTTGAAGTTCCATGCACACTTGGTAATGATTTGATCATAACTCCTCAACCATTCATCAGATGCTCGTGATCTTGGACTTTTTGGAAATGGGAGAGAAAGATCTTCAACTTTCATGTTGGACAAAATTTCATTTGAAGCTTCTTTGATGTTGGAAAATCGAGTTGAAGTTGGTCCAAAAACTTGCCATTTTTGGAAACTTGAAATTACAGGTCACCTTCCATTTTGGGAAACTTTTGATCTGGCTTCAAAATCTTCAAGGTAGATGTTTGACATGTTGAATAACCTTCTTTGGGACATGAATGAAGTGTCTCAAACCATTTCTCCATCTCCTAGCCCTCAGTTGACTTTTATGGGCCTCAGATGACTTGATCATGCACTGTGGACTTTGAGCCTTCAACACTTGGCCAAATTGCATCAAAATGATCCTTGATTCATGTAAGCTCATTGGAACAACCATAGGGCCTTTATCTCATGGAAAACCCTTGCTCTCTTACACATATGGATTCTCCTGATCAGTTTTGACTGATGAGATGTAACATGAGATGCAATGACAATGCAATGTTAATGTGATGTTAGTGACCTAAAAAATGAAATGAATGTACAAATGGGAGGTGCAAATTTGAGGTGCTACAGCTGCCCCTATTCAATCAACTGGGAACCTGAACGGATGAGAGCAACGGCTGTCAGACCTTCAAGGTAAACAGGGATTGAATACCAAAGAACCGTAGAAATTTGCACCCTGCGGGGATCCAAGAACAGACTGTCCACCAAGGACAACTTCCACTGGGATCTGATATTTATCACTGGACCAGACAAGACGTTTACCAACGACTCCACTGGGGATTTTGATTTCTATCGATGAGAAGAACCACGTCCAGACATCGAAAGATGATGAATGGAAAAGGATACATCCAGACGTCAACGGACGAATGGGAAAAACTCAACGTTTATCGATACCAACGGAGAGGTGACCAGACATCAACAGATGAATGGGAAGACTCGACCAGACGTCAACGGACGAACGGGAGAAGCTCGACGTTTATCGACACCAACGGAGAGGTGACCAGACATCAACGGATGAACTAGGAAGACTCGACCAGACGTCAACGGACGAACGGGAGAAGCTCGACGTTTATCGATACCAACGGAGAGGTGACCAGACATCAACGGAGGAACTGGGAAGAGCTACAACTAGACGTCAACGGACGAATAGGAAAAACTCAATGTTTATCGAAACCAACGGAGAGGTGACTAGACATCAACGGATGAACTGGGAAGACTCGACCAGACGTCAACGAACGAACGGGAGAAGCTCGACGTTTATCGACACCAACGGAGAGGTGACTAGACATCAACGGATGAATGGGAAGACTCAACCAAACGTCAACGGACGAACGGGAGAAGCTCGACGTTTATCGACACCAACGGAGAGGTGACCAGACATCAACGGATGACCTGGGAAGACTACAACCAGACGTCAACGGACGAACGGGAGAAGCTCGACGTTTATCGACACCAACGGAGTGGTGACCAGACATCCACGGATGAACTGGGAAAAAGAGATACAACCAGACGTCAACGGACGAATGGGAAAAACTCAACGTTTACCGACACCAACGGAGAGGTGACCAGACATTAACGGATGACCTGGAAAGACTACAACCAGACGTCAACGGACGAACGGGAGAAGCTCGACGTTTATCGACACCAACGGAGAGGTGACCAGACATCAACGGATGAATTGGGAGAAACTCGACCAGACGTCAACGGACGAATGGGAAAAACTCAACGTTTACCGACACCAACGGAGAGGTGACCAGACATCAACGGATGACCTGGGAAGACTACAACCAGACGTCAACGGACGAACGGGAGAAGCTCGACGTTTATCGACACCAACGGAGAGGTGACCAGACATCAACGGATGAACTGGGAGAAACTCGACCAGACGTCAACGGACGAATGGGAAAAACTCAACGTTTATCGACACCAACGGAGAGGTGACCAAACATCAACGGATAACTGGGAAGACTCAAACGAGACGTCAACGGACGAACGGGAGAAGGAAAGGGGTGAGGTGTTACCGGTTAGTAGGTAACAATCTCGGGAAGAATGAATATCAAAGACCGGTGTACAGGTGAGCTATATCAATCAACCAAAACATCTGAGGAAAACCTGGAAAAGGTATACTTCGACTCAGGAAAATCTGACTCCACAGGGGACCAAGGTAGCAATAGGGAGCAGACAGGAAGGAACACCAAGGATACTGGGTTGTAGGCATATACCAGGTGACCGACCAAGGCGTGAACTGGTTTGTGTTCCAAAACACTCATCATCCTGAAGAGAGCTAGCAAAGCAATCTTGTTAGAGGATGGACATTCGATTCCACAAGGAATACGAATCTTACTCAGTTGGGGAAACAAACAAAGGGTTCAACCAAAGAGTGCACGAAATATATTATCTATAGCCGTCAAAACGTAGATAACATACTCGCAAGGAAGATTATCCATAACTGGGTTGTAGGTTGTTAAAGGATAAATCAACCGAAAACGTGAATTGGTGTGTGTTCCAAAACACTCATCATCCTGAAGAGAGCTAGCAAAGCAATCTTGTTAAAGGATGGATATTCGATTCCACAAGGAATACGAATCTTACTCGACTGGGAAGGACAAGACTTCGACCAAAGAGCGCATGAGATATATTATCTATAGCCGTCAAAACATAGATAATATACTCGCATGGAAGACTATCCATAACCAGTTTGTAGGTTGACAAAGGATAAATCGACCGAAATCGTGAATTGGTGTGTGTTCCAAAACACTCATCATCCTGAAGAGAGCGAAAGCAAACTTGTTAAAGGATGGATATTCGATTCCCCAAGGAATACGAATCTTACTCGACTGGGAAGGACAAGACTTCGACCAAAGAGCGCATGAGATATATTATCTATAGCCGTCAAAACGTAGATAATATACTCGCATGGAAGATTATCCATAACCGTTTTGTAGGTTGTTAAAGGATAAATCGACCGAAAAGAAAGGCATCGGGATACTAGACTAAGTATGTAAAGATGACCAATCAAAAGGGGAAACCACAAACATTACCGGCAAACGGTGAATGAAAGAGGACCCACTGAGGATAAAATTGCTTACTCAGAGCAATTATCCAAAAGGAAGGGGAAGACCCGCTGGGGATAAGATTGCTTAATCAAAGCAAATATCCAAAAGGGGAAAGGAATATCAATACCGAAAACTGGATAATGATAACCACAAAGAGGGGATTACATCTACCGGTTAGTAGGTAGAAAACCACGGAACAGTAACCGTCATCAATTGGGATGAGCACAAAGGGTTAACTCCACCAAGGGGAGAAAAGAGGATTCATATCTACCGGTTAATAAGTAGAAGACCACAAAGATAGGACTTACAACTACCGGTTCGTAGGTAGAAACCAACAAACAATCTGCTGAGGGACAGAGTGAGAAAAAAGGATTTACAACTACGGAGTGGTAGGTAGAAGACCGCAAAATCCGCCAACAACCAGAATGAACCACAAAGGTTACCTCTACTAGGGGATGAAAGTGGGATTTATAACTACCGGTTAGTAGGTAGAAAACCACAAAGATATGACTTACAACTACTGGTTAGTAGGTAGAAGCCACAATTTCCGCTGAGGATAAGATGAATGAGTGCCGGTTAGTGAGCAACTATTCATTTACACCATAGGGAAGCACAAGAGACAGCCACAAGGAAGCCAGTTTAGGATCGATCCAAAAAGGCATACTGAATCAAGACTCATCCTAATGAGGAAAGAACTCAATAGGGAAAACCCATCCCGTTATGTGTGCAGGGAGGGAACGGAAACAACCGTCATCCACGAGGATATAACTCAGTGGGGAGCGCAGAAGGAAATGACAGACACTTTCTGCTTAAGGGGTCGACTCTATATGGAGAGATCAGACACACCCACATCTGCTAGGGGAGGATCTACTAGGGAGATCTGTATCACCAATTAGCAGGAGACAACCATCAACAGATACATGGCAAAAGATGCAACATGAGTATCTGAATGTTATGATTATGCATGTATGCATTATGCATGAGGAATGTATGATGAATGCTGACAAACAGACATGTTTAACACATATAGGTCCAGGAATCAACCATCTGGTGCTACTCTTCCAGAGGGAAGGCCAAAATCACCAGAGAGCAAAGAAAACCTGCTGGAGACTGGGACATCAGGGAACAATATCATCCTGCAGGGAAGGAAGGCCACAATAGGCTTCCGGAGGGATCATCAATCACAACTGAATGAAAGAGTTCAATATACAGGCAGACACGCCACAACAACAGCTCATGCTGGAGATCAGAGATACCAAGAAGCAACCAGATCTATGATGAGGATAGATAGGCATTGATAAAGCTCATCATGCCAACAACTCCGCTGAGGAATCTATCCGAGGGAATGCCGGATTACTGGGATGTCAATCCACCAAATACCGAATCTTCCAAAGACAAGCACCCATGCCGGGGAGAGGAGAAGACTGCTCTGCTGGAGAGACGAAAGTTAAAGTCTTCAATAAACACTCTGCTTGGGAACTGGCCCACAAAAGTGTTCCAACAGCAAACTTGCTGGGGATGCCCCACAATAGGGCTCAAACAGCACTCTACTAGGGATGCACCACAATAGGGGCTAACAGGGACTTGGAGGAAGAGTGTTGCACTGCCGGGGACATGAAGATGAACAACTTCAACCAACACTGCACTGAGCAACCTCGCTGAGGAGAAACCATAAGAGGTTCTACAGGAAAAAGATACAGTTATGCTCGAGATACGAACAAATGTCTTACCTGTTGGTAATCATACCACTCTTGGGAGAGCACTGCGGATCTCCTAAGTATCCTTCCATCATTGTGAATGTTCACTTTGTTTAAGAACAATTTTGTGAAAGATTTGTTTATTTTGAAAACAATGATACTTTATCAATTAAAACATGCAAAACATTTGTTGAGTTGAAACAAATAAGAGTGCAAATAATTGGATAAAAGCTCAAATTGATTTGATGGAATGGTAGTCTACAAATGGCAAGACTCCATAGATCTGTACAAGTTTAAAATCGGTGATATATATTGGAGAGGACTACATTGAACATAATGACCTTTTCTCTACCAATTCCGAATTTCGATGTATTCGAAGCTTCAGTCGACGACGAATCGAGAATTCCTGGCGGATGACAGATGTAGAACACGGTCTTGTCAGGATGCAGTTACTTGCCAAATCCCTAATTTTTGCCTAGATTGCCCCAGTGTGAGGTGCTCAATCTAGCGGGATGCAAATTCTTTTTTTTTCAATGTCTCTAACTTTTGCCTGGATCGCCCTTTCGGGTTTTCAATCCACCGAGACGCTCCTTTTTGCCTAAGTCGCCCTTTCGGGTGTTCAACTTAGCGAGCTATTCTGCTTTTTGTTTTAGGCGAAGTATTTCTTGACTGCATCTGAATTCACAAGACGAGTGAAATCCTCCCCGTCCATTGTTGTAAGTGTCAAAGCACCGCCTAAAAAGGATCTCTTGACAACATATGGACCTTCATGGTTTGGAGTCCACTTGCCCCTGGAATCGGGCGTGAAAGACAAGACTTTCTTGAGCACGAGGTCACCTTCTCGGAACACACGAGGCTTGACCTTCTTATCGAATGCTTTCTTCATTCTCTACTGATATAACTGACCATGACTCATGGCAGTTAATCTCTTCTTTTCGATCAGATTCACTTGGTCGTAACGACTCTGAATCCATTCAGCATCAGTCAACTTGGGACTTCGAGGGTGCTATTTTTCTTTTGTTTCTTTCTTTCTTTTGTTTCTTTCTTTCTTTTTTTCTTTCTTTTGATTTTTGACTTTGGTTTTTTTTTTATTTTTCACCCTCCTCTTTCTTTTTCTTTTTTTGATTACATTTGTAATGCCCCAGTTGGACTGTTTTGCTGATTCTCGAGATGCAGCTGAGTGATCTTCTTTTCTTGCTCAAGAAGTCGGGAAATCTCGTCAGGAATCCTTTCAACATCATCTTCCTCTGCTTCGAATACAGGGAATTCAAAATTGGGAGATGGCGTTGGATCATTATGTTCAATGGGTTTAAGAATCAACCTGCAAAATGATTTTGAATATAAAAGCTTTTTGGAAAACAAACAAGGCAATCATTATGCAGATGAAAAGATTGCTTTTATTCTTGTTTTTAGGGTTTTTTGTGATCACCAATTTCATGTAAAAAGCGAAAAGGAAAAACAAATGGAAAAACAAATGTTTTAACACGAATTTATTTGAATGAAAATATCATTACACAAATGTTGCCAACAACGTCATCACTTCTCCTTTTGGCATGGGAGAAGGGTTTTTAAACAAAGTGATTATTACTCTGACTTATGAACGACGGTAGGAACACCCATAGTGACCCAATTGTGACAGACCCCACCAGGGACGACAAATGTCAGAATCCTTTGCATCAGCAACCTCCGCTTTTGAAGAACCCTTTTCGTTGAAGACCTTAGAAGAACAGCCACCGTCAGCCCGGGATTTACTGTCTTCAAGCTCGATTAACATTGGGACCTAAGTCCTCAAAGCTCAGGATACCTGATCTCATAAGGTCTTGAACTTTAATCTTCAACTGAAAGCAACTATCCACATCGTGGCCAGGAGCACCCGAATGATACACACAATGTTGATCAGGCTTATACCACCACCGAGGGTTGACGGGTATAGCCGGCGGGTCTCTGGGAGTAATCAAGTTCCGCTCTATCAAAGAGGGATACAGTTCTGCGTATGACATAGGAATCGGATCAAAAGTGATCTTCTTCCTCTCATTACTCGTACTGGCTTGATTACCATTGTGAGGCTGGTTAGCCTGCTGTTGAGGACGATGTTGTTGATGTTGATATTGCTGAGTTGGTCTTCTTTGTTGTTGGGGTTGAGTTGCTAGAATAGTCACAGCAGCAGCCTGACGATACTGTCCTCTGTTCACATTCCTCCGACGGTGCACAGCATTTGTTTCACCCTCTCCCCTTCTGGGTGCCCTAGAGGATGGCTTTTTAGAACTCGAAGAACTTGAAGAGCCAGGATCTTGTATCTTTCCTGCTTTGATGAGACTCTCCATTCTTTCTCCACAGATTACAACATCTGAAAAGCTACCAAACGGGCAACTTCCCATACGGTCCATGAACACACCCTGCAGGGTTCCAATGAACATGTCAGTCAGCTCTCTCTCCAACATAGGAGGTTGCACTCTTGCAGCTAACTCACGCCACCTCTGGGCATACTCTTTGAAACTTTCACCAGATTTCTGACACAAGCTCTGCAGTTGGGTTCTGCTTGGAGCCATATCGATGTTGTGCTTATACTGCCTCAAGAAGGCTTCACCCAAATCTCTCCAGCTTCTAACAGACTCCCTCTTCAACTCCATATACCAGTCCAAGGAAGCTCCAGACAAGCTGTCCTTGAAGAAGTATATCCACATCTTCTCATCATCAGTGTATGCAGAGATTTTTCTGTAGTAAGCTTGCACGTGGGTGCGAGGACAAGAAGTGCCATTATATTTGTCAAAGGACGGCGCCTTGAACTTGTAAGGGATCCTCATCCCATCAACCAAACCCCTATTGGTTACATCAAATCCCAAAGAGTTCTGACACTCCATGGCACGAATTTTCTCAGCAAGGGCATCAACTTTTCTATCCCTTTCGTCAGTTCTCATAACTTCATCATCCTCACTGAGGAGCGTGAACATATCCTCTTGTCTATCAACCAACGGAGCAGGATGGCGAACTAGGGCACGGGTTTCTCTGACATTAACAGTCTCTGCAGCAATAGGTTGACCATTGATCCTGATACCCCTCAACTCATCACCCACAGCATAGTTGTTGACGGGAATAGTAGCAGCAGCAACGTTGTCATTAACAGGGCCTCCCTCTGGTGAAGCACGGTTGACCGGTGGAATCACAGCTTCCCGTCTCTGGGCTAAGGCTCGCAGCTCCTCTTACCCTTGCACAACCCCTTGCATCATGCTCATAAATTGGGCCATGTTAGCCCTCATCTCTGCCAACTCAGCCTGAACTTGATCCATGTTTCTCTGTTGATTCAGTCTGGTCGCGTAGCGGTGCGGACGACGATCAGAAATCCTGCCTAGGACAGGAACCAGAATGAGAAGTCTTGTTCAAGAACACCTGTAATGCAAGAATGATATGTATATGATGCGTATGATGCGTATGCTGTTTATCATGAATGATCCTGAAAAGGATATGCGTATGCGGGTTAACTGTTCTTTTTTGCATTTTTCATCCTTCATTTTTTTCATTTTTTTTTGCATTACTTTCTTTTGAAAATAAACATGCTATGATGCAAATGATGCAACTATAACTGGCTGGCTGTGCATCACAAGGCACAGGATCAGAGCTTCGGCATGAATTCGGCATCTGAAACCACAGATCAAAGTCATCTGGAACCCAAGGTCGTCTGGAACCCACGGTCATCTGGAACCCATACTTCAGAACCAAGTCACCAACAGGACCCAAGAGTCACCAACAGGATACGGTCACCAACAGATCAAGTCACCAACTGTACCTGTAAATGATTCATTCCCTCCCCACTCACGGGTGTCGTCTAGGCCAGGGTAAGGTCAACAGAAACGCAGGATAAACAACCCTTTCAAGAATATCATCATGTACACACCAGATGTATGTAACGATAATACCCCATCAGGATCTGAACTGCTCGTGATGCCATGTTCCGCTAAGTGGCGCCATACCACCTGCTTCCCATGAATCACTCTATTCCTAGGTATCCTAGAGTTCACTCATAGCCTGGGTATTGGGCCTTTTACCTCTTGTAACTCCACCCATCAGAGAAACAGACAGCCAGCATGATAATATGATGCATGCAAACACATAATGCACATATATACAATCACATCATAATCATAAATGCAATAAATAAAGCAGAAAAAGCAACCAACACCATCCTAAAGAGCGCTAGGACTGACTCGCTTAGGGAAGATGGACCAGCAAGAGGTCAACTTCTCTATTATCCCCAGCAGAGTCGCCAGCTGTCGCATTACGCGAAAAAACCGGCGGGAAAAGACATAGAGCCGCCACCGTGCGTTATTTATCCCAAAGGAGGGAAAGGAAACGCTCGAAGTAAACCTGGAAAGGACATGGTCTTGCGACCAGAGATTGATAGGATCGGGAGTCGGTTATGCGAAGGGAAGGTTTTAGCACCCCTACGCATCCGTCGTACTCGACGGGATCCACGCTCAGAAAGGATAGAAAGAAGGTTGCTAGATAACTGCTCAAAACACTGCACAAGACTGGACTGAAACACAGATGAAAGACGGAAGAAACGGGACTCGACAGGATATCGCATCCTGGGCCTACATAGTCTGTCAGACACAGACATCAGAGTCAACGTAGTTCAGGGATAGGGGAAACGTGCTCGCTAGGATGTCGCATCCTATGCATACGTATCTTCTCTAACCAGAGAAAGAATCAGAGCACTCGTAGCTCGGCTAACGCACGCCAAACAAAACACAAACAGGAAACCGACTGCCAATCGCTGGACTTATGTCAGACTCCAAACAAACAAACACACACAGGAAACCGACTGCCAATCGCTGGACTTATGTCAGACTCCAAACAAACAAACGCACACAGGAAACCGACTGCCAATCGTTGGACTTATGTCAGACTCCAAACAACACAAGGGGTTGAAAAAGAAAAAGGCCGAACAAAACACACGCAACAAAACAAAAAGGGCGCCCGGAGAGATCAGCTCAATCTCCTGCCTACGTACCTCATCTGGTATGAGGATCAGGGCGACGTAGTTCCCCTAAACAGGGAAAGAACTTCTATCCTAACCAGAGACAAAGGGAGATAACAAGCTACTAGGGAGACTACGACTCGAGCCTAGAAGTTGTCATGCATAAGATCCCTATGTTGAGGTTTCTATCCTAACTTGCACAGGAAGCAAGCTATCCTAAACAGCACAATCAAACAAGTACAAGCACAATAAAGCAAGCACACACACTATATGCAAACAATTAGCTCACACAAGGCTAGGCTGTAGAAACAAGCCAACTAGAATGGGGTGTTTTTAGCTCTTAACCCTAACATTGAGAGTTAGGGTGAAGCAGATGAAATAGGAAGTGAGGGTAAGACCTCACAGCTCTTATCCCTGGCCTGGGAGAGCATGAATCAAATAGAAAGTGTGGGAGTCCAGAATGTAGGAACTCTTCTCCACAGATGACTGACACAACAAGATCTTGAGTTCTTATTCACAATGCATCAACACATGGTGTGTGAGCAAAGTGAATGACACAACTGAATAGCAGGGGATGGATTGCACATCCCTTTTATCTGTCAATTGCCTCTTAAGAGGACTTAACCTCCTTGGCACAAAATTAGACATCCACAAACATTGCCTCTTAAGGAGGGCTTCAGACAGGTGCCTGCCAAAGTAACATGGCAGGTCTTCCAGACTACATGAAGATCAAGGGATTATACCTCAGTGGTATGCCAACCACAAGCAAGCAAAGCAAAGTTCAAATGAACTTAAAGCAACTTAGGTACCTGTGGAAACAGCTAAACCAATTAGTACAAAATCCAGACAAGCAGTCAACAGTCAATATCAACCAGACAACCCAATATGCAACACATAAACCATAAGCACAAGTGAATCGTTCTCAAAGCCTACTAAACAAGCAAATGTTAGTCAACAAGAACAAATGATCAAGCTCAAATGAAGGAGCAACATCAATCATGGAGATGCACACTTGAACCTGAAATTCACAACTCAAATGGTAAGTCCAAAACACTAGGTCAAAGCCTAGGGTCAAAAGGGGATCAAAAACCCAAAACAGAACTTGATATTCAACACAAAGCATGTTTATTCAATCAAGAACAAGTCCTAAAAAGGACCAAACCAAAATCATTAAGCATGTTCATTTCATGTGCAAGAGAAAGCAAAGGCAAATTCAACGCTCACAAGTGATCATCATGAATAAAAATTCCACATCAAAACAGAAATGACTCAAACAATTCTGGAAAAAATCATGAGCATTCAACACATCCAATAAAATCCACATACCGAAAATCATAAACAGAGGAGTTCAATTGGTATGGAAATGAAAATGTACAAGTTAACCATCCAATTGTGTGACACAAATTGTCACACCTAGAGTACATGTGTCCCAAACAGTGAAGACAATAGCAAAAAATGCCAAATAAAATCACACAAATCCATCATCATGTTAATAATCATCATGCAAAATTTCATGGCATTTGGATCATGTATGAGCATTTTATGATAGGATGAATGAGGCAATGTCACAAAGCGTACATGTTCAATTAGTCTAGCACATTTTAATTTCCAGAAATGATAAAATCACAAAATCAAAACCATAAAATTCTAGACATTTCAAGGATCATGTAGGAAAAAACCTGGAATTATTTGGATCATTCTACAATTAGTTATGATTTTTTGAAGATCATGGAAAAAATGAAATAAAAATTAAAAAAAAACATGGAAATGAGTTGGAAATATGGAATTGGCATCAGGCGGAATCGAAGTGAGGTTCAAGCTTCACCCAAAACGACGCCGTTTTGGTTAATAGTAAGTAAAATGAAAAAAAAAACGCACGCTCCAGAGGTATCAAACCCTGGACTTCATGGTGAATGGCGCTTGCACTAACCGCTGGACCAGGGAGGCTGCGCTATAGTATAATTCAAACCAGTAAACCCTAGGCCTGTACAGGCAGGGCGGCACACGGTGGAAACAACCGTCTCCTTCGTGGAGACGGTGGCGTGAACAGTGCTCTCAATCATTTTTTTTCCAGAATTTGAAAGTGGATACACCAATCGACTCGTCTTGATCTAAGGAACTCGAATCTACAATTATTTTCCTCTAATTCACCATAAATCATGCAGATCGAATGAAAACATATTTATGCATCAAGACTTTAATTCATCATATCTTCTTCAATATTTGTCTGTTTTTCAAGTTCTTTATATCAGAATTCTCACCATGAAAAACTCTACAAGATTATATGCATAAAATCATGAATTAAGAGGTTCGAATTTTGCACCTTCTTGAAGCTTCAACAATGGCAGTGGTAGATTCAAGTGTCCAAAAGCATCCAAATCCCTTCTATCAACCTTGTAATGACCTCTGAAGTTGAAATTGAAGCTTGAGATGAACTAGATCTTGATTAAATTTGAATCTCCATCATCATGTTCATGATCTTCATATACTCAATTCTTCACCAAATTTCACAATCAATGGCTTGATCTATACTGAATAATGATCCAAGAACACAAATATGCAATAAAAATCAAGTGTTCTTTGAAGAATTTTTGAATTTGGAAGAAGAGAATTTTTGGAGGGAAATTTTGGATCTAGATCTAGAAATGTGAAATCCTGAAAATTCTGTTATAATTAACTATTTATATGACATGTTAATCCATTTTCTAATCATGCTTAGGCTTGGCTAATTATTTTTTAATGAGAAAAGAGGTGTTATGCAAAATTTGTTTTTTCACCCCATGCATGCAACATGCACGTGAACAGTAACAATGGCCATGCATTTTCACTTAAAACCATGCTATGAACATGTTGGAATGGTTAAAAAGTCCATATGATGCACCAATTTTGAATTCATGATTTTCCCTCCAAAATGGACATGAATATGCATATGATCATATGATGAATTTTCATGCAATGTGATGAATGTTTTGGAAAGTTTATGTCATGAGAAGAATTTTTCAAAAAGAGCACTCAATTTAGAGTTTTGGTTCAAAAGATATGGTATTTTGAAGTTCCATGCACACTTGGCAATGATTTGATCATAACTCCTCAACCATTCATCAGATGCTCATGATCTTGGACTTTTTGGAAATGGGAGAGAAAGATCTTCAACTTTCATGTTGGACAAAATTTCATTTGAAGCTTCTTTGATATTGGAAAGTCGAGTTGAAGTTGGTCCAAAAACTTACCATTTTTGGAAACTTGAAATTACAGGTCACCTTCCATTTTGGGAAACTTTTGATCTGGCTTCAAAATCTTCAAGGTAGATGTTTGAAATGTTGAATAACCTTCTTTGGGACATGAATGAAGTGTCTCAAACCATTTCTCCATCTCCTAGCCCTCAGTTGACTTGTAGTTGACTTTTATGGGCCTCAGATGACTTGATCATGCACTGTGGACTTTGAGCCTTCAACACTTGGCCAAATTGCATCAAAATGATCCTTGATTCATGTAAGCTCATTGGAATAACCATAGGGCCTTTATCTCATGGAAAAACCCTTGCTTTCTTGCACAGATGGATTCTCCTGATCAGTTTTGACTGATGAGATGTAACATGAGATGCAATGACAATGCAATGTTAATGTGATGTTAGTGACCTAAAAAATGAAATGAATGTACAAATGGGAGGTGCAAATTTGAGGTGCTACACTCGTGCACGTGGATTTTTTCAAATCACGGGTATGGGGATGGGTATTATAGTACCCTTCCCAAACCCTACCTATTTCCATCCCTAATTTCAACCAAGATCACAAGCACAATATCCTCCTAACCTTCACCTCTTCGGGGTTGCCTTTATGGGATATCATCAAGCACCCTTTGTGTTTTCTTTTTACCTTTTGCTTGCTTGTATTCTAACTTTGTTAACCTTATTCAAAATACAAATATATGTGTTGTTTCCTTTTTCTTATTGTACAAGGTAGGGACTTGCAATCAAAGGCTCAAGCTTGGTTTCTAAATTAGGGTTTTGATTCCCAAGGTCAAAGTTTGGTCAACAAGTGATCCGCAAGAGCTTTTACTTCAAGGCATGACCTATAATCTTAGGTCACATTCATGTCAAGCTTCATTCAACATCATTTGATCAAGATAAGTTTAGGTTTGGTTCATAATTTCAAAGTTGATTCAAGTATGGTTCATGTGTTTATTTTCATGCCATTTCCATCCAATTTTCAAGAAATTATCAAGATTTTTCAAGGGACAATCAAGTTTCCTTAATTTGGTATTCAAGTGTTCATCATCAGGCCTTTAGATGCAAGAAATGGCAAGAAATCACAAGTTGGTACATGTTTGGTTGACCTAAAATCAAGTATGTAATGTCACTTGGTACAAACACCATAACTCTCTCATTTCTCAATATTTTTGGAATCTACTTTGAGCCAAATGTCACATTTCAACTCCTCTACAAAATTGTTTCAAGGGTCAAACATCAATTTTACCTCTAAGTCCATCAATTTTGGAATTTTCTAAGACGCCCATATGTGCACAAAAGCACGTCCAAGACCTGGTTGACCTCATGTATGGCCTAGAATACCGGTCACGACCCTAACTTTCCATCCATGCCATTTTCAACACGAGTATCCTTTTAATTTGATTCTTTTTACATTTGATTATTCACCATGAGGAGATCATTTGGCAGAAAGAATATCTCAAAACACACGAGTGGATTTCATTTGGCCTAATCTCCAACATGGTACCATGGACTATGCTTCTTGCGCAACTTTAGGGTTACAAAATTCATGCCATTCTCAATCTGGGACCACCTGTACATGTGAAACTTGTTTGAGGATCTAGAATGCGTCTGAACAAACACAAAATGATTGGTTTCAAGTGCCTATTCACGCATTTCACCCTCACTCTCACACACTTGGCAAATCATCAAAGTTCTGACCTAATTCACACAAATTTGCCTGCATTTCACATGTACCATGATCTCACTTCAGTTCCTATAAATAGAGGAAGCATTTGCCTTCATTACCAAACGTGAATAGCCAAGGAAACTTTGAAACCATTTGAACCCGATACCTTTAAAAACGAGTTAACCAATTCTTTGATTCAAGCACTTTTAGCTTCATTTTTTCGCCCAGAATCACTCATCAGTACCTTCTAAAGCTAACTGAAGCATTATTGTTTCTTGAAAGTCCTTAGAACCAGGCTCCCAAATCCACCATTATTGACCTCTGAAGCTTCAACGGGAAAGGTAGATGCAAGTTACGTTTATGAGCAAACAAGTTACCAGTGTGTTCGTCATGATTCACTAATCAAAATCCCTAAACTAACTTGAATTTATTCTTCCTATTAATCATTTAATTTTACTTTGAAGAATTAAGGTTCTTCGTGTTCTTGAGAAAATTATCTTTGCTCAGGGTCAATCAATGGCTCTGAAGTAAAGAGACATGAACGATGATGGTTGTTGATGCTTAAACACGTGTTGTCTGAACTTAAAACTCCAAGTTTATGAGGCTTAAAAAATCAACTCAAGGTTGAAGATGAAGTTCAGTGCGCGTGTTTTGGTTTCAAACATTTAAATCCATCCAATCCCAGCCTGACACGCGTGCTAGCCGTTGGCGCGACCATTTTCAAACATTTTCTTTTTATTTTATTTTCATTTACTTTATAATTTTATTTTAGATGATTTTTAAGTCATTTTTGTCAAAAAATTTACAGAAAATCCATAAAAATATTTTGCACAATTCGACTTTAGCATAAAAATATTTTGCATAAAAATATTCACCTTTATTCATAGACTTTAGCACAATTCGAATCATATGATTGACAAGTCTCTCTTCATAAAGCATTAGTGCAACAAGCAAAAGGCTTCATCAAGAACCCATCAATCATAATTCAAAGTGTGTGGCACGAGCCTTAAGCAATAGAGAAGGGATGAGACTGGAGCTTTCCTACACTCATTCTAGATATCTTTGGGTGCTGCGTGTTTGGCCAGTGGCTCATCTTATTCACCTCTATTCATAGACTTTAGCACAATTTGAATTACATGATTGTCTAGTATTCTTCTATGTTAAGTGGCACAACATCAATAAGATCAACACAAAGGACATCCTATCATCAACTTATTAAGTTTGATTCAAGCTGTACGCTATGAGCCTTAAGAAACAAAGAATGATGAAAGTGAAGAATTCATATCCTTGTCTAGAATATCCTTGGGTACAGGACGAATGAACCAGTTGCTCAAGGTATTCACCTTTGTTCATAGACTTTAGTGCAATTCGAATCACTTAATTGACGAGTCTTCTCTAATATCAATCTTTCAACACCCCAATAGTGGAGTATCTTTTGCTATCAGCAACTTATGCTTGTACAGCCTCTCCCAATCGATTCTTTTCCTTGTAAGTTGTTAAACCTTGGCATTGTTCTTCACCTTGAGAGTCGTGGACTCTGGAGTTGTTCTATGCCTTGTGAGGTATTAAATCTGGGCTCTTCGATTTAGATCTTCGCCTCGAGAGTCATAGACTCTGGCATCTAACTCTCTTAGCCCTGTAAGATGTTAAACCTTGGATTTCCAATCCAGTTCTTTGCCTTGAGAGTTGTGGAATCTCGATCATCACTCTTTGCCTTGAAAGGTGTTAAACCTTGGCAAATTCAATTCTTTGACATCATCAGTTTTAAACTCTGGTAATGATGCCTTGCCTAAAAGGTTGTGAACCTTGGCACTCCTTTTTCAGCCTTGAAAGGTAGTGTACCCTGGAAAATCAATCTCGTTCCCTTTTGTTTCAGCCGTAATAGGCTGAACTACGATTGCTCTAATTTTATCATTGCATGATGAGAATACGTAGGCACGAGGTTTCGAATCCTTCGTGAGCATATTTATTTATTATTCCTGCCTTAGGGCATTTCTCCATTCATCTCCATGATGCATTCATATTCTACCTTCATCCACTTCATGTGATACATCCTATTCTTTGAGCCAAATACAATACACCTTTGAGATCCGTCTTGAACCTCTTTGTGAACCAAGATCTGATTTGTTTGTCTTGTTAGTCCTCTCGTTGCTTAGACGAACATCTCCTTACTTACTTTGCAGCCGTATACATGCAACCCTTTCTTTTCGGTTATTCCAATACATTATTATATGCCCTCACTTGTTAGTTCATATCAGTTTACTCTTGGGTTCATATTTCACCCCTTGTTGGAGTTCAAAACAATATAATCCTTTGGTTTAGACCATACCTTTATCACACTTCTTTTCATCTCTCGCCATTAGTTCTTCGAACTACGGAGCTCTGAATTCCTCACTGCACTATGAGGATACGTAGACATGGGGGCCCCAATCCTCACTTTGCACTTTATCTATTCTCTTCCTTTTTCTCTATTATTTTAAGAGTAATCTTTAGATATCACACCCATTTGAGCGAGAACAATCAAAATGGTTCCTATGGAGTACCATGGATGTTTGGGGGTGCTAATACCTTCCCCTTGCATAACCTTCCTTGCCCAGCATATCTCTTTCCCCCAGGTTTTATCAATGTTTTCCCTTTCCTTCAGGAATAAATAAAGTTTGATGGCGACTCTGTTGTATGTTCGAGCATGCAATATGTTCGGGTATATTCCCACTAGCTTCAGCTGGCGACTCTGCTGGGGATGCTTTGTTGCTTGGAGTACTTCCAGGTCGCTAAAAGGAGTCGAGCCTAGTTTAGGTTGTTTCCGCTCATTATATGTGTTTACCTTTGCATTTTACTCGCTCTTATTTATCACATTCTTTATCTCTTTAAATATTATTTATACTGAATATTATCTTTTATACTCCCTGCTGGGTTGGGATAGATTACATGAGAGAGAAGCTCTATACACAAGCTTAGTATACACATAGGATAGATTTGTGGATAGTCGTGAACACCTGCGTTTTGTGCGTTGGGTTGTCATGAGAACGACACCCAGACTAGATTCACTTGGAAGTACTTTTGTCCTGTGAGCATTCACTATGGCAGGGTATTTTCATTTTAAGTCGATGACTCTGGGAGACCTTCTAGGGATCACCTTGGAGCATAGTCTATACCTGTGAGGGGGATATGATATTTTTCTGCAGGAAACCATATACTCTACATACCTTATTCTCATGGACGTCGGACCTTTGATCCTGCATCGAGCAGTATACGCAGATTATCCGGATTGTTTTATGTTGTTAACATACTCTATTGCATATCATTATTGCATGGCTGTATATATGCCAGAGTTTTGACCCTTAATTATTACACCATCAATGCTTTGAATATATGGGTGTTGCATAATTATTTGCATTTTCATTCCTAACATGCGCATTCATGCATTTGCATCTCATGACTATCAACCAGAAAAATATCACCTTGTCCTTTCTCCATCCTGAAAGATGACGACTCTTCGACACCAGTACTTCACGAGGGCTAACAAATCGAGAATTATGGAAGATCTGGAATAAGAGAATTCTATGTACAAGGAAACCTTGACTCTGTTCCAAGGCAGAATGGACACCTTCCAAGGTAACATGAAAACCATAATGGAGTACCTTCAAGCTCAGAAGGCTACTACCTCCACTTCTGTTGCCAATCCTGTTGTTGCCGTAGTTACTGATGCCATTGTTATCACCATTTATGTTGATGCTGTTGTGGACACCGTGATTCAACCCGTGGAAAGCTAACCTATCTATCATCCAGGTTCTAGTAGGCATGCTGCTTCCTATCCCTGGGGGTTGCCTCCGAACTTTACTCACAAGCTGCTAATGGGAATACGTTTGTGCCATATCAACCATTTGTTGTTCATCCCGCCAATGGGAATGTTGTTGCCCATCCTTGGAGCATGACCACTCGCTCTCCTCATATGGTTAATGCTGACAACCGCAAGATCAATCCAGAATAGACTCTTCAGACTTCTGCACCGGTAATTATTGAGACTCCTAATTACAACGAAGATGAGTACATAGGTTCTACCCTTCACTTTCGTCTTCCTCCTCGAGTTGCTCAACCTACTGTTCAGAATTTGAATCAAGGTGTTCAGATACCTCATCCTTATCCTGGGGCATCTTCTGCTGTTGCACCTCCATTTGTGTATCCTGGGGCACCCTATGCTCCATATTAGGGTCAGTTTGGTCAGAATGTTGATCAGATGGTAAATCCGAGATCGATATATCCTCCAGGGTATCCCTAATTTGCTTTTCCTCCAATTATTGCTCAGGCAACTCCTCAGAGTGTTCAACTTCCTAATCATCAAGTTAATCCTCAGACTGCTAATCAAATTGTTGTTGGTTCAGATTAGAATAGACAAGCAGACTACCGATTACTAGATGAAAGGATCAGAGTCGTTGAAGGTTTCTCTGCTTATGGTATGGATGCTAAGGACTTATGCCTAGTTCCTAATGTGGTGCTTCCTCCTAAGTTCAAAGCACCAGACCTACCAAAATACAAGGGTTTAAGTTGTCCAAGAAGTCATGTCATCATGTATTGTAGGAAGATGGCATTCTACATTGATAATGATGAGCTTCTTATCCATTTCTTTCAAGACAGCTTATCCTGGGCATCCTTAGATTGGTACATGGGCCTAGAACGCAGCAAAATCAGATCTTGGAAGGACTTGTCTGAAGCCTTTCTCAAGCAATACAAATATAACCTGGACATGGCTCCCGCCGGGTTACAACTGCAAAATCAAGCCTGCAAGAGCAGCGAAACATTCAAAGAATACGCTCAGAGGTGGCGTGAGATGGCTTCTATAGTTAAACCTGCATTGACAGATGCTGAACTAGTTGATATCTTCATGAGCACACTCCAAGGTTTGTACTATGAAAAAAAAGGTTGGTAGCGCGTCGTCCAACTTTTCCGACATGGTAACCATTGGAGAACGCATCGAGAATGGGCTGAAAACAGGAAAGATTGCTAATGTTGACAGCCAAACAATGGCCAAGAAATCTCAGGGTGTTTCTAAGAAGAAAGAGGTTAAGGCAAGCGCTATGATAGGAAATGTTTACCCTCCAGTTCAAGCACCTATGGCTTGTGTGCCATACCACCCTTATCCATACATTGTCGCTGCTCAATATCAGCAACCTGCATACCAGCCGCAGTATCAACAGCCTCCACAGGCTCCAGTTTCTCAAAATCAGCAAGATAATAGAAACTATAGTCAAGGTCAGCGTAGACATTTTGATAGAAAGCGTCCTCATCATAACCCGATCCCTGTTTCATATGCTCAACTACTCCCTTACCTTATTCAGCAAGGGGCAGTCGTGCCAAAGGAGATCCCGCTTGCTACATTCATGTATCATGCAAAGCACAATCCTAATGCTTCGTGCGCCTACCATACCGAGCATATAGGATATTATACCAAGGATTGTTGGCCTCTCCATTCAAGAGTACAAGAGCTTATCGATCAGAAGGTTTTGTCATTCTCGGAGGCATGACCCAATATCATAACCAACCCGTTTCCAGACAAATATGGACAAGTTGTGAATGCAGTTAGTGGTGGAGATTACTCAGATTAAGTTGCTTCTTCAAAGGAGTATCAAGGCTAGCAATATCATATTGATTCAATCATGTATTATTTGTAATCTTTTCTTGTTTGTTATATGTTGCTCATTTGTAAAACTTGTCTAGTTTTCAAATGATAATAATAATGAAATAAACGTGCATGTTTTTCTTAAATTCATTTGTGTTCACTCATATTTTATTTTATCAGTATCAAACTGTTTGTCAAAACAAAATCAAAAGAGAATGATGCAATTGAAAATACGCAAGATCGTTGCCTGTATGCTTTTGAATAAGAACCATGTTGATGATGTAAGGCATTGTTCAATCCCTAAACACCAGAGATATAAGGAAGTTAATCCCTAGTCAACCCCTTTGGTCCTTGTAGTAGGGGTTTCTTTCTTTAACACATAAAGCCCTCATGTTGAACCAGGGGCAGGGTAGTCTTCATTTAGTTCGAACTTGCATTCAAATTTCAGAAGGAGAATATCTCATCCAATGATCAATCATATCATATACCTCTTAAGAGGATGCGATCACAAATCCATAATGATTATCCCTTACCAACAAAAGGAGTGAGATAGTCACGACCCGTGCAACAAATCGAGAAAGCAGTGTCATAGGATTTGCTCCAATACAAAAAGAAAAAGATGATACAAAAAGACAAGATGATAAAATGGAAAAATGAAAAGTCCGCTAAGTCAAAAACTTGAAAACAAGATTGACTTAGGCAAAAGTTAGGTTATCCTGGTGGGCTGCAGACCGAAAGGATCAACCGAAGAAAAATAAGGGTAAACGAAAAGAAAAAAAAATCAGAGGATCAATATCAAAATCCTCAATAAGAGAAAATCTATGTGATTGCAAACAAAAGCAAAAGGTGTGTGATTGTCACTCCAAACTCTCAATGGGTTCATTAACCATCATTACTGATATCCAAAATCTTTTCTGAAAAATGAATGCTTGTTTTAAGCTAACTGAACATAGGACTGGAGAACATCACGGAGAATGGGAAGATTATATTAGGTTTCGAACCTTACATCTTTTCTTTCTGAAACCATGAACCAGGCCATGTTACAACCCTCGAAAGACCTAATTGAAGCAGGGTTTATTTCAAAAGCATACTATGGTAAGACCACGTTAAAGCTAACTTCTAAATATTTGCTTGTCATCTGTATTGATACTGATATGACATTCTAATCAGTGATTCGTTCACTAGATGTCATAATCTTAGTGAACACACTTGAGTTTTAAAACTTGCATGAGCATGACATAACAATTATTATTTTCAAAATGAGCATTTTTACTTGCGGACATGCACTTGACATCAAGGAAGATTACATAATGGGAAGGTTAAATGGTTCTTCTGATATCTCATAGCTCAGATCTCCTTAGGATTCAGTTAATCTGGGGCAACCACGTCGAGATTCTACAAATCTCTCTGAAACAACCAAACATGGGCAAAGTTACTTCAAGGCTCATATTGGGACAGGCCACCCCAAGAGCACGAGAAGTCAACCACTCCCAAAAATGATTAATCAAGAGGATAAAATTTCAAGATGTTGGGGTAAGCCAGTTGAGATCTTCAGATGTTGAGACAATGTCATAACTTGTAACTGGGGCAGTCGGTGCAGATATTCAGTATATTGGGACAGAGGCAGGCTACACAGGTATAAGCTCTCTCCATATTTCAGATAAAATACAGAGGTATGACAACAATTGTTTCGCTTGAAGTAGGTGTCGGAGATTCATGTATGGATGACCTTATCCTAGCCCAAAATTACCACTGCCGTCTCTATGAGTACTTGGCTTAACCATTGCATGAATCATCATCATGTATAAATCACGCCGCTTCACTCATGCATATCATTCATCTAGCATAGCTTGAAGACGTATGTGAAAATCGGAGAAATCAGAGCCCAGTATTTCATTGGCATCTTCCGATTACATACTTGCCTGGTACCTTTTAAAACCAGTTAATTTGACGATTCTTCCAAAAGCCAACCTGCTTGGCATCTTTTTCTAACCTTTAGGGTTGATGATCCTCTTTTCCAACCTTCTGGGGTTTTTTTAATCTTCAGGATTGATAACCTTTTTCCAATCTTCAGGGTTGGCGATCTTTGTTTCCAACCTTCATGATTGTTGAATCTTTTTCCCACCATCAGGGTGATGATAGACTTCGTTTTCGACTGTTAAGGTTGATGATCATTTGTTTCCAACCTTCGGGTTTGTTGAATCTTTTTCCGACCGTTAGGGTTGATGAATCTTTGTCCAACCTTCGTGGTTGATGAACTTTTTTCAATCTACATGATTGACGAACTTTTTTCCAACCAGTAAAGTTGATGACCTTTCTTTTTCAAACCTCTGTGTTTGACTTTGTTTCCAATTTTTGAACTGATGATTCATTTTCGAAACACCTTGTTTTCAAAAGATATATTTAAACTTATGGGCTCCCTGATTAGCATACGTGGCCTTAGGTTTCATAAAATAATAAATCATACATATAACATGCATATCATAACCTCATTTACCATTAAACATCCCCACAATACATATAAAATCACCATCAGATGAACCTGTAAAAGTCAAGTTGCCATCCTTATATCCCATATAACCGTCCTCAACAGGCAAATTTTTGGATACTTCGGTATTTAATCCACTCATACCTTGAATATCTGAAAAACTCTCGCAATTCGACCATTCAGGTCTAAGCTGATTAAATAGGGGTAGCTGTCGTACCCCAAAATTTTCCCTCCCATTTTTACTTTTCATCTGACTTATGACTCGAGACTCATATGCACATATTCATGCTTCATTCATATGCACTCATATTGACATTGGGCAGTCCGTAGATTCAAAGCTGGTGATTGAGGATTGTTCATTATATGGTTTCGAAACCCTAGTTCTTGACTTAAGGCGTTCATTCCGCCTTGAGTGTGTATGAAGCCCTAATTCATTGAGAAGAGGCCCATGGCTTACATGTCTTCCTGCTTTTGGTTCAGGGTTTAAAAACTTTAGTCTTTGGTCTTTGATTCAGGTTTTTGGTGCATTGATTACTAACCCATTTATACACGAGGAATCCCTAATTCACGCCTCTTGGTTGACTGAGGTCAATTGTTGACTTTTTGGTCAACCAGTTGACCAAAGTCAACCATCCATCCCTCAATCCATATTCTCTTGACCTTAGCAGCATCGATCATTATCTACACCTTTTTGATCATGTTGCTTTTAATTTCAAAACGGTTTCTAATTTTAAACCAACTTTCAATTCATTTTAATCAGATTTTTGATTTTTTCAATCTAATATTAATTGAGTCTTATTTTCAATTTGATTTTAATTCATTTTTAATTTCAAATTATTGGTGGAACTTCAATTTAATTTGTAATTGACTTTTACATTGATTTTAATTTCAAATGATTCAAACTTCAAATGAATTTTAGATTCTTGATTTTAATACCAAATAGATTCTAAATGGTTTCTAATTAATTGTAATTGATCTCAATTATAATTGGATTTTCAAGTTGATTCTTAATTAATTTTGGATGTCAAAATCATTTTTACTTGCTTTTTATTCCAATTGGGTTGATTATTTCAATTTTTTAAGATTAGTTTTTAGAATTTGTTCCAATATCCATTAACTCTTTTAATAACCATTTAACATTTAAGTTTCATTCAAATTCATTAAATTTTGTTAAAATCCATTAATTAAAGAGCTTTTGTCAACTTTTAAAGCTTTCAATAATCCATAACATTCCATACAAAAAAGCAAGTGATCCTTCATATATCATATTACAAACCAATCCATATTTACAATCTTAATTGATAACACTTTCATTCATAACTAACTTTCCATACAACGTTGATTCATTACAAATTACCAATCCAACCATAACTCGTATTCTTTTTCCAATTCAAAACATTGAATCATTCAATATACACTCCATATACGAACCCAATATGCGAAATCCCACAATTCCGTTAGTCATGCGCGGCCCTTTTGATTCATCACAACTAGGGGTGGACATAAACCGACCACCCGGCCCAACCCGGTAAAACCCGGAAAAAAAAAGAATTTGGGCGAGTTGGATCGGGCCAACGGGTCAACCGGGTTACCAAACCGGGTTAAAGGGGGTTCAAAAGAACGGGTCGGGTACCAAAAATGGACCCACGGGTACCCAGACCCGCCCATCTACGAAACGCAGCGTTTTTCCTTTCCAGACTCTCTCACTCTCTCGTTCCCTCACTCTCGTTTTTCCTCACTCTCTCGTTCCCTCACTCCACCCGTTCCAGATCTTTCACTCCCCTCACTCCACTCATTCCAGATCTTTCACTCTTTCATTCCAATTAGTAACTCTTAGTTTCACACACTCTCCGTTAAATCACTCTTAGTTAGGATTTTTTAATTAGGGTTTCTGAATCTAAGGTTTTTAATTTAGGGTTTATGATGATTGTTCTTGTTACAGGTGATTAAAGGCTTTGGACCAGTTCTCTCACTCTACAGGTGATGCGATTTTATGTGTGAGGTAAATGATTAGTTGACTTCTTCTTTTGCAGATTGGCTTTGTATTGAAGAAACTGTTTGATGATGGTGTTGTGAAACGTGAAGATTTATGGATTACCTCGAAACTCTGTGCTGTGAATAATGGTATCGGTATCGGCATCTTCCGATACCGTTTTGTTGGGTCCGTATTTGCAGTATCAGACGGATTTTTAAAACCGTGGTTTTAGCTAAATGAGTTAATTAATGATGCTGGTAGAAAAATAGTTTTATGAATTTGTTAGTCTCTTCTTTGTTGTTCAGAAACTAAGGATTTAATATGAAGGTCTGTACTGCAGGAATACCGATCATGCTCCGGAAGATGTACCGCCAGCATTGGATAGGACTTTAACAGACTTACAGCTTGATTATGTTGATTTGTATCTTGTATGTTATAACATATCACTCATTCTTTGCATATTCTCCAATTTCTTGCTTGGTTATCTTGTATGCTGCATTACTTAGGGGCTTTTATCTTATTCATTCATCTTTTTATTTTTTATGTTTTCTTTTAGATGCATGTAGGATTTATTTAATCTAATTTCAAAGTCTGGTGGTTTAATAGTTTATTTGGAATATGCTTGATTGAATAAATGGTAACTGTTGACTCTTCCTTTTCAGATCCACTGGCCTGCTCCGATGAAGAAAGGATCAGTAGGTTTCAAGCCTGAAAATCTTGTGCAACCTAATATTGCCAGCACATGGAGGGCGATGGAATCACTCTATGACTCTGGCAAGGCACGGGCTATAGGTGTAAGCAATTTCTCCACCAAGAAGTTGGGGGATTTGCTGGAGATTGCTCGCATTCCACCTGCTGTCAATCAAGTCGAGTGTCATCCTTCTTGGAGGCAGGACAAGCTGCAGAATTTTTGCAATTCCAAAGGTGTCCACCTCTCTGTGAGTTTTGAAATCTTGAATGATCATTATTTTGTTTCTGCATATTAAATTGGCCTTTTTCAAGAAGCCTTTTTGTTAATTGAAAGTACAAACTTGAAATGAACCTTTTGTTTAGCTTTTGCAGGAGTTAAGAACTCAGAACATTCCTAAGGTAGTATTTCTTTTGCTGCAAATGTCAGTTAATACTGTTGTTTGATAATTTTAGATTAACTCATGGGCAGCAGCATGGCCATCAATGAACACATATAAAAGCTTAATTAAATTTTTACTGCTGTTATGTAAAAATTTTAGATTAACTCATGTTTGATAATACTGTTGTTTGATAACTTTAAATTACATTAATACTGCTGTTTGATAATTTTAAATTACATTAATACTGCTGTTTGATAATTTTAGATTAACTCATGTTTGATAATTTTTGCCCTGTTATGTTTGAAGATGTTCTGAAAATTTTTACTCCGGATGTGTCAAATAGCATTTCAGGAAGACCAAGGTTGGTGACAAATTGATTTTTAATTTAATGTAATTTAAAGTTACTCTTCCCTGCCATAGAAGAAGAATTTTCAAATATGTACATTCCCTAAACAGTTTTTTCATCGAATCATTGAATTTATTGACTACAATCAGTATATTTCTGGTCATGTCTTGAAAACCTACGTGTATGCTAAATTTTAAATACTGAGTTGCTGCCTGCTTATGCGAATAATGATCTGTCAAGTGTTTGTACATGGGCTGATCGCGTCAAGTTTGCTCTTCGTTGGACGTCTGCTTTGCATTTCGCTGACACTCCTCCTTAGCTTTGCAATTTCCAATATGCCAGTATGTTTCTTTTTCATTCTTATTCTATTGATTCATTGTTTACTATATCATGTCACAATCCGACATCTCAACCTGCCGGATTTGTTAGATCAATGGATTTAAATTCAATGACTCTTGAAGTTTATGATATGATGCACATCTCAACCTGCCGGATCATGTCACAATCCGACATCTCAACTTGCCGGATTTGCAGGAGTTAAGAACTCGGAACATTCCTAAGGTAGTATTTCTTCTGCTGCAAATATCAGTTAATACTGCTGTTTGATAATTTTAGATTAACTCATGGGCAGCAGCATGGCCATCAATGAACACATATAAAAGCTGAATTAAAAATGTTATATTTAGAATATGAATTTTCTTATAGACATTGGATCGATCTATGTGTTTTGACTTCCCTTGTAATTAGAAAATATCAGAAATTGATACTGCAAGCTTATTACCGTGAAACTTTTTAGGTTGGCTATCCCACGCTTAAAGCATTTGCTGAGTTTGTAACTCAATTTGACATGCCAAGTGGAATAAAATTAAAGAAGAAAGATACAGATTCTTTTGAGTTTGGACGGGCCTTTTGCCCTGTTATGTTTGAAGATCACGGTATTTCATTCAAAACCACTTTAATTTTCTCTACATCTTTATAATCTTGTACAAGTTTTTTTACTCAAATTATTCTGATGCAGAAAACATGGTCAGATGAAGTGGCAGATTGGGAAGCATGCAGTTCTGATGAGACGACATGTCCAAATGTTTATGCATCTGAAGGTGTTAAGGATGCTTGTCAATACGCATATAAAGACGCCCCTGAAGATGCTACACTAGAAGGTAGTACTAGTAGTACTCTCTACCACTTCTGCATAAAACTAGATTTATTAGATTTTCTGACTGTCATGAAACAATGTCTTGCAGATGATTACTTTCTATCATGTTTGCCTATCATCAGTTTGCGATTAGCTCAAGGAGGAGTTTGATTGGCGGCAACCCTCAATCGTATTTTTCAGTGATGCAATGCAACAACATTTTCTATTGTAATCTTTTGAATGCATGGTTTTATAGCTTAATAGAACTGGAAGTTTGACGACACTTTGATGGGCTTTATGTAGTTGGTTTGTGTGTTTTGCAACATCACTTTGTTTGCTGTTATGCTTGAAGTTAAAGCTTGTTCATGCGAAGGTGTAACTGAATTTGCTTTGTCAGAGGTCTTGAATATACCCGTCCAAACCCGAATAAACCGCTAAAACAAACCCGCAATCCGCACAAACCGAACCTGTCCAAACCGTGTTGATATTGGGCGGAAATGGGCCTTCATATTTGAACCGTGGGTTGGATTGGGTGAGGGTTTTGGGCCCAAAACCGCCCGGCCCGGCCCGTTGTCCAACCCTAATCACAACATGTCCGAAGAGAATAAGGCGACTTAGGCGAGCTTCAAGTTAAAGCCAACAAAAGATGTGCACATGGGAATCAGTGAAATCTGCTGATTGAACCGCGATTCCAAGGGCACCCACGGCATCTCACTGCCAAGTCCGATTTGGGCCTAGCCCGTGCATCTCACTGCCCAGGTTTTTTTGATTATTAGTTCTTAATTTAATTAAGGTTAGATGTTGGTTAGAGTTTGGATTAGATTAAGGATTTAGGTGGATTTGGAATTCAATCAATGATTAAATTTTAATTAGGTTAGGATTAGGTATTTAGATTCTAATTATGGTTTTCGAATATTGGCTTAATTAGGAATTAATTAGGTTAATTAGAAATAATAGATTTTAGAATATTAGAAATATTAGGGTAATTAGGATCTTTAATTTGATTAACTTAATTAGATTTATTAGATTTTTAATTCTAAATTAATGTATTAGGATTTAGAACTAATTAAAAATATGATTTAATTAAAATACATTGACAGTGTAAAAGGATTTTACAGAGTGAGTTAATTCTACATGTTGGATATTCAAATAAGTTTGACTTTTATTTTAAAAACTTATAAAGTAATTCAAACGGGTGATGGTGATGAAGCGACCGTGTGTTTACTGTGGAAATTGGTAAACAACCGCTGGTCCTCCCTAGGCTTTAAAACAAATGGTTACTTGCAGGATCGACCAGTTGATCCCAGGACATGTGCTAGTGCAAGTGAAGCTTGTCCAACTCGACAGAATGACTTTGTGAGGAACGGTTCCTAACAAAGTGTCGAACAAGCGTAGGGTTTTTCCACACGAACGGTTTAGACAATGTTACAGCCTATAGGTGACTCGTGACCGACAGCGCTATAGCATTCAAAAGAGGTATACGACAAACACGCTTTTGGTAAACTCTATTATCGTAATAGAATTAGTGTCGACAGCGTAAACGACAACGTAAAATGATAACTCAAAAGTAAATGAAATTAAGATAAAATGTTCAATGGGAACAATTGAAAAGTAAGGAAGTTGCATTGAAATAAATGTGGTGATTCACGTACATAGCACTCTCAAAAAACTTGTTTCCTCGCGCTGGGAATGTGAAGTTTTCTTACAAGTGATTTTCAGTACAAAGTGAACACCCTGAGCCCCTTGTAGGATCTTCTATTTATACTAAACTAAAGGAACTGCTCATAAGCTAAAACTCCTAGAAACCAACAGATGTTATGTCACACGATCTGCCAACATTATTCACGTCAGCCATAAAGTACCCTTGGTCGGCTTCGATATTTTCGGCCACCCCATCTTCTCTCCAAATCACCAGCCTTTGGTGCGCTGAAGATGGTACAGCTCCGACGCCATATAGCCACTCTCTGCCAAATAGCAAGTTATAACTTGGCTTAGCGTCTATCACCATGAATAGTGTCGGTCTGGTTACTGAACCCACCGTGATATTCACCATAATCACTCCCATGGTGCTTTTCGTCTTTCCTCCGTAGTTCGACAAAACCACGTTATTAGATCTGATGTCGGTATCATACTTGCCAATCTTCCTCAGAATATGGTGCGGCATGATGTTAACCGTGGCACCACAATCGACCAAAACTTTGTTGACAGTTACGCCTTCCAATTTTGCCCTTATCAACAGTGGTTTCAAATGATTTTTCATGTTCATCGTTGGTCTTTCGAACACTGCCTCTTGGCTTTCAGCAGACCCATCGTTCAACACAAAATAGCATCTTGGTTGGTGCAAAGCCATTTCTTCAGCGTCAGCATCGTCTACCGACTCTTCGACTTCAGTCACACACTTGTATTCTTATGGTAGGATTGACACCACATTGACCAGGATGTCCAGACTTGCTTCAGACTCTGAATTGAAGTCATCAGTCACTTCTTCAGAATATTTTTCAGTTGGTCGACGGACGTACTCTCTTATTCGTTCCTTCGCTGCTGTGTCGACTTTCATAACAATTTTCATCCCATCATTCGCCTCGCTGGTCATGCCTCTTGCAGCTTCTCTTTCGGCCTGTTTATGCCTCTGAAAATGTCTCCATTGAGTCCTCGACATAGGGTTCTTCCCCAAATAGTTTTCAGAGACATGAATCCTTTTTTCAGACTTAAACTCACGCCTGTAGTTAATTGCTAAACCTCCTCTAGCAGCAACAACAACACCTTGTGGGCTGTCTTGTTTTTCCTGAGGCTTGATCCAAGTACCTCTAGGGGCACTTGCCGACGGTACAAAGCTTTTAGGCCTTACTTGGTTATTTCCCACAACCTTTTTTGAGCCTCTTTCATTCTGGTAACCCCTGGTCGGCACATTCCTTTTGCTTTTACCTAATTGCAGTTTCTGGAAATTTTTCGCCGCTATTTTGTCGGTGACAGCACCACACCTCGGGCACAGGGACACTTGTGAACCCTTGTTCTTGTAGTGATACAGAAAATCCACCAAGTCTTCATCAGCCATTGGGTAAACTTCGGTTATATCGACATCTGGACTTTCCCCAGTTTGCTCCAGCATGTTGGCCTCATCGTATTCGGTGATCTCGACCATGTTGATATCGACTGGCTCCACGAACAAGGCTTCCTCCTGGTGAAGAGGATCATCGTCGATCTTCATTCTGCGGCCAGTAAATTTCAGCCTGCCTTCTTGAATCGCTTTCTAAACCAAATCCCTGAAAAGGTAACAATTAGAGGTATTATGACCAAGATAGTTATGATATTTACAAAACCCTCTTTTCTGTCTCTATTCTAACGATGGTATTTTAATACCAGGAGGTACCACCATTTTCCCAACTTTGACCAATAAGTCAAAAATTTCCTCACATTTCGACACATCAAAAGTATAAGTTTTCGAAGGGAATTTTGGGTTGTGTTCGACAGGATTTTTTCCTTGTGCAGGCAGCAATGATCGACACTCATAGGCGGACCCTGGCTTTAGTTCAGCCACGTCGATTTCTAATTCGGTCGATGAAGCATAATCAGCCTCACGTATTGGGTCTGTCGCGTCGTATTCGACAAACGCTACCTTTTCTTTCTTAGACTTATTGCGCCTAACTTTTTCTAACCTTAGCCGTTCTAGATGTCGGACTCTATCAGCCAATTGTGACATATTTTTCACAAAAGTTGGATCTATCTTCTTCCTAATGGAATAATCTAAACCTCCTACGGCCATTTGAACTAGTTCATGTTCTGGCACTTGCGTAAAACACCTAGCCTTTAAGGACCTAAAACGATTCAGATAATCATCGATGCTCTCAGCAAACCTTCTCTTGATACTAGACAATTTTGCCAAACTAATTTTGGAGTGTCTTTCGTAAAACTGTTCATGGAACTTCTTTTCTAATTTGGCCCACGAATCGATTGAACTTGGGGCCAACGAAGTAAACCATGTGAAGCCAGCCTTAGTTAGAGAGGAGGGGAAGTTTTTTACTCTCAAACATTCATTATGAGCTAGATCTCCTGACTCTGTTAAGTATCTGGCAACGTGCTCTATTGTCGATTCACCAGACTCTCCCCCAAATTTAGTGTACTTAGGCACTTTCATCCCCCTGGGCGCCTCGGCTTGGAGAATAAACTCAGCTAACGGGGATGCGTATAATGGCCTTTGCAATGTAGCACCCATGTCATTTCTAGCCATAATCCTTTCGACAATAGTTGTCAAATTATTTTCCACTGCCAAGTCTTCTTGTCGATGTTGATCGACAATTTGATCAGCATCCTGGTGTCGGTTAACCATTACCATCTGGTTACATCCCGTGACTCCTGATTTGACGCCTTGATTTTGAAGGGGTCTAATGATTTGTCCTTCGTGGACTGTCTCCTCCTCCGCTGCCCCTATCTCCATCTGCACAGGAACAGTCGGTCTAATCATTTGAGTCACGTGTCGAGCCGGTGCCCCCAGAAAATTGCACAAGCGTGTCAATTGGTTTGCCACCTGCCTATTTGTTTCAGCAGATTCTTGTATTAGTGGATTAAAGACTGTGCCCATCTGGTTGGTCAACATGTTAACCAATTCATGGTTACTATCGTCCATTTGTTGTCTCAACACCGCTACTGAAGTGTTCGACAGAGGCATGGTTCTGTTCTGAGTATTACTCCTCATGTTGCCCCCTTGCGCTGATCCTTGCAAGGGAGGATTTGTATCTGAAAACAGTGTTGCACTTGATGTTGACTGATATCCTAGCATTAAGGAATACGGCATTCCATAAAGAGGATTTGTGGTGCCAAAGCGAGGCACATAAGGTCTGAACGTCGTTATCGTTGATCCTGAACCCCCCGGTGGAGGCTGAGGAATTGATGTTCCAATCGCACCCGTAGTCGACATGGTTAGGGTTGCACTTGTCATCGGTGGCAAAGTGGCAACCTGTGAGATTATTGTTTCCGTAGTGGATAAAGTTCCTCGTGGTACTTCATCCGTGTTAGTTTCGGACATTTTCACAATATTTTGTGGCTTACTATACAGCTTGCCACTTCTAAGTTTCATGCAATTTCGCAACTGCTCTAGCACGGTCCCACTGGGCGTGCCATTTTGTTTACTGTGGAAATTGGTAAACAGTCGCTGGTCCTCCCTAGGCTTTAAAACAAAGGGTTACTTGCAGGATCGACCAGTTGGTCCCAGGACATGTGCTAGTGCAAGTGAAGCTTGTCCAACTCGACAAAATGACTTTATGAGGAACGGTTCCTAACAAAGTATCGAACAAGCGTAGGGTTTTTCCACACAAACGGTTTAGACAATGTTATAGCCTATAGGTGACTCGTGATCGACATCGCTATAGCATTCAAAAGAGGTATACGACGAACACGCTTTTGGTAAACTTTATTATCATAATAGAATTAGTGTCAACAGCGTAAACGACAACGTAAAATGATAACTCAAAAGTAAATGAAATTAAGATAAAATGTTCAACGGGAACAATTGAAAAGTAAGGAAGTTGTATTGAAATAAATGTGGTGATTCACGTACATAGCACTCTCAAAAAACTCTTGCTTCCTCGCGCTGGGAATGAGAAGTTTTCTTACAAATAATTTTCAGTAAAAAGTGAACACCCTGAGCCCCTCATGGGATCTTCTATTTATACTAAACTAAAGGAACTACTCATAAGCTAAAACTCCTAGAAACCAGTAGATGTTATGTCACACGATCTGCCAAACCGCTGCTCTCACGTTTTGCCAACTGTTCCAGATTCTGGCGCTCTTTATTCTTCTTGTAACTGCTGGCTATTCAAATTTCAAATTTCTCCCGCCCAGATGCTAGGATGACGCTGTCTTCTACGCCTTTGGCATAAAGGAAAAATTCTTTAAGTCTGACTTCAACTCAATCGACGGAATGGCCTGTCGACCAAAACACGTTCTCTTGTCGACTTCAACCCTTGACTTGTGTTTTTCTCACTCTTATCTGCCTCAGACACCTCTCCATCCCTTGATGGGGTACAACCCCCAAATTCACAGGACTCTATCACTAACTATGCTTTCAACATCCTTTAGAGATTTTTCGTGGCAACACCGTGTAAATCTTTTTGCACTGACAGTGCATAATAGTTAATCTCTTATAAATATTAGGTTAGTTAAAATTTAGTTAGGATTATTAGAAATAATTAGAATTAGATTAGATTTTTAGAAATATTAATCCATTAGTTTAATTAGGTTTTAAAATTGATTAACTTTAGTTAGATCCTATAGAATTAGATTTAATCAAAATTGTTTAGGATTTAGAATTAATTCTTAATTAGACTTTCATGACTAGAAATTTAATTAAATATCAATATTTTTGGCATATTGACCATTTTGTCCTTGGGGCTTAAAATCTCAATTTTTGATGCATGTTCCCTTAGTTTAGGGCTTTAACTAGAATTGTCTAATGTTGATTAATTCAATAGGATTTATTATTGTATATAATTCAACTACTATTTTTTCCACCGATTAACGTTGACCAAATGACATTTTGGTCAACCAAATCCTTTATAATCATACTGTAAGCTCCAAGCCTATTTCAAGTGATCAAAAGACCCTTGATCACTTGATATGACAAGTTCGTTACACTCAAGCTATTGTGGATACGATAGATCTCAAGACCTCAAGACCTCAAGGTTCAAATGCAAGATCAAAACTTCAAGTCAACGTCAATCAAGCATAGCTAGCAAAGTGGACTATTTCTCAAGCACAACAAAGGTATCAACACTTGTTGATCGTGATTCAAAATGTGCGACACGAGCCTTAAGCAATAGAGAAGGAATGGGAGTGGAGAATTCCTACCCCCGTTCTGAATATCTTTGGGCATGGGACGAATGACCCAATGCTCATTGTATTCACCTCTATTCATAGACTTTAACACAATTTAAATCATATGATCGGCAAGTCTCTCTTCACAAAGCATTAGTGCAACAAACAAAGACTACACCAATATTTGTCAATCATAGTTCAAAGTGTGTGGCATGAGCCTTAAGTAATAGAGAAGGAATGAGACTGGAGAATTCCTACCCCCATTATGAATATCTTTGGATATGTGACGAATGACCCAGTGCTCATCGTATTCACCTTTATTCATAGACTTTAGCATAATTCGAATCATATGATTGACAAGTCTCTCTTCATAAAGCATTAGTGCAACAAGCAAAAGGCTTCATCAACAACCCATCAATCATAATTACAAGTGTGTGGCACGAGCCTTAAGCAATAAAAAAGGGATGAGACTAGAGCTTTCTTCGACTCAATTTAAATATCTTTGGGTGCGGGACGTTTGGCATGTGGCTCATCGTATTCACCTCTATTCATAGACTTTAGCATAATTTTAATTACATGATTGTCGAGTCTTCTTCTACAACAAGTGCCACAACATCAATAAGATCAACACAAATGACATCTTGTTCATAGACTTTAGTGCAATTTGAATCACTCAATTGACGAGTCTTCTCCAATATCAATCTTTCAACACCCCAGTAGTGGAGTATCTTTTGCTATCAGCAACTCGTGGTTGTACACCCTCTCCCAATCGATTCTTTGCATTGTAAGGTGTTAAACCTTGGTATTTTTCTTCTCTTTAAGAGTCGTAGACTCTGGCATTGTTCTTTGCCTTGTGAGGTATTAAATCTTGGCTCTTCGATTTAGATCTTCGCCTTGAGAGTCATAGACTCTGGCATCTAACTCTCTTTGCCCTGTAAGGTGTTAAACCTTGGCTTTCTAATCTAGTTCTTTGCCTTGAGAGTCGTGGACTCTGACACATCATTCTTTGCCTTGTAAGGTGTTAAACCTTGGCGCATTCTTTGCCTTGTAAGGTGATAAACCTTGGCTATTCTATTTTGATCTTTGCCTTGAGAGTCTTGGACTCTGGCATAAGTCTTTCTTTGCCTTGTAAGGTGTTAAACCTTGGCTCTTCGATTTAGATCTTCGCCTTGAGAGTCATAGACTTTGGCATCTAACTTTATTTGCCTCGTAAGGTGTTAAACCTTGGCACATTATTTGCCTTGTAAGGTGTTAAACCTTGGCTATTCGATTTTGATCTTTGCCTTGAGAGTCATGGACTCTAGCATAAGTATCTTTTTTCCCTGTAAGGTGTTAAACCTTGGTTATCCGATTCACTCCTCCTTGAGAGTCGTGGACTTTGGCATATCTATCTCTTTTACCTTGTGAGGCGTTAAACCTTGGTTATTCAATTCAGTCCTTCGCCCTGAGATTCGTGGACTCTGGCATTTGATTATCTTCGCCTTGTAGGTGAATAACCTTGGCAAATTCAATTCTTTGACATCATCAGTTTTAAACCCTGGTAATAATACCTTGCCTAAAAGGTTGTGAACCTTGGCACTCCTTTTTCAGCCTTTAAGGGTAGTGTACCCTGGCAAATCAATCCCGTTCCCTTTTGTTTCAGTTGTAGTAGGCTGAACTATGATTGCTCTGATTTTCTCATTGCACGATGAGAATACGTAGGCACGAGGGTCCAAATCTTCCGCGAGCATACTTATTTATTATTTTTGCCTTAGGGCATTTCTCCATTCATCTCCATGATGCATTCATATTCTACCTTCATCTACTTCATGTGATACATCCTATTCTTTGAGCCAAATACAATATACATTTGAGATCCATCTTGAACCTCTTTGTGAACCAAGAGCTGATTTGTTTGTCTTGTTAGTCCTCTCGTTGCTTAGACGAACATCTCCTTACTTACTTTGCAGCCGTATACATGCAACCCTTTCTTTTCGGTTATTCCAATACAGTGTTGTAAGCCCTCACTTGTTGATTCATACCAGTTTACTCCTGGGTTCATATTTCACCCCTTGTTGGAGTTCAAAACAACATAATCCTTTGGTTCAGACTATACCTTATCACACTTCTTTTCATCTCCCGCCATTAGTTTTTCGAACTACGAAGCTCTGAATTCCTCACTGCACTATGAGGATACGTAGGCATGAGGGCCCCAATCCTCACCGAGCACTTTATCCATTCTCTTCCTTTTTCCCCATTCTTTTGCGAGTAATCTTTATATATCACACACATTCGAGTGAGAACAATCAAAATGGTTCCCATGGAGTACCATGGATATTTGGGGTGCTAATATCTTCCCCTTGCATAACCGACTTCCTTACCCAACATATCTCTTTCCCCCGGGTTTTGTCGATGTTTTCCCTTTCCTTTAGGAATAAATAAAGTTCGATGGCGACTCTGTTGTATGTTCGAGCGTGCGATACGTTCGGGTATATTCCCGCTAGCTTCAATGTTCAGCATACATCTGATGGCAATATGATTCTGGTGTGTCTCTATGTTGATGACATATTGCTAACAGGAAGCTGTTTAGATGAGATAGCTAAGTTCAAGAAGGTATTGATGAATGAGTTTGAGATGACTGATATAGGAAATATGGTATATTTTCTAGGGATGAAGATTTTGTACTCTGATAAAGGTATAATTTTTTTCATCAACTGAAGTATGAACTTGAGCTTCTGAACATATTTGAGCTAATGAATTGCAAGTATGCGATCACACCTGCTGAAATAAATCACAAGCTAAATTCTGATGTTAAAGGTGCTGATGTAGATGCTACAAATTTTAAACAGTTGGTGAGCTCATTAAGATATCTCTGCAATACTAGACCTGACATTTGCTATGCAGTTGGAATGATGAGTAAGTTTATGACCAAACCAAAGTGGTCACATTACCAAGTTGTTGTTAAGATACTAAGATACATTAAGGGGACTCGGAAGCATGGAGTTTTGTTCTCTTCTGGTGTTGAATCTGATTCAGAGCTGACATGCTATTCAAACTCTGATTGGTGTGAAGACAGAGTTGACAAAAGAAGTACTTCTTGATATTTCTTTAAGTATCTGGGAGGTCCCATTTCTTGGTGCTCCAAGCAGTAACTAGTGGTTGCATTGTCAACCTGTGAAGCTGAGTACATTGCAAGTGTTTTGTATGCTTGTCAAGCTGTGCGGATTTTGAACTTGTCGCATGATCTGAAGATAAAGGTGAGCAAGCTTGTGAAGTTGATGATTAACAACAAATTAATTATAAGTCTTGCCAATAATCTAATGCTGCATGGAAGAAGCAAATACATTGACACAAATTTTCAATTTCTGATAAATCAATTTCAAAATAGAATGCTTGAAGTTGTTCACTGTAGCACTCAAAAGCAACTTGCAGATTTGCTGACTAAAGCAATCAAGACTGGACACTTTATCCATTTAAGGGATGAATTGATGTTGTTGATTTTAGTTAGCCGAATATAAATTAAAGGATGTTGTTAGATATAATTCAAATTTATTTCATTTGCATTTAATTTAGCTTGCATTTGAATTTTATTTGAATTCTGATAGGTTATAAATCAAATATGATTTAGTTTGTAAAATGACTGATTTATAACATTTTTATAATTCTGTTAAAAATTAATTAAATATTTATTTTCTCTTTCTTCGATCTTCATCTTTTTTATTTTCAACCTTGTGTACCAAAATACCCTAAAAAATCAGGGTCGGTCCAATCATATCGGAGATCCCGTTCTAATTATAAAAATTGGCCCAATTTTTTTTTAAATACAATTATAATAATTAAAAAAAAATCAAAAATACAATTATGTATTAATTAAAAATAAATTTAATTATAATTATTTTGAGTTTTGATCAATCTTGATTTTTTTATATGTTGAGTTTTTATCATAACATTTCTTTTAATTATTGAATTTTTTTAATAACATTTTATTTATTTTTATTAATATTTATGAAAATAAAATAAAATTTTTAAAAATTAGAGTCCTCTAATATTTTGGACCATGTGCTGCAGCGCATGATGCACGCTGCATGATGCACTTGGACGGCCAGGCTTGAAAAAAACCATAGTATTTTCAAGCTTGATTGCTTTAGCTAAATAAAATTTTAAAACGTCTTCATCATGTCTAGTGGAAAAACAAATCTGATTTGAGCCAAAAAATTTGTTGGTCAATAGACCTATTTTCAATTCTAAATGCGTATCTAATTAAAAAGAGATATTTATTTGACCACTAACTATTAGTATAATTGACTAACATTCAAATTAAGAGATTGATATGTCATTTCAAAATCCGAAGAATTCAATTATTAAAATCTTATAATTTTAAAGATAAAACTTTTAATATAATTGTGTCGAAAAAATAAAATGGAATAGGATTTAGCGTATATTTAGTTCTACTTTTAAAAAAATTAGTAAAATTATCACTATAATTATAATTCAGTAGCTATCTTTGTATTTGAACTTTATTTTATTTTCCATTATAGTCACACATTGTAGTTGAATGATTTTAATATTTCTTTATAGTTTCTTCAATTTATTTCAGAAAAAAAATACTTTTAATACATTTTTATTTTAAAATAGAATTATCATCAATTTTGAAAATATTTTGAAGATATACTTAACTTTTAATCTCAAACATGATTTTTAGTTTTTACATGTTAAACTTACGTTTTAATAAATATATTAAAAAATAATTTTATATTCAACAATGGACATTTAAATAAAAATTAATTTTAATTTATTAATTTTATTTTAAAATTAAAAAAACAAACTTTTATAGAAGATGATAAAAAAAAAGTTGATTTTGTTAATGTGTTAAACGGTATTAGAAGTTTATTAGAAGTTGATTAGGGAGGTGGGTGGATAGATATAGGCTATAGCAACAGGCATGACATGTTTGGTTTCAAGAAAAGACAGTACTAGTCGTCACAAAACAAGAGGACGGTTTGGTCGGTCACTATGGCCTCCACTTTCGACCTATTACTTTTCTATGGTCCTATTCTTAGTGGGACAAATGCTTACTAGGAAATTCTAATTATTTATTTTTAATTAATATTATATATATTTTTTAAATTATTACTAATAAATCCTTATTTTTAGAAGAAGACAAATATTGTTTTTTATCAAGTAGTATGATGATTGAAAATTATTTTTTAAAACTGAATCTGATTAACTTATTAATTTTCTTAAACTTATACTAAATGAAATCATATTTGATTTATTAAAGGTGATTATGTAATTTTATTTTTACACTAGAATTTTTGTATTAAAATTAATTCAGACCACTACGCCAACATATTTATTTCTAATTTTTTACTTTTGAATTTTTACAAGCATTTTAATGTTTTCTAACACGATCTAAATGATTTTTTCTTGCTTTAGGAAAGGAACACAATCTAGATTTATTTTCTTGTACAATGACTCAATTTAAATTCTTATCATGTGAATGTTTTTTTTTCTATTTTAAATAACAAAAATAAAAATTTTAGTTTGCCTAAAAATGATTATTTTTTGAGTTGTTACGTCACGTGATTTGGTAAATACATCCCTCCTTCATAATTTTCTAGATAATAAAATATAAAACAAAGACTACCCTAACTAACAAAATGTATCTAGTCAAATTTTGAATTAAATATATTTACACTTTTAAATTATTTTATTTTATTTGATCCGAGTAAAATATTTAAAAAGTAAAAAATAATTTCATCTTTACAAAATATAATTAATTAATTTAATTATATTAACTAATTGATATCATATATACTCTCTTTTAATATTTTTTTAATAGTAAAAACACAATTCAAGACAAACTATCAGAATTTTTTTGAGTCAATATTTTTCAATATATTTGACTGTATATATATAGTAATAGTCAGTACAGCAGTACTTGGTAAAATATATTTTTCATATTTTTACTTCACTTTAATTTGTATAAAATAACTAAATAAAACACTCACAATAAAATAAAGAGGAAAAATTATATTATTTTTTATTTACATGATTTTGTTAAATGAAAAACCGGTGGCAAATGTAATCTCTAAAGTAGCGGCGTTCCTGTATGTTTATTGCCGGATTGGCTGTTACTGGGCCCCACCAACTTTTTTTCAACACATATATATATACTAATGTTTTCTTGTTTTTAAAAAAAAAAAATATAAACTCAAAAATAATATAATTCTCATTTTCTCTCTTATATACCCTTTTCTCTATATTTCTTCATCTTCCAAATTCCACCATCACTACTCTTTTTTCCCAATCCCCCATTTTTCTCTCTCACTCCACCACAAGCAAAAAAAAACCAACTTTTTCTCAGGCAAGAATTCTATCTATCTCTCTTTTCTTTTTATTTATTTATTTATCGTTATTCGTGTGTTAGATTAACCAACCATCTTATGGAAGTTCTGTATTTTCCAATACTCTTAATCTTGTTTAATTTTTATTTATTCATTTGCTTCTGATACTGATACGGATACTGTCTTTGATCTTTAGAAACTTGATTAGTATTCTGATGGATCAGAATATTGATGTGATTCATGATTATATACTTTCAACTTCAATCTTCAATAGATCAATTATAGGATCATGTTGAATCTTCATCTGTTCCTGATTTGATCGAGTTACGGTTTTGTGATTTTCTATCAGATCCATCTCTGTATAAAACTATAATCAGCAGTTTCTATAGAATTAAACTAAATTAAAAAACTTTTGATTTAATTGATTCTTTAACTATTAGTAACTTTTAAGCGTTAGGTGGAGTAGTATATATATGTTTTACTATAATATATGAGGAAGATTTTAAATTAAATTATATACTTTAGTTTTTGACTCAATAATTTTAATACTGTTTTTGTTTTTATTTTTATTTATTTACTGAATACCATTAAATAATACTGTTTTTTTTACTGAATACTTTTAATACTATTCATTGTTCTAAAAAAAACATAAAAGAAGAAACACCAGTTTTTTCTCTCACTGCCACTGTGTTTTTATGTGGAATCTTAACTCTGCCTGTGCCAGCATCGATGTTGTTGGCAATTTTTGATTCCTTAAAGTTCACAACTACCCTTATATTTTTCGTAAAATACGAATATATCCTTCACTTTTAGTACTAGACTTGTCTTTTTGGAAGAAAAAAAAAAGGGTGAGATTCCTTTTTAAAAATTTATTTAAAATTTAAAATATATTTATCATAATATAAATGATAGTAATTACTTGTTTGTTTGTTTCATCACAAAAGTAACAACGTGAAGAGCGCATATGATTTTCCATTAATTAATGAAAAGGTTGCAATTAACGCGTCAAAATAAAAGTTTATTCACCTGAATTTTTTTTTAGCGTAAATTAATATCGTTGGTTTAGAGAAAAGTGGGCCCACAGGAATTAAAGTTGATTCTTGCAAATTCCGGTTTAATTCATTTTTATTCTTTGAATGTTGATTTTTGGGTCCCATGATGTCTAAGTTTTAACCAACGTTCAAGATTGAATCTAATCTTCTCCAAAAAGGAAAATCGAACGGTGGATTTTTCTTTTTGTTTTCTTTTTAGGAGAAAATTGGAAAAGAAAAAAAACAGTATTTGTTTGGGACCAAACCAGGCATGGATTGATAAATGTCTTATGTGTGAGATCAAGCTGTAAAACATCACTCTAGGACCCACGTACTTGGTTCTAGCATGTGATATTTTTGTCATCATCAAAAACACTGAACTGTTTATAATCTTTTTCTAATTTTGAAATTATTGAGTAAATTATTTTTTTATGTGTTTAAATTTTCAATTATATTCCGATATAGTCATGCATGCCATTTTGTTATCATTTCTGTTTCCACCATGTTTCAACCTTATGATGCTCCACGAGGGTTTGGTTGGTTGCTTTCTAGAATTTTTTTTTATTTTTTATGTAACAAGATCTATGCCATTTGATTTATTATTATTATTATTATTATTATTATTATTATTATTATTATTATTATTATTATTATTATTATTATTATTATTATGTTTGAACCTTACATCTTCATTCATCATATTTCTTCTTTTCTTCTATATCAGACAATCTAAGGAAACATGGAAGAAGAGACAAAAGTCATTTCAGAAGTTCCGGTGACAAAGGTTGTTGAAGAAGTGGATCACAAAGGTGTTGACATTAAGGTATTGTTTTCTTTGCATTACTCTAATAGTTCTGTTAGTTTTAGTGCAAACTAGTATGAATGATCATTGTTTATGGTTTATTGCAGGCAACAAATGGAGACTTGCCGGCCAAGGAAATAGCCGAAGGAAAGAAAGACGAGGAAGATAATGCCTCGGATGGAGAGTTCATTAAAGTCGAGAAGGAAGAGAATGTGGTTGACGATACGTCCAACAAAACTGAAAGAAGCTCGGATCCTCCTAGCAGAGAATTTCTTGAAGCGCAAGAGAAGGTTCGGGAGCTCGAGGCTGAAGTGAAAGCACTCGCAGGATCTTTGAAGACATCTGAACATGAAAACGCTGCGCTGAAGGGAGAGGTCTCGGAAACAAAGGAGAAATTGAAAGAAACTGGAAAGAAAACCGAAGAGCTTGAACTAAGTCACAAGAAACTGCAAGAGCAGATTGTTGAAGCCGAGAAAAAGTACAATCTGCAGGTCAGCACTCATGAAGAGGTTCTGAAAAGTCAAGAAGTTAAGGAGAAAGAGCTTCTTGAGGTGAAGGAAGCATTTGATGATCTGAATGTCAAGCTCGAAAGCTCCCGAAAGAAGACACTGGAGTTGGAGAATGAGCTGCAAGTTTCTAAGGACGAGGCACAGAAGTTCGAGGAGCTGCATAAGAAAAGCGTTTCACATGCTGAATCTGAGGGAAACAAGGTGATAGAATTTGAGAGACTACTTGAAGAAGCGAAATCGAGTGCGAAAGGCAAGGAAGATGAGATCACTTCTCTGAAGGAAGAATTGAAGGGAGTTAATGATAAGGTTGCTGAAAAGGAAAAGGTTGAAGAAGCACTTAAAACGACTGCAGCTGAACTCTCTACTGTCCAAGAGGAGTTGGCACTCTCCAAGACACACGTATCGGAAGTTGAGCAAAGACTGTCTTCAAGAGATTCGCTCGTAGACGAGTTGACGAAGGAACTAAACCTGATCAAGACTTCAGAAACACAGATAAAAGAAGATTTGTCAGCGCTTCAAAACCTATTTGTTTCTACAAAGGAAGAGCTAAAAGAAAAAAGTTCCGAGTTGGAAAGTGCAAGGCTCAAGCTGCAGGAGGAGGAAACATCGAAAGAATCAATTGAAGTTTCATTCAAGAGCCAGGAAGCGAAGTTTCTGTCGGTACAAGAGGAACTGACTAAGCTCAATGCAGAAAAGAAAAAACTCGAGGAAACTTTTGAAGATCTAACCGTTAATGAGAAACACTTTAAGGAGTTGTCCACTGATTTAGAGGCGAAACTAAAGCTTTCGGAGGAAAATTTTAGTAAAACGGATTCTCTTTTATCTCAGGCGCTTTCGAACAATTCAGAGCTGGAGCAGAAGGTGAAGTCTTTGGAAGACCTTCATAATGAAGCTGGATCTGTCGCAGCTACTGCGACTCAAAGGAGTCTTGAGCTTGAGGGACATATTGAAACTACAAATGCAGCTGCAGAAGAGGCAAAATCACAGCTACGAGAGCTCGAAACACGCTTCATAACAGTGGAGCAGAAGAATGTTGAGCTTGAGCAACAATTAAATTCAGTGCAGTTGAAAGCCAATGAAGCTGAGAGAGACGTGACTGAATATTCCGAGAAAATTTCTCATCTCGATGCTAAATTGAAAGAGGCCGAGGAAGCGAAGAATCTTCTTAATGGCCTACTGCAGGAGCACACAGATAAGGTAAGTCAACTTGAATCAGATTTAAACCAATCAATCAAGCAGAAATCACAATTGGAGGAGGAGCTGAAGATACTTACCGAGAAATGTTCTGAGCATGAAGATCGAGCTACCACATACAGTCAACGCAGCCTAGAACTAGAAGGTTTAATTCAGAGCTCTCATTCCAAATCGGAAAGTTCTGAAAAGAGAGTGAGTGAGTTGGAGTTGCTACTTGAAACTGAGAAATACAGAATTCAGGAACTTGAACAACAAACAAGCACATTAGAAAAGAAATATAGTGAGTCAGAAGAAAATTCCAATAAACAACTTGAGAATGTGTCTTATCTGACATCAGAACTTGATGTGTTTCAAGCTCGAACCTCAACCCTCGAAAGTACACTGCAAGAAGCGAATGAAAGGGAAAAAGAGTTAAAAGAATCTTTAAATGCTGTGACGGATGAAAAGAAAAAGTTAGAAGATTCTTTAAACAGTTTGAGTGAGAAGTTTTCTGAGGCGGAAAACCTATTGGAAATTGTGAGGGATGATTTAAATCTCACACAAGTTAAGTTGCAAAGCACTGAAAATGATCTCAAGGCTGCTGAATTAAGAGAGAGCGAGATAACAGAAAAACTTAATGCTACTGAAGAAAATCTTGTTGTAAAGGGAAGAGATATAGAGCATACTACTGCCAGAAACTTAGAACTCGAGTCGTTACATGAATCTCTGACAAGAGATTCCGAACAGAAGCTCCAAGAAGCTATTGAAAAATTCAACAGCAAAGATTCTGAGGTTCAATCTCTGCTTGAGAAAATTAAGATTCTGGAGGAGAATATTGCAGGAGCCGGTGAACAGTCTGCATCTTTGAAGAGTGAATTCGAAGAGAGTTTGAGCAAACTCGCTTCATTGCAAAGCGAAAATGAAGATTTGAAAAGGAAAATTATCGAAGCTGAGGACAAGACTTCGCAGTCGTTTTCCGAGAACGAATTACTGGTTGGAACAAACGTTCAACTGAAATCAAAGATTGATGAACTTCAGGAGTCGTTGAAGAGTGTTCTATCTGAGAAGGAAGTCACTGCTCAAGAACTTGATTCGCATAAGAACTTAGTAGCTGAATTGAATGATGTACACTCAAAATCTTCCGCAATTCATTCTGCCAATGAAGCTCGCATCGTGGAATTAGAATCTCAGTTACAAGAAGCTTTGAAGAAGCACACTGAGAAGGAATCAGAAACCAAAGAATTGAATGAGAAGCTGAATACTCTAGAAGGACAGATAAAGTTGTACGAAGAACAGGCGCGAGAAGCCGTTGCAACGTCTGAAACTCGTAAAGCTGAGCTTGAGGAGAATCTCGTGAAATTAAAGCATCTTGAAACAGTTGTTGAGGAGCTACAAAACAAGTCAGTCCACCATGAAAAAGAAACTGCTGGAGTAAAGGAGGAAAATTCGAAACTTGTTCAGGAAATAGCTGTCTATGAAACCAAATTAAGTGATTTACAGTCAAAGCTCACTGCAGAACTTGCCGAAAAGGACAACACAGTTAATGAGCTACTCTCATCGAAGAACGCCGCGGAAGACTTAGTGACAAAGCTCAGTGAGGAGGTGCAGACATTGAAGTCACAGGTATCTTGCTATTTTCTTTGCCTCTTTCTATTTGTGTAATAGAATTAGAGAATTGACCTCAATGAAATATTACCAACTCGCAGATATCTTCGGTAATAGACGAGAAGAATTTGCTCAATGAGACTAATCAGAACTTAAAGAAGCAACTTGAGTCTATGATACTTGACCTTGAAGAGAAGTTGAAGGAGCATCAGAAAAACGAAGACTCTTTGAGATCTGAGGTTGAAACACTCAAAGTTGAGATTACTGAGAAATCTGTATTGCAAAGCCGGGTCCAGGAAATTGAAGCGCAACTCGTGACAGCTGAATCTAAACTACATGAAGAGGTACTGTTAGAGCTGCCTATATCTTATAAAACAAGTGAAAATTCAGAAACAAAAGTAACTTTCAAATCTTAACGTACAATCTTTGCTTATTAATCTGATGTTTTGCAGGTTGGAAGTGTTCAAGCTGCTGCTACTCAAAGAGAAGCTGATTTGAGTTCAAAATTTAAAGATTATGAACAAAAAATCAATGAAATAAATGTTCTGAATGGAAAGGTGGTAGAGCTTGAGAAAGAGTTGCAACTTGCACAGGCTGCTATAGCTAATCAGGTGCGCGCACGAGCTCATTACAAATGATGTTCTTCTATGCTGAGATTGAGATGAATGTATAATCTATATTACTGATTTTTCTCATACTGATTTTCTATATTTTCCTTTTTATAATGCAGAAAGGAGCTGAATCTCAGAAGTTGGAACTAGAGGCAGCCTTGAAGAAATCTCAAGAAGAACTTGAAACTAAGAAAAATGAAATCTCTCTTCTACAAAAACAAGTACTAGATTTTGAGCAGAAATTGCAACAGGCTAGCGAGAAAGTCTCAGTCAAGGTAATTTACATTTGTTAGCGTACGCGGTAGGAACCATCGAACTCATGTCAAGTTATAATCTGTTAGCAAAATTTAACGTTTCCATTTCTTAATGATGTTCCAGGGTGAGGAGAGTGTTGATAAGAAGGATGGTGCGGAAGTGAAATCACGAGACTTTAGCATCTCGACTCCAACGAAAAGGAAGAGCAAGAAGAAGTCAGAAGCAACAACTGCTCAGGCATCAGCTTCTTCGGCCGAGACTCAAACTCAAACCGGCCAGGATTCGCCTTTCACGAGCTTCAAGTTCATCTTTGGAACTGCTCTTGTGTCCATTATCTTCGGCATTATTCTTGGGAAGCGTTATTAATATTGCGAATATGTCTTTTGGTTTTTGTGTCAGTTTGAAAGCTTTACATGCTTTCAAACTTGAGTCTGGAGTTGGTTAGGGAACTTGTTTTTGCTTCTATCGCTTGCATTTGTGCAAAAGAAATGGGAGTTGAGTAATGTTTTGTTTCTAGTTTGGAATTATACAATTTGAATGCAGGCTGTTTTGCTTTGGAGTAAGTATATTGTTCTTCTCAAACTGGTGAACTATGGTGTAAAGAATAAGACTATTATTATTCAAATTGTGTTACTTTAACATCAAAGTGCAGACGCCATGAATGTAATTATCGTAAAAATCTACAAACTACTACTAGCATCTATCTATGTAGTATCTTTCTAGCTGCAATCATCTGTCCAATAACGAATATCAATAATCTGTTACGTGATTCGTGGTTGAGTCAATTTCTTATCTCAAAGCGGAACCGCACTGCTAGTTGGATGGTCTTGCCCACACGATATATTGTCATGAGTTGGCCACCATGATCGAAGGTTGTCTTCATCTAGCCTATACCGGTTTAAGGGCTCCCCAAGAACTCATCGTGCTCTAGAGTTAGTGGGTCAAAGTTTCACAATGCTAACTGAGTTTGAGTTTTTTCTAGACATGTCGATTCATAGTCTCTGAAGTATTAGACCTATAAGAGGTATATAGTTCATAGTCCCTCTTACAAGCATATAAAGATGAAGTGATTTAAGGTATATAGTTCATAGTCCCTCGATTGCAAATTCGATTAGGATAAAATAATATAAGGCATATTAGTACATGGTCCCTTGAGCACAAGATCTTTCCGAGCTAAGAAATATAAGGCATATTGTTTTGTTTGCTGAACAAGATTATCAGATATCATGTCTTTTCGAATAGTGTATACTATTGATTTCTCGATAGTATGGGTTTTATTAAACATCCATCATTAAATACAATGATGATTAAAAAATATTCCTTCCATCTCATAAAAAGTATCTCATTTGCACTTTTTCTTCTTTTTAAAATAATTGTTCTTTTACAATATCAATGCATCATTTATTATTATTTTTCCACTATCATATTCCTATTTATTAACTTTCACTTTATCCAACTTCTACTTTACTATAATTAATAGGGATATTCTAGTAAATGGTACTCCCTTCAGCCTTATTTATAAGCAAAAGTCTTCTAATTTTTTTTGCCTTAAATATAAGTAAATGTCAACAAATCTAGGTGCATTTAATGTCTTTATTCCAAAAGTGTCCCTAAATTAATTACTTAATATTGTTAGTGAAAGACAATTTAATTGAGGGTATACTAGTATTTGTGTTATCTCTCTCACATGAAATCAAAAAAATTAAATGCACTTAATTATATTTTTGAATGAGTATGAAATTTGTCTTTTTTGCTTATAAATCAGACAGAAATAATATTAGTTTTAATATCAAAATCAATACATCCATTTATTTTCTTAAGAACCGCGAATTGTTCACATGACACATTTTTTTATGAGACGAATGGAGTAAAACATTATGGATAAAACAAACGAATACAAACATTTTGTTTTTCCTGCATGCCTAAGAGTAGAGCCCTCAGAGCCCTCAGTGCTCTCTCTTACTTCTATCGGTCATTCCGACCATTCAAGCCAGAGGATTTTTCTTTATAAATTAGGTTTTTCACTTTCATTTTTCATTTGTTTTCTTTTAAAAGTAATGCTAACTTCTGCCCCAAGACAACATGTTAAGAAACCCATAAATAAAAAATTTATATTGAAAAAATCAATAAAATTATTAATTATAAATTTTTAATAAATTCACTACACAATTTCCATGATTTTTTTTCTATATTTATCTCTTAATTTGTATTCCAAAAACACAAGTTAACATTACCCTTCTTTTAAACAAGTACTAGTATTTACTCTATTATTAACATATTTGGCCTTTCACTTTCATTTCTCATTGTTTCCTTCTATTCAAATATTTACTCTATTAACATATTTTCTTGCTCCTCGACTGCGTCTAATTAACTGCACTCTGAACCATGAAGCCCTAATTTAAGTATCACTTTTTTTCTACTTTTGGGTGTCTTTCGTTTCATTTATTTTTTAGCCATGATTTTCAATGATTTTTATTAAGGAGTGTGATGCGAGTGGGAAGTTGATTGAAACTTAAATTCTTTTTTTTAGAGTTGAGTTATGGACTCCATACTTAATTAATGAGTTCAAGGTGGGTTGATGGTCGAGTAGATTGAAGTTTGTTGACAGCGAAAATGTTTGAAAATTACAAGAGTCTCATGACAGCTACTTTTTCTAAATAGGTGGAAAACTAGGGGTTTAATCGGTTCGGTTTGGATCGATTTTTGATAAAAAAAAGGTCTGAACTGATGATTTTTTCATCGGTTTGGTTTTTAATATTTTTTAAAAATGGATCTGAATCAAAACTAACCGGTTTGATTCGGTTGATGGGTTTTAAATTTTTTTTTCAAACATTATATTCTTTAATGTATTTTTTACTATCGTGTTTTTCGACGTATTTTATCCTATTATCTTTAAAATAATACATTTTCTATAATTTACTTGATGTTCTATTTTTTCAAATAAATTACAAATTTCTCTTAATCCATACGAAATAATGACATGATTTCTATTGCATCATGAAATGAGTTCACTATCATAAAAGTTAACACTTGACATCAGACTGTTGCGAAGGGATTTGAAAGTTTAACAAATAGAACACAATAAAACATACATCAATTAACATGTTTCACACCTCAAACACGCATAAAAACTATTTTGTAGCAAGACTAGCGGGAATTTTGTTGAAGAAAAAGAAACAAAAAAGGTAAAAAAAATGAATATTAACTAAGAGAATTTAAACACGAAGAAGGAAACCATAATATATTAGAACGACGGTAGAGAGAGAAACACTTGTGGCAGGCATCGAGAGCAGAAGTTTAGTGAAAGTAAGTTTGACTTATGGTTTCTACTTTCTATGTTTTTGAGTTTGGTTTTAGATGTGTGTTTCGTTGAAAGGAAGGAAGTGTAAAAGATGAAGAATAATTGGACTGATATAAAATTTGAGCGCGAAATAAAAGATTTAGAGCATAATTATATCCGTTAGTTCGATTCATCGGTTTGGCGTTTCCTAAAAACTAAAACCGAGAACCAAAGCAAACCATATCGATTTTCATTAGTTCAATTTGATTTTAGAACTGAACCAGAAACAATCGATTTTATTTCGGTTTGATTTATTTTGGATTGCCAGTTTAAGTAGTTTTTTCCGATCCGCTTGTACCCCTATAAAAAACATTAACTTAATGTATAACAATGATGACTTGATAAAATATTTTTTACAAGTGCGCGTATGTGTGTGTATATATATATATATATATATATATATATATATATATATATATATATATATAACCGTTCCAAACATTTTAGTGGCCATGTTTTTATTTTTAAAATAAGATCTCTAATAAATAATAAAAAAATTAAAAAAACAATCAGTCATTAATAAATAAATATTGAGCGATTTAACATTTGAACAATAATTACTTCTTAGTATAGTGGTAGAGTAAGACTTTTTATGGCAATGGTCGTGTGTTCAAGTTTGAGTCTTCATAATGACATTATTTGTGAATAAAAAACTAAAATCATAAAAAAAAATCACATTCGAACCGAGGACCCTTACATTGCAAAATGTAGACCAATTTATTGAACTACTATGTAAATCAATTAATTATATATAAATTAATTGAACTCGACTTTTTTTTATCGAGACACCCAAATATTTGAGGCCTTGTGCGGTGACTCACCCTGCACACCCACATGGTCGACCATTCTAAGAGCGTCATTCAAGCCTTAGCCTGAAAAAGGCTAAAAACTGTTGGGAGAGTCCAGGGAGGTTTGTCGACCATTGCCCCTTTTATTTTGGATGTAGCTATTTCCTTACATATAGAGGAATTAAGGAGATTCGTATATTCCCAGAAGCTCACAAGACCCACGACGCATTGCTTCAATAACGAGTGGCTAGTTCGTTCGATATCTAGGGGATACCCGTCTACTTTGTTTCACCAAGCAAACCCCACGTACTTTAATTGTCCGTCTGCTACTACGAACCCGACCCATATGCCCATAGCTCTATCGACTGAAGCCATAAGTAGTAGTTTAACGTTTGATCGAAGCGACCATTATATATAAAAATATGGAGAACAAGATGATGATATATTCTTGAAGCACAATCCATTCTAAGAGCGTCATTCAAGCCTTAGCCTGAAAAAGGCTAAAGACTGTTGGGAGAGTCCAGGGAGGTTTGTCGACCATTGCCCATTTTATTTTGGATGTAGCTATTTCCTTACATATAGAGGAATTAAGGAGATTCGTATATTCCCAGAAGCTCACAAGACCCACGACGCCTTGCTTCAATAACGAGTGGCTAGTTCGTTCAATATTTAGGGGATACCTGTCTACTTTGTTTCACCAAGCAAACCCCCACGTACTTTAATTGTCCGTCTGCTACTATGAACCCGACCCATATGCACATACCTCTATCGACTGAAGCCATAAGTAGTAGTTTAACGTTTGATCGAAGCGACCGTTATATATAAAAATATGGAGAACAAGATGATGTCTTGTTGAAGCCTTTCTTTAAAGGTGAAAAAGCCTGTATGATGTGGTCTCAATGAATAGAGAATGAATTATTCTACTTTTACACAGACGTCATAACCTATTTTAGGGGTAAGTATTCTTTTTTACCATGTTTGAAGTTGAGGTTCTAAAAGTTATCAACATCTCCTCATCGCAGCTACATCTGAATAGTTGGACTTTCATGAAGAGATTCAAGACCCTATGCGAGGCTTTGAGAACTACGCCCATTATAGACATATTCTTTTATTTTATGGTACAAAGTGTTGTTTGTCAATAGAGTAATAGTATATAATACAAAACATTTGAAAATGAAAAGCAAGAATGGCACCTGTCAATGGTTTAGAGCATAATTTTAAATTTAATTTCCTTTTTAATAGGAATCATGGGGTGGTGGTGATAATGAATGGTTTAAAGGTGGAGAAAAACAAGAAGCGGGGGGGGGGGGGGGGGTTGAATTGTTTTCACAGTAAATAAAAATGTTTGCAACACTACGCACACGAAAATAAAAGCAGATAACACAAGAAATTTATCCTGGTTCGCTTGAAAATCAAAGCTACTCCAGTCCACCCCGCCAAGGTGATTTCGCCTTCAATAAGGACTTAATCCATCAATCTTGAAAGATTATAATAATCTTTTAAGAGTTCAACAGTCTCTTATCCCTCTCAAGTCTACAGACTTCACAAGTCACTTTAGGAATACAACAACTATTGAGAATTAGAAGTGTGTGTTTGGTGCTTCTAGACAAACAATATGAATACAGTTAAGAACAGATGATCAATAATCACACTTTGAGCAACAACTCTTGTGTGATTACTGAATTTTACAATACCAAGTGTTTGGTATATGTGAAGCTAGCGTAAAGATACCCGAACGTATCGCACGCTCGAACATACAATAGAGTTGCCATCAAACTTTATTTATTCCCGAAGGAAAGGAAAAACATCGATAAAACCCGAGGGAAAGAGATATGTTGGGTAAGAAAGTCGGTTATGCAATGGGAAGGTATTAGCACCCCAAACATCCATGGTACTCCATGGGAACCATTTTGATTGTTCTCGCTCGAATAGGTGTGATATCTAAAGATTACTCGTAGAAGAATGAGGGAAAGGAAAAGAAATAGATAAAGTGCTTGGTGAGGATTGGAGACCTCATGCCTACATATCCTCATAGTGCAATGAGGAATTTAGAGCTTCGTAGTTCAAGGAACTAATGGCGGGAGGTGAAAAAGAAGTGTGATCAAAGTATGGTCTGAACCAAAGGATTATGTTGTTTGAACTCCAACAATGGGTGAAAACGTGAACCCAAGAGTAACCCTGGTATGAACCAACAAGTGAGGGCATACAACACTGTATTGGAATAACCAAAAAAGGAAGGGTTTCCTGAATGCGGTTGCAAGTAAGTAAGGAGATGTCCGTCTAAGCAACGAGAGGACTTATAAGACAAACAAAACGGCTCTTGGTTCACAAAGAGATGCAAGATGGAGCTCAAAGTTATTGTGATTTGAGCTTTCATCTGATGCAAGTATTGGGATCCACATGAATTCATCTATTACATGGTTTTGATTAAAAGCAATCCACTCATTTTGAAATTGATACCACGAACTATGAGGTTTTGATCCCTCATTTTTATGTTGGTACGTAGGCACAAGTCCGAAGGTCTTGTCAAACACAAAAATATAATTAATGAATTATCTTCTCATCCCCACACTCTTTTTATTGCAAACATCTTTTATACCAAAACACATACTGTTGGTTGTATTTTTAAGTGTCGGGTTTTTGTTATCGTCTCCACAGGGATTGTGAGATATCGCCGCCGTTCGACAGTTGTTTCAATTCTTAACTCGTAGTAACAAGGGGGTTTTGGTTTTAGTCACGGTATCTTGCATAAAAGTGTGAGAAAATGCGGTAAAAGATTTGGTTTTAATATTTGAGAAATATTGCCAAAGTTAGGGTTCGACGATCACTTTGCATGTACATGTTCGATCAACAAAACTTATAAACTCCTTTAGATGATAAACTATTTCACAAAGTCCTCCCAATGTGTTTATCTCTAACACACATTGTGAGTTTTCCCATTTTGATCCATTGTTTATCTCTAACACAATATATCAAAATGACAACTTTTTGGTTCAACCTTATGGTGAACAAAATCATTCATTACTATCTCTAGCTAACAAACAAGATTGGATGAAAACCTAGGTAAATAGTTGGTAAACATCTCTCGATCATAAACCAACACAAAGAGTTTTCAATAAAACAAAGTTTTCACCATATATTCATCATTAAAGAGTTTACAAATGAAGATCATCTCATATACACACAAAGCTTATGACCATCTACATCTAACCTTGACAAAATGAAGAACTTAGCTACTCATTTTCATTGTAGCTTGGTCAACAAGTTTCGGAAGAAGGTTGATCAACATCCGAGTCGAATAATCGAGATTGGATGGGAATCCACCTTCTTTTTGTGAAAGATTGTTAAGAGATGAAGAGAAATAATTTCTAGGTCACAAAGTATCTCTAGAGCAATGCTGGAAAAATATCTCAAAAGTACAAAAGTATGGAAGTGTAAGGTATGGCTCAAAAAAGTAGCCCCTGCTACTTATAGTGCTGCTACTGAGCTGTCATGCTCGCTAGGCGAGCAGAATGGCTCGCCTAGCGAGCCCTAAAATGGGCACCTGAGGCACCTGCGCCCAAAGAAATATCCTTTGCCATATTTGCATGTTCGCTAGGCGAACAAAACCTTCGCTAGGCGAAGCCCACGCTTCAACCTTCGCTCCAGCGAGCTTAAGAGGTTTTGCTACTGGAATTGCTCGCTGGGAGCTCGCTAATGGCTCGCCTAGCGAGTGAGTGCTGGCTGCGCTTTTGACCAAGTCTGGACGTGTTCGCTACCACCTTCGCTGGCTGCTCGCCTAGCGAGTTTGTTGATGTTTGCTACTGTAAAATACTGGAGCTGCTCGCTGGGTGCTCGCCTAGCAAGCTCTTCGCCACAGCCTTCGCCTAACGAGCAAGCTGATGAATGCATCCTTTTTTTGGTCCCTTTGCCAACTTTCTTGTGCCTTCATTTTCTATTATTTCATGCCTAATTCCTGCACAATAACACACAAATCAAAGGTACCAAGATCGTTTATCATTGTATTGCAATTCATCTAAAACAAAGGTGGTTTCGAACACTTTAGCAAGGAAATGGAGTGAAAGATGCCCATATTTGATAGCTCAAATAAGCACTTTTGGGTATCTAACAACTCTCCCCAACTAGATTCTTGCTTGTCCTCAAGCAAAGTATGCCTCTTGAAGGACAAGAGGATTTGCTTTAAGAAAAAGGTTTCTCCGAAGTCGGATAAAACGGCTCAAACACAAGCGAATCAGCAGATACAAATTTCCAACGGTTAGAATAGCATAATACACAAGAACTAAAACTTAATAGCAATGTGAAATATGTATCTATCCACAACAATATTATCTTGAATGAATCACCCTATCTCTCCTCTTCGAATAAGGATTGAAGAAATTACGCGTTTGCAACCGCGGGAATAATCTCACTCTCCAACAAACAATGAAGAAATCAATTCAATTCATACAATGTCTAACAATTATAAATGGTAATGTGGAAGCACGAAGATCACTAAGGACTTTTTGGTTGAAGCTTGGTTAGGTTAACAAACAAGGGTCATTTCTAAGGCCATTGAAAACGAAATTGCCGATGCAAAAGAGACATTCACTGTACATTATTCACACATCTCAACTTCGTTCCATTTGTTTCTCATTTGAAACCTTCACAACTCTTATTTCACAACTCAATTTTTGTTTTTCACTATTTTTCTTCCAAGCAAACATTCATTTTCATTTTCTCTATTTTTTCTTTTCTTTCACATCATATTTACAAAATAGATGTTTCTCTTTTCTATATATATATATATATATATATATATATTTATGCTTGCTCGGTTTTTCAAGAGTTGTGGCACTTACCGATTCTCATTTTCGTTCTCCCCAACTTATTTCTTACTCACCCTAAGTGAATGCTCTTGACTTTTTATGGCAAAAGAACAATTATCAAGATTTTCCGGGTTTCAAGAATTTTTTTTTTTTTGAAATCTCGCTTTATTTCAAGCTGAGATTCAACTGTTTAAGTTCAAAGGGGTTAACGAATACTCTCTCTGCTCACAGGTAAGTTGTATTTGGAACTGGTTGTGCTCGATAGAAAACAAGTGCCTTGATCATTTCTAATTGCTTCCACATATTCACAATAATAAAAGACAAAGCATGAATCAAATGAATTAACAAAGCTTATTAGAATCCAGCATTTAAGTGTACAATGGAGGTTTCCTCACAATTTGTGGTTTTAAGTCCTAGATGAAACATTCATTCAATTATGTTGCAAAAAGACAATATTCAATTACAAAAAAGAGTAAAGTTCTTAATGCATTCTAAAATTCTAGTCGGAGGTAACCATGTACCTTAGCATTATTCACTTGTTTATTTTTATCATTGCCATCCAAGCTCGGATGCACCTTCATTGGATACTTCTTTGAGGAGCAACCAATCTAGAAGATTTGACACTCAACCAACCAAAAATTTATTAAAACAAAAGAAATTTAAAACATAAATAATAACATTACTTCAAAATTTAAAATTGTGCATGGGGGATAAAACACCCCAAAAGTACATAACCAAAATCAAAATACACAAATCTGAAAATACAATAGAAATAAAACATAATATGAAAAATAAAATAAACTTAGCCCTCCAAGGACTCATAACCCTCATCACTACCGGCTTCAGAACCGGTAGCATCATCATCATCATCTTCAGCAGCACCAGAAGAAGCACCAGCACCAGCTGCACCAGCACCCGCCCCCTCTCCAAACACAGGCCTGTCCACAGGCCAGCTAGCGTGTTGTAGAAACTGCTCACGTGTCATCATAGAATGCTCACCGGAGGGGTCGCGCATCTGCAACTGTAACAGCTGCATAGAATCGTGCATATCGAGCATGGCGCACTGAGTTGCCGCCATCCAATCCCAGTTGTAGTTGCAGACAGCCTGCTGGAAAGGATCGGATCCTAGAGTAAAAGTACCAGGTGTAGCGGTGTATTCGTCGCTATATGATCTATCGATTAAACCATAAGCTAAGAGATACATTGAAATTTCGAGTCGCCACCGCACTTTTATTTATCCAAAGGATTGGCTAAAAAGCGAACAAAAGCCTAAGAAGTTTTACACGTAGAAAACTAATAAAAAGATCAGAGAGTCTGGGTAAGGGGTAAGTTACGCAATGGGAAGGTGTTAGGCACCCACTACGTCCTAGGTACTCCTAGGGAGCCCTTTTCACACTTGTTGTAAAAGATTGTTATTTGTTATGACATATTGTGCAAACATGATTGGGATGGTGAGAAAAGAATACACAAGTTTTATTGGGTTTGAACGGATGAACCCGTTGCCTACGTACCTTCCATCAAAGGTAAGGATCAAAACGCCGTAGTTCGGCTAAAAGATTTCCAAAAGTGAGTTGGATTCAATTTTAAAACACAAGCACTGAGGTTTTTCATTATCAACGGGAGAAAACTCAACCAAGACCAACATCCACCATGTGAGGATAGCTTCGACGCACTAAAGGGGTTAACCCTGTTTTCAGTACGGAAGTCTTACTGTCGACTCACTAAAGATAAGGTGAGGTTTACATCAACCACAATGATAATTGAAACCTATGGCTAATGCATGAAAAGATTAATGGACAAAGCCAAAACAAGTGAATGAGTGAAGTTAATTGATTGTGATTATGAAAAGTGAAGTCAGAGTATGATTAAGATTGATTCAAAAGGAGTATTATGAAATGGGGTTTGAAAAAAGGTCAAGGACTTGAGTCCAGGTTTTTAATTTGAAAACATGAAGATGTTTGCACAATGTCTAAGTTAAGTTGGAAGTCAAAGTGTGAAAAGGTTTAGGACATAATGAGGATGAATGGATGAGGATGGAAAGTAAAACTTCTCAGGAGGTTCACTTCTTGAAATCATATGGAGGATGATTCAAGTGTGTCCTTTGGAATGGAAAATAAGTAATGATAAAATAAACAAACAGATGATACCGGATGCCACTCAATGGTCTTACTCCAATCTCACAAACAAAAGCGGATATCAGATACCAATAGCTGGATTTACACCAATCTCCTAAAACAGAAATGGATATCAGAGGCCACTCAATGGTCTTACACTAATCTCCTCAAAGAGAAAACAAGAAGGAAATATGGGAATCAACTGCCAACTTGTGGGACTTAGGTTAACTCCACACATGATCATAGGAAAGCAAATGCCAACTTGTGGGTCTTACAATTGCATCCTCACATAAACAAATAAAATAAAACAATAGATGTCAGATGCCAACTTGTGGGACTTACTCTGACATACACAGTATGATCCCAGGAAAACAACTGCCAACTTGTGGGACTTACACTTGTATCCTCACATACAAGCAAACAAAACAACAAAGCAAAGATAAGATGAGTGGCCAATGTGATGGACTTATACTCACTTCCATATCACGGGAACAAATGCCAACTTGTGGGACTTACAATTGTCCTCAATGGGTAAACCACAGTGATAATGTCAAACAGACAAAAGAGATGCTCATGCATTAATGGCGATTGATGATGATAAATGCATAACATACAAGCAAGCAAGTGCATATGAAGCAATCAATCAATCAATGAGAATCAAACAGCACACTCTATAGCCAAACAAGGGGGCTCACACAAGAGGGTTTGACTATGAAAGTCCACTGTAATAGGTAAATGTCGCTCTTAACCTTGCCATTGAGAGGCTAAGGTGAAGCAGATGAAAAGGAGATGAGGGGTGTGCCTCATTGCTTCTATCCCTGATCAGGGAGAGCATCAAATGATAGAAGGTGGGGGAGCTCAGAAAGATGGAGCTCTTTCCCCATTATTGACTCGATTGATCTTGGGTTTTTATCTCAATGCTTCAACCATGTAATGGGAGCAATGAGATGACTCACTGAATAGTGGGGGATAGGCTACTTATCCCTACCTTCCACCAATTGCCTTACTTGAAGGACTTTTCCTGCTTGGGACAATTTTAAACACACACAGGCATTGCCTCTTAAGGAGGACTTCAGACAGTTTGCCCGGTCAAATAACAGACCGGGACTCCAGACTACATGAAGAGAAAGTAATTATACCTCAAAAGCAATTGCTAAATAGCAAAGCAAGCAAAAAGCAACTAAAGTGTACCTGAAAAAGTCAAACCAATTAGTAAACAGTTCAACAGTTAAAAGCAAGAGGAATGGATAAACAGACAAAACAAATGATCAACTGTGCAAAGCAAGACTCAAACACATGAGTCAAACCATCTGCAAAACAAAGGTTAGTTCATATGTAAACAAATCCAATTACATTTGTATGATCTCAATGGCAATGGTGCTTAACCTGAAACAGGAACTCAATAGTAAGCACAGAAGACCACTAGAACTAGCCTAGGGTCAAAGATGAAAGAAAAAGTCAAGGCAGCAAAGAAAAGTCAACCAAAACCAAAGTCAAACATTTGAGAAGCTATCACAATTGGGCCCACAATCAAATCATGCATCATTGTCATTTCATATACAAAAGAAAGCAAAGCATGGCAAAGGAAGCATACAAAAGGTCAACAGCAAGACCTCATTCAAAAGTCAACTCAAACAATCTCAAAAATCATCAAATAAATCACACTCAATCCTAACATTTAACATGGTAGACATGTAAAATTTCATGGCATTTGGATGAGAGGAAGGCAGTCAATTAAAATCAAGAAGTCAACATAATTTCAAGTAAGCACAATGAAAGTCAACAAACATGGGTCAACTTCAAAAAATCATATCAATTTGAAAACAGATGAGAAATGAATGAAATTAACACCAATGCAAAGCTCAAGATGTCTAGTTATCACATATGAAATTTCATGATCATACAATATGGTATGAGAATTTCCCAAATGAAATGGCAATGTGTAGCACAAAAAGTCAACCATGGACTAGGCAGGGAAGAAAATTCACAATCAAATGGAAAACAGCACAATCAATTCCAAGAAAAATCACACATGAACTAGACATATAAAGGATGGCTCATGCAAAAAATTGGATCATTTGGATGTAAGGAAGCATGTCAAACAAAATTGGGAAAATGCACATTCATGTTGTGACACCAAATGTAACACCTAACTTCAAAAATTCAAATCTCACACACCACATATGATAAATGCACAAACTTTATATCAAAATGAAGGTGAATGTGTCTAGTTTCTCCACAAAAATTTTCAAGACCAAAGGATGCATCATCATTATTTCACAAAAGAAATGGCAAGAGGTATCCATTTTTGTCACATTTCACAAACCCTAGAGCCAATTAATATCCAGCCAAGCAAAAAATTAATAAAATTCATGATAAAATAGAGGACATGCTTGTGAACACGATGGAAAAAGTTTCATAATTTTTGGATTTAATTTGAGTGAAAAATGGATTTTAGAAGATGAGTGAATAAATGAGACAAAATATGAACAAAAGCATGAATGGAGTGGTCAAAGTGAGTTGACCAGTGGCAATTGTGTAATTCAGTGCATCACTAATCAAAACGGCCGTGTTTCACAGGGCCAAACGAAATAACCTGATTGGTTGGCCCTTAATGGAACAGTAACAATATCAACAGCAGCCAATGGCATTCAAGTTCTGGGTTCAATCATAAACCCTAGGGTTTTTCAAAACAGCAGCATGAGCACTCATCATCACCAATTCGCATTTTTCACAAAAAATCCCAGAAATTAAAACTAAATATGTACAAGTGTTCAGCATGGCATGGACATCATGAATCCACCATTAGTTTCCACTTAAACAACACATACACATTGAATCGACCAAAAGAACCATGAACCTCAAACTTTGATCATGAGTGAAATGTTTCAGAAATGAATAAATGGCATACTAAAAGGTTCATTCAAGCATGGTGAATGCAAATCCATCATTATTTTTCAGTATAATACAGCATGGAGAGAGATTCGAACAAAAATGCAAATGATCATCAATCTTATTTTTCAGATTTCTAACAATCTACTCAACCAAATCACACGAGACAACCTTCATTGCAATCAGCATGCTAGGCTCTAAGTTAAACATGGCATGGTTTTGAGAAATAGAAGATTCGATCTCTTACTTGTTTTTGAAGAAATGGAAGAAACAACTATTGTTTTGATGATGTAGCTCAATACAGATGAAGATAATGGCTTGGGATGATGAAACCTTGAAGAACTTGGCTCAGTAGTGCTTGCAAGTGTCCAAATCAAAAACTGCCATTGTTAGCCCATGAAGAAAAACAGAATATGAAATGGAATTCCAGCTGGGATTTGTTGGCTGCAAGGAGCTCCAAATGAAGTTCAAATGATGATATGACCAAAGGATGCTCAAGGGTTTGAAGCTCTTTGACAGAAATTCGATTTTGGCCCAAAATGCAATTGAGAGAGAGGAGAGTATTCTGTCGTGTGGCTGCTGCTTCTTTTGGGTTCTCAATTGCAGAAAATGACCTTATAAAGGCCTGTTTAAGGTCTCTTAATCCAATGGTAATCTGGTTTAGTTTAAATGAAACCAAATGCAAATTGCCAATGTTGGTCATAAGGAAATGGAGGGTGTAAGTTGTGCACGATTTGGGCCTCAAACAGGCTGCTCATGACCAAAGTAATTGTTGTTTCACATTGCTTAATGAATTGCCAACCTTTGTTTTGCTTAATGAGCACCATTTGCAAATTGCTAAATGTGAACCAAATGAATATGGAGGTGTATGTTTTGTACACGAACTGGGCTTGGAAAGGCTGCCAAGGACCTATATTTCTGCTGTTTTAGGTCTGCCCATGGAATGGTTATCTTGTTTAAGTGAAATGAAGTGAAAATGCACTATTTTCTAGCTTGACAACAAAGGCAAATATGGAGATGGTGTGACAAGAAGCAACTTGAATTTTGGCTTGGTACATGTTGCAAATGACATTTAGAAGGAATCCCAATTGGCCAAATGTGTCAAAGATGTTTAAATCAAAAAGTCAAAGGTTGGTCAAACTTGATTTTTAAATGAAAAAGGTCAAAAAATGCCATTTTGATTGGCAAGGTTTTGGTACATGATGTTTACATTTTTGGAAAGAGGAGGAAAAATGTGGTTTGTAGGAAAAAACCCCACCAAATTTGGTCTTATGGTTTGAGAGATATGGCCCTTTGAAGTTCACAAATTTTTGAAATTGAATTGATCATATCTTGACAACCATACATGGGATTTGAGAGTTCTTGGACTTTTTGAAAATGGGAGAACAAGATCTTCAACTTTCATGTTGGGCAAAAATTCATTTGAAGCTTGTGTCATGATGCAAGTTTAAGATCAAGAAGTTTCCATTTTTGGCAGTTAAAATTACAGGTCCAGTTTCTATTTTGGGAAATTTTCTGATTGGCTTCAAAATCTTCCATGGTGTTGATTGCCATGCTACATGAGGCCTATTAGGACATGAATAAGCTCTCTCAAACCATTTCCATCCATCAAAACCATAAAATCAAACACAGTTGACCAACTTTGACTTTTCTAGGGTTTTGGATGACTGAAGCACTTCTGATGAATTCCAAACCCTGATTCTTTGAGATCTTGACTTCAAATGATGTCCCAAGTTGTGTGAACTCTTGATTATTGATCATGGTGCCCAAATTCCACAAGAATGGCCACCATCCACTGCTTTGACTGATTGTTGACTGTTTTTGACCTAATTGACTGATTGTGCATGAACTGATGGCTTTTGAGCCTTCAACCCTTGACTTGAACACTTCAAATGGACCTCCAAGTCATGTGAACTTGTTGGACAAACCCTGGGGCTTTGATTCCTTGAGGAACAACCTTGCTTGATTGGTTGACTGATCTCCTGATCAGTTTGACCTAATTCTTGCTTGCTTGTTCTTGAGGCAACTGAGGGACAATGCAAATGCTATGCAATGTATCATGATATGCTATGACCTATTATGAAATGGTATGTATAATGATAGGTGCAAATTTGAGGTGCTACAGCTGCCCCTATTCAATCAGCTGGGAACCCGAACAGATGATAGCGATGGCTGTCAGACTTTCAGGGTAAACAGGGATTGAATACAAAAGAACCGTAGAAATTTGCACCGACTGGATATGATATAAGAAGAACCACGTCATTTACCGATGACAAACTGCATGACAGCTTCAGAAAAGCAAAACCATTTACCGATGGTTGGAGAACTGGAACCTTGATATTTACCGATATCAACTTCAGCACGACCATTTACCGATGGCGGCTGGGGAAAACAAAAATTCTGAAAAACAAAACCATTTACCGATGGTTAAAACTGGGACCTTGATATTTACCGATATCAACTTCAGCCAGACCATTTACCGATGGCTGCTGGGAAATAAATTGATGTAGAAAGGAAGCAAGACCATTTACCGATGGTGGCTTCAAAGTACCCTTGACATTTACCGATGTCAACTTAGCAAGACCATTTACCGATGGCTGCTGCAACTGAGAACTCGATATTTACCGATATCGAAGAAAACTGGGCCATTTACCGATGGCATCTCCGCTTGGGGAGGAACAAAATCTTTGTGGTGATACCAGACAAGACGTTTACCGACGACTTCTGGGGATTTTGATTTTATTAGCGAAAGAACAAAGAATGACCAGACATTTACCGATGACTGGGGTGAGACTCGATGTTTACCGACATCGAAAGATGATGTTTACCGACATCAAAAAGAATGACCAGACATTTACCGATGACTGGGGTGAGAAATTTATTGGTGAGAGACAAACAAATATTTGCAACTGGAAACCGGATAGGACATTTACAGATGACTCTACTGGGGATTTCTGTTGGGGATTATCAGACATTTACCGATGACTGAAAGAAAGACTCGATGTTTACCGACACCGAAGCAATGGCGTTTACCGACACCAAAAAATGACCAGACATTTACCGATGACTGGATGAGATTCGATGTTTACCGACATCGAAAGATGATGTTTACCGATATCAAAAAGAAAGACCAGACATTTACCGATGACTGGGTGAGGCTCGATGTTTACCGACATCGAAAGATGATGTTTACCGACATCAAAAAGAAATGAAGACACACGCGGGTGTTGACATGACGCTTACTGGTATCACAAGGATAGTATCTGATATGTCGAGGCAAGGCTGAACACTTGCTGGGGGTTCTCACTGGGGAGAAACAAACTATCTGTCACCATCGGGTGAGGAAATAAACCTCTGTGGGGATAATCAATTCTGAATGCTGTCGAAGCAACTGTAGCAGACTTGGTGTGCTGATGTTGAATAAAGATGATCCGCCTCTGCCGGGGATACAGTCTGATGTGGTTTCGGACACATGAATGCATATGTTTGAATTTTTCTATGGCGTAATGCTCCATATGGAATGGAAATGCTACGCAGTTTGAGGATGCAATGATTACTATATGCAATGCAATATGATGAGAACTCTGTGGGGAGAGATACACAGGACGACTGTGCTGAGGAATCTTCAAGATAAATCCACTGGGGGGAACAACAAGACAACTGCTGGGGAACCAACAACACAAATCCACTAGAGGAGGACAAAGCAATTTGCTGGGGAGTAATAAAGCAACTTTGCTAGGGGAAAGCATAGGTAAACTGCTGAGGATAGCCTAATCAATCCACAAAAATTCCGCTTGGGGAAATGAGAAGCTCCGCTGGGGAAGTTAAACCAGGCAACTCTCTGGGGATAAGGCTCATACAAACCTCAGATACAATAAACTTTGCTTTGGGGAATAACTGCTACTCTGCCGGGGACGACCCACAATGTTCACAAGTAGAAACGACTCAGCTGGGGAAGTAGGTATCCGCCTGCCATGAACACCTGTCCAATCCACTGGTAGGATGAACTCTGCTGGAGAAATAATCGCTTCGCTGGGGAAGGCTCAGACAAAACATAGCTAGGAGAATGATTCTGTCTGGGGAAAAGCACTGCTGGTGAATGCTCACAGGTGACGACCCTACTGGGGAAAATATTCAAAAGTGACGATCTGCAAATTGGAACAACAGATGCCCCAGGGAGTATATGGACAAGATGCGCTCAAGTGTCCTCAACATTCAAAATGATTTTCAAATGTTTTAATCTTTCTGCACGTCATTGTTTAGCCTTCATGTTTTTATATGCAATGTTTATCAAAAATCGGACGTTTTTGCAAACAAAACAGTAAAAGTAAAAACACGAGCAATTTATCTGAATAACGACTTTTATTGATTGAAAATGTGCCTGAAAAGGCAAATACATCGGGAAGCAATTCCTAGGAAGAGGTAATTGCGCACAAAAGGAAAATAAACTATCCTAATGGCAATGTGAACACGGCATCCACTGTTTCCCAATTCTGTTATAACTCATAGATCATCAGTTTCCTCCCAATTCCTTGCTTTCTGAGAAGAATGTCTGGACCGATCACATCTTTCGAGATGGCAGCTGACGAAGCATGATGAAGTACAGATAACTCAGACTGTAGTCTTCGCTCTGATCCCTCTTTTGGCTGGATCGCCCGTTCGGGTTTTCAATCCACCGGGATACCCATTTTTGCCTAAGCCGCCCTTGCGGGTTTTCGACTTACCGGGTGTACAATTTTTTCATTTTTATCCCTAACTTTTGCCCGAACCTTTTCTTTCTGTTTTTTTGGTTCGCCGGGATGCCCATTTTTGCCTGGACTCTTTTGTTCTTTTTGTCCAGCGGGTCAACTTATGCGAAGTATTTTTTGACTACATCTGAGTTGACAGGGGAAGGAAAGTCTTCACCGTCCATTGTTGTAAGCATCAAGGCTCCACCGGAGAAGACCTTCCTCACAACATATGGACCTTCGTAGTTAGGAGTCCACTTGCCCCTGTTATCTGTACCGGGAGGAAGGATCCTCTTCAAAACTAGATCGCCAGTTTGAAATGTCCGAGGACGCACTTTCTGATCAAAGGCTCGCTTCATCCTTCTCTGATACAACTGCCCGTGGCACACAGCTGCTAACCGTCTCTCCTCAATAAGGCTTAACTCATTAAACCTTGTACGAATCCACTCGGCTTCGTCCAGCTTGACATCCAATAATACCCTCAGAGAAGGGATCTCCACTTCAACTGGCAGGACTGCTTCCATACCATACACAAGGGAGTAGGGGGTTGCCCCGGTCGACGTACGTACTGAGGTACGGTATCCATGCAAAGCGAAAGGCAACATCTCGTGCCAATCCTTGTACGTAACGACCATCTTCTGCACAATCTTCTTGATATTCTTGTTAGCTGCCTCTACAGCACCATTCATCTTTGGTCTGTAAGGAGAAGAATTGTGATGTTCGATCTTGAAATCTCTGCACAAGTCTTTCATCATTTTGTTGTTGAGATTTGAACCATTGTCAGTGATGATTCTCTCGGGAACTCCATAACGGCAGATAATTTCTTTCTTGATGAACCGGGCAACCACTTGTTTGGTAACGTTGGCATAAGAAGCTGCTTCTACCCATTTGGTGAAGTAATCAATCGCGACCAAGATGAAGCGATGTCCGTTCGAAGCAGTTGGCTCAATCCTCCCAATCATATCAATGCCCCACATGGCGAATGGCCAAGGCGAGTTCATGACATTCAACGGGCTTGGTGGTACATGCACCTTGTCAGCATAGATTTGACACTTATGGCACTTCCGAGCATACTTGAAACAATCGGATTCCATAGTCATCCAGTAATATCCGGCTCTCAGCAATTTCTTCGACATTGCATGACCACCAGCGTGGGTACCAAACGAACCCTCGTGCACTTCTTGCATTAACATGTCTGCTTCGTGTCTATCCACGCATCTGAGCAGAACCATGTCAAAGTTCCTCTTGTATAGCACATCATCCTGATTCAGATAAAAGCTTCCAGCTAGCCTTCTCAGGGTCTTCTTATCATTCTTCGACGCACCCTCAGGATACTCTTGAGTCTTGAGGAAGTTCTTGATGTCATGATACCACGGCTTATCATCAATAGCATTAACAGACTCGGCTGCAAACACATACGCAGGCCTCTCGAGTCGATTTACCGCAACATGTGGCACCTGATTCCACCAATGAACCTTTATCATGGAAGATAAAGTGGCCAAAGCATCAGCCATTTGATTCTCATCCCGAGGGACATGATACAACTTCACCGTCTTGAAGAACGTCAGTATTCTTCTGGTGTAATCTCTATACGGAATCAAATGTGGCTGGTTTGTATTCCAATCTCCATTGACCTGATTGATCACCAGAGCTGAATCTCCAAATATGTCAAGTGTTTTGATCCTCAGATCAATGGCTTCTTCTATCCCCATGATACAAGCCTCGTACTCAGCTTCATTGTTGGTGACGTCAAAAGTCAATCTGGCAGAAAAAGGTATATGAGCACCTTTGGGATTGATCAACACTGCCCCAACACCATTACCGTTCATATTCACAGCCCCATCGAACATCAGTGTCCACTTGTCATCAGGATCCGGTCCTTCCCCGACAAGCGGCTCTTCACAGTCTTTCGCCTTCAGATACATGATGTCTTCATCAGGGAATTCAAACATCATTGGCTGATAATCGTCGATTGGTTGTTCGGCAAGATAGTCTGACAGAATACTACCTTTGATGGCCTTCTGTGACGTGTACTGAATGTCATATTCGGTTAAGATCATTTGCCAACGGGCAACACGTCCGGTGAGAGCTGGCTTCTCAAAGATGTATTTTACCGGATCCATCCTAGAAATCAACAGAGTAGTATGGTTCAACATATACTGCCTTAGTCGGCGAGCAGCCCAGGCCAAAGCACAGCAAGTTTTCTCGAGCAGTGAATATCTTGTTTCACAGTCGGTAAACTTTTTGCTTAGGTAGTATATGGCGTGCTCTTTTCGACCAGACTCGTCATGCTGCCCCAATACACACCCCATCGAAGTCTCGGTGACTGAAAGGTACATGATCAGTGGTCTCCATGGAACTGGAGGAATCAGGATTGGAGGTTTCTGTAAGTACTCCTTGATTTTGTCAAAAGCTTTATGACAGTCATCATTCCATTTGATCGCCTGATTCTTTCTGAGTAGTTTGAAAATTGGTTCACATGTGGCAGTTAGATGAGATATGAACCTTGCAATGTAGTTCAACCTCCCTAAAAACCCACGGACTTGCTTTTCCGTCTTTGGTTCAGGCATCTCTTGAATAGCTTTGACTTTTGCTGGATCTACCTCAATCCCTTTCTCACTGACAATGAAGCCTAAGAGCTTCCCGGATCTCACCCCAAACGTACACTTGTTCGGATTCAGCCTCAACTTGAATTTGACCAGTCTGTCAAACAACTTCTGCAAATTAACCAGGTGCTCCTCTTCTGTTTGCGACTTCGCAATCATATCATCCACGTACACTTTGATTTCGTTGTGCATCATGTCATGAAAGAGAGTCGTCATTGCCCTCTGATAGGTAGCACCGGCATTCTTCAACCCGAATGGCATCACTTTGTAGTAGAACGTGCCCCAAGGTGTAATGAATGTCGTCTTTTCCATGTCCTCTGACGCCATTTTGATCTGGTTATAGCCTGAGAAACCGTCCATGAAAGAGAATACCGAGGATTGAGCCGTATTATCAACCAATACATCGATGTGAGGTAATGGGAAATCATCTTTCGGACTCGCCCTGTTCAAATCCCGGTAATCGACACACATCCTGACTTTGCCATCCTTCTTTGGCACGGGAACAATGTTGGCAACCCACGGCGGGTAACTGGTAACAGCCAGAAAACCTGCGTCCCACTGCTTCTGAACCTCTTCCTTGATCTTGACAGCCATATCAGGACTAGTTCTGCGAAGCTTCTGTTTGACCGACGGGCATTCTTCTCTGAGAGGTAACCGATGCACCACAATGTCCGTATCCAGCCCAGGCATATATTGGTATGACCAGGCGAATATTTCCACATATTCTTTCAGCATCTCGATTAGCCTCCTCTTGACAGAGTCTTCTAAAGCAGCCCCGACCTTGATTTCTCTTCTGGCGTCCTCAGTACCCAGATTAACAACTTCCAACTCCTCCTGATGAGGTTGGATGATCCTTTCCTCTTGCTTCAGTAATCTGACCAATTCTGCAGGGAGTTCACAGTCTTCCTCACTCTCCTCTTCAGCTTGGTAGATGGGATTGTTGAAATTATACTGAGCCATAACAGAGTCGTTCACAGTGGATGCCAAAAGATCATCTCTGCATGTTTAATGTTTTGTTTTTTAGAAAAAGATTTCAATAAAGTCACAAAAAACAAAAACATTGCCATTTTTATTGTTTTGAAAAAGTGGAAAACAAAATAGAAAGACAAAGATCTCAAAATTTGATTGAAAAAACGTCCTTTATTTATAAACATTGTGAACATGATGTGGCCCTACAATGAACCACTACGCCTTGGGCAGAACGTAGGGTTTTCATGCAAAATGAAAAAAAACAAAAGAAAATTACTCTGTCAGTAGAGTAACTTGGACCACTTCCTCAGCTGTCCAGTTGTTGATAACCTCGCCTGGTGCACAAGGGCGGACCCAGACATTCAAATCACAGTCACGGTCTTCACCATCAATAGCAAAGACGTCTCCATGGTTCATCAGCCCAGCGCTGGTGAAGGTGCTCGGACCTGCTTGTACATGCTGCTCTGCTTGGAGAGGCTCATACCCGATGCCGAATTTGTCTTCTTTGACAGGCAAGTCAACCATCTTGCCCCAGCCCTCTGCTTTGCCAGAGTCCACAACTTCCTTGGCCTGCTTGTACGACGAAATCGAAGCACCAGGCTTCCTCTGCTCAGCACAAGCTACCCCTTCAAGCGCCACGGTCTCAAATGCCTGGCACAGGGTTTCGTGGATCTCGCCATCCACCTCAACATATTTGAATGAGGAGAGATGACTCACCAGAATTTCCTCTTCGCCACAGACGGTCACGATCTGACCGTTCCAGACATACTTGAGTTTTTGGTGGAGAGTTGACGAGACTGCTCCAGCGGCGTGTATCCAAGGACGCCCCAACAAACAGCTATAAGCAGGCTGAATGTCCATCACGTAGAACACGATGTCGAACACCTCCGGACCTATCTTCACCGGCAATGTGACTTCACCAAAGACAGAACGCTTGGATCCATCGAATGCACGGACTATCAGGTCACTGGGAGTGAGCACAACTCCCTCGACATCGATCTTCTTTAGAATTTGCTTCGGCAGGACATTCAGGGACGACCCGGTGTCCACTAGCACGTGAGATAACACTGCACCTTTGCACTCCATGGTGATGTGCAAAGCTTTGTTATGATTGCGACCCTCAGGCGTTAGGTCTAGGTCAGTGAAACCCACACCGTGCCTGGTGCTCACGTTGGCTAGTACACCCTCCAACTGGTTGACGGATATCTCTTGCGGGACGTAAGCCATATTCAGCATCTTTAGCAAGGCGTCCCGATGTGCCTCAGAACACATCAGCAAAGAGAGTATCGAAATCTTCGACGGAGTTTGGTTGAGCTGATCCACAATCTTGTAGTCACTCTTCTTTATAATTTTCATGAACTCCTCAACATCTCTCTGAAAAGAACCCTCGGCCTCCTTCTGAGCCGGTTCTTCGTCAACCACTGCTTGTTTGCCCTTAGCTCTGGTAGATGCCTCAGCATTAGCATCCCTCAAAGGCTGAGGAGCAAACAGTCGTCCACTCCTGGTGAAACCTTCTGGCCCTCCAACATTGTCCACTACCGGACTTGCAACCGCAGGAGATCTCACAGGAGCACTGATTGTAACTGGTGCATGCACAGCTGGTCTTGTCTGGTTACCAGCCCTTTTATCTCGGCGATAGGCGTTGTCATATCTCCATGGCACAACATTACTGTTAACAGCCCCTCTGGCCGGAGCAACAATGGTAGTCGGTGCACGGATGGTTACCGGAGCTGGAATGGTAACCGGAGTATTGTTTGTTGTGGGCGCACTGACAGTCCCTCTTCCTCGTCCTTCAGACGGCTTGTAAAATATGGTGACAGTAGACACTGCCCCATCATTCTTAACGGCCCGGCTGAACTGCAGACAGCCCTCATCCATCATCTTCTGAATACCAGCCTTCAGCTGGTCACAACCATTGGTGACCTCTGAACAGCCCACACATTCTTCTTGACAACCTGGGTCAACACCCCCCTTCAACAATCGGCCCTTGATTGTTAACAAAGAAGTCCGAACTTCATCAACATTCATAATCAAGTCTTCAACCTCCCCATCTTCAATATTGTTAACCCTATGCCCGCCATGCTGAGGCATAGGATTGTTCACGACATTTGGGACTGGAGAAAAGTTGATCGCCTTAGCATCGATCAAGTCCTGAACCTTGTGCTGCAAAGCTCGGCATCTTTCAATATGGTGGCCTGGTGCCCCAGAATGAAAGTCACATCTAACATTTGCGTCATAGCCTGGAGGCAGCACTGTCGGAGTGGCCATTGTACGCAATTCCACAAACCCTAACCGGAGTAGTTCGGGTAACAATTCGGCGTACGTCATAGGCAATGGGTCAAACCTTCTATCAGGATTCAACCTCTGTCTCTGCTGAGGCTGGAAAGGACGTTGTTGTTGTTGCTGCTGTTGTTGAGGTCGTTGCGGTTGTTGTTGAACTCTCTGTTGTTGTGGACGAGGTTGAGGTGCAGGAATAGTCACTGCAGCCACTGGACGATACTGGTCCCTATTTGTATTGGCTCTGTACGCACTCCCTCTGTGCTGTACAGCATTGGTCTCTCCTTCTCTACGGCGAGGTGCCCCAGAGAAGGGTTTCTTGGAAGAAGATGAGGAACCTGCATCAGGGATCCTCCCAGCCTTGATCAGACTCTCAGTTCTTTCGCCGCAGATAACGACGTCAGAAAAACTTCCGAATGGGCACCTTCCCATCCGGTCCATGTAAACACCCTGAAGAGTACTGATGAACATATCAGTCAACTCCCTTTCCAGCATAGGGGGTTGAACTCTTGCCGCTAGTTCACGCCACCTCTGGGCGTATTCCTTGAAACTTTCATTGTTCTTCTGACAAAGACTCTGCAGCTGAGTCCTTGTTGGAGCCATGTCCATGTTATGCTTATACTGCCTGAGGAACGCCTCACCCAGGTCTCTCCAGCATCTGATGGAATCCCGCTTCAACTCCATATACCAATCCAAGGACGCCCCAGATAGGCTGTCTTGGAAGAAATACATCCACATCTTCTCATCGTCTGTGTATGCGGATATCTTTCGGTAATACGCCTGCACATGGGTGCGAGGGCAGGAGGTACCGTTGTATTTGTCAAATGACGGTGCCTTGAATTTGTGCGGGATTCGGAGTCCTTCAACCAATCCCATGTTGGTAACATCAAAACCGAGGGAGTTTTGACATTCCATTGCCCTGATCTTCTCAGCAAGGGCCTCAACTTTGCGATCTCTCGCATCATTTCTACCCAAGATGTCGTCGTCTTCACTGAGCATAGTAAACAAATCCTCTTGTCTGTCAACAATCGGAATTCTGTTACGGGCTGGAACCTGAATGACTCTGGCACTAGCAACATCTGGAGCAATCGGTTGACCGTCAACTCGGATACCCCTCAACTCTTCACCCACAGCATAATTGTTGACGGGAATAGCAGCAGCAGGGACTTCAGGAACTGGGTTTCCTTCTTGCAGAGGCTGGTTGGGCGGTGGCAATGCAGCTTCTTGCCTCTGAACCAGTGCTCGGAGCTCTTCTTGGCCTTGTGCAACCCCTTGCATCATATGAATGAATTGGGCCATGCTAGCCCTCATCTCTGCCAACTCGGCTTGTATCTGGTCCATGTTGCGTTGATGGTTGAGCCTCGTTGAGTAGCGGTGCGGCCTTTGATCAGCTAACCTGTCTGGACACAGGAATCAAAGTGAGAAGCCGGCCTGAGAACACCTGTTTATGCAAGGATGATGCATGCAATGCTTGTGCAAATGCTTTGTTTTCAAGGAACCCTTGGGGTATTATTTGCAATATTTTGAATATTTAAACATTTTAATTGCTCATGGAAATATTTCATTCAATATATTGAGACAAAGAAATACAGCATTTTTGATTCATTACAAAGAGAAAAGGTAAATGACATCCTATGGATCCCTAGAAGCTCGGGATGCTGGAAGACGAGAAGTGCACAACTTCTTGATCTCCCTCTCGTAGGCGGCCTCCATGTCAGCTTTCTCTTTTGCAAGTCGATCGTACTTCCTCTTCCAGAATTTGGATGACTGAGGAAGCAGAGAAGTCCAAGTGTCATTCGGATCGTCGATCACTCGGTGCTCGAGAAATTCAATCATAGCATCCTTCTCCTTGAGCTGCTGCAGCAATTCCTCCCTCTCACGGATCCAGGCACGCGAAAGGTCCTCCTCTCTCAACTCCTCTACACGTTGGGTAGGGAGGATTGAAGGCCTAGCCACATCCAACGGTGTAGGTCTTGGATGATCGTACGGCATCAGGTAGGTGGCAGCTCTCTGTCTGACCCAGGAGGTATAGGGCTCCAAAGCAATGCAGTTCTTCGGACCCAACTCATTCCTACTCTTCTTGTGAATGCTGCGCCAAGCGCGGACAAAGCTGGCTTTCAGGCCTTGGGGATCTTTACCCTCCTGAAAGAACGCGCCTTCTAACAGAATGTTATTAGGTTTATCCTTCAGGGGGAACCCAAGCTGACGTCGTGCAAGAATAGGATTGTAGGTAATCCCACCACATGTGCCAAGAAGAGGCACATTAGGGAATTCCCCACAATAGTCGATGATCTGAACGGTATCGTACACGCGATCATACCAGGTGATATCATCATTGGTGAGAGACATGAGTCTCTGAGACCACCGTAGACATCCCTTGTTCTCCTTGAAAGCGACTGTCTGCGGCAAGTGCGAAATAAACCACTTGTACAGCAGGGGTAAACAGCAGACAATAACTCCTCCATTCTTCATATTCCTCAAGTGCATGGAGAAATAAGCATCACCCAACAAAGTCGGAACTGGATTAAGGACTGCAAAGATCCTAATAGCGTTCATGTCCACGAACTTGTCGAAGTTGGGGAATAGCACTAATCCATAGATGAGTAGCACAAACAGAGCCTCAAAGGCGTCCTCACTCATGGCCTTCCCATAAAAAGTAGCTTGGGCAATGAGGAACTCGGAAGGAAAACCCTGAATTCCGCCTTTGGTAGTCAGATTAGCTCTAATCAGGTCTTCATCTATGTGCAACAAGCTGGAAATCTCTCGAGCGGATAGAATACTCTCTAGGCCACTGAACGGCACTTGATCCAGAATCGGAATTCCAATAAGGTGAGAGTATTCTTCCAAAGTCGGCAGTAGCTGGAAGTCCGGAAATAAGAAGCAACGATGCAACGGATCGTAGAACTGAGCCAAGGTACTCATCAATCCTTCGTCAACCTGAATGGTGAGCAGAGGCAGAAGCTTCCCATAGCGAACTTTGAAACCCAAGGGATCTAATACATATGATGTCAGATTCCTTAACTCTTTTACGTCGGGCTGCTTAAAGTTGTACTTCTTTGTATGCCTCTTTGGTCTTTCCATTGTCTGAAAATTTTGCAAAATAACCCTTTAAGTTCCTTGAAAATTTCCTTTTTCTGATGATGACATGTATGCGGATGAATGCATGAATGCATGAATGCAACAAACACACTCAAGGATCAAGCAAAGCACACCAAGCAAAGGTCGTGGGAAAGCTCTATGTATCCCTAATATCAATCATCCATTTTGGTGGATTTAGGTTTTCACCTTATCGACACCCAAGTTCCATTGATATTAACGGTACATGAACCGGTTCAAACATCCCTAATATCAACCAGCCGCTTTGGTGGATTTTAGGTTTTGCACCTGATCCGGGATCCATTGATATTAACGATGTTTGAACGACTCAACCACGAATCACGGGTTTGTTGAGAGTCACGAGCATGGAGTCTCGGTTAAGAACCACCCAAAAGGAGTGTACTAGGGTTTAAACCTACCAGACATGTTCTATCAGAGGTTCCCATAATCATCGTTCCATCTTTCGAATATTATCGGAGGAACGAATACTCGTATTCCAAGAATATTCTCAAGAGAAACTCTTATGAGTGTAGTATCGCGTAACAATCGTATCAGAACTGACATCTGAACGACCTCCGTACTACGGTCCTAAAAATAGGCCAAGAGGGGTTTGGTAAACTAAGGTCCTTGGCTTCTACGGCACATGATTGAAAGAATAATGCCTAACCACAAATAACTTGTGTGACATTATTAGTTCAACATGACCTCCACCAAGTGAATGGACTCGCAAGTCAACTGGCTAAGGACTACTCCACACCAGTCAACAAGACTATGCCATTCTCCTATCCTAGAGTGCACTCGAGTTCGGGTACAGAACTCATCTCACAGATCACCAAAACAAACAGCATTGTATATCAAGCAATTCACACATTACAATCAATACAGTGATCCCCAAATTGTACAAGAATAAGTCGAATAACAAATAAAAATATAGCACAACAAAGGTGAAAAGTAGGCACTACCGTCGAGGATGAGTTAGTCCCCAGCAGAGTCGCCACTTTTCTGTAGCGGTGTATTCGTCGCTATATGATCTATCGATTAAACCATAAGCTAAGAGATACATTGAAATTTCGAGTCGCCACCGCACTTTTATTTATCCAAAGGATTGGCTAAAAAGCGAACAAAAGCCTAAGAAGTTTTACACGTAGAAAACTAATAAAAAGATCAGAGAGTCTGGGTAAGGGGTAAGTTACGCAATGGGAAGGTGTTAGGCACCCACTACGTCCTAGGTACTCCTAGGGAGCCCTTTTCACACTTGTTGTAAAAGATTGTTATTTGTTATGACATATTGTGCAAACATGATTGGGATGGTGAGAAAAGAATACACAAGTTTTATTGGGTTTGAACGGATGAACCCGTTGCCTACGTACCTTCCATCAAAGGTAAGGATCAAAACGCCGTAGTTCGGCTAAAAGATTTCCAAAAGTGAGTTGGATTCAATTTTAAAACACAAGCACTGAGGTTTTTCATTATCAACGGGAGAAAACTCAACCAAGACCAACATCCACCATGTGAGGATAGCTTCGACGCACTAAAGGGGTTAACCCTGTTTTCAGTACGGAAGTCTTACTGTCGACTCACTAAAGATAAGGTGAGGTTTACATCAACCACAATGATAATTGAAACCTATGGCTAATGCATGAAAAGATTAATGGACAAAGCCAAAACAAGTGAATGAGTGAAGTTAATTGATTGTGATTATGAAAAGTGAAGTCAGAGTATGATTAAGATTGATTCAAAAGGAGTATTATGAAATGGGGTTTGAAAAAAGGTCAAGGACTTGAGTCCAGGTTTTTAATTTGAAAACATGAAGATGTTTGCACAATGTCTAAGTTAAGTTGGAAGTCAAAGTGTGAAAAGGTTTAGGACATAATGAGGATGAATGGATGAGGATGGAAAGTAAAACTTCTCAGGAGGTTCACTTCTTGAAATCATATGGAGGATGATTCAAGTGTGTCCTTTGGAATGGAAAATAAGTAATGATAAAATAAACAAACAGATGATACCGGATGCCACTCAATGGTCTTACTCCAATCTCATAAACAAAAGCGGATATCAGATACCAATAGCTGGATTTACACCAATCTCCTAAAACAGAAATGGATATCAGAGGCCACTCAATGGTCTTACACTAATCTCCTCAAAGAGAAAACAAGAAGGAAATATGGGAATCAACTGCCAACTTGTGGGACTTAGGTTAACTCCACACATGATCATAGGAAAGCAAATGCCAACTTGTGGGTCTTACAATTGCATCCTCACATAAACAAATAAAATAAAACAATAGATGTCAGATGCCAACTTGTGGGACTTACTCTGACATACACAGTATGATCCCAGGAAAACAACTGCCAACTTGTGGGACTTACACTTGTATCCTCACATACAAGCAAACAAAACAACAAAGCAAAGATAAGATGAGTGGCCAATGTGATGGACTTATACTCACTTCCATATCACGGGAACAAATGCCAACTTGTGGGACTTACAATTGTCCTCAATGGGTAAACCACAGTGATAATGTCAAACAGACAAAAGAGATGCTCATGCATTAATGGCGATTGATGATGATAAATGCATAACATACAAGCAAGCAAGTGCATATGAAGCAATCAATCAATCAATGAGAATCAAACAACACACTCTATAGCCAAACAAGGGGGCTCACACAAGAGGGTTTGACTATGAAAGTCCACTGTAATAGGTAAATGTCGCTCTTAACCTTGCCATTGAGAGGCTAAGGTGAAGCAGATGAAAAGGAGATGAGGGGTGTGCCTCATTGCTTCTATCCCTGATCAGGGAGAGCATCAAATGATAGAAGGTGGGGGAGCTCAGAAAGATGGAGCTCTTTCCCCATTATTGACTCGATTGATCTTGGGTTTTTATCTCAATGCTTCAACCATGTAATGGGAGCAATGAGATGACTCACTGAATAGTGGGGGATAGGCTACTTATCCCTACCTTCCACCAATTGCCTTACTTGAAGGACTTTTCCTGCTTGGGACAATTTTAAACACACACAGGCATTGCCTCTTAAGGAGGACTTCAGACAGTTTGCCCGGTCAAATAACAGACCGGGACTCCAGACTACATGAAGAGAAAGTAATTATACCTCAAAAGCAATTGCTAAATAGCAAAGCAAGCAAAAAGCAACTAAAGTGTACCTGAAAAAGTCAAACCAATTAGTAAACAGTTCAACAGTTAAAAGCAAGAGGAATGGATAAACAGACAAAACAAATGATCAACTGTGCAAAGCAAGACTCAAACACATGAGTCAAACCATCTGCAAAACAAAGGTTAGTTCATATGTAAACAAATCCAATTACATTTGTATGATCTCAATGGCAATGGTGCTTAACCTGAAACAGGAACTCAATAGTAAGCACAGAAGACCACTAGAACTAGCCTAGGGTCAAAGATGAAAGAAAAAGTCAAGGCAGCAAAGAAAAGTCAACCAAAACCAAAGTCAAACATTTGAGAAGCTATCACAATTGGGCCCACAATCAAATCATGCATCATTGTCATTTCATATACAAAAGAAAGCAAAGCATGGCAAAGGAAGCATACAAAAGGTCAACAGCAAGACCTCATTCAAAAGTCAACTCAAACAATCTCAAAAATCATCAAATAAATCACACTCAATCCTAACATTTAACATGGTAGACATGTAAAATTTCATGGCATTTGGATGAGAGGAAGGCAGTCAATTAAAATCAAGAAGTCAACATAATTTCAAGTAAGCACAATGAAAGTCAACAAACATGGGTCAACTTCAAAAAATCATATCAATTTGAAAACAGACGAGAAATGAATGAAATTAACACCAATGCAAAGCTCAAGATGTCTAGTTATCACATATGAAATTTCATGATCATACAATATGGTATGAGAATTTCCCAAATGAAATGGCAATGTGTAGCACAAAAAGTCAACCATGGACTAGGCAGGGAAGAAAATTCACAATCAAATGGAAAACAGCACAATCAATTCCAAGAAAAATCACACATGAACTAGACATATAAAGGATGGCTCATGCAAAAAATTGGATCATTTGGATGTAAGGAAGCATGTCAAACAAAATTGGGAAAATGCACATTCATGTTGTGACACCAAATGTAACACCTAACTTCAAAAATTCAAATCTCACACACCACATATGATAAATGCACAAACTTTATATCAAAATGAAGTTGAATGTGTCTAGTTTCTCCACAAAAATTTTCAAGACCAAAGGATGCATCATCATTATTTCACAAAAGAAATGGCAAGAGGTATCCATTTTTGTCACATTTCACAAACCCTAGAGCCAATTAATATCCAGCCAAGCAAAAAATTAATAAAATTCATGATAAAATAGAGGACATGCTTGTGAACACGATGGAAAAAGTTTCATAATTTTTGGATTTAATTTGAGTGAAAAATGGATTTTAGAAGATGAGTGAATAAATGAGACAAAATATGAACAAAAGCATGAATGGAGTGGTCAAAGTGAGTTGACCAGTGGCAATTGTGTAATTCAGTGCATCACTAATCAAAACGGCCGTGTTTCACAGGGCCAAACGAAATAACCTGATTGGTTGGCCCTTAATGGAACAGTAACAATATCAACAGCAGCCAATGGCATTCAAGTTCTGGGTTCAATCATAAACCCTAGGGTTTTTCAAAACAGCAGCATGAGCACTCATCATCACCAATTCGCATTTTTCACAAAAAATCCCAGAAATTAAAACTAAATATGTACAAGTGTTCAGCATGGCATGGACATCATGAATCCACCATTAGTTTCCACTTAAACAACACATACACATTGAATCGACCAAAAGAACCATGAACCTCAAACTTTGATCATGAGTGAAATGTTTCAGAAATGAATAAATGGCATACCAAAAGGTTCATTCAAGCATGGTGAATGCAAATCCATCATTATTTTTCAGTATAATACAGCATGGAGAGAGATTCGAACAAAAATGCAAATGATCATCAATCTTATTTTTCAGATTTCTAACAATCTACTCAACCAAATCACACGAGACAACCTTCATTGCAATCAGCATGCTAGGCTCTAAGTTAAACATGGCATGGTTTTGAGAAATAGAAGATTCGATCTCTTACTTGTTTTTGAAGAAATGGAAGAAACAGCTATTGTTTTGATGATGTAGCTCAATACAGATGAAGATAATGGCTTGGGATGATGAAACCTTGAAGAACTTGGCTCAGTAGTGCTTGCAAGTGTCCAAATCAAAAACTGCCATTGTTAGCCCATGAAGAAAAACAGAATATGAAATGGAATCCCAGCTGGGATTTGTTGGCTGCAAGGAGCTCCAAATGAAGTTCAAATGATGATATGACCAAAGGATGCTCAAGGGTTTGAAGCTCTTTGACAGAAATTCGATTTTGGCCCAAAATGCAATTGAGAGAGAGGAGAGTATTCTGTCGTGTGGCTGCTGCTTCTTTTGGGTTCTCAATTGCAGAAAATGACCTTATAAAGGCCTGTTTAAGGTCTCTTAATCCAATGGTAATCTGGTTTAGTTTAAATGAAACCAAATGCAAATTGCCAATGTTGGTCATAAGGAAATGGAGGGTGTAAGTTGTGCACGATTTGGGCCTCAAACAGGCTGCTCATGACCAAAGTAATTGCTGTTTCACATTGCTTAATGAATTGCCAACCTTTGTTTTGCTTAATGAGCACCATTTGCAAATTGCTAAATGTGAACCAAATGAATATGGAGGTGTATGTTTTGTACACGAACTGGGCTTGGAAAGGCTGCCAAGGACCTATATTTCTGCTGTTTTAGGTCTGCCCATGGAATGGTTATCTTGTTTAAGTGAAATGAAGTGAAAATGCACTATTTTCTAGCTTGACAACAAAGGCAAATATGGAGATGGTGTGACAAGAAGCAACTTGAATTTTGGCTTGGTACATGTTGCAAATGACATTTAGAAGGAATCCCAATTGGCCAAATGTGTCAAAGATGTTTAAATCAAAAAGTCAAAGGTTGGTCAAACTTGATTTTTAAATGAAAAAGGTCAAAAAATGCCATTTTGATTGGCAAGGTTTTGGTACATGATGTTTACATTTTTGGAAAGAGTAGGAAAAATGTGGTTTGTAGGAAAAAACCCCACCAAATTTGGTCTTATGGTTTGAGAGATATGGCCCTTTGAAGTTCACAAATTTTTGAAATTGAATTGATCATATCTTGACAACCATACATGGGATTTGAGAGTTCTTGGACTTTTTGAAAATGGGAGAACAAGATCTTCAACTTTCATGTTGGGCAAAAATTCATTTGAAGCTTGTGTCATGATGCAAGTTTAAGATCAAGAAGTTTCCATTTTTGGCAGTTAAAATTACAGGTCCAGTTTCTATTTTGGGAAATTTTCTGATTGGCTTCAAAATCTTCCATGGTGTTGATTGCCATGCTACATGAGGCCTATTAGGACATGAATAAGCTCTCTCAAACCATTTCCATCCATCAAAACCATAAAATCAAACATAGTTGACCAACTTTGACTTTTCTAGGGTTTTGGATGACTGAAGCACTTCTGATGAATTCCAAACCCTGATTCTTTGAGATCTTGACTTCAAATGATGTCCCAAGTTGTGTGAACTCTTGATTATTGATCATGGTGCCCAAATTCCACAAGAATGGCCACCATCCACTGCTTTGACTGATTGTTGACTGTTTTTGACCTAATTGACTGATTGTGCATGAACTGATGGCTTTTGAGCCTTCAACCCTTGACTTGAACACTTCAAATGGACCTCCAAGTCATGTGAACTTGTTGGACAAACCCTGGGGCTTTGATTCCTTGAGGAACAACCTTGCTTGATTGGTTGACTGATCTCCTGATCAGTTTGACCTAATTCTTGCTTGCTTGTTCTTGAGGCAACTGAGGGACAATGCAAATGCTATGCAATGTATCATGATATGCTATGACCTATTATGAAATGGTATGTATAATGATAGGTGCAAATTTGAGGTGCTACACCAGGACCATCAGAAGCCCCGGTAACCTCAGCAGCTGAACTACTTCTTAAGTTCTTCGGTTTGCAGTACTTCGCCACGTATTGGTCATCAATGGCCGGCGGGATCCTTACTTGACCCTTGGAGGGTAGCCTCACCCTCGCTTGCTGGCACAAAGCCATGATTAGACACGAGAAAGCAAGGGGACAATTCACTCGTGCCCCCGACTTTAGCCCGCTTTCAATCACGGACTTCAACTCCAAAGCAATAATCCTCGCCACATCAATCTGGATATTCGTGAGGATGCAGTGAACCAAGTGTGTCACTAGGATCGACACGGTAGAAGTATGAGACTTGGGTTTAATGTTTGTAAGAACCAACAAAAGGACCAGTTGAGCCAAGGGAATCATGTCCTCCCTATGGTATCTCATCGGAACCCCAGATGGGTTCAGCTCAACTGATTTCCCTTCCAAAAGCAGGGCAGCAGAAATTGAATCGGTATCCCGGTGAAGCCTTAAATCTCTATGGTAAGTGTCTCTCTCATTGGCTCCCAGATGGAGCGGTTCACCCAGGACACGGTTAATTGTATCCCGATCGAACGCAACAGGACGGCCGGACACTCTAGACGTCTATGTGAATGGCTCGTCGTCGTTCGGCAGTGCGTTAGCGTAGAACTCACGCACTGTTGCGATGTCATAATGCTCCAAGGGGGATATCAACCAGTCCCACTTTTTGCTGTTAATCAAACCAGCGAATGTTCGATACGTGCCTTCAGGGTTGATTATAAATCTCTTTTCCGGCAAAATCTTTCGCTTTTCCAAAGCAACATATCTTGCTGCTTGCTTTGGCCCGACAAATTTGTCGGTGTCGAATTGTATGGGCACGGGACGGGAAGTGTTCCCGCCCTTTCTCTTTTTCGAAGCGCCGGACCTGGATTCCATCTGCAAAGACATAGACAGGAAACAACACAAACACAAAACAGATTAGAAAGCAAAACAAAATTCCAACTACTGTCATGGTCGCTGCTGCTTCGCCTAGCGAGAACCTAGCGAAGCTTCACTACAGGTTCGCCTAGCGAAGTGGCAGCGAATGCTCGCCACTGATTCGCCTAGCGAGTTGCTAGCGAATCTTACGGGTTTTTGGGTTCTGCAATGTTTACACTGAAATTTCTGAAAAACCCAATGTCTCATGGTATCTATTTCAGAACAAAATGATTTATCATGAAAGGCATCGTTCTAAGGTACATGCAATGCAAATCTACACCCACATGCAAAACCTAATGCACTCATTCCCCCAAATTCACCCTAAACGACATATACTTCAGAAATTTACAATGTGAAAGCATAAAGTAATGAGAAGGGGCAAACCTGGTTTGAGATCTGTAGAAGTTAGAATGCACAATGATGATTGCAATGTAACAGGTGGGGTTGTGAGTGAGATGCAAAGTGAGAGAGTGTGTGTGAGTTCTGGAGTTCAGAGTTATAAAAAGAAAAATGGTACTTGGGCCCAAAAGAGTGGCCTGCTGAGAATTAAATGAGTTCTGCCACACAGCGCTCGCTGCTGCTTCGCCTAGCGAGCAGCTAGCGAATCCGCTCGCTACTGCTTCGCCTAGCGAGCATGACAACATTTTCTTTTTTTCAAAATAGCATTCCTGGTACATTCAGCAAGGTTTAACAATTGGAATCCTAATACGACACCACAGAAAAACTGTAAATACTTACAATGTTGGGGTGCCTCCCAACAAGCGCTTGTTTAACGTCGGATAAGCTTGACGGTTCGATGCTCACAAAGGAGCATCCAAAGAAATAGCACAGCTCTCGCGATCCACATGACCGCCGAGATAAACCTTCAAACGTTGGCCATTAACGGTCCAACTCTCCTTCTTTTCCATGTCCTCAATGACAATAGCTTCGTACTCCTTAACTTCTTTGACCCGAAATGGCCCGGACCATTTTGATTTCAACTTTCCGGGGAATAACTTTAACTTGGAATTGAACAATAGGACCAACTGTCCGGGCACAAATTCTTTCTTTCAAAGCTTTTTGTCATGATATTTTTTTACCTTCTCTTTGTACAACCAACTTGAGTGATATGCGGCATTGCGCATCTCTTCCAACTCGAGCAGTTGCACCTTCCTTTTCTCACCGGCCAAATCCTTTTCAAAATTTAAAAATTTCAGAGCCCACAAGGCTTTGTGCTCCAATTCGACCGGCAAATGGCAAGTTTTACCAAACACCAATTGAAAAGGAGTGAGCCCAATTGGAGCTTTAAAGGCGGTACGGTATGCCCATAACGCTTCATCCAATTTTTGTGACCACTCTTTTTTCGAATTTGACACAGTTTTTTCGAGAATTCTCTTAATCTCACGATTAGATACCTCGGCTTGACCATTAGCCTGTGGGTGATACGGAGTTGCCACTCTGTGTGATACACCGTAATGTTTTAAAATGCTTTCCAACGGTGCATTACAAAAGTGTGACCCTCCGTCACTTATCAACACTCGGGGGGTTCCGAAACGGGAAAATATGTTTTTCTTCAAAAAATTTATTACCGTTTTCGCATCCGCCCGAGGTGAGGCAATCGCCTCAACCCACTTAGAAACGTAATCAACTGCGACAAGCATATACTCGTTACCATAAGAGGGTGGGAATGGTCCTACAAAATCGATGCCCCAACAATCAAATACTTCGACCTCTTGGATGTTTTGGAGAGGCATCTCGTCTCTCTTACCAATCCCACCGCTTCTCTGGCAACTATCACAACTTTGCGCATGGGTATGTGCGTCTTTGAAAATAGTGGGCCAATAAAATCCTGATTGAAGGATTTTAGTGGCCGTTCTCACCCCATTATAGTGTCCGCCGTAAGGCGAGTTGTGACAATGCCAAAGGATGCTCTGCGCTTCATCACCAGTAATGCATCTCCTTAAAAGGTTATCACTACCCAACTTAAACAAGTACGAGTCATCCCATACGTAATACTTGGCATCCGAAAGAAACTTCCTTTTTTGGTTCGAAGTTAGGTCGGGAGGCACAAAACCACTAGCCTTGTGGTTCGCAAAGTCTGCAAACCACGGCCTAACTTGAATTTTGAAAAGTTTTTCATCAGGAAACTCTTCCTCGATTTCCTTCTCTGAAGCGGTAACCTCCACATTAACTAAGCGAGATAAATGATCCGCCACCAAATTTTCCGATCCTTTCTTGTCTTTGATTTCAACATCAAATTCTTGCAACAAGAGGATCCAACGGATGAGCCTTTGCTTCGAATCCGGTTTGGTGAGCAAATATTTAATCGCCGAGTGGTCGGTATACACTACGACTTTAGACCCTATAAGATAAGACCTAAACTTTTCAAGCGCATACACTATCGCAAGTAATTCTTTTTCAGTGGTGGCATAGTTAATTTGAGCCTCATTAAGAACTTTACTTGCGTAATGTATCGCATGAAAATTTTTCTCTTTTCTTTGGCCTAATACCGCTCTGATTGCATAGTCGCTCGCATCACACATTAGCTCAAAATTTAAATTCCAATTTGGAGCGACTATAATTGGAGCGGTAACCAATTTTTCTTTCAAAGTCTCAAAAGCTTGCAAACATTCATCGGTTAAGAGAAATACCTGGTCCTTAGCTAGCAAATTACTCAAAGGCTTAGCTACCTTTGAGAAGTCTTTGATAAAGCGCCGATAGAGCCCGACGTGCCCCAAAAAGCTTCGGATTCCCTTCACATTCACCGGAGGAGGTAACTTTTCAATCACTTCAACCTTAGCATGATCAACTTCAAGCCCTCTTGAAGAGACTTTATGGCCAAGCACTATCCCCTCGGTCACCATGAAGTGGCACTTCTCCCAATTGAGCACAAGATTGGTCTTCACACATCTTTCAAGCACCATTTTCAAGTTTGCCAAGCATAAACTAAAGGAACCACCAAATACCGAGAAGTCATCCATGAAGACTTCCATTGTTTTCTCAATAAGGTCGGCAAAAATGGCTTGCACACATCTTTGGAAAGTCGCCGGTGCATTGCACAACCCAAAGGGCATTTTTCGGTATGCGAAAACTCCAAACGGACATGTGAAAGTCGTCTTTTCATGATCGGCCGGGTCAACCGCAATTTGGTTATACCCGGAATAGCCATCCAAGAAACAATAGTATTGTTGCCCCGAGAGTCTTTCGAGCATTTGATCCATGAACGGGAGTGGAAAATGATCTTTTCGAGTTGCGGTATTCAACCGCCTATAATCAATACACATTCGCCACCCCGTTGCAACTTTAGTAGGGATCAACTCATCCTTGTCATTTCGGATCACGGTAATTCCACCTTTCTTCGGAACCACATGCACTAGACTAACCCATGGACTATCCGAAATCGGGTAAATCATTCCCGCATCCAACAACTTGACAACTTCCTTTCTAACAACCTCCTTCATAGTAGGATTTAAGCGGCGTTGTGGTTGAGCTACCGGCTTAAAATCCTCTTCCATTAAGATCTTGTGCATGCAATAGGAAGGACTAATTCCTTTGAGATCGGAAAGAGTCCAACCCATGGCTTCTTGATTTTTTTTCAGCACATTGATCAAACGGGCTTCTTCATCATTTGACAAAAGGTTGCTTATGATGACCGACTTTGCTTCGGTCTCATCTAAGAATACATACTTCAAAGTAGAAGGTAACATTTTCAATTCAATAGGCGTGTTTTTGTCATTAACCTCCTTCTTCAAGTCTTCCTCCTTAACTTCCCACGGTTGTAGTTCGTTTACACTATCAAGTTCCCTTAAGCATTCATCAAGAGCTTGCTCTTCTTCAACTGTGAAAACTTCAAATGAGTCATCAAGAGCTAACTCCATAGGAGATATCTCATGAATATGCTTAGAAACCTCCAAAATTGCCTCTTCGATCACATCGATGCGAAAGCTATCACTTCTATCTTTTGAATGCTTCATTGCTTCGAATAGATCGAAAGTAACATCTTCATTTTGGACTCTCACCTTCATCAAACCGTCGTCAACGTCTATCATCATGCGCGCGGTTTTCATGAACGGTCGGCCCAGAATGAGCGGAGCATCATCATCCTCTTCCATATCAATAACAATAAAATCGACCGGGAAAAAGAATTTGTCGACTTTAACCAAAACATCTTGGGCTACGCCATGAGGATGGGTAGTCGACTTATCGGCCAATTGCAAAATCATCCGGATGGACTTAATTTCAATGTTGCCAAGCCTCTTTACAATAGACAATGGTATAAGATTAATGCTTGACCCCAAATCAATTAGTCCTTTTCCGAAATATATATCACCAATTTTAACCGGCAAAGTAACTCGTCCCGGATCAACCTCTTTTTTTGGAAGCGTCCTTTGAATGATTGCACTACAGCTTGCATCTAGGACAATGGTCTCCGGTTCCGTATACCTCCGTTTTTTTGTAAGTATGTCTTTCATGAATTTGGCATACTTGGGCATTTGCTCCAATGCTTCGGCAAACGGAATGTTGATTTGCAGTTGTTTGAAAATATCCATGAACCGGGCGTAATGCCGTTCATTTTCCCTTTTAGATGGAGCATGTGGATAAGGAAGGTTTTTGATTGGAGTAGCGCTCACTACCTCCTTTCCTTTAGCAACTCTAGAACTTCTCTCTCTTTTCTTTGTCACTTTCTCCACCATTACTTCATCACTCTTATTTTTCTCAATTTCCACACTTTCTTTCTTTTCAACTTCATCATTCTTTTTGTTCTTTTCAACTTCTTCCTCACTCCACTCCCCCACTTCACCATCACTATTATCCTCCAATATTTCCTCCTCATTTTTTTCCTCTCTTTGTTCACTCTCATCTCTTTTTTTATTCTCACTAATCAACTCCCTTCCACTTCTCGTCGTGATCGCTTTACAATGCTCTTTAGGATTTGTTTGCGTGTTCGCCGAAAAAGATGGACCGGGTTGTTGTTCCGCTAGTTGCTTAGCAAGTTGTCCAACTTGAGTCTCGAGATTTTTGATTGCCGCATCGTTGCTCTTTTGATTAGCCATTGACATTTGCATAAATCGTGTCAATGTCTCTTCTAACTTTGAAGTTACGACCGGCGGTTGTTGAGGTTGATAAGGATTTTGGGGAGGGTTTTGACGGCTAGAAGAATTACCCCCATAACCTTGGTTATGGTAATAGTTACTCCTAGGTTGGAACCCTTGATTCCCTTGGAAGTGTTGTTGTTGACTTTGAGGATGTGGTTGATAAGGTTGTTGTTGTTGTTGTTGTTGTCTCGGTTGGTAGTCTCGTTGGTTCGCCATGTAGTTTACTTCTTCGAACCCGGGAGGTGGACAAAATCCGGTGTCATGCTCACCTTTGCAAAGCTCACAACAAGCTATTTGTTTAGCTTTTGAAGGTTCTCTCAACTCTTTTATTTGCTGCGTTAAGAGTTCCACTTGTTGTGAAATGAGTTTGTTTTGGGCAAGAATGGAATCGTTCGTCCCAAGTTCAAGCACTCCCGGCTTCTTCAAAGAGTTGCCTCTACTTTGACTTTGGAGATCATTTAGAGCCATTCGATTTATGATATCTGTAGCTTCTTCGGCGTTTTTAGACAATAAAGAACCACCCGAGGTAGCATCCAACAAAGTCTTGCAATTTGGTTGAAGTCCATTTTTGAAAATATGGATTTGAGTCAGTTCATCAAAACCATGCCCTTTACATTTCCGAAGCATGGATTTGAATCTTTCCCACGCCTCATTTAATGATTCGTTGGTTCCTTATGAAAACACTGAGATGGCCGTCTTGGATTCCATGAACCGGTTGTGGGAGAAAAATCTTTCGATGAACTTCTCTTCCAACACGTTCCAATCTGTCATGATGGCAGGTGTTTGATCTAAGTACCAATCTTTTGCTTTGCCGAGCAAAGCGTGGGGAAATAATCTTTTGAACAATGGTAGCTCTTGAGCTTGATCAACTCCGGCCGCCAATGCAATCTCGTAAAATTTGGTGAGAAAAGCAAAGGGATATTCATGATCCATTCCGGTGAATGGACTTCCATATAGTAAATTAAGAGTTCCCGTCTTCATCTCGGCTTGCCTTCCAGTGTGGTTGGCAAACTGAGCAGTATTCCTTGGACTGTTTACACATGGAGTGGAAATGGGCGGTGGTTGTGGTGGTTCCATGATAGGTATGAATGGTGGTGGATGTGTGGTAGAAGAACTTTCTCCTTGTTCTTGTCATTGTCTAACTTGTTGCCTCCTTCGTCTCGTTCTGCTATTCAGCCTCCTTGCGGTTCTTTCGATCTCGGGATCAAAAAGAAGTTCGTCCATAGGAATCTGCCCTCGCATAAAATGAAAGCTGCACACTAAACCAAACAAATTACAAGCACAAGTCAAAAATTCGAAAGCTAAAAATTAAGCAACTATTGTGATGCTCGCAATATCAATTCACAATCCCCGGCAACGGCGCCATTTTGTTGGTTGTATTTTTAAGTGTCGGGTTTTTGTTATCGTCTCCATAGGGATTGTGAGATATCCCCGCCGTTCGACAGTTGTTTCAATTCTTAACTCGTAGTAACAAGGGGGTTTTGGTTTTAGTCACGGTATCTTGCATAAAAGTGTGAGAAAATGCGGTAAAAGATTTGGTTTTAATATTTGAGAAATATTGCCAAAGTTAGGGTTCGACGATCACTTTGCATGTATATGTTCGATCAACAAAACTTATAAACTCCTTTAGATGATAAACTATTTCACAAAGTCCTCCCAATGTGTTTATCTCTAACATACATTGTGAGTTTTCCCATTTTGATCCATTGTTTATCTCTAACACAATCTATCAAAATGACAACTTTTTGGTTCAACCTTATGGTGAACAAAATCATTCATTACTATCTCTAGCTAACAAATAAGATTGGATGAAAACCTAGGTAAAGAGTTGGTAAACATCTCTCGATCATAAACCAGCACAAAGAGTTTTCAATAAAACAAAGTTTTCACCATATATTCATCATTAAAGAGTTTACAAATGAAGATCATCTCATATACACACAAAGCTTATGACCATCTACATCTAACCTTGACAAAATGAAGAAATTAGCTACTCATTTTCATGATAGCTTGGTCAACAAGTTTCGGAAGAAGGTTGATCAACATCCGAGTCGAATAATCGAGATTGGATGGGAATCCACCTTCTTTTTGTGAAAGATTGTTAAGAGATGAAGATAAATGATTTCTAGGTCACAAAGTATCTCTAGAGCAATGCTGGAAAAATATCTCAAAAGTACAAAAGTATGGAAGTGTAAGGTATGGCTCAAAAAAATAGCCCCTGCTACTTATAGTGCTGCTACTGAGCTGTCATGCTCGCTAGGCGAGCAGAATGGCTCGCCTAGCGAGCCCCAAAATGGGCACCTGAGGCACCTGCGCCCAAAGAAATATCCTTTGCCATATTTGCATGTTCGCTAGGCGAACAAAACCTTCGCTAGGAGAAGCCCACGCTTCAACCCTCGCTCCAGCGAGCTTAAGAGGTTTTGCTACTGGAATTGCTCGCTGAGAGCTCGCTAATGACTCGCCTAGCGAGTGAGTGCTGGCTGCGCTTTTGACCAAGTCTGGACGTGTTCGCTACCACCTTCGCTGGCTGCTCTCCTAGCGAGTTTGTTGATGTTTGCTACTGTAAAATACTGGAGCTGCTCGCTGGGTGCTCGCCTAGCGAGCTCTTCGCCACAGCCCTCGCCTAGCGAGCAAGCTGATGAATGCATCCTTTTTTTGGTCCCTTTGCCAACTTTCTTGTGCCTTCATTTTCTATTATTTCATGCCTAATTCCTGCACAATAACACACAAATCAAAGGTACCAAGATCGTTTATCATTGTATTGCAATTCATCTAAAACAAAGGTGGTTTCGAACACTTTAGCAAGGAAATGGAGTGAAAGATGCCCATATTTGATAGCTCAAATAAGCACTTTTGGGTATCTAACACATACACACATAAAAAAAAGGCTCCCTAGGAGTACCTAAGACACTTTGGGTGATAACACCTTCCCTCTGTGTAACCAACCCCCTTACCTGTAATCTTTGGCATTTTATTAGTTTTAATTTGAAAACTTCTTATCTTTGGGTTTTGTTCGTACTTTTCCCTTTTCCTTTGGAGACAATAAAAGCACGGTGGCGGCTCTGGTTTTATTGACGTTAAGTTTATCCATAGCTTAATGGTCATGAATTTACCACTACACCAGCATAATAAAATTTTGTGCTTTAAAGTCAAACTTGTTCAGATTACCTTTAGTATTCATAATAAAACAAGAACATCCAAAAGGATGAAAATAAGAAATGTTGAGTTTTCTTCCCTTACACATTTCATAAGGAGTCTTCTCCATAATAGGTCTAATAGAGATTTTATTCTGAATGTAAGGCGATGTATTCACAGCTTCAGCCCAAAAGTGCTTAGCCACATTTGTTTCATTGATCATGGTTCTGGCCATTTCTTGGAGAGTCTTATTCTTCCTTTCTACAATTTTATTTTGTTGTGGAGTTCTAGGACAGGAGAAATCATGGGATATTCCATTTGAGTCAAAAAGCTCTTCAAAAAGTTTGTTTTCAAATTCGCCACCATGATCACTTCTAACTCTGATGATTTTAGAGTCAAATTCATTTTGCACTTTTGAGCAGAAACTAGTGAACATAGAATATGACTCATTCTTGTGTCTTAGGAATTTTACCCATGTCCAATGACTATAATCATCAACAATGACAAGTCCATACTTCTTACCATTGACTGACGCTGTCTTTACAGGTCCAAAAAGGTCAATGTGTAAAAGTTTCAGATGCTTAGAGGTAGAAACAACATTTTTGTTTTTGAAGTTTGTTTTAGAAAATTTTCCTTTTTGACATGCTTCACAAAGAGCATCTGAAGAAAATTTCAGTTTAGGTAGGCCTCTGACTAACTCAAGTTTATTTAGCTGAGAAATCCTCCTCAAGCTAATGGGACCCAAGCGTCCATGCCACACCCATTGTTCTTCATTTACATACATTAAATATTTTACATTTTGATATTTTAAATCAGCAAGCTTAGTTTTGTAAATGTTTTTCTTCCTCTTGCCAGTGAAAAAGACCGTGCCATTTTTCTGATTAACAACTTTGCACGTTTTTTGATTAAAGATTATATCGTAACCGTTATCACTTAATTGACTTATGAATAATAAGTTATGCATTAATCCTTCAACATAAAGGACATCAAAAATAGAGGGAAGAGATCCATTAACAACTGTTCCAGAACCTCTGATTTCCTCTAAAGCCTATGAATCCAACATCTTTAAGTTCTAAGCTTTGGAACATATGCTTTCTTCCCGTCATGTGTCGCAAGCATCCAGAGTCCAAATAACATGATTGGTGTTTTAACTATGCTGCATAAGATATATGCAACATATACTATTTTATCTTTTGGTACCTAGAATCTTTTGGGTCCTTTAGGATTAGTTTTCCCAGAGTTTCGGAGAACTTTGGGTTTTCTAGCATTAGTAAATTTATGTGTTTGTGCATGTGTGTAATGATAAGAAAAAGAAGATTTTGGTTTCTTTTCTGTAGAAGGTTTTAAATCATCTTCATCATAGTCTTATCCAATTCCTCTTTTCTTATTATGACTAACGCCATAAATCGTAGAAGCCATTTTGCTTCTTTCAAGTCCATTGTTTAGAAATTTCTGAAAAGCTTTTTCATATTTATATATGATGGTGTCAAAAGTAGGTGGAGCTTTAGAAAGAGTTTCTTCAAGTTTTAAACATTTTTTGGTGGGGGTTTGAATTATTTTCATAGTAAATAAAAACTTTTACAACACTACACACACATAAATAAAAGTAGATAACACACAAAATTTATCCGGGTTCGCTTGAAAATCAAAGTTACTCCAGTCCACCCGACCAAGGTGACTTCGCCTTCAATAAGGACTTAATCCAATAATCTTGAAAGATTACAATAATCGTCTAAGATTTCAACAATCTCTTAGCCCTCTCAAGTCTACAGACTTCACAAGTCACTTGAGAAATCACAACAACTATTGAGAATTAGAAGTGTGTGTTTGGTGCTTCTAGACAAGCAATATGAACACAGTTAAGAACAAATGATCAATGATCACACTTTGAGCAGTAACTCTTGTGTGATTACTAAATTTTACAATAGCAAGTGTTTGGTATACGGTTCAAGATGTATTGTAGAATTCTTGTGTAATTACTTCATATTGGTATGATGATGGTGAGGCCTTTTTATAGAGCTTGGAGACGATACTGTTGGAGAGAAAATTGATGGTGATATCTTGCCAATAATGAGACTTAATGACATTAATTTTCTTGTCTTTTCCATATCCGTCTTGGAGTGCAGTCAATACTATTCATATATATATTCTTGTCCTTTCCATATCAGTCTTGGAGTGTAGTCAATACTATCCATATATATATATATATATATATATATATATATATATATATATATATATATATATATATATATATATATATATATATATATATATATATATATATATATATTCATACCATACTTAGAATACTTCTTGATTAAGTTTCTGATTTTGATGAGTCAGATGAATTAGAGTGAGCGGAGTTCAAAATCTTTAAGCAGAGCTTGTATTCTTCAGAAAGTTATTTTGATGAGTAGTCTTTAGTGTTAACTTGAGTGATCTTCACATAGAGGTTTTCTGATGTACAGTCTTTAGAGTCTTCATGTGTACAGTCTTCAGAGTCTAAATATTCAGAGTCATCAGGTGTACAGTCTTAGGAGTCTAAATCTTAAGAGTCTTCAGATGTGAGATTTAATAACAGAATCTGTGTATAATTCTTTCAGACACGTTCTTGTTCAGAGCTAGATATAATATATTCATTCCTAGATCATCTTTTCTGGACTGCATTAGGAGCCAAATACTTTTTTCCTCAGATTCATTTTTCCTTAGAAACATGCACACTTAGCGAAAATTATTAGGGTACCAAATTGTTTCATTCTTTGTTATCATCAAAACTTAGAGATATATTGCAGAACCAAAATCTTGTTCTAACATGGTTGAGATATATCACTTGGCTGATGGTTAGGTAATTTCTCCCCCTAGTGGATTTGAGCATCCCCTTTGATTGATCTTTTCCCCGGTGAGTCTTGCTTTAATATGTCTTCCCTGTTGGGTCTTTGGCTCATTTATTTTCTAATTATACATTGGTTTCTTTCCAATACAATATTTATTCCAGAGTCGAGTCGTTTCCCGTTGCTTCATTTTCTTGAATGACATCCCTTTGTCCCCAGCTGGGTTTCCCCCTTTGAAATCTGTTATTCCCTTGTAGATTTTCACTATCCTCGTTTCTCCAACATGTCTTTGTCTCATGGTGCTACATTACCCACAAAGATCCTTGTCTGCATTCATATCATATCATAAGCATTTTTGCAGTATCTTAGGACCAAAAATTGGGTTTTCGGTATTTAAGTCTCCTCAATCTCGTCGAGACGAAGATCTCAATCTTCATATCTCCGAATTGAAGAAAATCAAATAGGGGCATATGTCATACCCTAACTTTTAATCCTAAGACCCTACATATCATTTGCATCCTTGCATACAAATAAGATTACATCTTTGTCCTCTCCCTCTAATCTTTGAGGTTTACCTTTTGCAGGGATTATTAAGCACCTAGTTGTTGGTATTTTTCCTTTGTGTTTATATTTTCATTGTTTATCTAACTACTAATCAAAATAACAAAAATATGTTTTGTTTTCTTTAAGTTTATTATGCAAGGTAGGATTTTTCATCAAGACCATTAAACATGGCTCCTCAACTAGGGTTTTCTTTGATTCCTCAGCAAAATGTGTTCAACCATTGATTCTAAAGGGGATATCTCTCAAATCACGATCTCTAAGGCTCTCAATCATCTTTCAATCTCATTTTGGTCAAGAGAATCTCAAAGTTTTGTGGCCCATTTCTTAAGGAAAGTCAAAGGTTCATGTGTTTATTTCCATGCCTTCTTCCATAAGTTATCTTAAACTTTGAACAATTAAATAAAGATACATTCTAGGAAAACTTATCTTGAGTTCATATGATCATACATGTACCTTGAAATGCAAGAAAATTCCAAGTGCACAAGTTTATTCCAAGAGGTTTGACCAAAAGATCAACATTTAAAGTCAAGGTTCAAAGGATCACAACTCCTTCAATTCTCAACATTTTTGAATTCTTCTTTTTGTATATGAATCTTCTCAATATCCTCTACAATTTCTATTTACATGACAAGATCCAATTATTCTTGGAGGATCATCAAGAGTTTGGAGACATTATAGGTCTTTTGTGGACTTAGTGAAATTTGACCTATTTTCAAGTGATTTTTTCTCAACTTCCAAGGATTATAACTTCTTCAATTTTCAAAATTTGAGGCGGATTATTTTTGCAAAATATCATTTGTGATGCCCTTTACAAGTTTGCTTCGAGGATCAAAGTCAAATCATGCTTGGAAGGCCATGGAATTCTTTGAAACATTACATGTCATTTTCAGCCACTTGGGACTTAGAATTTTCTAAGTTACATGACCAGATTTTCGTGCCAACTTCAACATGTCATAACTTTGTGCTCAAGCATCCAAATACAACCTTTCTTGGCATATTGTAATCTTTGTTATGATGTTAACAAATTGCAAGAAGAATAAGATCAAAAAGCCTCCTGAGCAAGATGCCTCATTGAGTTGAACATGGTGACTTGGAACTGAAGAAATCACCATGATCCGAAATTTGAACTTCACTAATCTCAATTGCAAGCCAAATTACCACACGCTTTGGACCTAAATATGTTTAATCAAGTGTCCAGAAGTTAATTGACTCTTAAAACACATGATTTGGTTGAGTTTTGATGGATTGCAAGTCACACTTTCCACACATTCTGATCAAATTCATTTTACACGAATTAAGCTTCACTCCACACATATTTGGATCCCAACATATTCCCTATAAATAGAGCAATGTATTGCATTCATTTCCAAGCTTTTGAGAGCCAAGAAATCCCTGCTTTACTCTGAAATTTTTCCAGAAAATTAAACTATTGTGTTTTGAATTCTAACTTGTTTCAATCCAATTTCTTGATTCCATTAGCATCTTCGATATTCTCTGAAGCATTTGCAACAATTCCCAAGCTCAAAGACCTCCTGAAGCTCTCTAACCAGATCAAGCTTCATCAACTTTTGATCACCATTTGGACAAGATAGTCCTAAGTATCATTTGAACTTAAACAAGTTACCATAATGTAGTCCTTCACTCTCTGATGCTTTCCCCTAACTTCTCTGGTGTTGATTGACCATGTTCATCATTTAATTTTATTTTTCGTGACTTGCTTGCTTCTAAAACTTCTCTGAAATTCTCCATGCTCAGTTTAGATAAATGAATTTTGAGCATGAGGTCGAATTCATGATAAGGAGGCGATCACATTGGTGTTTGTCTCGTGTTTTGAATTTACCAAACGATGAAACTCCGATGAGGGATCGTCAGGGAAGATGACCGGAGTGTTTTAGGTCATCTGAGTTTGGCCATACACGTTGGCAATTTGAAATATTCTGATTGGTCCATTTTGAATTAGATCTCGTGTTTCATTTTTGCTAATTTCCATCGTGCACCCTAGCCTGAGGATTGTTGGATTCGCCACGTCAATTAATGAGACCAGATCCAACGCTCCGTGTTTTTTCTGATTTTATTTATTTTTCTTTTTTCATTTTAAATTTCTTTTTCTTTTAAAATTCATAGAAAATTCATTTTGCATCCAAAAAATACCAAAATGAATTCTAAAATTTTATTTTATTTTACTTCATCTAATTTTTATTTTTTAACATTTTATTTTCTTGGTTTTCTATTTTTTATGGATTTTCTCTTTTTTCCTTTGTCTTGATTGGTTTAAAAATACTTTTATGCATTTTAAAATTCTGAAAATTTTATTTTATACTTCTTATTTTATTTTCAATCTTCCATAATTTTTTTGGAAATTTATTTGGTGTTTTGAAGGGATTTATGGATTTTCTCTTTTATTTCTCTTTTAAAATTTATTTAAAAAATATTTGTAATGCATTTTATTTTATCCTTTTGTATTTTATGCTTGTTTGACCTTTGTTGACTTCTAATGGCCTTGGATCATGATTGTTTTGATCATAGGTCTCATCAAACTCAATGGATCTTGGGTGTTGATGGGGGTGAAAATCGTAATCCATCAAATATAAGATTGATTTTGATGATGACTTGATCAATGCTTTGATCTAATTTGGGTATGATCTCTCTTATCCTCTTTTTCTTCATCTCTTTCTTTTCCTCTTGATCACTTGGATGATTTGTGTCCATCTTATTCATGATGTGTGGATTGGTGCTTGATGAACTTTCATCATTTCAAATCTACCTCTTAATTTATCATGGATCATTTAAGATACTTTTGATTGATGCATAAGTTTGTCCTAAGTACTATGAAGTATTGATTGATGTAATGGACCACTGTCCTAGCCTTTGTGCTTGATCTATCCTCACTTTTTATTTGTGGCATAGCTTTAGGAGAATGATTTACATATCATCTCTCTAGCATGTATTAACACAAATATTATTATTGACCGACCTCAGATAGTTATGACTTCTATATAAGTCCAATTACGGTTGCTTAAATAACGTTAAATTTGTCCCGAAAGCAAGTCATTTTCATGTTTGAAAGACATTGTTTCCTTTTCACTTATGAGAGCTAGTGACATACTTGTTGATTTTATCCAAGTTGGAGTCCTTCTCATAGGTGATGTAGAAGTCCATATTTTCATACTTGTGGGTGAATATTTGAGTGTTATCCAAAAAATGATAAATCATCTTTCTCTTTTTGACCACTAACATCACTTATTAACATATTATTGTATTACATTTTACTTTAATGTCATGTATCTTATGCTCTTTATTCTTTTGTCATTTACTTTATACTTTTATTTTTAGCATCTCATATCATATTATTTGTGCTTATGTTATTTGTTCTTTGTCCATTTAGACTTCTCTTTCATTCAAAGATATTAATAAAGGAAAAACCCCTAAAAAATTTATTCTTTGGGTTCATGGACTTGAGGTTACTATTCTTAGCATTGTTGTTGAGTTATGGACTTAGAACTAGGACCTCGACCCTTGCTTTGGGAGTTTGTGATTTGAGACCTTTGGATTCATCTAGTACCTTTGACTTGGGACTTCCTTTGAAGACTTAGCTTTGTTACTTTGGTTTTAACTGATGCATGGTTTATTCTTTGCTTATTTGGCTTGGTTGAGGTTTAATCCAAATGAGGGAATTCTTGCTTGACTTATGTCATAAAGCTGGTTATCTCTTGGTTAGATATTTCCTCCCTATCTTTTACTTTATACTCTAGGATAGTCTCTTCTTCTCCCCTCCTTCTTTAATTTTCAAAATCTCATCTCTCTTTTCAAGACTTTCTTGTTTTCAAACTTGAACCAATTTCTTAATAAACCTTGACTTTTGTCAAGTGATTTTCAAAATCTTTTCTTAATAAATGCTAACACATATTAAGCATATTCAAACCAATTTCAAAAGACTAAAAAAATACATAATTCATTCAAATTATTTTGTGCCCTTTATGCACTTTTTATGTTAAAACTTTTTCTCAAGGTTTAGACATGAGTCATTTCCATAATTGAGATGTAATTCTCCTATCCTCATAGTATTAATGATAGTTCTTTTCCACCTAAGAGAGCTAGTGACATACTTGTTGATCTTTATCTAAGTTGGAGCCCTTCTCTATGATGATGTACAATTCTCACACTTATGGATGACTAGTTGAATGTTATCCTTAAAATGACACAATGTCTTTTCATTAAAAATTAATCAAAACAAACATCTTTGTTATTTTAACCACGAACTACGAGGTTTTGATCCTCCATTGCACTTTGTTGGTACGTAGGCATGAGACTCAGAAAGTCTTGGCAAATACAAAAATGATAAAAAAATATTTCTTTTCTCATCTCCCCAATCTCTTGCAAACAACATCATTTTAAAGTCAAAATACACATATTTTCAAAGAGGTTCCTATAGATGTTTATGGTGCTAATATCTTTCCTTTGCATAACTAACCCCTGAACCATTATCTCTTTTTATTAGTTTTGTTTTAAAACTTCTTTGGATTTTGTTTGTTCTTTTCCCCATTCCTTTGAAAATAATAAAAGCCCAGTGACGATTCTTGCTTTATGAGTTAAGTTTAACCAATAGCTTAATATCAAAAATTTTACCACTACAACCACTAGTACAATCTCAAACCAAGCGAGAGTTTTTAACACCAGACAAAGCTCACGAACCATGCAAGAGTTTTAACTACGAATGCATCACAACAAAACACAATTTTTAACATTGGGCAAATCTCATAAACCAATCAAGAGTTTTAACTATAAAGATCTCCCAACAAAATACGAGATTATAACATGCTGATCTGAAAAACCAAACAAAGATTTGAATAAATTTAAATGAAAGTGAGTTAAAAGTAAAATAATTTATGTTTGGATAAATTTTTACATTAAATTTCAATGTAAAAATTATCTTTAAATTCAAATAAAATTATTCTAGAGATGTAATCAATTCAATATTAGAAGAATCAAACCTTTCAAAATTAATTATCCATTTTTAAAATTGTTTTTTACTCAAAATCAATTATCCATTTTTAAAATTGTTTTTTACACTTCCAAAAAGCTAAACCAAACCTCCACAAAAACTATTACTTCAACTTAATAAACCAACACACTAAAGATATTACTTAAACTTGATAAACCATCCATTGCAAAATAGTGTTGTGAAAGAGAAGTACAATATAGATAAATAGAAAAAGAAGAGCTGCCATGCAAGTAATGATAATAAAATAAAGGGTCACAGTCAGGTAGGGAGTATTTTAATCTCATCCTGGTAAGATGATCAATAATTAAACAATACATGACACATATCATTGTCTGATTGTCCTATTCATAGGATAGATGACAAAAAATTAGATGAGAACTAAATTAAAGGTTTTGGCACACCCAAAGCCCCAAACATGACGTGATTAGTAAACTAATCACACTTAACTAATCCTCCACCCCTTATTAGCAGCCTATAATAAATAACAACACAGTTTTTTCATGTAAAAAACAAAGGTAAAGACATAGCTAAAACAAAAACGGAGCACCCAAAGATGATAGGAGTAATATAATACCCAAACTTTTCTGGGCTACAAAGTCATAGCCCTTTCTGTCTCTTTATTTATCTCTTTCTAACATTAATTTTCTTTCCCTTATCAAAATTTTCTCTCTCTCTCACCAAACACTGAACTCAACACTCCTTTTCTGACATACCTTCTGTACAAACTTTCTTTGTCTTTCCCTCTCATTTTTGTCACGTTTCTCCCAAAAGTTTCCTCCAAACCTTTCGATTCTCTCAACTAAATTTTCTCCCTCATTATCTCTTCTTATCGATCATGCTTCAAAGCTTGGTCCCTCGACCCCCTCTCACTTCTAAACCTAATATGAACACAAAACGCCCTGAACGCGAACACGACGACGCCGATTCTTCCCTTCCGGTACAATCTTTCAAAAGACCTAACTACTCCGGCGAGAAGACAGTGGCGGAAGGCGAAGGACACGACGAGGAGCAAGCGTTTGAGCCTACAACTGAAGGTGAATCCATTGGTTTGAAACTCCTAGGGCTTTTACTCCAATGCGCTGAGTGTGTTGCCATGGATAACCTCGACTTTGCTAATGATCTCTTACCGGAGATAACCGAACTCTCCTCACCGTTCGGGACTTCACCGGAGCGGGTCGGTGCTTACTTCGCACAGGCTCTACAAGCGCGAGTTGTGAGCTCTTGCCTTGGTAGTTACTCGCCGTTAACGGCTAAATCGGTAACCCTAACTCAGTCGCAGCGAATCTTCAACGCGTTTCAATCCTACAACTCGGTTTCACCGCTGGTGAAATTCTCGCACTTCACAGCTAATCAAGCTATCTTCCAAGCCGTGGACGGTGAGGATCGTGTCCATATCATCGACCTTGATATCATGCAAGGACTTCAATGGCCAGGATTGTTTCACATCCTCGCTTCACGATCCAGGAAGATCCGCTCCGTGAGAATCACCGGTTTCGGATCTTCCTCAGAGCTTCTCGAATCAACGGGAAGAAGACTTGCCGATTTCGCGAGTTCACTCGGACTTCCGTTTGAGTTTCATCCTATTGAAGGCAAAATCGGAAGCGTAACGGAACCGAGTCAACTCGGTGTTAGACCAAACGAAGCCATCGTGGTTCACTGGATGCACCATTGCTTGTACGATATAACCGGAAGCGATTTAGGAACGTTGAGATTGCTGACTCAGCTTAGGCCAAAGCTAATCACCACCGTTGAACAAGATCTTAGCCACGCTGGTAGCTTCCTCGCGAGGTTCGTGGAGGCTTTGCATTATTACAGCGCGTTGTTCGACGCGCTCGGGGATGGTTTGGGTGCGGACAGTGTTGAGAGGCATATGGTGGAGCAGCAGCTGTTGGGGTGTGAGATAAGGAACATTATCGCCGTGGGTGGGCCCAAGAGGACTGGTGAGGTGAAAGTTGAGAGATGGGGGGATGAGTTGAAACGGGCCGGGTTTCGACCCGTTTCGCTTCGGGGCAACCCGGCTGCACAAGCGAGTTTGTTGTTGGGGATGTTTCCTTGGAGAGGGTATACACTTGTGGAGGAGAATGGTTCTTTGAAGCTTGGTTGGAAAGATCTTTCTCTTTTGATTGCGTCTGCTTGGCAACCGTCTGATTTGATTACTTACACTTGATGATGATGATGGTGATGTTCATAGTTTGTGTCTTCGGTGGGGGGAAAAGTGTTGATAAGTTTCTCTCATGCCTCTGCAAAGCTTGTTATGTTGAATCTCCAAGAAAGGACATAGTTGGCAGAGAAGAGAATCTTTTAAATTAGTGAAATTACTTATAAGTGAGAAATCCTTCACATTATCAACTGTGGTTCCTTATAATTTTTAAAATTTTTGTAATGTTTAATTGATTTATTGAAATATAGAGGAAGCTAATTGTTTGTGTTTGGGTCCCTAAAATGTGGGGAGTGAGAAATACTTAGGAAGAGAAAGTGTCTAATAATCTTAATATCTTCTACATAGATTTAGAGAAAAACAATAAATGAATGAAGTCTAACAGTTGCATAACAATTATTTTATTTAACACATTTGATTCTAATGATAAATTAGTTTATTTATTTATTTTAAATTTGATATAAATTGAATATATTTTTTTATATATAAATTGAATATCCTTTATACGGATTAAATAAAATTATATTAGTTATAAAATTTTCCCTCAAAAAATTTAATACTATAATTATGTTTTTATAATTGAATTCGAATGCAAACGGATATTGGAATAAATTTGATTTTTATTTTTAAAATCTATAAAATAATACAAACGATAATGGTGATAAATCGACCATGTAATTTTTTTTTACAGTGATAATATATCTTAATTAATCCCAAGAAAGATACTACATAAAAATATATTTATAAAAAAATTGCATTAATATTTTAAAATAATAATTATTTAAAGATATGAAAATGTACTTTTTAGAGGATCAATAGTTTTTTAAGGTGTACCAGTAGTAATATTTTAGAAAAGAGTGTTGAAATAATGATGTGCGGATATGAAACATGAATATAGTTTTTATATTTTTGGAAGTCGCTTAGTTTGTGACGTTTGAGAAGACTAATGATGGTTGGGATCAATAAAACGGATGACATACTATATGAGAGTAAACAATAGCGATGACGTCTTCTACAGGTTAGAGGTTTCGTGAAAAATTTGCCTAGCATAACTACGGGTTTGAGCTGGCATACGAATTGACTACTTTAACCTATGTTTGGTTTCACAGTAAGATCACATATTTGTAAGTTATATCAAGGCAATTGTCACCCTAAATTCTCACTTTTCCCTTTGCCCTTCTTCTCCAACAACTATCTGTCCTAGAGAATGCTACGCCAAGCATAGTTAGGTTGGTAGCCAACATTTGCTTCCTTTGGAGTTCCCATGTGATAGCGACGACTCTTAATATTTGCCTAGAGCTGTCAAAATGGGTTGAAATCCATGGGCCGGCCCATCGAACCCGAAAAAAGTTAGGGTTTGGGTCTTATTTTTGGAATCTATTTTATTACGGGTCTTTTTTAGTCCGGTCCGAAAAAACCCTAAAAAAATGGGCCAACCCATATGGGCTATGGGTAACCCGACAACCCCAAAAAAAACTTTAAAAAACTAATTTAATTACTTGATCTTAGCCCATAATATAAATTCAAAAAAAAATTAATTGGACCTAAATAATGAATTTGACCCAAAAGAAAGATTTGGATACATACTTTGACAATGTAATTTGATCCACACGAATTTAGAATAGGATACATTATATTTACAGTTGTAAATGTAAATTTGGCCCAAACTCTCAGTTCTTCGCATTCCATTCCACGGTTCATTCTAGTTCAAGTGAAGTAACGATTTGACCTAGCTGCTGCTTCGTTCTTCATTGTTTGCTCGTAACCGTTCGTTTGTCGTTGTGTGCCTGTGCTGCTTCGTTCTTCCCTGTTCGGCTATTCCGTTGTTCGCTCAACGCGGTTCTTCCTTCATTTCGTTCATCGTTGTGCTGCTTCATTCTTCCTTGTTCGACTGTTCCGTTGTTCAATTCATTCAAGTAAGTGTTGTTCAATTCACTCAAGTGATATTTTCATCTATGAATGATTTTTACATTCATCTATTGAAGAGTGATGTGTTATAATTATTGTTGGATTAAGATTTTATATTCATCTATTGAAGATTTTATGTTATATGTTAAAGATTTTATGTTCATCTTTTGATTTTTTTTATTTATGTTCATTTGTTGTGCATAACACTATCTTTTGAGAAGTGGTTCATTTTCCTGTAGTAATGATTTTTTGATTTATGTTCATCTGTTGTGTTGTGCTATGCAGAATGCTATCTTGAGTTTCAATGTGAATTTATACAGATTTTTCATTGTCAAAATTTTCAGTGTCAAATTTTTATAGTAATGATAGTTACTTGAAAACACTTTTCAATACTGCTGTTTTAAATAACTTGAATTTTAGTGTTAAATTCCTTGGATCTGTAACATGTTTAGATAATTACTTTATATTCATATTGAGTTAAACATGAGTTAAATTCCTGTAGTAATGATTTTTTGATTTATGTTCATATGTTGTGTTGTGCAGAATGCTATCTTCACTTTCAATGTGAATTTATACAGATTTTTCATTGTCAAAATTTTCAGTGTCAAATTTTTATAGTAATGATAGTTAATGATAGTAATGATAGTTACTTGAAAACACATTTTAGTAATGCTGTTCTAAATAACTTGAATTTTAGTGTTAAATTCCTTGGATCTGTAACATGTTTAGAAAATTCCTTTAGATTCATATTGAGTTAAACACAATAAATTATAAATCACTTTAGATAATCACTTTATAATTCATTTAGATAATCCTTTTCATACTTTTAAGTGACTTTTATTTCTGATGACTTTGAAAACTATATAAGTTATTTTATAACAAAATAAACAGTTATTTCTTCTATTATAAGTTATTTTATAAAAAAAAAATGTTCTAAATTATAAATCACTTCTAATACAATATTAATGATATTTTTTCAATATACCCTTTATCATTTATTATTTTTCCTTCTTTTCATTTTTTAAATTTCTCTTTCATCTATAATAAATGAAGGACAATAGTGTAAAATCATACATAATTCTCTTTTCCATATAATATTGATTATATTTCTTAATTTACATGAAATATTTAAAACATCTTACTCCTCCGTCTTATAAAAGGTGTCAAATTTGAACAATTCACGATTCTTAAGAAAATGATTAGATGAGTTTGTTTTGATGATAAAATTAATATCAATTACTAGAATATCCCTATTAATTATAGTTAAAAGAGTGGTTGAATAAAATAAACGCTAATAAATAAGAGTATGATAGTGAAAAAATAATAATAAATGTTGCATTGATATTGTAAAAGGACAATTATTTTGAGACAGAAAAAATACAAATGAGACATTTTTTATGAGACAGATGGAGTATAATTAATGACGGAGGGAGTAAAAGGAAAAAAGATAAGTGAATGTGTTTTTAGTGAGAGATAGACAAAAAGTCACCTTCCCAAAAGTCATTGAAACTCAGCTAAAAAAACTCATCTCTTTGATGTATGGTCCTCCTTTAAAAATCCCGAGAAAGGATTACATGACTTTATGGTGGGAAAGACACATGTCTTTCCTTTAATCTTGTCCATAACATTAATCAAAGTGTTTAGATTATATTATATGTGTTCTTGATAAAAAAAACTAAAAGGTTGATTTCCTTATTCTAAGTCAATGAGAGTCTAAAATGAATGGTTGGGGGTGTCTGTTATGTGTGTTTTTCTCATTTTTTTCTTGTCCTTTACCGTCCGAACATCCTCCTATTTATAGGTCTCCATCTCCTTCTCTCCCCATTTTGCTTGACTCTTAATATCCTTCATAAAATCATCTATCAGTAATGTATGTTGCCCTTATAATTGTCCTGTAACATTCGTTTCTTCACTAATTATAACTCCCTGCCATAGAGTGTCACCCTATAAGCGTTTCTTATGACCTTTCAAATGACATCATGGCCTTGTCATCAAATCTGACTTGTACTAATTGGACCATTTCCGGCTTATAGGAGATCGGCTCCACCTTGCTTACTCAGATATCCTAACCGCATTAAAATTTAATAGATCTGATGTTCTAGCCGAATTCAAATTTAGTAGATCTGATACATGTGACACACACTCACATACCCTACTCGGTCATCATGCCAACTCGGCCTCAAAGAACTCACGTGTCCGAATAGGCTTCTTCGACCTCATACCTCGTTTGGTCAACTAATTTTCTAGGATGTACAATATGTTTAAAATAGACTTAATTAGTCCTGAACTCCCTTAACTTAATTTCTTATTTCACTTTAGTCCCTTATTTAATAAATGTTACATTTTAGTTCTTTAAAATCTATCCCGTTAGCCAAATTAATCATTTATGTTAAATGTTAAGAAAAAACGTTAAATTTGGATGATGTGGCATGACAGCGTGTCAAAAATCAAAATAATGAGTCAACAATTTCTTTAAGGGACTAAATTAAAATTTTATAGTTAGTTAAGGGGTCATATTTGGATAATAACCAAATTGTGATTAAAGTGACCGGTTAGACCATAATTTGTTATTTACCGGACCATAATTTCATATCAACATAATCTTGAATTTAATGACATTAAATTATAATTTTGTTACATTCTTTGACTCAAACCAAAATCATTAAACTAAAATGACATTAAATATTCCAAAATTACATAAGATATACACATACACAGCTACAAAATATGTACTGCTACAAATTTTGATCCTTTTTGAAATCTTATTTTCTTCTTTGAAATTGATTGAGGTGAAAAGAGTGGGGGCGTAGATTGAATTGATATTTCCGACTTAGTAGTGTAAACTCAATCTGTTTTAATCTTCTTGACCTATTTCATAAGTTGAGAATATTATGTCAATGGAAGTCCCTCTCTCAAGGCAGCCTCATCAATTTGGATAACACCAATACCACCCTTTTCAAGGTCTTCTACTTCATCCTTGATAACCAAAGCAATTTGATAACATGTCTCAGATCCGCAAATAAAATCAGACACACATTTGGTTACTGTCAATGTTTCATCATGACATAAATTAGTAGTGACATTACTAGATAAATGTTTCTTTTGATAGTAGTAAGTAGATGATTTACATCTATAACTGCTTCAAACCTTAAACCTTAGTAGTAATAAATTCAATGTCGCATAAACTTGTATAGTAGTCATGAATCACAGGCTTCCCATAGTTTAATATAGTCAATGCTGCAATAACACTTGCATTTTGTAATCAGGACATTTTCCTATCAAAATTTAAAAGCTTGACAAACTTTTGCACTGAAAGTATTTGTTTTTCCCGACAAACATGATCCTGTATTAAATCTCTGCAAAATAAAGGCAGGACATAATGTCAAATATGAGAAATACTTCCTGTGACAAACATATTCTAAGATATTTTGAGACATTCAAATTAGTAACGCTAATGAAATAATGTTTCAGTCTTACTTGAGCAACAAGGCTAGGTTTGTCGGGTTACAAGATTGAAAGAGTGCTTCGGGAATAATGGCTGAATCCAAAAGAATATTGAGAAGTGATATGTATTGTATCTTGGCTTTGTACCTAATAAAGTATTCAGTCAAAATATGGGCACGACAGGCCACAACACAAGGTAAACGTGCAAGCTGCAGCTCCACAACACAAGGGACATGCCATCTATGAACAACACCAGCAATGAAGTTTCCACATGTTCATTAGGTGCAACATGAACGATTGTTGTCAACTATGGAACATTGTCTTTCAGTAGTTCCATTGTGTTTGCAAAGATGGGAAGCATCCGACTGAGTTCTTGTACTCTACTTCTAGTAATTCCATATGAGTTTCTCTCAAATTATTGAACTAAATCACTAAACATAATAGAGTATCTTTGCCATAATGCTATGAGTTGGTTTATCCGACTCATCCGCAAATGCTGCCCTTACATGTTGGGAATTCTCTAACTGTAGTATGTTTCATCTTACATTTCAATAAATTTAATAGAATTTTTTTATCAATAAATCTGAATTAGTTATAACAATAACAGTTTTCAATAACACAAAAATATAATAACATATAAATCTGCAGGCAATATTTATCATTTATAAGAACAACAATCAGAACTGGACATACTCATTTGTTGTCGTTTTTGTCCACAATGAAAGTTTATCCTGCCAATGGCGTACACTCGCAACGAAAGATGCAAATGTCTTGCTTACAAGAATAAATCGGAGACATGAGATATACTGCAACAAAGACATTAGAGATATAGTTAAATCCATTTAGCAAAAATAAATTTCCCAAAACTCAAATCATAGGAAAAAATAACTTTATATTTTTCTATTTTTCTGTTTGTTACTTGTACCTCACTCAATGTAATTATCTATATATACCCTAGTGCGTATCTCATTAATAACAAGTCCTATTTTCACCCTCAATTATTACTCTCTCTATCTATCTATCTATCTATCTATCTATCTATCTATCTATCTATCTATCTATCTATCTATCTCCCCATATCAAAATCACCATTCTTGTGGTTACTTGTCCCAACATTTGACATCAAGAGTCAGGTTCGATCCATCAAACACTTAGTGTGCGAAAATGATTTCCATCTCCAAGGAACGTATCCCTCCAAATCTCCCAATTCTTAATGCGAAGAATTATGACAAGTGGTACAAAAAATGAAGGTGTTGTTTGGTTACTAAGATATTCTTAAAGTGATCAAGAATGGTGTTACTCCACTTGTAGAAGGTACAACAGTTGCACAAAAGACTTCGCACAAGGAAGATAAAATAAAAGATCACAAGGCGTTTTATCTCATTCATCAATGATGCTGACAACTTTGAGAAGGTTGGTGATTGTACATCCTCAAAAGAAGATTTGGAAATCTTGAAGAAAATTTATGCAGGAGGTGATATGGAAAAGGTGGTAAGGTTACAAACTCACAAAATGAAGCTGGATATAATTAAAATGGAGAAGGAAACCATTAGTGAATTTACTACAAGAATTGCAAGATTGGTGAATTAAGTGAAAGCTTGTGGAGAAACGATCATAGAGCAGTACATGGTTGTGAAAATCTTGTGTTCTTTGATGTCAAGATTTGAAAATGTAGTAGTTACGATTGAGGAATTGAAGGATATTGCAACTATGAGCAAGAAGGAGCTACAAAGCTCTCTTGAAACTCATGAGTAGAGAACAAAGGAAAGGAATGTTGATAAGGAAAATGTGGTGATCGCTTTGCAAGCCCGTTTCAATGAAAGAGACAAGAAGGCGAAGGGAAAGTAGCCCATGAAGAAAGGTAGAGGGAACTTTCAGAAGTATGGTGGAAGAGAATCCCAAAATTTCAAAAATTCAACATTCCAAAAGGGTGAAAGCAATGACAATAGAGTTAGTGGTTTATACAACTCTAAAGGTGGCATCATATGAGGAAATGGAGGAAGTAAGAAAGGAGACAAAAATAATATGCAGTACTTTAATTATCAAAAGTATGATCATTTTGCAAGAGAGTGTAATGCCAACAAGAAAAAACCTCAAGAAGATGAAGCTAGAGTTTCAAGACAAGAGTGTGATGATGAAAACACACTCTTGGTGGTGACTACTGAAGGAAAATGCAGTAGTAGTAGGTTACAAAACAGTTGTAAGAGGCTACAACAAGCTAGAAAAGCAAGTTATAACTGGTTACCAATAGGCTGTAACGGGTTACATGCAAAAGAAAAGGCCATGCTGACTATGAAAGAAGTTGTACAGTGCAGCGATCAATGGTATCTAGACTCCAAATGTTCAACGCACATGACAAGAAGAAATAACTGGTTTGTTAAAATCAATAATGTCATGAAGAACAGGGTGAAGTTCATGGATGATACCACTCTAGTGGCGAAAGAGAATATGATTTATCAATAGAGAGTGGAGATGGTAAACATTATTTGATAAAGGATGTATTATATATTCCTGGAATCAAGTGTAACCTTCTAAGTATTAGCCAATTGCTTGAGAAGGGTTACAAGGTTCATATGGAGAACATGGCGCTACGTGTTATGGACGCAAATGGAGTTTTGGTCCTAAAGAATCCTCAACATTTTTGGTGAATTGAGGATTTTTGGAGAAGAAGATATTTTTTTGGTGAAATTTGGAAAGATAAGATTTTTCTCAAAGAATAGGTGTTTTATCATATTTCTCCCTTTCTCTCTCTCTTTTCCTTGTTTTTCTCTATTCCTTTCTTTTCCCTCCTTAAATTCATATTTTATGTTATTTTATTTTCCTAATAACGTTTTATCTTTCCAACATCTTCTCCCATTATCTATACTAATTATCATTTAATAATATAATTTAATTAATTCAATAATAATAATAATAATAATAGTGAAATCACACTAAAAATTAAAATAATAATAATAATAATAATAATATATTTATTTTTGAGGGTATTACATGTGCCATCTTTATGAATTTAGAGATAACTTTCTAATTTGTCGTGTTCTAAGGTTTAATCAAGTTGTTAATATTTATAAATTAATAATTTTAACAAAAATAGTGCAGAAAATAATTATTCTCTTTATTTATCGAATATAAAAAAACAATTATTTTTTTGTAATTTTTAAATGAAATATATTTGTCATGTATATATGCTTTTATAATAAACTATAATAATTCTCTCTCTCTCTATATATATATATATATATATATATATATATATATATATATATATATATATATATATATATTGATTATCAATTGACTATATATAATTGACTATATCTTTTTAGAAATAAGATTTTTTTAATATTAATTATTAATTGGGAGATTTTTCAATAATGATTATAAAGATAATAATGATTTTTTCTATTGGGAGATTTCAAACAAAAAAGTTAATTAGGAGAATTTTGTGGAGATGACACATTAGCATGTAGCTATGATTTTATTTAGGATTACCATCATGACAACCTTAACAATAGATAATATTTAATATATTTATTTACCTTTAACTTAAAATATATAACAATAAATTATATATGAGATAAATCAAAAACTATAATTCATTAAATTTTCTGATTAACACAAAAAAAATATCTTCCTTGAATGTTTCAAAATACCCTACAAATATACCTTAAATATTTTACAATATATAACAAATTTTATTTTCTTAGATAAATATAGTTGTTAATATAGTTGTTGTGCTTACACCCATGAAATTCTTTTTCTAAGTTATCATATTTTATAAATCCAAAACCTTTTGCAATCCATATATAAAAATAAAGAAATGTAGGGAGATTTCAAAAGGTTTGGATTTATAAAGTGTTTGACCTAGATGATTACAAATGAACCATGGTTTGTAAGTTTTTTTTTGTGCAAAATTTGTAGTTTTTTAATGTTTATTTATGCATCGGTAGTGGTTTCTGTAACACCCTTCTAAATACCCCAAAATATTTAATTAAAAATAATAACACATTAATCAGAGTAATTATGCCCCGAAGGGTGTCACACAATTATTTCACAACATTCCTCAAAATAACCTGTCATGCTCATTTATTTAATCCAAATAAGGTTCTTTGCATAATTCGCAGCGGATACTAAAAATCAACATTTAAATCATGTACCACTTTACATGCAAAGTTGATCAACAACAAAATCAAACATATTCAAACATCCCATCCCGATGTTACATCTATCAGAGCATGACCCCTTAGGAGACTACTCTAGACTCCAAGCATTTACTTCTATTCACTCATAGCCGGTTACCTGAAAAATAGTGTAAGGGTGAGTTTCTCAATCAATATAACAAGCATTATACAACAACATGTAATGTTAAGTAAATAACGCCTCAAATCACCCTAACCAGACTACCCACTCCATAACGGCAGTATCAACGCAACCTCTTACTCAACAATAACAAATAGCATATGTATATATCAAAACATGCTCAACACCAACAACACAACACAACGATTTACTCACTAATTCCTCACAATGGGAATCAGCTACAGCCCCACAGGCTATGCCATGCATTCATTATGCAATGAGACTCTACACATGCGGTACCGACTTTTCTTGAACATATAGTCCAAGCTCACCGATCCCCTCTGGATACGGCTACTGAGCTCACTAGTCCCACTCATTGAGATCTAATGACTCACTCACTAATTCCTCACCATGGGAATTAGCTACAGCCCCAAAGGCTAGACTATGCACGCTACTCATTTAGTATGCAAGCATCAACAACAATCCACAACTCACTAATTCCTCACAATGGGAATTAGCTACAGCCCCAAAGGCTAGACTATGCATGCTAATCACCTAGCAATGCAACAACAACAACAACTCAAGAATAAACATATGACAGTCTATTCACAGATGCATACATCACTGATACATTTACAGTATAATGCATACCAACCAACACACATTGTCAATACATTTATCACAAAAGCATATCACAACATGCTATAAATCAAATACAGTATTAGCACACTCTACTAATAACTATACTACTCAAAACAACGGGAATTGATCCCTATTTCATCATACCTCAGCTAAGTCTCACTACTCAGCCTAAACAGTCAAAAACTGTACGACAACAGCACAGGAAATCACAATCCTGCCCATACGCGTATTGCCTATGCTCATACGCGTATTGCCTAAATCCTGACCAAGCCATACGCGTATTGCCCAATTCCATACGCGTATGCTACGCGTATCACTTCCCCATACGCGTACCACCAGAGACCAAAACACGTTCAAAACCTCATCTCTTTCACTCATACGCGTATGACATACACCATACGCGTACCACATCCAGGGATATGCGTATCACACGCGTATGGCGCGTACCAGCGCCAAAACTCCCACTTCCAAGCCACTCCATACGCGTATTGCCTAGTGCCATACGCGTACCAGCCCATCTCATACGCGTATTGCCTAGTGCCATACGCGTATGACCAGAAACCAGATTTCCAGATCTGCTATGGTTTTTCCTGCTACGAGTTCTATTCGATCTCACCTTCCACAGTCCAAATTTACACAGAAATCACTCATATCATCTAACCCGAATCATTCCCTATTCGATTTCACAACTCCTGACATTATCACATACAATTCCTACGAATTTCTTTCGATTATCGCTCAATTTCGCTCATCAATTATTTCCACAAATTCATCATAATTATCCAATTCAAAGGTAAATTAAAGGTCTATCACTACCCATGACATATTATCATATAATACCCGTCAATCAACGATAAACCCCCCTTACCTGAGTTAATCCGGCAGCCTCTGAGCTCCAAGCTTCTCCTTCCTTCAACCTTCGTTCTCTGGTTCTCTTTTTGCCCTTTTCCACGTTCTGTCTCTTTTTTTTCCTTTTCACGTGAAAACAATAACCTTTTTACCAAATGGGACCTTTTTACTGATTTTCCACTTTTATTCCAATTATAAAATAATAATCCAATAATAATAATCCCAATAATTATTATTCCAAAATAATAATATTAATCCAAACTTCCAATTATTCAATTAAATTAATAAATAAATTATTAATTTAAATTAAATGATTAGCTTATTTTAATTGGGGTGTTACAACTCTCCCCCACTAAAAGAGTTTTCGTCCTCGAAAACATACCTCAAGCGAACAACTCCGGATAAGACTCCTTCATCTGACTCTCAAGTTCCCAAGTCACATTGCCACCTGCTGGTCCTCCCCAAGCTACCTTCATCAAGGCAATCTCTTTACCCCGCAGCTGCTTCAGCTCTCGATCCTCAATCCTCATAGGTGATGTCTCAACAGTCAGGTTATCTCTCACCTGTACATCATCTATTTGGACAACATGCGATGGATCATGAATGTATCTCCTCAACTGAGACACATGAAAAACCTCATGCAAATTCGCAAGCGACGGCGGTAAAGCGATACGATAGGCTACCTCTCCTATCCTCTCCAAAATCTGATAAGGACCAATAAATCGAGGTGTCAACTTCTTCGATTTCAAAGCTCGACCAACACCAGTTATCGGAGTAACACGAAGAAACACATGGTCTCCCTCTTGGAACTCAAGTGACTTCCTCCTCTTATCATGATAACTCTTCTGACGACTCTGAGCAATTCTCATCTTCTCCTGAATCATCTTAATCTTTTCTGTAGTCTGTTGAACAATCTCCGGTCCAACCACCACACTCTCACCGGACTCATACCAACATAACGGTGTCCGACATCTCCTACCATACAAAGCTTCAAACGGTGCCATACCAATGCTCGAATGAAAACTATTGTTGTAGGTAAACTCAATCAAAGGCAAATAACAATCCCAAGCACCTCCTTTTTCCAAAACACAAGCTCTCAAAAGATCCTCTAATGACTGAATCGTCCTCTCAGTCTGACCATCAGTCTGCGGATGATATGCAGAACTCAATCTCAGCTTAGTTCCCAAAGCTCTCTGCAAACCTTCCCAAAATTTCGATGTAAATCTAGGATCTCTGTCCGAAACAATACTAGACGGAATACCATGCAAACTCACAATCTTCTCAATATACAACTCAGCTAGTCTCTCCAACGGATAATCCATTCTGATCGGAATGAAATGAGCCGACTTCGTCAATCTATCAACAATCACCCAAATAGCCTCAAAATTCTTACTTGTCCTCGGCAAACCAGAAACAAAATCCATACTGATACTGTCCCACTTCCACTCTGGAATAGCCAACGGTTGCATTAGCCCAGACGGCTTCTGATGCTCAATCTTCGACTTTTGGCAAGTCAAACAGGAATACACAAAACTTGCAATTTCTCTTTTCATTCCCGGCCACCAAAATAACCTTTTCAAATCATGATACATCTTCGTAGCTCCAGGATGAATACTCAAACCACTACGATGTCCTTCTTCAAGAATACTCTTCTTAAGCTCAGTAACATCCGGAATACACACCCGATCACCAAATCTCAAAACACCATTCTCATCAACTCTGAATTCACCACCTTGACCTCGATTCACTACAGTCATCTTATCCACCAAAAGCATATCGGATTTCTGACCCTCTCTGATCTCATCCAGAATACCACTTGTTAATCTCAACATTCCCAGTTTAACACTATTGTGAGTACTCTCACACACCAAACTCAAGTCTCTAAACTGTTCAATTAAGTCCAATTCCTTAACCATCAACATAGACATATGCAATGATTTTCGACTCAATGCATCAGCCACCACATTTGCTTTACCCGGATGGTAATTCAAACCAAAATCATAATCCTTCAAAAATTCTAACCACCTCCTCTGTCTCATATTCAGCTCTTTCTGATCAAACAAATACTTCAAACTCTTATGGTCACTGAAAACTTCAAATCTTGACCCATACAAATAATGTCTCCACAACTTCAGAACAAATACCACAGCTGCCAACTCTAAATCATGTGTCGGATAGTTCCTCTCATGAACCCTTAGTTGTCTCGAAGCATAAGCTATAACCTGCTTATTCTGCATCAACACACCACCTAAACCCAACAATGAAGCATCACAGTAAACTTCAAATAATTCCGACGAACTCGGTAATATCAGAATAGGAGCAGTAGTTAACCTCCTCTTTAACTCTTGGAAACCTTCTTCACATTTTGAATCCCAAACAAACGCTTGCCCCTTTCTAGTCAACATTGTCAACGGTAACGCCAACTTAGAAAATCCTTCGATAAACTTCCTATAATAACCAGCCAAACCAAGAAAACTCCTTATCTCAGAAACTGACTTCGGAGCTTCCCACTTAGATACCGCTTCTATCTTAGAAGGATCAACGGCAACACCACCTCTGGAAATCACATGGCCAAGAAAACTAACTTCTTCTAACCAAAATTCACACTTCGACAGTTTAGCAAATAACTTCTTTTCTCGTAGAACTCCCAAAACCACTCTCAAATGTTCAGCATGCTCTTCTTCAGATTTCGAATACACCAAAATGTCATCAATAAACACTACAACAAACTGATCTAGATACGGATGAAAAATCCTATTCATATACTCCATAAATACTCCAGGCGCATTAGTCACTCCAAAAGGCATCACAGAATACTCATAATGTCCATACCTTGTTCTGAAAGCAGTCTTCTGAATATCTTCAGTCTTCACACGTATCTGATGATACCCAGATCTCAAATCTATCTTGCTGAACACACTAGCACCAACCAATTGGTCCATCAAATCATCAATCCTCGGTAAAGGATACCGATTCTTGATCGTCACTTTATTCAGTTGTCTGTAATCCACACACAACCTCATAGTACCTTCTTTCTTCTTAACCAACAACACTGGTGCACCCCACGGTGACACACTCGGACGAATAAATTTCTTATCCAGCAAATCTTCCAACTGACTCTTCAATTCAGCTAGCTCAACAGCAGACATACGGTACGGAGCCATCGATATCGGTCTAGTACCAGGTACCAAATCAATCGAGAACTCAACTTCACGTTCTGGTGGCAATTCATTCACTTCTTCCGGAAACACATCAGGAAAATCACACACTACAGCTAGATCGCCAATCACCAGTTTATCTTTAGCCTCCAAAGTCGCTAACAGCATAAACAACTCTGCACCCTCTGCCACTTCCTCATCCACCTGCCTGGCTGATAAAAACAAACTCTTTCCTTCCTCAATCTCAGGAAAAATCACCGTCTTATCAAAACAGTTGATAGAAACCCGGTTAAACACCAACCAGTTCATACCCAGAATAACATCAACCTGTACTAGTGGAAGACACACAAGGTCTATCCCAAAGTCTCTACCAAAAATACTCAAAGGACAACTTAAACAAACAGAAGTAGTAGTCACTGAACCCTTCGCAGGAGTATCAATCACCATACTACCCAACATCTCAGATATCTCTAACTTAAGTTTCACAGCACAATCCAAGGATATAAAAGAATGAGTAGCTCCTGTGTCAATAATAGCTACAAGAGGAAAGCCATTAATATAACACGTACCTCGGATCAAACGATCATCTGCAGAAGTCTCAGACCCCGATAAAGCAAAAACCTTGCCTCCCGACTGATTCTCTTTCTTTGGCTTTGGACACTGTGGACTGATATGACCCAACTCTCCACAGTTGAAACAAGTCACAGTCTTCAACCGGCACTCTGCAGCCAAATGACCACCTTTTCCACACTTGAAACATTTCATCTCAGCACTGGTACACTCATGAACACGATGTCCAGCCCGACCACATCTGTAACACTTAACAGGAGCACTGGGGTCTCCCCCACTAGGCCTCTTCATCCCACTCTGCCTCTGAAAACCTTTGCCAGCTGCATACGGTTTCCCACGATCAACCTGATTCTTACCTTTCCTATCAACCCTCTGCTGATAGCTCTCAGCTCTGGCCTTGGAATCCTGTTCAAATATTCTGCAACAGTCAACCAAATCAGAAAACACCCTGATTCGCTGATATCCAATTGCCTGCTTGATCTCGGGACGCAACCCGTTCTCAAACTTCACACACTTTGAAAATTCCCCAGCAGCCTCAGCATAGGGAGTGTAATACTTTGACAGCTCTGTGAACTTAGCAGCATACTCAGTTACAGACCTGTTACCCTGTTTCAATTCCAAAAACTCTATCTCCTTCTTTCCTCTGACATCCTCGGGAAAATACTTCCTCAGAAATCTCTCTCTGAACACGGCCCAAGAAATCTCAGCATCTCCAGCAGTTTCCAACTCAGTGCGGGTAGCAACCCACCAATCATCAGCTTCTTCTGACAGCATATGTGTACCGAACCTGACCTTCTGATTCTCAGCACACTCAGTTACTCTGAAGATCCTCTCGATCTCCTTCAACCACTTCTGAGCACCATCTGGATCGTATGCTCCTTTGAACATTGGAGGATTGTTCTTCTGGAACTCACTCAACTGACGAGCAGCTCCCATTCCCATAACATTCTGATTTCCTCCAAGTACTCCAGCTAGCATACCCAGAGCCTCAGCAATCGCAGCATCATCTCTACCTCTTCCAGCCATCTCTATTCTGAAAACCCAACAAACTAAAACAAATAAGTACTGATAGGGTTACACAACATCTATCCCGTACAGGGGAAACAGAATAATTACGACTCGACTCGACCGACTATGCTCTGATACCACTAATGTAACACCCTTCTAAATACCCCAAAATATTTAATTAAAAATAATAACACATTAATCAGAGTAATTATGCCCCGAAGGGTGTCACACAATTATTTCACAACATTCCTCAAAATAACCTGTCATGCTCATTTATTTAATCCAAATAAGGTTCTTTGCATAATTCGCAGCGGATACTAAAAATCAACATTTAAATCATGTACCACTTTACATGCAAAGTTGATCAACAACAAAATCAAACATATTCAAACATCCCATCCCGATGTTACATCTATCAGAGCATGACCCCTTAGGAGACTACTCTAGACTCCAAGCATTTACTTCTATTCACTCATAGCCGGTTACCTGAAAAATAGTGTAAGGGTGAGTTTCTCAATCAATATAACAAGCATTATACAACAACATGTAATGTTAAGTAAATAACGCCTCAAATCACCCTAACCAGACTACCCACTCCATAACGGCAGTATCAACGCAACCTCTTACTCAACAATAACAAATAGCATATGTATATATCAAAACATGCTCAACACCAACAACACAACACAACGATTTACTCACTAATTCCTCACAATGGGAATCAGCTACAGCCCCACAGGCTATGCCATGCATTCATTATGCAATGAGACTCTACACATGCGGTACCGACTTTTCTTGAACATATAGTCCAAGCTCACCGATCCCCTCTGGATACGGCTACTGAGCTCACTAGTCCCACTCATTGAGATCTAATGACTCACTCACTAATTCCTCACCATGGGAATTAGCTACAGCCCCAAAGGCTAGACTATGCACGCTACTCATTTAGTATGCAAGCATCAACAACAATCCACAACTCACTAATTCCTCACAATGGGAATTAGCTACAGCCCCAAAGGCTAGACTATGCATGCTAATCACCTAGCAATGCAACAACAACAACAACTCAAGAATAAACATATGACAGTCTATTCACAGATGCATACATCACTGATACATTTACAGTATAATGCATACCAACCAACACACATTGTCAATACATTTATCACAAAAGCATATCACAACATGCTATAAATCAAATACAGTATTAGCACACTCTACTAATAACTATACTACTCAAAACAACGGGAATTGATCCCTATTTCATCATACCTCAGCTAAGTCTCACTACTCAGCCTAAACAGTCAAAAACTGTACGACAACAGCACAGGAAATCACAATCCTGCCCATACGCGTATTGCCTATGCTCATACGCGTATTGCCTAAATCCTGACCAAGCCATACGCGTATTGCCCAATTCCATACGCGTATGCTACGCGTATCACTTCCCCATACGCGTACCACCAGAGACCAAAACACGTTCAAAACCTCATCTCTTTCACTCATACGCGTATGACATACACCATACGCGTACCACATCCAGGGATATGCGTATCACACGCGTATGGCGCGTACCAGCGCCAAAACTCCCACTTCCAAGCCACTCCATACGCGTATTGCCTAGTGCCATACGCGTACCAGCCCATCTCATACGCGTATTGCCTAGTGCCATACGCGTATGACCAGAAACCAGATTTCCAGATCTGCTATGGTTTTTCCTGCTACGAGTTCTATTCGATCTCACCTTCCACAGTCCAAATTTACACAGAAATCACTCATATCATCTAACCCGAATCATTCCCTATTCGATTTCACAACTCCTGACATTATCACATACAATTCCTACGAATTTCTTTCGATTATCGCTCAATTTCGCTCATCAATTATTTCCACAAATTCATCATAATTATCCAATTCAAAGGTAAATTAAAGGTCTATCACTACCCATGACATATTATCATATAATACCCGTCAATCAACGATAAACCCCCTTACCTGAGTTAATCCGGCAGCCTCTGAGCTCCAAGCTTCTCCTTCCTTCAACCTTCGTTCTCTGGTTCTCTTTTTGCCCTTTTCCACGTTCTGTCTCTTTTTTTTCCTTTTCACGTGAAAACAATAACCTTTTTACCAAATGGGACCTTTTTACTGATTTTCCACTTTTATTCCAATTATAAAATAATAATCCAATAATAATAATCCCAATAATTATTATTCCAAAATAATAATATTAATCCAAACTTCCAATTATTCAATTAAATTAATAAATAAATTATTAATTTAAATTAAATGATTAGCTTATTTTAATTGGGGTGTTACAGTTTCCGCACCAGACAATGCAAACACCTTTCCCTTAACTTGCTCCTTCTTCGGCTTATCACATTGCAAACTAATGTGACCTTTCTCACCACAGTTGAAACAAGTTACGTTCGAACCAACCCTACACTGGTTTGCTCTGTGACCCATCCTGCCACAATTGAAACACTTCCCAGAATCTCTACTACACTCCGTAGCACGATGGCCTTCCACACCACATTTGAAGCACTTAAGTGGAATAAAAGATACTCCCCCACTTGGCTTCTTGCCAACACTAGATTGTCTCCTCTTGTCGTCATATGGTTTTCCCCGATCTTGGTTTTTCCCCTTCAGACTCTTGTAGACAGAAGCACTCTCCCTACTATCCTCGTCATAAATCTGGCTCTTGTTGACCAATTCGGTAAAACGAGTAATCTGTTGGTAACCAATGGCCTAAACAACCCGAAACATCAAACAAACAGCATCGATCGTGTCAGATACACAAATCAAATACCCGGAAAACCTACTACTATTGACCAACTGGTCGACCATGCTCTGATACCACTAATGTAACACCCCTTTTTCTACCCCAAATTATTTAGCATATAATCAGAGTAAATAAGCACGCATATAAACAGAAGGGCGTCACATCGACGTTTTCAAATTTTAAAACTTTCGAAAACCAACAATACACCTGGTCATTCAAAATAACACATTTCACTCATCATGAATATTCAAGCAATATGCGTTCGCAGCGGAAAATAAAGAATACTCATGTATTTCATAAAATGATCCATGTCCCATACCATGATCATCTCTCAATAATCACTCCAAATAAAATAAAACAATTAATGACATAAAGCATATCAAAATAAGATATGAGTTCAATACCACTAATCTACCCAGTGTTACATGACCAGAGCATTGACTCATTACCTAAATTCAAACTAAATACGGAAACTCTCCAGCTATTCTTGAGCAAGCTACCGTCCACCTACTCCAGCAATACTACTCTGTAGTATCTGCACGATACCCATGTAAAGGTAACATTCAAACAGAAAGGGTGAGAATTCAAATCATTATGAAATAGCATAATAGGGCACAATGAATTAAAACAACAATTCAAGAATTCATCACACTTTGTATTATTATATCACTAATATTAACAAACAATCATCTCACATGCTTCAAACATGCATCACACCCACATCAATACATGCATTCAATGATCACATAACTATAAACGACTCGATGCAAGACAATGTGACTCCATGCATGCGGTACCTCAATGTGAACTCAAAGTTTCACCGCGTTCCGATTCAATATCTAGAATCCAAGTCACGCTTCCGATCCGGACAAGACCAAAGCCCTACGTCTGTTTCCAATGAAGGATCACCGCTTAATACTACGCCTAATCCCAATTAAGGATTAACGTCTGCTACGTCTGTTTCCAATGAAGGATCACCGCTTAATACTACGCCTAATCCCATTTAAGGATCAACGTCTGCTCATGTGAACCCACAGTTTCACCACTTCCACAATGAAGTCAACCATGCTATGAATGAATGCATACATACCGACACATATGCAATTAAGACCATCTATACCGTCTTAACATTTCACATATCACCATAACTCACAATTGGCACATATACACATCCATCACCACACATCATTCATGATTACATATACACATCCATTACCATAAATCATTCACAATTCAATAATGGTATACATACACATTCATACAATATATTATTCACCAATATAGGCCAATCATCAATTATGTACACATAGATTTCATTCCAAAACACACACCACATTTAAATATCAATTTTTCACTTTTCAAACAGTGTTAACCGGTTAACTCCCTGGGTTAATCGGTTAACGCAAAACTGAATGCGCTTCTTGGCAATTTTTAACAGTGTTAACCGGTTAACGCCCTGGGTTAACCGGTTAACGCAAGACAGAATGCAATTTTCTTTAATATCATAACAGTGTTAACCGGTTAACGCCCTGGGTTAACCGGTTAACGCAAAGCAGAATGTTGTTCCTGCGCTAACACGAAACAGAATGCAGATTTCACCGCATTTTCATCGTTGGAGGACTTCCGGACCTCCGATTTCGATTCCGTAAAAAGCTATGCGTTCAGAAAATTATGACTCATCCAATTATATATTCATTCACAGTTTTAGCATAATTTAATCATCACAATTCAAGAGTATTTATCAAGACCTAATAATTCCAAAATCATGCCAATTAAGGATTTCAACCTAAATCATGTTCCTACCCATTAACCCAATTACACTAACCCATAATAATAAGGATTTCCCCCCTTACCTTGTCAATTTGATGGAACTCTTGACTCCTCTCGTTTTTCCTCTCCTCTTTCTCTATTGCTTTCAGTGCTCAAGTGAATTCTAATTCTCACTTCCTTCACTCTTACTATTTATAATAGTAATCTAGTTGGGCTTAAATCATCTAATTTAATCACTAGGCCCAATAATACTTAATATTTAAATACCTCTATTTAAATTTAAATAATTAACCACTCACTATGCACACCAATTTAATTAATTAATTCAATTATTTACTTATTTCTTATATCCACTAGATAATGACTTAATACACCAAATAATTAATTAATACTCCACATAATTAAATTAAAATATCATAATAATAGTATAATAAATAAATACTTAAAAAAAATGGGCTGTTACACCTAACACCCCCACATATTTTAATATTGTTAAAATTATCTGATAAGTAAAGCTTTCAATGTAAAAAAATACACACATGAATCTCTCTCTCTCTCTCTCTATATCTATATATATATATATATATATATATATATATATATATATATATATATATATATATATATATATATATATATATATATATATATATATATATATATATAAGATAAAAAATAAAAAATAATGATAATAATGATTCTATATATGAATTGTATATTTTAACGATTTTTTTAGTGATTCATTAGAGAGAGAAAAATCGTAAAAACATTAAGGTATCAATTCTTGAATGGATTTATAGTTTGTAATTTGGAATGACCACAACAGTATTCGAGATCTTTTACAATAAGTTATTGAAACTCTAGACCAACAGGCTTATGTGCAAAGATTATTGGGCTTTCAATTTTGTACAAAATACAAAACAAGAACCTCTAACAAGGTCGCAGATGCCTTATTTCAAGTTCCCACGTATTGGCATGTAGATTTGATTGAAGATGCCTCAATTTGCAAGTATTATTATCTCATCCAACCTTTTTTATTTTACACTAACTCAAACAAGAAAGTCAATTTGATATTTTCTTGGTGGAACTTCACACCAAGCATAACCAGGGTACCTTATATTATCCCTATGTTGTACTTAATGGTTTAATAGTTCATTGGGGTCGTTTTGTGTTATGCCCAAACTCCCATCTCTATCATCATATTCTAGGAGAGTTTCATAACACTCTACCCAAGGCCATGTTAGTGTCAAACATACTTTGACTTGAGTTGTAGCTATTTTTTTCAACCTAAATTGTGTTACTCTACGGAGGCTTATGCGACTTCTTACATTACTTGTCAATAGATCATTTTTATCCTCGAAGGAATGAGTTAAATTTAATTGTGTTAATATATTTTGAGAGGGTAACGAGTATTCAAAAGGCAAGTTATACATCTTGTATTCGAATACTCGGGGATCACAAAGATATACATCTAATAAGACCTTTTTCATCCAATTTTATTGAGAAAATATTCTTCATTAAGCGGGAAAAGGACTTGATGCTTATCAAGTTATGAAAGATAATTTGATTTTACTTTGATTTCTAAATAATGATTTTAATATGAGTTAGATAATAGTTAGATTATTATTTAAAGAATCAACATGATTTTTATTTAAAATGATTGATTTTTGATGAAAACTAATGACCAAAGGCTTGTTAATGTCTCGTACATTATCCAATCAATGTTAATCATTAAATCAATATATAAATTTAATAAAGAAAATAAATAAATAAATAAATAAATAAATAAATAAATGAAGGGTGCATGCAAGTGTTGGGATGTTTAGCTAGAAGAAAATTCAAATGGGCTTGAAATCCAAGAATAAAACGAAAAAAAAGAACAAAAGAGGGGGTGCTAGAGCCAAGAAGTCTTGAGTATTTACAAAAAAACTAGGGCCAAAGATTGAGAGGCCCAAGCTCCAAATGCCTCACACCAATATGTGTGTAGGAGTGGAGGGAGTGATTCAAACAAGTAAATAGGGGGCCAAAAGGTGGAAAGGCCGAACTAGATGATAAGAGGAAAAACAAACAAGTCAATACTAAGATGAAAACATACGGTGAAGATTGAATCAGGAGATTCAAATCTCTCTCTCTCTCCCCCTGCTTATAAAAACAACAATATCAACTCTTCCTTGCTCGATCTCTACTACAATATTCTTGGTAAATTGAGGATTTTTGGAGAAGAAGATAATTTTTGGTGAAATTTAGAAAGATAAGATTTTTCTCAAAGAATAGGTGTTTTATCATATTTCTCCCGTTCTCTCTCTTTTCCTTGTTTTTCTCTATTCCTTTCTTTTCCCCCCTTAAATTCATATTTTATGTTATTTTATTTTCTTAGTAATGTTTTAACTTTCCAACTCTTTTTCCCATTATTTATACTAATTATCATTTAATAATATAATATAATTAATTCAATAATAATAATAATAATAATCATAAAATCACACTAAAAATTAAAATGATAATAATAATAATATATTTATTTTTGGGGGTGTTACATGTGCCATCTTTATGAATTTAGAGACAACTTTCTAATTTGTGGTGTTCTAAGGTTTAATCAAGTTGTTAATATTTATAAATTAATAATTTTAAAAAAAATAGTGCAAAAAAGAATTGTCCTTTTATTTATCGAATATAAAAAAAACCATTATTTTTTGTAATTTTTTAATGAAATATATTTGTCATGTATATATATTTCTATAGTAAACTATAATATATATATATATATATATATATATATATATATATATATATATATATATATATATATATATATATATATATATATATATATATATATATATATATATATATATATATATATATATTGATTATCATTTGACTATATATAATTGACTATATCCTTTTAGAAATAAGATTTTTTTAATATTGATTATTAATTGGGAGATTTTTCAATAATGATTATAAAGATAATAATGATTTTTTCTATTGGGAGATTTCAAACAAAAAATTAATTAGGAGAATTCTGTGGAGATGACACATTAGCATGAAGCTATGATTTTATTAAGGATTACCATCATGACAACCTTAATAATAGATTGTACTTAATATATTTATTTACCTTTAACTTAAAAGTTATAACAATAAACTATATATGAGATAAGTAAAAAACTATAATTCATTAAATTTTTCAATTAACACAAAAAAATATCTTTCTTGAAAGTTTCAAAATACCCTACAAATTTACCTTAATTATTTCACAATACATAAAAAACTTTATTTTCTTAGATAAATATTGTTGTTGTGCTTACAACCAACAAATTCTTTTTCTAAGTTATCATATTTGATAAATCCAAAACATTTTGCAATCCCTATATAAAAATAAAGAAATGTAGTGAGATTTCAAAAAGTTTGGATTTATAAAGTGTTTGACTTAGATGATTATAAATGTATTACTTAGGATACAAATGAATCATGGTTTATAAGTTTTTTTTTTGTGCAAAATTTGTAATTTTTTAATGTTTATTTATGCACGGATTTTGCTCTAACTTTTTTTTAAAGTGTATGTCCAAAAATTAAATCTACATTAAATTATGGTTTTTACCATAAGTTAAAATGGAAAAGATAATTATAATTGCACATTTATTAATTAAAATGGCTTAACTTGAAGAAATTAATATATAAATATTAATAGCTAAATTAATATATACCAAATATTCATTTCTACATTAAAAATATAAAAAATTACAAAATGTTTGTGCATGTTATATTGGTGTTTATTTTTAAGTTCATAATTCTTAAAGTTGTGTGTTAAATTTTCTTTTTGATTCAACCGCAGTCCCATGTTAAACTTAATACCTTGATTATAACAATGAATACCTTAAACCCTGTTTCTAAGTTGTTTCTTTGTAAATGTGTTCAACAAAAAAAATCGTTTTCATTTTTTTTTTCCATATACACTCAAATATCTAAAATCAAAGCCTACTTAAATCCATCACATTATCTATTGCAGAAGTGGACTTTTATATTGTAAATGGATGTTCATGTTAGGTACATTATTTGGGCCAGTAATTTTTATAGAAAAATCTACCTGGCACCCAAGCTTGTACCTAACACCTCCACATATTTTAATAATGTTAGAATTATTCGATAAGTAAAGCATTCAATATAAAAAATACATACGCGAGTGTGTGTATATATATATATATATATATATATATATATATATATATATATATATATATATATATATTATATATATATATATATATATATATATATATATATATATATATATATATATATATATATATATAATATATATATATATATATATATATATATATATATATATGATAAAAAAATAAACAATAGTGATAATAATGATTCTTTGTATGATATGTATATTTTAACGATTTTTTAGTGATTCATTAAAGAGAGAAAAATCGTAAAAACATTAAAGTATCAATTCTTGAATGGATTTGTCCTTTGTAATTTGGAATGACCACAACAGTATTCGAGATCTTTTGCAACAAGTTATTGAAACTCTAGACCAACAGACTTATGTGCAAAAATTATTGGGCTTTCAATTTTGTACAGAATACAAAACAGGAACCACTAACAAGGTTGAATACCCTTATCTCAAGTTCCCACGTATTGGCATGTAGATTTGATTGAAGATGCCACAGTTCTGCAAGTATTATTATCTCAACCAACCTTTTTTATTTTACACTAACTCAAACAAGAAAATCAATTTGATATTTTCTATGTGGAACTTCACACCAAGCATAACCAGGGTACCTTATATTATCCCTATGTTATACTTAATGGTTTAATAGTTCATTATGGTCGTTATGTGTTATGCCCATACTCCCTTCTCTATCATCATATTCTAGGAGAGTTTCATAACACTCTACCCAAGGCCATGTTGGTGTCAAACATTCTTTGACTTGAGTTGTAGCTATTTTTTTCAACCTAAATTGCGTTACTCTATGGAGGCTTATGTGGCTTCTTACATTACTTACCAATAGATCATTTTTCATCCTCGAAGGAATGAGTTAAATTTAATTGTGTTAATACATTTTGAGAGAATAATGAGTAATCGAAAGGCAACCTATACATCTTGTATTCGAATACTCAGTGATCACAAAGATATACATCTAATAGGACCTTTTTCATCTAATTTTATTGAGAAAATATTCTTCATTAAGCGAGAAAAGGACTTGATGCTTATCAAGTTATGAAAGATAATTTGATTTTACTTTGATTTCTAAATAATGATTTTAATTTGAGTTAGATAATTTTTAGATTATTATTTAAAGAATCAACATGGTTTTTATTTAAAATTATTGATTTTTGATGAAAACTAATGACCAAAGGCTTGTTAATTTCTCGTATATTATCCAATCATTGTTAATTATTTAATCAATCTATAAATTTAATAAAGAAAATAAATAAATAAATGAAAAAAATAATAATTAAATAAATAAAGGGTGCATGCAAGTGTTGGGGTGTTTAGCGAGAAGAAAATTTAAATGAGCTTGAAGTTCAAGAATAAAACTAAAAAAAGAACAAAAGAGGGGGTGCTAGAGCCAGGAAGTCGCGAGTATTGACAAAATCCTAGGGCCAAAGATTGAGAGGCCCAAGCTCCAAATGCCTCACACCAATAGGTGTCTAGGAGTCGAGGGAGTGATTCAAACAAGTAAACAGGGGCCCAAAAGGTGGAATGGCTGAACTGGATAATTAGAGGAAAAAAAAAACAAATCAATACTAAGATGAAATCAGACGGTGGAGATTGAATCTGGAGATTCAAATCTCTCTCTCTCTCTCTCTCTCTCTCTCTCTCTCTCTCCCCCATAAAAACAACAATATCAACTCTTCCTTGCTCGATCTCTACTGCAACAATTTTTGGTGAATTGAGGATTTTTGGAGAAGAAGATAATTCTTGGTGAAATTTGAAAAGATACTATTTTTCTCAAAGAATAGGTGTTTTATCATATTTCTCCCTTTCTCTCTCTTTTTCTTGTTTTTCTCTATTCCTTTCTTTTCCCCTCTTAAATTCATATTTTATGTTATTTTATTTTCCTAATAACCTTTTATCTTTCCAACTCCTTTCCCATTATCTATACTAATTATCATTTAATAATATAATTTAATTAAGTCAATAATAATAATAATAATAATAATAATAATGAAATCACACTAAAAATAATAATATTAATATTAATAATAATAATAATAATAATAATAATAATAATAATATATTTATTTTTGGGGGTGTTACATGTGCCATCTTTATGAATTTAGAGACAACTTTCTAATTTGTCGTGTTTTAAGGTTTAATCAAGTTGTTAATATTTATAAATTAATAATTTAAAAAAAATAGTGCAAAAAATAATTGTTATATATAAATTGATTACTAATTAACTATATATAATTGACTATATCTTTTTAGAAATAAGTTTTTTTTTAAAATTAATTATTAATTGGGAGATTTTTCAATAATGATTATAAAGATATTAATGATTTTTTCTATTGGGAGATTTCAAACAAAAAATTAATTAGGAGAATTTTGTGGAGATGACACATTAGCATGAAGCTATGATTTTATTAAGGATTACCATCCTGACAACCTTAATAATAGATTGTACTTAATATATTTATATACCTTTAACTTAAAAGTCGTAACAATAAACTATATATGGGATAAGTCAAAAACTATAATTCACTAAGTTTTTCAATTAACACAACAAAAAAAAAATTCTTTCTTGACTGTTTCAAAATACCTTACAAATATACCTTAAATATTTCACAATATATATAAAACTTTATTTTCTTAGACAAATATAGTTGTTGTGCTTACACCCAACAAATTCTTTTTCTAAGTTATCATATTTTATAAATCCAAAACCTTTTGCAATCCCTATATAAAAATAAAGAAATGTAGTGAGATTTTCAAAAGGTTTGGATTTACAAAGTGTTTGATCTAGATGATTATAAACGTATTGCCGAGGATACAAATGAACCATGGTTTGTACGTTTTTTTGTTGTTGCAAAATTTGTAGTTTTTTAATGTTTATTTATGCACGATTTTGCTCTAACGTTTTTTTTAAAGTGTATGTCCAAAAATTAAATCTACATTAAATTATGGTTTTTACCATAAGTTAAAATAGAAAAGATAATTATAATTGCACATTTATTAATTAAAATGGCTTAACTAGAAGGAATTAATATATAAATATTAATATCTAAATTAATATATACCATATATTTATTTCTACATTAAAAATATAAAAAATTACAAAATGTATGTGCATGTTGCATTGATGTTTATTTTTAAGTTCTTAATTCTTAAAGTTGTGTGTTAAATTTTCTTTTTGATTCAACCACAGTTCTATGTTAAACTTAATACCTTGATTATAACAATCAATACCTTATAATCATATTTCTAAGTTGTTTCTTTGTAAATGTGTTCAACAGAAAAAATCGCTTTCATCTTCTTTTTTCATATACACTCAAATATCTAAATCAAAGCCTATTTAAATCCATCACGTTATCTATTGGGCAAGTGGACTTTTATATTGTGAATGGATGTTCATGTTAGGTACATTATTTGGGCCAGTGATTGTTATAGAAAAATCTACCTGGCACCCAAGCTTGTACCTAACACCCCCACATATTTTAATAATGTTAAAATTATCCGATAAGTAAAGCGTTCAATGCAAAAAAATACACATGCGAGTGTGTATGTGTGTGTGTATATATATATATATATATATATATATATATATATATATATATATATATATATATATATATATATATATATATATATATATATATATATATATATATATATATATATATATATATATATATATATATATATATATATATATAGATAAAAAAAATAATGATAATAATGATTCTATATATGAAATGTATATTTTAACGATTGTTTTAGTGATTCATTAGAGAGAGAAAAATCGTAAAAACATTAAGGTATTAGTTCTTGCATGGATTTGTCGTTTGTAATTTGGAATGAGCACGACAGTATTCGAGATCTTTTCCAACAAGTTATTGAAACTCTAGACCAACAGACTTATGTGCAAAAATTATTGGGCTTTCAATTTTGTACAGAATACAAAACAGGAACCTCTAACAAGGTTGCATACGCCTTATCTCAAGTTCCCACGTATTGGCATGTAGATTTGATTGAAGATGCCATAGTTCTGCAAGTATTATTATCTAAACCAACCTTTTTTATTTTACACTAACTCAAACAAGAAAATCAATTTGATATTTTCTTGGTGGAACTTCATACCAAACATAAACAGGGTACCTTAGATTATCCATATGTTGTACTTAATGGTTTAATAGTTCATTGTGGTCGTTATGTGTTATGCCCAAACTCCCATCTCTATCATCATATTCTAGGAGAGTTTAATAACACTCTACCCAAGGCCATGTTGGCGTCAAACATAATTTGTATAAGACCCCAATTTTGACCCTAAGATCCCTCATGCCATCTCATCATATGCATTAACATTGAGGTCAAACCTTACCATCTTCCTTACCCTTCATTCGTTGGGTGTGCATTAGGAGAGATCACCAAGCATATTTTTTATCGTATCATACTTTGTTTTTCATTATTTACTAACCAAAAAACCAAGAATATGTCAATGTATAGTTTGTTGCTTTTGTAGGTAGTGTGCATGCTCACATATGCTCTATCAAGCTCATATCTAGGGTTTAAGACCCTCAATGTAAGGAGTGCAATCAATAATTGTTCACATTGTCTCTAATCATCATATATGGATCCCCATGATCTTCACATGTCATTTTGATCAAGAAACCATCAAGAGTTTGGAGTTTGTTTTCCTTGGAAACCCTAATTCATCTTGGTATCTTGTGTGACTTCTTCAACAAGTTTCTTCAATATTTGATCAAATATTTCAAGGGATACTTCATATTTCATCATATTACACATATATGATCCTCCATGAGTCCCATAATTTAAGAGAACATCAAGCTAGCAAGTTGGTTCATGGTGGTTGACCAGAAAAAGTCAACTGGTCAAAACTGGGGTTCTCTAGACCCTATCTCCTACAGGTTTTGTCATATGAAAATGATTCCAAGATAAACGTTACTCAAAATGACATTACAAACAACTTTCATGTTGAAGTCAAGAGCTATTTTTTTTTGGAAAGTCATTTTTTATGGTGAAAGATTATAGGTCATTTTGTTTGAACCCTAGTTTGGAGGTTAACTTCCCAAGACCATAACTTACTCAATTTTTATGATATGAAATCCATTCAAGTTCCATGATCAAATTCAAGATGTCTATTTAAACTTTTATGTTTGGAGGAAGTTCAAATTTAACTTGTAAATGCATGTTCCAAGAGGAAACATTATAGGTTATTTTGGGCCACTACCATTGAACAAGTGATTTTCCTCAACTTCTAAAATGCATAACTCCTTTATGCCAAATCCAAATTAGGTCAAAATTTTGACCAAATTTAAGATGTTTGAAATATATACAACTTTGATGAAGGAACGTTTCTCATTTGAAGTCCATAGAAAAAGTTATTCAAGGTGGAAGAAGTGAACATTTGACTTGGGACTTTGAAAATTTTCAAATATGTTTGATTTCCCAAACTTCCACCTCAAAATTCACCATGATCCAAGCTTCAAATGAAAAAGTTTCCAACATGAAAGTTGTTCCCCTTGATCTCACCTTGCCAAAAAATCCAAGATCATCTCATTTTGCCAAAGAATGAAGGACTTGCGCATGTGTGCAATGTGAGGAACCATTTGGATGATTTTCACTTCCACATTTCATACACGATTGTGTGGCCACATGACATGATTTCAACATGATTTTCACTCATTTTTAGACCTGAATACATCACTTGATGGGCCTATCATACGCCCATGCAAGCATGAAAAGAGAACTACTCATTTTTGCCAAATTTGGAAGTGTGTGGAAATGAATCTCCTTGGCTATAAATACAACCCTCATTGCTCAGAATTTAGGACCTCATGCCCATACTTTGAACCTGCAATCCAAACCCCCTCCATTAAAGGATAATCTTGAAGGTTTTCTTTGGAAAATCGAGTTTCAAATCTCCATCTATTTTGATATTGAAACATCAAGAGTCCAGACCTTTCCTTGATCCTAATCACTTCCAACAAGCACCTGAAGCAAGGCCAAGCATAATTGGAATCAAGATCGAGCAAGTTTGAAGCTTCATTGAAGATTTAGGCAACATCCCATATGCAAAAAGGACTTGGCCAATGCCAACATTTCTGAAACCAAGTTATTGTGATTTGAGCTTTCATCTGATGCAAGTATTGGGATCCTCATGAATTCATCTGCTACATGGTCTTGATGCAATTGTTACTTTGAACCTGTGTCTAATGCCTTATTCTGAGCTAATCAAGGAGTATGAAATCTGATACATGAGGAGATAAAAAAGATTATTAGCTGTGAAGTTGCTTGATTGGATGTGGCCATCTTTATTTGATGCCTTGCTTGATATTGCTAATTGCCTGCTGATTATTACTGGATTCAAAGTCCAAAGGGAAAATGGGTTTTCTATATGACATTCTTGTCTGTTGGATTGCATCCTATTGGTCAGATCTTTTCAAATCTCAACTTTTAATTTTATGCTTAGGATTAGTCTCTTCATCTCCTCCCACTTCTTAAATTTCAAAATCTCTCCCCCTTTTCAAAACATTTCTTTGCTTGTGATTTCAAACTTAGACTCTTTTGAAAATTAGAAACTTTGGCCTTATGCCATTGCATTTTTAAACTCTTTTCTTAATCAAAATTGTAAATAACACTCATTTAGGTTTTGATCCACTCATTTTGAAAGTAATACCACAAACTACGAGGTTTTGATCCCTCATTTTTATGTTGGCACGTAGGCACAAGTCCGAAGGTCTTGTCAAACACAAGAATGTAATTAATGAATTCTTTTCATATCTCCACACTCTATTTATTGCAAACATCTTTTATGCTAAAAACACATACACATATAAAAAAGGGCTCCCTAGGAGTACCTAGGATACTTTGGGTGCTAACACCTTCCCTCTGTGTAACCAACCCCCTTACCTGTAATCTCTGGCATTTTATTAGTTTTGATTTGAAAACTTCTTATCTTTGGGTTTTGTTCGTACTTTTCCCTTTTCCTTTGGAAACAATAAAAGCATGGTGGCGACTCTGGTTTTATTGACGTTAAGTTTATCCATAACTTAATGGTCATGAATTTATCGCTACAGAAATTAAGTGGCGACTCTGCTGGGGAGTAGTTCTCATTGAGTTTAGCCTACTTTTTTATGTGTGTGTATATTTGTATATTTGATGTTTGTATATTTGTTTGTGTGATATAATCTGCTTGTTGTGCTTGGTGATCTCCGAGTGGTGAGATAAGTCCTAACCCGAACTTGAGTGCAATTAAGATAGGAGGATGGTATAGTCATGTTCAACTTGTGTGAAGTAGTCCTTAACAAGTTGGCTTGAGATCCATTTACTCAGTGGAGACCCTTTTGGAGCTATTGATGTCACACAAGTTATTTGTGGTTAGACATTAATTTCTCTGATTTAGGGTCCGAGAAGCTGAGGACCGTAGAACATTTAACCCAACTTAGCCTATTTAGGACGTAGTACGGAGACTGTTCAGGTGTAGACCTGATAACAGTTGTTACGCGATACTACACTCAGACGAGTTTCTCTTGAGAATATTATGTGTTGATGAGTCAGTCATCCTAACCTATAATATCTGATAGATGGAATTAAGACTCTGGGAACTTTTTAGAACATGATCTACATGTTTTACCCTTAGTACACTCCTTTGGGATGGTTCTTAACTTGACCCCATGATCGTGACTCACAACAAACCCTTTAATTCTTGGTTGATCCAATCAAGTCTTGTCAATATCAATGGAACTTGGGTGTTGATAAGGTGAAAACCATAATCCACTAAAATGGATGATTGATCTTGACAATGGCTTGATTCATCCCTTGACCTTTATTTATTTGCCTTATGTGTGATCCCTTATTTGTGATTGTTGCATTCATGCATTCATGCGTATCATAACATTCATCACACGAAAAGTAACTTCAAGGAACTGAGGTTTTATTTGCAAATATTTTCAGACCATGGATTATGGACGAAGGAACAGTAAGAAGTACAATTTCAGATGCCCCGACTTGAAAGAGTTAAGGAAGTTGTCATCCTTTGTATTAGATCCCTTGGACTTCAAGCAACGTCATGGGAAGCTTTTGTCTGTGTTATCGGCTGATGTAGTTGAAGGACTCTTGAGTGTTTTGGTTCAGTTTTATGATCCTCTCTACCGTTGCTTCACTTTTCTCGATTATCAGCTTATGCCTACGTTAGAGGAGTATGCTCATCTCTTGGGAATACCTGTTTCTGACAAGGTGCCTTTTAGTGGATTGGAGGAGATTCCCAGATCTCATACCATAGTTGAAGCCCTTCATTTAAAGAAGTCCGAGATTGAAGCTCATTGGGTTAAGAAAGGAGGAATTTTTGGGCTGACTTTTGAATTCCTCATTGGGAAAGCTACTGTCTTTGCTCAAGCCGGTAGTGTGAATGATTTTGAAGCCATCTTCGTGTTGCTCATCTACGGTTTGGATTTGTTCCCTAACATTGACGGTTTTGTTAATGTTAACGGCATTAGAATCTTCTTGATTAGGAATCATGTCCCTACTCTGCTGGGTGATGTTGTTGGTGTAAGCCATATAGGCCAATACTTTTGGTACTTGTATCGAATTATTTATTAATAATAAAAGGCTTTTTCTTTATTATGTTTGTTTAATAAAGTTCGTAGAATAGCTAGTCCGTTTAATGTATCATGTGTGACTTAATAATGAGATCCCATTAAACATAAGGACACTATTCTTAAAGTATCCGTAGTCGAGCTTTGTTGTGAAGTGGGATAATATTAAAGCATTAAGACTATTATGTATACACACTGATGATCACATCTCATGGATCATGGATAAGGAGTTATCAAGTCTTAAACATAAGTATGAATATTGAGAGTAATATTTATACTGGATTGACCAACTATGAGAATACTATATAGAATGTTATGCTAAGTGTCATAAGTTATTCTCGTGGTGATAATGGTGTATACCAACCTTTGACCTGAAACCACTATGTACCCTAGATGTAGAGTCGAGTGCCTTATTGCTGATCAAATATTGTCCGTAATTGGATGACCATAAAGACAGTTGATGGGTATTCCACAAAGCATGCTGAGGAACATGAGTGACCTAGATGGAATTTGCCCATCCTGCGTAGCAGGATAAATGTCTACGGGCCCATTGATCTGGACAAGGATGACACGGTCTATGCCTTGTGCTCAACATATACATAAGGGAACAAGGGTAATTATACACATAAGTATTATCACAAAAGGATTTGTCAGATCACATGACATTTTCGTGTCTTGGGTAGCAATGATGTGTTGCTAGATACCTCTCACTATTTATTATGTTAAATACGTGATTTAATATAATTGCCAATGTCGCGAAAACCTACAGGGTCACACACAAAAGGACGAATTGATGAAAGATAGAGTAACTAAGGAACACCGTAAGGTACGGTTAACTTAAGTGAATTTTAGAACATCGTAAGGTACGGTGTACTTAAGTAGAATACGAAATATGGTAAGGTACCACGCGCTTAAGTGATTTTGGCATATTATAAGATATGGGCCACATACACTTAAGCGGGCTTTTTAGCTTGTAGCCCACACAAGTGGTTCTATAAATAGAACCCTTGTGCAGAAGCATTTGTACAATTGAAATTTCATTTCTCTCTCTCTCTCTCTCTCTCACTCAAAGCCTTCATTCATAGCAGCTAGCACTGAGATTGAAGGAATCCGTTTGTATGGACTGAGTAGAGGCGTTGTCACCATTCAACGTTCGTGATCGCTCCATAGATTTGCATCAAAAGTTTCAATCGCCACAAGAGGTAACAATTCTATCACTGATCATGCCCATTCCTAAGGATCACTAAAGGAGATTTTTTTTAAATTCTGCTGCATTTTGGATCGCTCTTCTCCTTCAGTGGTATCAGAGCCATTTACGAAACCATGCATCTGATAGCTATTTATTTTCTGTATTAATACGATTAAAAGACAGAATGAATCAAATAATAAACGAGTAATTAAATTTGGCATCATGTGTGTATGATTTGGATGATTGATGTTGACTATGCTTCGGAATCCGACGTTAGTATGGTAAAGCAGCGATACATCGATCATCCATAGGTTACGCAATTGAGATCAATCAAGTTATATATATGATATAAGTAATCCTGATGCAAAATATGGTATATATGATATAATGTTTCTGTTTCGTTCATTCAAACACTTAATGGTTGTTTTCCTTTGAGCGATCAATGGTCATTTGCTTCTTGATCCAACATTAGTATGGTGAAGCAATAACGTGTTGATCAATCATACTGAATTAACAATCGAGGTGTGTTTGACGGTCTGAAATTGGTGCATTAGGGTTCATGACGGCACAAGGGTTGTGTTGTCAAAGAGTTATGCGATTAGGGTTGTGACTGCGCAAAAGTTGTGCTTTAAAGTATCAAGTGTTGATGCGAAAAACGACGTCGATTTCAAATGAATTGTTCATTAAAATTCTGCATCAGGGCGCTACCCCTAACATCTAAATCGGAACCCCCGTCTGTTGACCGGGCAGCGGACCCCCGGCTAACTCTGCGTAGTGTGATCGGTCGCCAAAATTTAATTTGGTTTTAATTAATTAACAGAATTTAAATTAATAATAATAATAATGTGTTTATTATTATTGTCTTGTGGTGATCGGTTATGGCCTTAGTTTTCCTTTATTTTGTTTTGGGATTTTAAAATACAACTTGCGTGTCATGCCTCTCTTTTAATCTCTTAATGTAACTTCTCTTCTCATCTCATTGCCTCGTATGTAAAATGTAATGTTAATGTTATGAAAAAAGAGAAGAATACAATATCAAAGGAGGACAACCTTGAAGATCTTGCTTGGAGAAGCTTAGATCGTTATTAGGTTAGCTTAGGTTCTCTCATTGGCTTGGGAGAACAATTGTGCTAGGGGCCATAACTATTTCATTATGTATGTTGATGCATGTGAGAGACGATTTATATGATAAATAAGCCGGTGAGATCAGAATAATTGCAAATTCCCTCAAATTAAATATTAAGTTTATGCTTTCCAAGTTTTAGCACTCATCAAGACTAGTATCGAATAATGTAGGTTTCGCCTACACGAGGTGCATATTCTATATTAGTAAGTGCGATGGGATAATTATAATATCCAATTGCTAAAACAATGGTTCAAACTTAACTAAACAAATTATAATAAGATTATATATATTTAGAAGCAAGAGTTGGAATGATCCATGTGATGGATTGGAATAAGGAGTTATTCACCCAACTAAAATATTCGAGAGTTGTATTAGATACAATTGGAAAGAGTTCCTACCTAAATAACCTAGTTTTGTGCAATCCGCCTACGCGGACTTAAAACAAAGTGAAATGTGGATCTCGACCCACTAGAAAATCTTCCAACGGGATTTTCCGAATCAAATGGTGAGGGTCATTTGTTTTGAGTAAAATAGTGGGAGCATATTTAATTAAAGGCCTAATTAAATATTTTATTGATACTTATATTTTCATTATTTTCATGTAGATTACCATGACAACAAATACCTCTAACAACATTTTACGATCAATCCTTGATAAGGAAAAATTGTTTGGGACAAATTTTCTGGATTGGCACCAAAATCTGAGGATTATCCTCAAACATGATAGAAAGCTGTATGTCTTGGAGAAACCTGTTCCTGAAGAGGAACCTCCTAGTTCTGCGCCTAAGCAGAAAGTGATGCTTATAAGAAGCATGTCGATGATGCCAATGAAACTGCTTGCCTCATGCTACCTACTATGAACTCAGAGTTGCAAAAGTAACATGAGAACATGGCATCGTTCGATATGATCGAATACCTGAAGATGCTCTATCAAGAGCAAGCAAGACATGAAATGTTTGAAGTTTCAAAAGCCCTTTTTCAAGGCAAGTTAGCTGAGGGAGCCCTTGTAGGTCCCCATGTGCTCAAGATGATTGGGTATGTAGAGAACCTTGAGAGGTTGGGTTTTCCCCTCGGAAAGGAACTTGTGACTGATTTGATCTTGCAATCGTTGCCAGATAGATTCAGTCAATTTGTCCTTAATTTCAATATGAATGATATGGAAAAATCTCTTCCTGAACTGCTAGCCATGTTAAGAACTACTGAGCAGAATCTGAAGTCAAAAGGGAAGTCCATTCTGATGATCGGAAATAGAAAGAGACAGAACAAAAGACCCACTAAGCAGGGTGATAAAGGGAAAGGCAAGGAAGTTGCCAAACCCAAACCCACTGCTCCTGCTTTGAAGCCTAGTGGAGGCATAGTAAAGGAAGGCACATGCTTCCATTGTGGTAAGACCGGACACTGGAAGAGAAACTTCCCAAAGTACCTGGAAGATAAGAAGAATGGAGTAGAGACTTCAACTTCAGGTATTTTTGTTATTGAAATTAATTTATCTACTTCTGCATCATGGGTATTAGATACTAGATGTGGTTCTCACATTTGTACCAATGTGCACGGGCTAAAAAGGAGTAAAGATTTGGCAAAAGGTGAAGTTGACCTACGAGTTGGCAATGGAGAAAAGGTTGTTGCTTTAGCTGTAGGAACTTATGTGTTGACTTTACCTAGTGGTTTAATAATTCAGTTAGAGAACTGTTATTATGTACCTGCAATTAGCAGGAATATTATTTTTGTTTCTTGTTTAGACAAGTTTGGTTTTTCATTTATAATAAAGAACAATTGTTGCTCCATTTATTTGAATGATATATTCTATGCTACTGCACAAATGAACAATGGACTATATGTCCTTGATCTTGAAATGCCTATTTATAACATTAATACTAAAAGGATGAAAACTAATGAGTTAAATCCAACTTACCTTTGGCATTGTCGATTAGGCTACATAAATGAGAAACGCATTTCCAAACTCCATAAAGATGGACTCTTGGACTCTTTTGATTATGAATCATATGAGACATGCAGATACTGTTTAATTGGAAAGATGACAAAGTCTCCATTCATAGGAAAAGGTGAAAGAGCTAATGATCTTTTGGCCCTCATACATACTGATGTATGTGGACCACTGAATATACCAGCCAAAAGAGGTTTTCAGTACTTTATCACATTTACTGATGATTTCAGTAGATATGATCATGTGTATTTAATGAAACATAAATCAGAGTCCTTTGAAAAGTTCAAGGAATTCAAGAATGAAGTACAAAACCAACTAGGTAATAATATTAAAACTCTTCAATCAGATCAAGGTGGTGAGTATTTAAGCCTAGAGTTTGATGACCATCTGAAAGAATGTGGGATCCTATCCCAACTTACTCCTCCTAGGACACCCCAATGAATGGTGTATATGAGAGAAGAAATCGAACCCTGTTAGACATGGTTTGATCCATGATGAGTCACACCGATCTTCCAAACTCCTTTTGGGGACATGCACTATTGACAACAGCTTACACACTTAACCGTGTTCCATCAAAAAGGTTGAGAAGACACCATATGAGATATGGAATGGTAAGAAACCACATATGTCTTACATGAAGATTTGGGGTTGCGAAGTTTATGTGAAACGATAAACTTCAACTAAGCTTGAGCCAAAATCTGACAAATGCTTATTTGTGGGGTATCCTAAAGAAACAAGAGGGTATTACTTCTACAATCCTTCTGAGGGCAAAGTGTTTGTCGCTCGAACTGGAGTTTTCCTAGAAAAGGATTTCATTTCCAAAGGAATCAGTAGAGGAAAGTAAAGCTTGAAGAAATTCAAGAATCACAAAGCATTGATACACCTATGGAGGAATTAGAGCAGGAAACACAAGTAGTTATGGAAGAGCAACCTACTCAAGTAGAACAAGACCAGCGTAGGTCAAGCAGGATACGTTACCTACCTGAGAGATATGGATATATCATAACTGATCAAGGTGATGTATTACTCATGGATCAATATGAGCCTGTGACCTACCAAGAGGCCATAACTAGTCCCGAGTCTGAGAAGTGGCTAGAAGCCATGAAATCTGAAATGGATTCCATGTACACAAACCAAGTTTGGACCTTGGTAGAGCCTCCTGTAGGAGTTAACCCTATAGGATGTAAGTGGGTCTTCAAAAAGAAGACTGACATGGATGGTAAGGTACATACGTATAAGGCAAGACTGGTTGCAAAAGGATATAAACAAATTCATGGGGTTGACTATGATGAAACCTTTTCACCAGTTGCAATGCTTAAACCTGTTCGGATTTTACTTGCTATCGCTGCATATCATGATTATGAAATACGGAAGATGGATGTCAAAACTGCTTTCCTTAATGGGAATCTTCTTGAGGATGTGTACATGACACATCCTGAAGGATTTGACATAGCAGAAGAAGCCCAAAAGATATGTAAGTTACAAAGATCAATCTATGGATTGAAGCAAGCTTCCAGAAGCTGGAATCTTTGTTTTGATGAAACAGTAAAACAATATGGATTCATCAAGAACAAATATGAGCCTTGTGTCTACGAGAAGGTTAGTGGGAGCATGATCGTTTTCCTGGTATTATATGTAGATGCCATATTACTCATTGGAAACAATGTCCCTACCCTGCAACAAGTAAAGTCTTGGTTGGGGAAATGTTTTTCTATGAAGGACCTAGGTAAAGCAGCCTATATATTAGGAATCAGGATCTATAGAGATAGATCACAAAACCTGCTTGGCCTAAGTCAGAGTACATACATAGACAAAGTGCTGAGACGCTTTAATATGCATGATTCCAAGAAAGGATTCATACCTATGCAATATGGCTTGTATCTATCAAAATCACAATCCCCTTCAACTAAGGAAGAAAGGGATCACATGAATAAGATTCCATATTCATCTGCAATAGGATCTATCATGTATGCCATGTTATGTACTCAACCAAATGTCTCGTATGCTTTAAGTGCAACGAGTAGGTACCAATCTGATCTCGGTGATGCTTATTGGGTAGCTGTCAAGAATATCCTTAAGTATTTGAGAAGGACTAAGGACTCATTCTTGATATATGGAGGTCAGGAAGAGCTTGATGTAATTGGATACACCGATGCTAGCTTCCAGACAGATAAGGATGACTTTAGATCGCAACCTGGTTAAGTGTTTTGCTTAAACGGTGGCGCTGTGAGCTGGAAAAGTTCAAAGCAAGATACAGTTGTTGATTCTACAACTGAGGCCGAGTATATTGTTGCCTCAAGTGCAGCAAAGGAAGCTGTTTGGATCAAAAAGTTCATTAGTGAACTTGGCATAGTTCCTAGCATTTTGGATCCCATTGATCTCTATTGTGATAACAATGGTGCTATCGCACAAGCTAAGGAGCCTAGATCTCACCAACGATCCAAATACATACTTAGACGTTATCACCTTATTCGAAATATAATAGATAGAGGATATGTGAAAATATGCAGAGTACCTACACTTGACAATATTACTGACCCACTGACAAAGCCTCTTGCGCAGCAGAAGCATGATGGCCATACTAGATCTATGGGCATTAGGGGTATGCCTGATTGGCTCTAGTGCTAGTGGGAGATTGTTGGTGTAAGCCCTAGAGGCCAATACTTTTGGTACTTATATCGAATTATTTATTAATAATAAAAGGCTTTTTCTTTATTATGTTTGTTTAATAAAGTCCCTAGAATAGCTAGTCCGTTTAATGTATCAAGTGTGACTTAATCATGAGATCCCATTAAACATAAGGACACTATTCTTAAAGTATCCGTAGTCGAGCTTTGTTGTGAAGTGGGATAACATTAAAGCATTAAGACTATTATGTATATAGACTGATGATCACATCTCATGGATCATGGATAAGGAGTTATCAAGTCTTAAACATAAGTATGAATATTGAGAGTAATATTTATACTGGATTGACCCGCTATGAGAATACTATATAGAATGTTATGCTAAGTGTCATAAGTTATTCTCATGGTGATAATGGTGTATACCACCCTTTGACCTGAAATCACTATGTACCCTAGATGTAGAGTCGAGTGCCTTATTGCTGATCAAACATTGTCCGTAACTGGATGACCATAGAGACAGTTGATGGGTACTCCACGAAGCATGCTGAGGGACATGAATGACCTAGATGGATTTTGCCCATCCTGCGTAACAGGATAAATGTCTACGGGCCCAATATTGAACTGGACAAGGATGACATGGTCTATGCCTTGTGTTCAATATATACATAAGGGAAAAGGGTAATTGTACACATAAGTATTATCACAAAAGGATTTGTCAGATCACATGATATTTTCGTGTCTTGGGTAGCAGTGATGTGTTGCTAGATACTGCTCACTATTTATTATGTTAAATACGTGATTTAATATAATTTCCAATGCCGCGAAAACCTACAGGGTCACACACAAAATGACGGATTGAGGAGAGATAGAGTAACTAAGGAACACTGTAAGGTACGGTGCACTTAAGTATATTGTAGAACATCGTAAGGTACAATGTACTTAAGTAGAATACGAAATATGGTAAGTACCACACACTTAAGTGATTTTGGCATGTTATAAGATATGATCCACATACACTTAAGTGGGCTTTTTAGCTTGCAGCCCACAGAAGTGGTTCTATAAATAGAACCCTTGTGCATAAGCATTTGTGCAGTTGAAATTTCGTTTCTCTCTCTCTCTCTCTCTCTCTCTCTCTCTCTCTCTCTCTCTCTCTCTCTCTATCTATCTATCTATCTCACTCAAAGCCTTCATTCGTAGCAGCTAGCACTGAGATTGAAGGAATCCGTTCATGTGGGCTGAGTAGAGGCGTTGTCACCATTCAACGTTCGTGATCGCTCCGTAGATCTACATCAAAGGTTTCAATCGCCACAAGAGGTAACAATTCTATCACAGATCATGCCCATTCGTAAGGATCACTAAAGGAGATTTTTTTTAATTCCGTTGTGTTTTGGGTCGCTCTTCTTCTTCAGATGTGTATTTCTCTTTGCATTTAAGGAATTCTAAGGGTGGTGGGACTATTGTGTGATTTGTTCCTCTTCTGTACAAGTGGTTTATTTTGCACTTGCCTCAAATGCCTGCTTTTGTGGAGAACAAACAATGTCTATGGTGATCTCAGAGACTTATGTCCCTCACTAATAATGATATTGTTTAGTATGGCTCTGCATTGAGTAACTTGGATATTATAGATAGTTGTGGTGAATTCTCTAATGTGCCTCTTATTTGTACACAAGGAAGAATCAACTACAACCCTGCTTTGCCTCGTCGTCAACTTGGGTTCCCCTTGAGAGACAAACCTAATAACACTCGGGTAGAAGGTCTTTTCTATCAAGAGGGTAAAGATCCCCAACATTTGAAGCAGAGGATGATACATGCTTGGCATAATGTGCATAGGAAAGGAAGATCCGAGCTTGGTCCGTGCAACTATGTAGCTTTGGAAGCTTACACTACTTGGGTGAAGAAGAGAGCTTTAGAGTTGAAGATGTCGTACACTTGTGAGAGACCTGTGTCTTTGGTTGTGGCTGAGCCATCAACTCTCCCTAACCAAGATGTAGAGGAGTTGGAAGATGCACTCTCCAAGATGAAGCAAGAGAAAGATATGTGGGAAGAGCGGTTCCAAGCTTTGAGCCAAAAGCATGAGGAGTTGCAGCTTGAGTCAAAGGATAAAGATGCACTTATTGAACTTCTTGAAGACCGAGTGGTGAAGAGACAGAGAGAGCCAGAGGGTCCATCTTCCTTTAGTATGCCTCAGCCTTCCGGTGCTTGGAAGAAGATTGTTGACCAACTTGTCCTTGAGAAGGCTCAGATGAAGACATCTTTTGAGACCGAGATTGGATGCATCTGAAGGAAGTACGTGCCTGCAACCATATCATCTGACACCTCTGTTAGGGGATCCTTAGGATGATTAGTTTCCTTTTCTCTTGTGTTTGTACTTTGGTTTCTGAAATTGTACTCAGTGTAATCCTTCCAAATTATATGAATAAAATATATTTTTTATGGTCAATCAAATTGTTATTATTGTTATTGTATATTTGCAAATAAAATAGTATGTTCCTTGAAATTAAATAAAACAAAATCATTGCATTTCATGCATCATTTTCATAACAGGTTTTCTTCTGCCAAATATCTTATCGGTTATTCTTCCGTGCTTCAGCCAAGCTGACTCAACGATACAACACTCGCACCAATAAACCCAGAATTATGGAGCATTTGGAATAAGAGAACAGAGAACTGAAGCATGAGATTGCTCGTCTGACTGATATGATGGAGTTTGTTCTTGCTGCGCAAAATCAATCTTCACCAACTCCTGCAACTCCTCCTCCTCAAAGGACTATTATCTCTGAGGTTGCTACCTCAACCATGCTTGTTGCTGCTACTTAATCTGGACCAATTATGCCTGCTGGATTCCCGTAGGGGATGCCACCAAATTTCATGCCTGAAGGGTTTGCGCCCATATTTTCTTCTATGCCGACATCTAGCCCGGTCATGTCTGTGCCACCTTCAGTTATTCATACCTTGCCTCGTGTTGAGGACACCATCTACCATTCTGAGCCGTCTGAGGGCCCGGATGTTTACGAGAAAATGGACGAGATGAAGGATCAGTTACTTGAGCTGCACAAGGAGTTGAAAACATTGAGAGGAAATGACCTGTTTGGTAAGAGTGCTGCTAAACTCTGCTTGGTACCAAATGTGAAGATCCCGATGAAGTTCAAAGTCCCTGACTTTGAAAAGTATAAGGGAAACACTTGTCCGTTAAGCCACCTTGTTATGTACGCTAGAAAGATGTCAACTCAAACTGATAATGATCAGTTACTGATTCACTACTTTTAAGAAAGTCTGACTGGTGCTGCCCTGAAATGGTATATGGGGCTAGATAATGCAAGTGTTCGCATGTTCAACAATTTGGGTGAAGCTTTTGTGAAACAATACAAGTATAATGTGGACATGGAGCCTGATAGAGACCAGCTGAGGTCTATGTCTCAGAAGGACAAAGATACATTCAAATAGTATGCCCAAAGATGGAGAGAGCTTGCCGCTCAGATTAATCCTCCGTTGGAAGAGAAGGAGATGATAAAGACTTTCCTAAAGACCCTGAGTTCGTTTTATTACGAACGCATGATTGCCAGTTGTAACACCCCAAAATTTGCCCTCCTCATTCATGCATTCACTTTTTAGGTCATTTAGCATTTCACACCATATTGCATCATGTCAATCGGAATTAGCTTCAAGAAGCTCGGACATCATCCAGGACACTTTGTGGGTTCTACTCAAATGATCAGTCAACACAAGGAAAAGACTTGAGGTACTACCAACAGGGCCAGATGGGGCCTATTCACCGTGCAAATCGCCAAGCTGGAAGAAGCGAGAATGTGCTGCTGAGCTGTCATGCTCGCTAGGCGAGCAGATGCTTCGCCTAGCGAAAAGTACTGCCATGCTCGCTAGGCGAGCAGATCCTTCGCTAGGCGAAGGGCACGCATTTCAGAAAATATCAGAAAGATTTTGGGCTTGAGTTGCCCTCATTTGAGCCCACTACCCACGAAAATCCGTCTATAAATACTGAAGTTTCAGTAGAGGAAAAGACACTTGGAGTTACACTGGGAGATTCACTGGAGAAAGATATTGAGAGAAGGAAACCTAGGAACTACTCTGCAGCGACCTTCAGGAAGCCCTGAGAAGTTCACTCCGCCTCACGCAAACCCTAGTATTACTTTGCAGATCCAGCCGTACCATTCAATCTTAATCGGTCTCTCATCAGGTATGCCTCTGTTCCTCTTACTTTACGCCTTGAATTTGAATATTATGAATGTATGAGGTAATATCAGGTTTTGCCCACGGGTTCGAATAGGCATGAATGTGTAACAATACCTTGAATGTTTTAATCATTTTTGTTTATGAGATGGATACCACAGGGTTTCGGATCATAGAGATCGAACTGTTATCAAGGAGGAATCCAAAACCCGCAGGCCTTCGCTAGCCGCTTCGCTAGGCGAGCCTGTAGCGAAGCTTCGCTAAGCCTTCGCTAGGCGAAGCAGTCGCGAACGTGACAGTATTTGCTTTTTGTTCTGTTTTGTTCTAACCTGTCTTTGTGTTGCCATGGCATTGTTTTCCCTGGATTTCATCTTGTTTGTCTAACCTTTCCATTGAGTTTTCGTGAGGGCTCACGCACTCTTGCAGGGATACCATGCGGAGGTTTATTCTGATTACTCATATTGACTGATTTTCTTTGATGATCTAGCTGGAGAGATCTAAGGGTTGCTAATCCTTTAATTGCTGTAACTTCGGATCTTTATCCGTGTGGTAATTTTTTCCCTTTCTCGTACTTTATCGCTTTCTTAGCTGGAAGACCTCGATAGGAGGCAATGTTTGAGCCCCTTTGTGGCATTTTACTTTATGATACATGTTTTGTGTGGTGTGATCGCTTCCCCATAGGACACGAGGCTTCAGATAGTCTCCCGTCTGCATGCCAATTAAGGTAGCACTGTTCCTTCGCCTAGGACTTCCTTTTTGCATGCGCGTTCCTACAACGCAAACAAACCCTAAAACACCTCAACGCACGTTTACTCCTTCTACTACAGGTGAGTAAGTCTCCAAAGGTCGAGCATCCGGTAGATTGCGTAGTAACGTTGTTCGTCCAAAACCCAATCCATAACCCTGTAGTTAGCCGAACTACGGCTTGCTCTGATTCTCATTCCAGATGAGATACGTAGGCATAAGACGTGATGTCTTAGCGAGCACACATCCCCCCAACCCATAGGTCAGCCGAGCTACGAAGACTCTGATTCTCATATTCAGATGAGATACGTATGCAGTGGATGCGACATCCGCGCGAGTCATTTTCCTTTAACCCCTCTTTTAGCAAATAGTACATTAGATAAACTCACACCCTTTAAACAAGAACCACAAAAGTGGATCCCGTAGAGTACTATGGATGCGTAGGGGTGCTAATACCTTCCCTTCGCATAACCGACTCCCGAACCCAAGATTTGGTTGCGAGACCTTGTCTTTTCCTTTCCTCTTTTCAGGTTTACTTCGAGCGTTTCCTTTCCCTCCTTTGGGATAAATAACGCACGGTGGCGACTCTTCTGTCATTTTCTTTTGCCGGTTGTTTTTTCGCACACTGTATTTTTCACGTTGCGACAGCTGGCGACTCTGCTGGGGAGTACAGAAGTTGACCTCTTGCTGGTCCATCTTCCCTAAGCGAGTCCCTCCTAGCTTGTGTGATTTCTTGTTTATTGGGTGTTCATGCTTTTGTACATTTATTTACTTACTTGCTTGCATTCATCTGCTATATCTGTTGGAGCTGTTGTTTGTTTGTTGGGATGGGATGTTCTACGAGAGATAAGCCCATTACCCAGGCTTGAGTGTACACACAGGTTTTAGATTGGATGATCATGAGGCTTGCGTGGCATGTTGCTACGTTAAGTCGTTCGTGAAGAACCACACCCAGACGAGGTTTCTTTTGGATATATTGTCCTACGGATGTTCCGTAACGACATGATGTTCCTTTAGAAATCGTCGACTCTGGTGACCATTTCCCGAGAACTCAGTCGAGGCCTCTCCTCCGAGACGTGATTATGTTAGCTCTGGTGGGCGCATTCTCGCTGATCAATCCGAGGACCCCGAGACTGGGAACTTGCTTTAGGATGTCCTGTTGAGGGGAGTCAGTGGAGGTCTTTTATCCCGTAATAATGCCAAACCTTCAGTGGTAAACGTATTATTCGCGACTGAAGGGCTGAAGTTGACGAACTTCTGTTCTTAGAACCTACCAGTGAGGGGCGGGCTAAATTCAGGAAACCTTAACCTCCAACCAACCCGGTTTTCTGGAGCAGAGCTTGGATCTTGTATTATATTCCTCAGTGGTTTTCTCTTCAGACAGTGTAACCCGACAGATGTTCAAGCAGATACAGCAATCCTGATTGACATGCCACTGCATTGCATTCACATCATCACATCATTTGCATTCATATCATTTAACACATGTTTATCCATTTCAAGGGGGTAGAATACCTTTTGGATTTGATAAACATGGCATTGCATTTACATATTCATTGTCATATCTTGCATAACAGGTACCGCCACAGTGTTCTCAGTTGTTTGGTGTCCCACTAGCAGGATAGCTGACTCAGGCATTCACCGATACGGTACCCGAAGGAATCAACAGAGAGCGATGGAGAGCCTACAAGCAGAGCTCGCCGAGATGAAGATTCGCATGAATCAATTCATGGATTTGGTTCAAGGGGTGGCTCAAGGACAGCAGGAGCTTAGATTGTTGGTGCAGAGGGATCCCCCTATTACTCAACCGGAGACGTTGGCTGATCCTCCAGCTGGAGAGGCTAATGGTCCCAATGGACCGGGGCCTATCCCGATCCCGCATGTCAACCTAGATCAACAACCCATTCAGGATGGTCAGGATGATCAGTTCCCCTTGCTTCAGGAAGACTTTGGCATGGACCCCATGTTTAGAAGATTGGAAGAGAGGTTGAAAGCAGTCGAAGGACAGAATCTTCTGGGAGTAGATGTTGCTGACTTGGGGCTGGTCCCAGGTGTGAGAGTGCCACCGAAATTCAAGGTCCCGATATTTGACAAATACAATGGCAACTCTTGCCCCAAAACTCACGTGCAAGACTATTTCCGTAAAATGGTTGCGTACTCTGATGACGAGAAGCTACTTATGTACTTCTTCCAGGACAGCCTGGCTGGGGCATCCTTGGAATGGTATATGAGGCTGGACAGAGCCCACATCCGTTGCTGGAGGGATTTGGCAGAGGCTTTCGTGAAGCAGTATCAGTATAATGCAGACATGGCTCCGGACAGAACTCAACTTCAGAATCTGTCTCTTAAAAGCAATGAGTGCTCCGGTGTTCAGCCTCCGATGTTGGAAAAGGAAATGGCCAACATGTTCATGAACACTCTGCCCGGACCTTACTTGGAGCGTCTGGTGGGTTGCAATGCCTCCAACTTTGCTGATGTAGTCTCTACTGGAGAAAGGGTGGAGAATTACCTAAAGACCTATAAGAGCCAGAGTGGAGGTGGATCCTCATCAGGGGTGAAGAAGTCGTTCATTCAGGGACAAAAGAGGAGAGAAGGGGATGCAAATGCCATATCTTCTTATCAGAACAGGGATAACCGGAGGAACAGTTTCCAGAATTATCATCAACAACTGTATGTTGCGGCTGTGACCATTCCAGCTGCAGCACCACTACAACAACAACAACCACAACGTCAACCAGCTCAGTATCAACAGCAGCAACAACCGGGTAACAGACCCACTTATCAACAGAGGCAAAGGATGATAGACCGGCGTTTCGACACCCTTCCAATGTCGTACGCTCAGTTGCTTTCTAGTCTTCAACAGCTATAACTTGTGCAATTGCGCACTCTGGCTCCTCCTGTTGGTAGACTTCCGGTGGGTTACGACGCCAACGCTAGGTGTGGCTTCCACTCTGGGGCACCTGGCCACAATATTGAGAACTGCAAAGCTTTTAAGCACGTAGTTCAGGACCTCATAGATTCAAAGGCCATCGACCTTGCACCGGTTCCAAATGTCGTCAACAATCCCATGCCACAACATGGTGGGGAAAATGTTAACATGGTTGAAGGAGAAGCCAAATCAGATGGCCAGGTATCAGCAATCAACGAAGAAGATGGGGATAGTGATTGTGACATCGACAACTGGGTGCGTCCGAGGATCCCGGGTGAAGTCATCAACAACTGGTCTTCTGAAGAGATTATCCAAGTCACTCTTCTTGAAGAGTAATTTTCTTTTTTTTATTCATGCATATCCAAGTCTTACGTTCCGCCCAGGGCGTAATGACTCATTGTAGGGCTCATCTATGTGACACTTGCATTTTTATCATAAATAAAGGACGTCTTTTTGCATTCAAATATTTCGTTCCCTGTCTTTCTATTTTTGCAGTTTTTCAAAAAAAATGGCAATGTTTTGTTTAGTTTTCACTTCTTGTTCACACTCATAAGCACATACCATCACTCATGCAGATGCACATCACCGGATCCTATTGATAACGTTTCTGCTACGGCTCGTTTCGACTTTGAAAATCCAATCTTTCAAGCTGAAGAAGAGGGTGATGAAGACTGCGAACTCCCTGAAGAGCTTACCAGGTTATTAAAACAAGAGGAAAGGGTTATTCAACCGCATCAAGAGTCTGTTGAAGTGATTAATCTCGGCACCGAGGACGCCAAGAGAGAAATCAAGATAGGGGCTGCTTTAGAAGACAATGTGAAGAAGGGGTTGATTGAATTGCTGCAAGGATACGTTGACATCTTCGCCTGGTCTTATCAGGACATGCCTGGGCTGGACACAGACATCGTGGTACACCGCTTGCCTCTCAAAGAAGGTTGTCCTCCGGTCAAGCAGAAGCTCAGAAGAACAAGACCAGAGATGGCTGTCAAGATAAAGGAAGAAGTGCAAAAGCAGTTGGATGCAGGGTTTCTAGCAGTCACCAATTATCCGCCATGGGTTGCAAACATCGTCCCAGTACCTAAGAAGGATGGAAAGGTACGGATGTGTGTCGACTACCGGGATCTGAACAGAGCTAGCCCTAAAGATGATTTCCCATTACCTCACATCGACGTTCTGGTGGATAATACAGCTCAGTTCTCGGTATTCTCCTTCATGGATGGCTTTTCTGGCTATAACCAAATCAAGATGGCACCGGAAGACATGGAAAAGACAACTTTCATAACCCCATGGGGCACCTTCTGCTACAAGGTGATGCCGTTTGGTCTGAAAAATGCCGGAGCAACATATCAACGAGCTATGGTGACTCTATTCCATGATATGATTCATCATGAAATCGAGGTTTATGTGGACGATATGATTGCCAAATCTCAGACAGAAGAAGAACATTTGGTGAATTTGCAGAAACTGTTTGAACGGTTAAGGAAATTCAAACTGAGACTTAATCCGAATAAGTGCACTTTCGGGGTAGGATCGGGAAAATTGCTGGGTGTTATTGTTAGCGGAAAAGGGATTGAGATGGATCCTGACAAAGTGAAAGCAATACAGGAAATGCCTGAGCCAAGAACAGAGAAGCAAGTCCGTAGTTTCTTAGGGAGGTTGAACTACATTGCAAGGTTCATCTCTCACCTAACAACCACGTGCGAGCCAATTTTCAAATTGCTGAGGAAAGATCAGGCTATCAGGTGGAATGAAGATTGTCAAAGGGCTTTCGAGAAGATAAAAGAGTATCTACAGAAACCTCCAATCCTTATACCCCCAGTTCCTGGGAGACCTCTGATAATGTACCTGTCAGTGACTGAGAACTCGATGGGGTGTGTATTGGGACATCATGACGAGTCTGGTCGAAAAGAGCATGTCATACACTACCTTAGCAAAAAGTTTACCGACTGTGAAATCAAATATTCGCAGCTTGAGAAAACTTGCTGTGCTTTGGCCTGGGCTGCTCGCCGACTAAGGCAGTATATGTTGAACCATACTACCTTGTTGATTTCTAAGATGGATCCAGTCAAATACATATTCGAGAAGCCAACTCTCACCGGAAGGGTGGCTCGTTGGCAAATGGTACTGACAGAGTACGATATCCAGTATACATCCCAGAAAGCCATCAAAGGGAGTATTTTGTCAGACTATCTTGCTCAGCAGCCGATTGATGATTATGAGCCGATGAAGTTTGATTTTCCAGATGAAGACATCATGTTCCTCAAGATGAAAGACTGTGAAGAGCCAGTTGTTGGGGAGGGACCTGATCCAAACGAAAAGTGGACTTTGTTGTTTGATGGGGCTGTCAACGCCAGAGGAAGTGGAATTGGTGCTGTCATTACAACTCCGAAAGGTGCCCACATACCTTTCACCGCTCGTTTGACTTTTGAGTGCACAAATAATGAAGCTGAGTACGAGGCATGTATCTTGGGTATTGAGCAAGCCATTGATCTGAGAATCAAGACTCTGGACATCTTCGGAGATTCAGCTCTGGTGATCAATCAAGTGAATGGTGATTGGAATACTCTCCAGCCCACTCTGGTCCCCTACAGAGACTACACGAGAAGACTGTTGACTTTCTTCACAACAGTAAAATTGTATCATATACCTCGTGATGAGAACCAGATGGCAGACGCACTTGCTACTCTATCCCCCATGATCAAGGTAATTCATTGGAACCATGCTCCCAGGATCGATGCGATGCGCCTTGACAGGGCCGCGTATGTGTTTGCTGCTGAACTGGTAGTCGATGACAAGCCCTGGTATCACGATATCAAGTGCTTTCTGAAGAATCAAGAGTACCCTGCAGGGGCATCCAACAATGACAGAAAGACTTTGAGAAGATTGGCAGGCAGTTTCTTCTTGAACAAAGACGATGTGCTGTATAAGAGGAACTTCGACATGGTTTTGCTCAGATGCGTGGACAGACACGAAGCGAACATGTTAATGCAGGAAGTTCATGAAGGTTCCTTCGGTCCTCATGCCGGTGGACATGCAATGGCTAAGAAATTGTTGAGAGCGGGTTATTATTGGATGACCATGGAATCAGATTGCTTCAAATATGCTCGGAAATGTCATAAATGCCAGATTTATGCTGATAAGGTGCATGTGCCGCCAAATCCTCTAATGTGATGACTTCGCCGTGGCTGTTTGCTATGTGGGGCATTGACGTGATTGGAAAGATTGAGCCGACAACTTCCAATGGGCATCGCTTCATCCTTGTTGCCATCGACTATTTCACCAAGTGGGTCGAAGCAGCGTCGTTCGCGAATGTCACCAGACATGTGGTTGCCCGTTTCATCAAGAAAGAAATCATTTGTCGCTATGGGATTCCCGAAAGAATCATTACTGATAATGGTTCTAATCTCAACAACAAAATGTTGAAGGAGTTGTGTTAGAACTTCAACATTCAGCATCACAATTCTTCCCCTTACCGCCCTAAGATGAACGGCGCTGTTGAGGCGGCAAATAAGAACATAAAGAAGATTGTGCAGAAGATGGTCGTCACGTACAGAGATTGGCATGAGATGCTACCCTTCGCCTTGCATGGGTACTGTACTTCAGTACGTACGTCGATTGGGGAAACCCCTTACTCCCTGGTGTATGGTATGGAAGCAGTCCTACCTGTTGAAGTGGAGATTCCTTCTCTAAGAGTCCTGTTGGATGTCAAGTTAGACGAAGCCGAATGGATTCGGACAAGGTTCAATGAGTTGAGTCTTATCAAAGAGAAGCGAATGGCAACCATTTGTCATGGGCAGTTGTATCAGAGTCGGATGAAGAGAGCCTTTGATCAGAAAGTGCGTCCTCGTTGTTTCCAAGTCAGAGATTTAGTGTTGAAAAGGATCCTTCCTCCTCAGACAGATCACAGGGGCAAGTGGACTCCTAACTATGATGGACCGTATATTGTCACCAAGGTTTTTGATGGTGGGGCCTTAATGCTTGCAACTATGGATGGTGAAAGCTTCACTTCCCCTGTGAACTCAGACGCAGTTAAAAAATACTTCGCATAAAATAGACCCGCTGGACAGTAAAAAGAATAGTCCAGGCAAAAATGGGCATCCCGACGAACCAAGAAAATGAAAAGGTTTGAACAAAAACTAGGGATTAAAAATGAAAAGATCGTACACCCGGTAAGTTGAAAACCTGAAAAGGCAACTTAGGCAAAAATGGGTATCTCGGTGGATTGAAAACCCGAAAAGGGCGATCCAGGCAAAAGTTAGGGATTAAGCGAATGACTGCGTTCTGAGTTAGTTCTGAATCTCATCTCATGTCGATGACTGAAAATTTTCGAAGGGTAGGAAACAGTCCAATCACCTTTTCAGAAGGCTGATCATCTGGAGGATCTTGAAGACGGGTAAGTCATAGCAGAATTGGAACCCAATAGAAATCCATTTCACATTGCCATTAGATTAATTTCTGTTTTTATCTTTTGTGTGATTACCTCTTTCCAGGGATTGCTTCCTGATGTAAATGCCTACTCAGAGGCCATCCAATCAATAAAATCATGTTATTCAGCATATCTCTGTTTTCATTTTACTGTTTTGTTTGCAAAAATGACGTCCGAATTTTTAATAAACATTGCATCATGACACATGAGGGCTTTACAGGTACATGCTTAATAAACATTTAAAATTGCTGTAAATTTTAAGTGCTTTGGATCGTCTATTCAGAACAGATACCCTCGGGGCATTTCCTTAAAATCCCCTGCAGACGACCGTGAATATCTTCCCCAGTGAAGTCGCCAACAGACGAATCCGGTGTCTTATCCCTGCAGAGCTGATCAGAGTGTTGGATTCTTCAATCCCCAGCAGGTCCTCACCACTGTACTTCCCCAAGCGTTTGTATCAGGACATACACTCCCCAGTAGAGTTGACAGTGCCAGACTATATATCTCCAGCGGAGTTGACAGTGCCAGACTGTATCTTCCCAGCAGAAGTGGCTGCTCCTTAGAGTTTGAGGCCAGATCGATAATCCCAATGCCAGATCCATGGTTTCTTTCCTTGAAGAAGAACCTCGGTACCGTATCAGTGTTTGCTTCCCCTGCTAAGTCATCTCCCGCAGATCGTGGTTGCCAGAACCACTATCGCTTTCCCCAACAGCAGGTTTTCAGTGCCGTTCTCTCCCCAGTCAGAATCTCGGCATTTCATCATTGCTAGAACACCGTGCGGCGGGTCATTTCCCCACATATTCTATGCGCTGTGCATCTCCAGCAGCCTTGCTAGAGCCCAAAGGATGGTGATCATTTCCCCAGCAGATCCCCTTGCCTCAGCTTGGCATTCTACCCAGCATTTCGCATCCCTGCATGTAGAATCATATTGCATTGCATTCTCCCAAATCGCGTAGCATTTCCATTCTCATGGAGCATTACGCTATTGAAAAATTCAAACATACACATGTAAGCATAAAACATTCTCGGTATCCCAAGTGATAAGCTAGAAGTTGTTTCCGGTACTCAGATTGAAGATTGTTCATGACTTACCTTGGTTATCCCCAGCAAGTGTCACTAGCCCATGCGCCGCCTCTATTATCCTTCCCTATTTCTGCCGATGCTGACAGGCGTGAAGTTTTCTGGTATCCAGACCGAAGTGGCATTCAGGCCAGTTTTCCGATATTCAGATCGAAGTGGCGTTCAGGCCAATGTTCCGATATTCAGATCGAAGTGGCGTTCAGGCCAGTGTTCCGATATTCAGATCGAAGTGGCGTTCAGGCCAGTGTTCCGATATTCAGATCGAAGTGGCGTTCAGGCCAGTGTTCCGATATTCAGATCGAAGTGGCATTCAGGCCAGTTTTCCGGTATCCAGACCGAAGTGGCGTTCAGGCCAGTTTTTCGATATTCAGATCGAAGTGGCGTTCAGGCCAGTGTTCCGATATTCAGATCGAAGTGGCGTTCAGACCAGTGTTCCGATATTCAGATCGAAGTGGCGTTCAGGCCAGTTTTCTGATATTCAGATCAAAGTGGCGTTCAGGTCAGTGTTCCGATATTCAGATCGAAGTGGCATTCAGGCCAGTTTTCTGGTATCCAGACCGAAGTGGCGTTCAGGCCAGTTTTCCGATATTCAGATCGAAGTGGCGTTCAGGCCAGTTTTCCGGTATCCAGACCGAAGTGGCATTCAGGCCAGTTTTCCGATATTCAGATCGAAGTGGCGTTCAGGCCAATGTTCCGATATTCAGATCGAAGTGGCATTCAGGCCAGTGTTCCAATATTCAGATCGAAGTGGCGTTCAGGCCAGTTTTCCGGTATCCAGATCGAAGTGGCATTCAGGCCAATTTTCCGACGTTCAGGTCGATGCAACTTGTGGCGTTCAAGCCAGTTTTCCGATGTTTAGATCGAAGAAGTTTCCGACGTTCAGGTCGATGCAGCTTATGGCATTCAGGCCAGCCTCTCGGTGTTCAGACCGATATTAATAATCTCATATCTCCCGATGTTCAGATCGAAGTCATTTCCAGTATTCAGACTGATGAGCGGCATTCAGGCCATGGTTATTTCTGTGTTACCATTTATTTTGGTATCCAGTTTAACATCCCTTGTCGGTATTCAGACGGACTTTCACCGTACCAGACGGATTCTTCCTTCAAGACCACCTCTTTGCCGATTCTGACAGGCATTGTTACTTCACTTCACTGCAGTGCAAATTTTTGAGCTTTTATTGTATTCAATCCCTTGATACCTCTAAAGTGCGAAAGCCGCTGCTATCTTCTTTCCAAGTCTCCAGTTGATTGAATAGGGGCAGCTGTAACACCCCAAAATTTGCCCTCCTCATTCATGCATTCACTTTTTAGGTCATTTAGCATTTCATACCACATTGCATCATGTCAATCGGAATTAGCTTCAAGAAGCTCGGACATCATCCAGGACACTTTGTGGGTTCTACTCAAATGATCAGTCAACACAAGGAAAAGACTTGAGGTACTACCAACATGGCCAGATGGGGCCTATTCACCGTGCAAATCGCCAATCTGGAAGAAGCGAGAATCTGCTGCTGAGCTGTCATGCTCGCTAGGCGAGCAGATGCTTCGCCTAGCGAAAAGTACTGCCATGCTCGCTAGGCGAGCAGATCCTTCGCTAGGCGAAGGGCACGCATTTCAGAAAATATCAGAAAGATTTTGGGCTTGAGTTGCCCTCATTTGAGCCCACTACCCATGAAAATCCGTCTATAAATACTGAAGTTTCAGTAGAGGAAAAGACACTTGGAGTTACACTGGAGAAAGATATTGAGAGAAGGAAACCTAGGAACTACTCTGCAGCGACCTTCAGGAAGCCCTGAGAAGTTCACTCCGCCTCACGCAAACCCTAGTATTACTTTGCAGATCCAGCCGTACCATTCAATCTTAATCGGTCTCTCATCAGGTATGCCTCTGTTCCTCTTACTTTACGCCTTGAATTTGAATATTATGAATGTATGAGGTAATATCAGGTTTTGCCCACGGGTTCGAATAGGCATGAATGTGTAACAATACCTTGAATGTTTTAATCATTTTTGTTTATGAGATGGATACCACAGGGTTTCGGATCATAGAGATCGAACTGTTATCAAGGAGGAATCCAAAACCCGCAGGCCTTCGCTAGCCGCTTCGCTAGGCGAGCCTGTAGCGAAGCTTCGCTAAGCCTTCGCTAGGCGAAGCAGTCGCGAACGTGACAATATTTGCTTTTTGTTCTGTTTTGTTCTAACCTGTCTTTGTGTTGCCATGGCATTGTTTTCCCTGGATTTCATCTTGTTTGTCTAACCTTTCCATTGAGTTTTCGTGAGGGCTCACGCACTCTTGCAGGGATACCATATGGAGGTTTATTCTGATTACTCATATTGACTGATTTTCTTTGATGATCTAGCTGGAGAGATCTAAGGGTTGCTAATCCTTTAATTGCTGTAACTTCGGATCTTTATCCGTGTGGTAATTTTTTCCCTTTCTCGTACTTTATCGCTTTCTTAGCTGGAAGACCTCGATAGGAGGCAATGTTTGAGCCCCTTTGTGGCATTTTACTTTAAGATACATGTTTTGTGTGGTGTGATCGCTTCCCCATAGGACACGAGGCTTCTGATAGTCTCCCGTCTGCATGCCAATTAAGGTAGCACTGTTCCTTCGCCTAGGACTTCCTTTTTGCATGCGCGTTCCTACAACGCAAACAAACCCTAAAACACCTCAACGCACGTTTACTCCTTCTACTACAGGCGAGTAAGTCTCCAAAGGTCGAGCATCCGGTAGATTGCGTAGTAACGTTGTTCGTCCAAAACCCAATCCATAACCCCGTAGTTAGCCGAACTACGGCTTGCTCTGATTCTCATTCCAGATGAGATACGTAGGCATAAGACGCGATGTCTTAGCGAGCACACATCCCCCCAACCCATAGGTCAGCCGAGCTACGAAGACTCTGATTCTCATATTCAGATGAGATACGTATGCAGTGGATGCGACATCCGCGCGAGTCATTTTCCTTTAACCCCTCTTTTAGCAAATAGTACATTAGATAAACTCACACCCTTTAGACAAGAACCATAAAAGTGGATCCCGTAGAGTACTATGGATACGTAGGGGTGCTAATACCTTCCCTTCGCATAACCGACTCCCGAACCCAAGATTTGGTTGCGAGACCTTGTCTTTTCCTTTCCTCTTTTCAGGTTTACTTCGAGCGTTTCCTTTCCCTCCTTTGGGATAAATAACGCACGGTGGTGACTCTTCTGTCATTTTCTTTCGCCGGTTGTTTTTTCGCACACTGTATTTTTCAGGTTGCGACACCAGTGCCCCTAGTGACTTTACCAAAATGGTAAACATGGGGATGAGGTTAGAGGAAGGAGACCGTGAAGGACGTTTGTCTAAGGAAAATGTGTCGTCCAATAGGAAATATGGTAGCGGTTTTACCAAGAAGAAGGAAGGGGAAACCAATGCAGTGTCTGTAGGGAGGCAGAGGAAGCCTCATGTCAGAAGAAATCCGCAACCACGTCAGCATGAACATTAAGTTTCATCAGTAATTCCAGTGTTTTCAAACAATTCTAACAATTAATTAGTGCTAATTCAACAACAACCGCAATAAAGAACCAACAACAACAACAACAACAACAATAATTAACAACAAAACTTTGAGAGGAAGAAGGTCTCTTTTGACCTTATTCCTATGTCATACGCCGATCTCTACCCCTATTTGGTTCTCAAGAACCTACTTCAACCAAGGAATCCACCTCAAATTCCCGAGCCACTTCCATGGTGGTATAAGCCTGAACTCCGTTGTGCCTTTCATCAAGGAGCTCCCGACCATGATATTGAGAACTGTTACTCGTTGAAGTATGAGGTACAAAAACTTGTGAAGAGTGGGGTGGTGTCCTTTGAGGACCGTGCACCGAATGTGAAAGTCAATCTGTTGTCCGCTCATCGTAACTCCTCTGTCAACATGGTAGATGGTTGTCCTGGAGAATATAAGGTTTATGATGTTTACCATATCAGACAGTCTTTGGTTGTAATTCATAGAGATATTTGTTTGGTCAGTGAGTGTGAGCATGACCATGATGGTTGTATGGTATGCAGTGTAAACCCTCGGGGATGTGTCATTGTCAAGAGGGACATTCAAATATTGATGGATGAAAGGCTTATCCAAGTTTGTCAGTCAAGAGAAGTAGATGATGTCAATGTAATAGTACCAGTGTTTAAGACCCCTGAGCGGGTAGTCATTCAATTTGATAGTAGCAACAACAACAACGTCAACAAATCGGTATTACCGTTAGTGATACAGTTAGCGGGCCTCATCCCGTATGCATCCGATAAAGCTGTTCTTTACCAGTATAATGCTACAATGGTGGAGAATGGTCAAGAGGTTCCCTTGCCTACGAAAAATTCTGTTGTGAATATAGTTGATATCGCGAAGGTGACCCGTAATGGTCGTGTATTTGGTTCGGTTTTTCCAAAAGATGTAAAAGAGGCTGTAGTCAGTAAGAAGGTACCTGTGGTGAACCCAATTATTGCTCCCGTGTGTCAGTCTGGTGAATCCAGCAAACTGAACCCTAATGATAATGATGAAGTGTTAAGGTTGATCAAGAGAAGTGAATTTAATATGGTGTAACATCTACTCCAAACTCCATCGAAGATTTCAATGTTGTCTCTGCTAATGAATTCTAAAGCGCACAGAGAAGCATTGCAAAGAGTGTTGGAACAAGCCTATGTTGAGCACGATGTTACTGTGGATCAGTTCGACCATATTGTCGCTAACATTACTTCTTGTAACAATCTGAGTTTTTGTGATGAAGAACTTCCCGAGGAAGGCAGAAATCACAACCCGACACTACATATATAAATGAATTGCAAGGAGGATGCACTGTCAAACGTGCTAGTTGATACCAATTCTTCTCTGAATATACTCCCAAAATCAACTCTGTCAAGATTATCCTATCAAGGCGCCCCGATGAGGTACAATGGCGTGATTGTCAAAGCGTTTCATGATTCTCGTAAAACCGTCATTGGAGATGTGGACCTTCGAGTGAAGATAAGTCCGAGTGATTTTCAAATTACTTTTCAAGTAATGGATATCCACCTGGTCTATAGCTTCTTGTTGGGAAGGCCATGGATTCATGAGGCCGGAGCTGTAACGTCTACTCTGCACCAGAAGCTTAAATTTGTGAAGAACGACAAGCTTGTCGTTGTTGGTGGAGAGAAAGCGCTTTTGGTGAGCCATCTGTCATCTTTTACGTATGTTGAGGCTGAAGAGGAGGTTGGAACTCCGTTCCAAGCCTTATCTATTGCTGAAGTGAAGAAAACTGGGGCACCCATGTCTTCTTTCAAAGATGCTCAGAAAGCTATTGAGGCAGGCAGTACAGATCAGTGAGGCCGAATGGTAGAGGTTGTCGAGAACAAGAATAGGGTTAAATTGGGATTTCAACAAGGGTCATTTAATGTCAGAGCTTAAGAAGTGAAACCTAGTTTCCGTAGCGGAGGGTTCATCCATGGTAATGGACAACACTCAGCTGCTGTAATCGAGGGTGATGAAGATGAAGACTGCACCAACTTTGTGACACATGGCAAGGCTTGCAACAATTGGGTTGCTGTTGATGTTCCCGTTATTGTCCATCGCTCTAAGTAATTTGTTTTTTCATTGTTTTAAAAAAAATCCTTCTCATATGCCTAAGGGAGAAGTGAACATTGTTAGGCATTTTCAATTATCATCAATAAAATGCAATTCTATTCATCCATATTTATGATTTTTTATTTTTACTTTTCGCTTTTCTGAAAATGGTAATCATAAAAAACATAAATAATTAAATAATAATTGTCCATCTGCATAATATTTGGACACTATTCACTTCTCTAAAATCAAAATATCAAACCATTATGCAGGTTGGTTCCCAAACCCATTGAATACAATGATTCTACTCCCTCTCCAAACTTTGATTTCCTTGTGTTTAAGGCTGAGGAAGAGATTGATGAAGAAGTATATGATGAATTATCTCGTCTAATTGAGCATGAAGAAAAAGCCATTCAGCCATTCGAAGAGCAGATTGAGCTAGTCAACTTGGGTTCTGAAGATGATGTGAAAGAAGTCAAGATTGGGTCTCAATTGTGTCCAGAAGCTAAGAAGGGGTTGATTGATGTTCTCCGAGAGTATTCAGATGTGTTTGATTGGTCCTATCAAGACATGCCTGGGTTAGATTCTGAGATTGTGGAGCATAGATTGCCGTTGAAGCCAGAATGCCCGCCAGTTAAGCAGAAGTTAAGGAGAACTCATCCTGATATGGCAGTGAAGATAAAAAAGGAAGTGCAAAAACAAATTGATGCTAGTTTTTTTGTTACCGCTGAATATCCGCAATGGGTGGCCAATATTATGCCTGTTCCGAAGAAAGATGGAAAAGTCCGTATGTGTGTTGATTATAGAGATTTGAACAAAGCTAGTCCGAAAGATGATTTCCCTTTGCCACACATTCATATGTTGGTCAACAATACATCTAAATTCAAAGTCTTTTCATTTATGGATGGATTTTCCGGTTATAATCAGATCAAAATGGCACCCGAAGATATGGAGAAGACCACATTCATTACACCCTAGGGAACATTCTATTATAGAGTGATGCCTTTCAGTTTAAAGAATGCTGGTGCAACATACCAAAGAGCTATGACCACTCTTTTTCATGATATGATGCATAAAGAGATCGAAGTCTATGTTGATGATATGATTGCTAAATCAAGTGATAAAGAAGAGCATGTTGGGCATTTGTTGAAGTTATTCCAGCGTTTGAGGAAGTATAAACTCCGCTTGAATCCCAATAAATGTACTTTTCGTGTTTGTTCTGGTAAGTTGTTGGGCTTTATTATCAGTGAGAAGGGTATTGAAGTTGATCCCGCCAAGGTCAAAGCAATACAAGAGATGCCTACACCCAAAACTGAGAAGCAAGTCAGAGGTTTTCTCGGCCGCTTGAACTATACCTCAAGATTCATATCGCATATGATTGCTACATGTGCATCTATATTCAAGCTTCTTCGAAAAGACCAGTCTTGTGATTGGACCGAAGATTTCCAGAAAGCTTTTGACAATATTAAATAGTATCTGCTTGAGCCTCCGATTCTGTCTCTACCTGTCGAAGGAAGACCCTTGATAATGTATTTGACTGTGCTTGAAGAAAGTATGGGTTGTGTTCTTGGTCAGCAAGATGAAACTGGAAAGAAAGAATATGCAATTTACTACCTCAGTAAGAAATTCACCGACTGCGAGACTCGGTATTCTATGCTAGAAAAGACTTGTTGTGCATTAGCTTGGGCTGCTAAGCGTCTGCGTCAATATATGTTGAATCATACTACTTGGTTGATATCCAAAATGGATCCAATCAAGTATATTTTTGAGAAGCCTACTTTAACTGGAAGGATTTCCCATTGGCAGATGTTATTATTTGAGTATGATATCGAATACCGATCTCAAAAAGCTATCAAAGGTAGTGTCTTGGACGACCATTTGGCTCCCCAACCGATTGAAGACTATCAGTCAGTGAAGTGTGATTTTCCTAATGAAGAGATCTTGTATCTGAAGACGAAAGATTGTGATGAACCATTGCTTGAAGAAGGGCCAGAACCTGGTTCCCATTGGGGCATGGTATTTGATGGAGTTGTTAATCAGTATGGTAATGGCATTGGGGCAGTGATTATTACTCCTCAAGGCACTCATTTTCCGTTTAATACTAGATTGACTTTCAAATGTACGAATAACATGGCCGAGTATGAAGCTTGCATTATGAGGCTTGAAGAGGCCATTAATTTCAGAATCAAGTATCTCGACGTCTATGGAGATTCAGCTTTGGTTGTGAATCAAATCAAAGGTGAATGGGAGACGAATCAACCCGGTCTGATACCATATAGAGATTATGCGAGGAGGATTTCAACTTTCTTTACAAAGGTTGAGTTTCATCATATCCCTCGAGATGAAAAATGGATGGCAGATACTCTTGCAATGTTTGCTTCAATGGCTGTGGTAAAATTTTTGAATGAAGTTCCTAATTTGACTGTGATGCGTCTTGATAGGCCAGCTCATGTGTTTGCTGTTGAAGAGGTCAAAGATGAAAAGCCATGGTACTTTGGTATCAAGTGTTTTCTCCAAAGTAAGATTTATCCGCCCGGGGCATCTTTGAAAGATAAGAAGACTTTGAGAAGATTAGCTGGCAACTTCTACCTAAATGGCGATGTGCTTTATAAGAGAAACTTCGACACGGTTCTGCTCAGATGCGTGGATAGACACGAAATAGACTTATTGATGACTGAAGTTCATGAAGGTTCCTTTGGTACTCATTCCAATGGACATGCTATGGCTAAGAAGATGTTGAGAGCATGTTACTATTGGCTGACAATGGAATTTGACTGTTGCAAGTTTGTGAAGAAATGCCACAAGTGTCAAATTTATGCAGATAAGATTCATGTTCCTCCGACACTATTGAATTTCATTTCCTTTCCATGACCCTTCTCCATCTGGGGAATTGATATGATTGGCATGATTGAGCCTAAAGCTTTGAACGAACATCGTTTCATTCTGGTGGCTATTGACTACTTCACAAAGTGGGTTGAAGCGGCTTCGTATGCGAATGTAACCAAGCGAGTTGTTGTAAGGTTTATCAAGAATCAGATCATATGCCGGTATGTTGTGCCAAGTAAGATCATTACTGATAACGGATCAAACTTGAACAATAATATGGTAGAAGCTCTTTGCAAAGACTTCAAGATTTCACATCATAATTATTCTCCCTACAAACCTAAGATGAATGGGGCTGTTGAAGCTGCAAATAAGAACATCAACAAGATCATTCAGAAGATGGTAGTGACATATAAAGATTGGCATGAGATGCTCCCATTTACTTTGCATGGGTACCGTACATCTATCCGCACTTCAACAGGGGCAACCCCTTTCTCACTTGTTTATGGTATGGAAGTTGTGCTCCCAGTAGAGGTTGAGACCCCATCATTGCGTGTCCTGATGGAAGCCAAGTTGACCGAAGCTGAATGGTGTCAGACCAGATATGATCAATTGAATTTGATTGAAGAGAAGAGGTTGACTGCCATGTGTCATGGTCAGTTATATCTGCAGCGAATGAAGAAGGCATTTGATAAGAAGGTCAGGCCTCGTGTGTTTAGAGAAGGTGACCTTTTGCTCAAGAAGATTTTATCTTTCAAACCTGATGCTAGGGGCAAATGGACTCCTAATTATGAAGGCCCGTTTGTTGTTAAGAGAGCCTTTTCAGGCGGTTCTTTGATTCATACGACTATGGATGGTGAAGAGTTCACACGTCTTGTGAATACAGATATAGTCAAGAAATACTTCTCCTAAAAATAAAAGAACATCTCGCTAAGTTGAAAACCCGAAGGGGCGACTTAGGAAAAAATGAGCGTCTCGGTGCATTGAAAACCCATAAGGGCGATCCAGGCAAAAGTTAGAGACATAAAACAGAAAATTTATCCCGATAGATTGAGTACCCCACCTTGGGGAAATTTATACAAAAATTAGGGATTATGGCAAGTAACTGCATTCGGTTGATCTCCAATCTTGAGCAAGTCAGTCAACTCGAATTCACCATTTTCAACCAAAACCAAGAGCACAGTGGATATTGAAGTTGATAGAAGGATTAGTGATCATTGTATTCAATGTAGCCTTTTTCCATGTAAATTACCATTTTTCAAATTTTGTAAAGATCTATGGAGTCTTGTCATTTACAAGCTACCATTCTATTAAATAAATTTGAACTTTTTATCCAATTGTTTCTACTCTTATTTATTTTTCAACTAAATAGAATTGAATTTTTATGATGATAATTTTGAAATATTTTAATAAAAATAAAAACCATTTTTCTTAAAATAATAAAAGCAATTACTTCTAAAATGCAACCAACTTCGTTCAAGAAATATCAATAGCAGCCTGAGAACAGGTAAATCTTAAAAATGTGGAACATTGTTGGTCTTCCCCAAGCAGTTGGTTTGATCACTTTTTCCTTCCCAGCGGAAATTCAGTTTCTCCAGCCGAGTTTTGTGATTGCCTTGCCAACGATTTACTTGATTCAGCGCAGGATTTTGTTCCTGTCAGGTCGCCAGTAAAGTTCACTCCTGAACCCCGCCAACACCGATTCTTGAACAATATTTCTAGTCCTCTGTAAGGTTGTCTGCCATGTGGCATGGTATTGACCTAAAATCCCCCGCAGGGTTGATAATTCAGATCCTCAGCAGATCTTTTCTATCTCCCAAGTCAGAGTCGAGTGATTTGTGATGGATGGTTTATGTTCATCCCTAGCTTTTTCTCCAGTTGATGCCTCCATCCTGTTGAGATTAGTCGAGTGTTGTAACGATGATTTAGATTATTGACATGTGTATCCTTTGTAATTGTTTTGTCAGCATAATCATCAATCATATATACATATACATATACATTCATAATTTGCACTATCATTGCACTTGATTCCTTATTTTTCCGATCCTCTGCCATGGTGATATCATTTCCCCACGCAGATTTGGTGCGTCTGTCCTCCCTCAATTATAGAGTTTCAGCTCCTTAAGTAGAAAGAATTTAACCTTTCTCATTCCCCGCTGAGTTATTTCCTCGTGGATGATTATTACTTCAGTTTCCTCTCTAGTTGATTATCTGGATGGAACCACTCCCCTTGAGATATATCCTCATTGATTAGAGTCATTTGTTTGACCATTTCTTTCTAGCTCTTACCTAGATAGATGCTTTTGGTCCCTCGAAGTTTGCTACCCAGTAACTGGTAATATTCTTCTCAATTTACGAGTACCTTACTCTTACCCAATACCCGGTAACAATAATCTACTTCCTCTTGTTTTTCCCCAACGGATTCATTTTACGTTTCCCCAGGTAGTATATCCTTGATATGTTCATCCTAACCGATGACAGATATTCTTCCCTTTGAGTATATCCTTGATATGTTCATCTTAACCGATGACAAATATTCAACCCCCTTTGTGGTTTTCTACCCAGTAAAAAGGTAGTTGTAATCCCTATTGCTTTCTCAAAGAGTTAATCCTTGATATGTTCATCCTAACCGATGACGGGTTTTCTCCTCTTTACGGTCTTCTGCCCAGTAACCGGTAGTTGTCAATCCCGCTTTCCCCTGCTGATGCTTGTCGTGGCTATATATAAAATATAGTTTGTCGGGTACTTGACTGCAAGTGCACAGTCTAGTCGCTTTAGTTTTAAAAGATATCGATCCCACAGGGACCTATGGTCAAACTAGTGCTACTAACGTCACTATGTTTAGCTAAGGGAATTTGATTAGTGGAAGTTCGGGGGTAATATAGTAAATCTAAGGGAAATTTTCGGTTTTAATAAAGAATTAATGGAGGGAATCAGTATGCAACGCATTAATCGTCAGGGATTCGATAAGTTACCGGTGAATGGTTCGAATGCCAAATATCTCTCAGTAGAAAATGTTTATTTAAAAGACTTTATCTCACACTCTCGTGGTTGTTGATTCGACCTATAACTTTAAGTCAGAATGTACGCTCTTGCTGTCCCATTTGAAGTCAAAATTACTTTTTGAAAATAAATAAGTTCTAATTGTTTTTAAAGTGCTCTCGCTGTTTTTAAACCCAATGCCTAATTTTTACTATCCAGCTCGAGCCTCTCGCTCTCGCGATTGTTGGTTCTCACCTTAGTTAATTTCCCACTCTCGTGGCAAAATCGTGTTAAATAGCTTTTCACGCTTTTGTGATAAAGTTAATTAAATTTATATTAAAAACTTCAGGATAAAAGGTTATTCTAGAAAAAGGGTTTTCACCGGTTATTATTAAATCCCATCAAATTAGGTTGCTACATACCGATATCGGTAGTTTAGTCGGACATATTAAATAAAGAAGACACAAGGCATACACAGATCAACATTGTGGCAAACATGCTTATAACAATAAATGGGCAATAAAAATAATAATTCAATAAAAACCTGGAGATCGAAGTACAAAGTATAGCGATTCTTGGAGCACTTGAGCAGTCCTCCACAAGTCGGTAGGCTTTGCTTCTTCAATACAGATTACTACTTAAAATTAAATAAAGTGTAGTAGTTCCCCAATGTAGGAAACTACTACTATGGCTAACTGGAAGACTAACTGAAAAAGGGAAAATATAAAAAGAATGGCGAATACAATAAGGCAACGGAAACAAGGTTGCAGGAAAGAAAGAAAAAATGCTGAATGCTAGAAAGCTGAAAATTAAATCGCAGAGCGTAAATATCAAAGTAGTCGTCCCCAATTTTTCCCAATTGAGTCCTTTATATAGTGTCCATTGGGTCTTGGTAGTTGAGAAAATCAAGGAACACTTGGTCTTGAGAGAGGAATCCGTGGGAAAAGTTTGTTGGAGGAAATTTAGGCACGTTTGGGTGCCTGTTGCTGACTGCTTCAAAGCGCAGTTTGTGACCGTGTGACGCTCGTCATGGGCCTGTGACGGTCGTCATAGTCTGGGTCGTGACGAGCGTCATGAATGTGTGGCGATCGTCACATCAGCAAAATCTGCATAATCTGTTTTTCTGGTTTTTCTGTGCTTTTTCACTTGTTTCTTCTTCTTTTTCTTCCTTTTCTTCATTTTTCTCTTTAGTGCATGGAGATTCAAATACCTGTAAAAACAACACGAATACTTGCGCAATAATCGGGATATTAATCGAAATGATATGATTTTTGAGTGTAAATAAAGGCAATTATCTGATGTGTTTTCGCGTTATCAAACTCCCCTAAACTTGAATCTTTGCTTGTCCTCAAGCAAACACAATTTGAAAGATAAAGTTAAATGTGAATACATTACCCGTTTGTACGTGGTTGTCAGGTGGATTAGTAGGATGTCTGATATTGAGTAAAATACCAAAGATACTGTGACGACACGAGCTTTCAGCTTTATCATAGATCTCTCCTTTACACAAGCCAGTTCGAATCATGCTATTATAGCTCGACCTAGTGTCTCTGTTTCTATTTCACCTGGTTTCATTCTAGCGCAATCACATTAAGCCCTTTGCCTCCGCACGCACATAGTGAATTAGCCGGTTAGTGACTTTGATCCTTTTCTTAGCACGGGGGTCTGGTACACTAGTGTGGTACCCCATTATATATATATATATCCCTTTTTGAAGGTTGTGGGGGATCGAACCGTAGTTCGCCCTACCGAGTCCAGTACCAGGTACCTCTGGACCAACCAACCGGGGTTTTTATTCCTTCTTTTTTCACAACTTTGCAACCTTTTGTATGGTTCTTTTATCAATTTCTTGATAGCAACAGTATGAAGGAGTTTCTTAATTTGTAGGCATCAAACACTTATATTCATGGGCTCTCCACGTGGTTTGCACTTGAGACGGTGCTGACTGCTAGTATAAACTACTAGGGGTTAATCTAGAATGGAGACTTAAGGTGTCGGTATAATGGTTATTCAAACTGATCTCATAGAAATAAGGGGTCTAGGGTGTCGGGACGGTATCAATCTTGTTAGATCTTTCTCAATTTTCCTAACAGAATCTCCACAAGACAACCTATATATTCGTAGGGTATGCATTTTAATCTATAGGAAATTTTTTGTTATGCCAAAATATGTAAAAATGATTGAAGAGGACAAGCAAATTTTTTTGTATTGGCTGAAAATATTAGCAATGGGAACAAGTAGAGGAGTGATAAGGATTTCCTCCCACATTTAAACAATGCATTATCCTCAATGCGACAGTATACAGAAGTAAAAAGGAAAAGAAACAAAAATCACTGCTCATCATTATGCGACTGGCTTCTTCGTGCTCTGGCTCTTGCTCTTGCGCACTCACCTCGTCCTCACTGGGTAGGATCCAATTCTACGTGCTAAGTGTACTCCTGGATGGCATCTACGCGATAAGTCAAGGCACTCATCTGATCTGAAAGTTCTGTCATCCCGTAATCATGCCAGTTGGCATAATTGTGCTGATCCTGCTGCATTTACTGGATCGCTTGCATCATTTCTGTTTGGCAATCTTCCATTAGTTGTTTGTGTCGCAACATCTCGGCGTAGATGTTTTCCATGGAGGCGGGTCTTCGTTCGCTTCTTCGTTGTCCTCGGGAGGAGGTCTCTGCAGCGTGCTCTTGAGATGGTTGAGGCATGCCTCTGGAAAGCTCTTCTTCGACTTCATTTGTACCATTACCACGATTTCCATCATTTGGCTCGGGGGCCTCCAGATCAAAAGTCCAATTTGTCATTTCTCTTGGATATGTGCGGTTCCTGTTGGGCATGATGATGCTCCGTACCGTCTTGTTTCTGACAACAGGATGATACTTCCTATCATCTCTTGCTTTGATTAGGTGGGAGGCACGACAGTAGTTGATGTCGAGGAATTCTGCTTCCAGGGCTGGTAAGTTGGCTAGCCTATCTCCCAGGTTTAAGCCTAATGCTAGGGAGGTGATAATTCCCCCACAACAAAACGCCTGGCTGCCTCTCATGCAAGCAGCCTGGATGTTGGCTAGTAGGAAGGGAGTAACGTTGAACGCTATTTGGGCAAACACACAGTGGAGAAGGAAAAGTTCCTTGGAGTTTACCTTGTGGTTGCTGACTCTTCCAAAAACTGTGTGCCCCAGAACTCGGTGAAAGTATCTGATGGCTGGGTTGTGGATGTATGTTGCGTTAAGTGTGTCCCAGCTTGTTGCATTCATGTTGGTGAGGTTGTGCCAGACTTGGAATGCTATATCTGACCATCCTTCTGGGATACAGCAGTGGATTCCTTCTCCATGTCGGAAACCAAGCATTCTCGCAATATGGGTTTGATTAAGGGAATACTCGGTGCCGAACATTCTAAATGTGGCCACACCGGTGAGATATTGTTGAGTTCCAAGGGGAGTGATGTATGAGTAGGAACTTAGAAATTCCAGGGTCAGCGCTTCGTAGGTTGGCTGCGGTGTGGTACAGAGCTGTGTCAAGTTGGAGGCAGCTAGCATCCATTCCACACCCTCCAAAAGTCCTAACTCCCTCAGGCACTCATGATCCACATACCTCGTGGCTTGAACGGAGCGTTGGCAGAATTTGAGGTAGTTGCTTCTTTGACGCTCGCCGACTTCTCCATCACGGAAAGTGACGGTTGATAGGTCAGGAGTGCTTCTTTCTTGATGGGCCATTTGATGAGTTGGATGAAACTTTTGGTGTTTGTGTGTGGTGTGGAAGGTTTGTGAGTTACGCACTCGAAGAAATTAGTGATGAATTTGATAGATGATGATCAGAATGTAAGATAGTGATAATTGGTGAGAAAAAAAGGGAGAAAGAGCGCCTGCTTTTATAGGCGAGCTTTCTGGAATTCGTGACGGTCGTCACAGGTGTGTGACGGTCGTCACGCGCAACGGATGCGTAACGGTTGTCTGCAACAGTCATATGCTCGTAACGGTCACTTTCATGTGTGTGACGATTGTTCCAAATTCGTGACGGTCGTCACGTATGTGAGGAGAGCGTCACCCTATAGTGACGGTCGTCACACACTGAATTTCAAAAAAAATTAATATAGGTTGCAGCAGAATTTGATGACAGCATAAATAATGGCTAAGTAATTCTTATTTAACAGCATAAATGCAGAAATAAATAAATAGATGAAATAAGCGTAATTAAATAAATGGCAATTGAATTAATAAATTTGAAATTAAATGTAACATGGGAAAAATGTAGCGATAACATAGCAAATGAAAGCAATTAAACAAAAGTAATGCAATGAATAAAAGTGCTCCCTCCCCACACAAAACAAAGCAGTGTCCTCATATCTTAGTGTGAGCAGGAGAAATAAGTGATCAGAAATTTCAGCCACGTTTTTGTCCCAATGCAGCAACAGCTTCGTTCAGATAATGAAACTGCTCAACGACTATATCCATCAGCCTAGGACATCAAAGCGTATGAGCTTTATCGCTTCTTTCACAATGGTGATATCAGCTTGGAAAGTATTCAGACGGGCGATGAGCATGGCATGATTATCAGCACAAGATGGATGAACCGGTTCAGCAATGTTATAATAGTTAGGAGGTGTTTCAGGGTCAGATTCTTCCTTATGGATAGGGTCATTAACACACTCATATTTGGGCGGTGTAGCGGGAGGTGAAGGTGGGTCGATAGGGTATTCCTCTAAGTCATAGAGCTAGTTGTCTCGGTTGTGAACACTCGTTTTCTCATGGTTAGGCAAGGTGAATAGGTGAACCACTTCGTTATTGATTAGATAATCAAAGGTATCCGTCCCAAGGTTTCCGATGATTCTACGGTTAAAGCAAAAGTCGATATCCATGGGTCGGATGTTTCCAAAAGGTATAATCTCATAAAGTGGGCGTACAAGTCCTATAGCGTCTGCTATCATGGTAACTAGGCCATCTATGATTAATGGGGCACGATTATTCTTAGCAAGATGGACAAATCTTTCCATCATGAATGATACTATATTGACGTGTCGACCTTGATCGACACACAGCAGGATGAAGAGTTCATCGCGGGATACTAAGGTGTTATTTTCTTCCTTACCAAATAAGGTGTGGGATAGTATTTTATGAAAATATCGGATAGCAGGGTTATGGATCATTTGTGAGTGCATCTCATTTGGGTTTAGGTTGGATTCTCCGGATATGCAACCCCAGAAGTCATCGAGATCAATGTCATCGATAAGGTCCTCCTGGCGGGTAGTAAAGACGAAAGGGCCGCTAGGGAATCCTAAGAGGTCAGCAAGGTCTCGACGGGTGTAGGTGAAGTCCATGCTAAATAACCTAAAGGATATTAACCCTTTGTTTAGTCCGTAACCATGCTCAGGGATGTATACAAGGGAACTGAGGAATTCTAAGGTTAGTTCACGGTACGTGACAAACCGTCTCTTAATGGCTGCGTTCTCCCACCTAAGTTGGTTAAACATATATAGGATGCTATCTCGGATGCCTAATTTATCCATGGTCGGTCCATCATAATATATGGTCAATGCCATATCCTTTCGGGCTAGATAATCATACCGCTTGCATTAAACTCGGCCTCTAAAAACTGTCTCTGGTTGTTGCATGATGAAAGTAATTAACTAACTAGTTAGTAATTTTCCTGTTTGTCAGTATCCAGTATGTCTAAGTTAGTTATTAGAAACAACAAGAGTGACTGCAAAGAATCAAGAAGGGGGGAGCAAGCAAAATAAAGAAGAAAATTAAAGAAGGAAAATAACGAAAAGAAAAAAAGGAGGTGGGTTGTCTCCCACTAAGCACTTTGTTTAATGTCGCAAGTTCGACAGTAGTGTCGCATTGTACTAGGTTTGGGGTTGAGCGGGCAGCTCTATGAGTCTGAGACTGTTCGAATAGTCTCTGTTTTCTATATTATGATAATGCTTTAAGCGCTGTCCGTTTACTACAAAAGGGTCACTACTTCTACCTTTTATTTCTATCGCACCAGTAATGAGAACCTTGGTGATCTCGAAAGGACCAGACCACCGAGATTTGAGTTTTCCTGGAAAGCGTTTTAGTCTAGAATTAAATAGCAGCACTACGTCGCCGACTTTAAACTCCTTCCTAGAGATGCGTTTGTCATTTCATCTTTTGGTTCGTTCTTTGTAGATCCTGGCATTCTCGTAAGCGTCCAATCTCAGCTCTTCTAATTCGTGGATGTCTAGAATCCGTTTCTCTCCTGCAGAAGTGTAGTTGATGTTAAGGGTTTTGATCTCCCAAGATGCTTTGTGTTCCAGTTCTACATGGATGTGGCAAGATTTACCATAGACTAGTTTGAAGGGTGTGGTTCCTATCGGGGTTTTGTAAGTCGTCCGGTAGGCCCACAAAGCTTCGTTTAGCTTGGATGACCAGTCCTTTCTGGATATTCCTACGGTCTTCTCAAGAATTTGTTTTATTTCTCGATTTGAGACTTCGACTTGCCCGCTAGTTTGTGGATGATACGGTGTTGCCACGCGGTGTCGGACTCTGTACTTCAGAAGGAGTTTTCCAAATATATTCGATATGAAGTGGGAGCCACCGTCACTAACTACTAGTTTCGGCACACCGAATCTGGGAAAGATAATATTTTTGAATAGCTTGATTACTACTCGTGTGTCATTTGTTGGAGAGGCTACAACCTCGATCCATTTCGAGACATAGTCGACAACAACGAGTATGTATTTATTTCCAAAAGAAGTTGGGAATGGTCCCATGAAGTCAATCCCCCATACGTCAAAGACTTCGACTTCTAAGATTCCTATTTGTGGCATTTCATCGCGTCTTGAGATGTTGCCATTGCGTTGGCACCGGTCGCATTTTATAACCGTGTTATGGACGTCTTTCCATAGAGTAGGCCAAAATAGGCCGGATTGCAGGATCTTAGTGCAGGTCTTTGAGGTACTTGCGTGTCCTCCATAGGGGGCGGAATGGCAATTTGAGATTATATCTTCGATTTCATCCTCAGGAACACATCGACGGAAAATACCATCGGTCCCTCTTTTGAAAAGAAGGGGTTCATCCCAGTAATACTATTTTAGGTCATGAAAGAACTTCTTCTTTTGTTGATAAGATAGGTCCGACGGAAGTACTCCGACGGCTAGGTAGTTGACAAAGTCAGCGTACCATGGCAGAGTTGCATTCGCGTGTACTTCTTCCACGGATTCTTCTATTTCAGTATCGCTTAATGTCAGTTCAGACATATCACTTTCCACTTGGGCGATGAGTCGTTCGTAAGGGAAATCGTCATTAATTGGGATTTGTTCAGGCTTGTTCCCTTCAATACGAGATAAGTGGTCTACTACTACGTTCTCAGTACCTTTCTTATCTTTTATTTCTAAATCAAATTCTTGTAAGAGCAGGATCCATCTTAAAAGTCTTGGTTTGGCATCCTTCTTACTTAACAAATACCTAATAGCGACTTGGTCGGTATAGATGATAATCTTCGCCCCTACCAGGTAGGAACGGAATTTGTCCAATGCGAACACGACATCTAGAAGTTCTTTTTTAGTGGTGGTGTAGTTCATTTGGGCAAGATCAAGTGTTCTACTCGCATAGTAAATAGCATGAAGCTTCTTATCCTTTCTTTGTCCTAGTATTGTGCCCACCGCGTAATCACTCACATCGCACATGATTTCAAATGGTAATCTCCAGTCAGGTGGTTGCATTATGGGTGCGGTGATTAAAGATGTTTTCAGTTGGTTGAACGCTGTTAAGCATTTTTCATCAAATATGAAGTCAGCGTCTTTCATTAATAATCCTGTAAATGGCTTGGTTATTTTTGAGAAATCTTTAATAAAACGTCGGTAGAAACCGGCGTGTCCTAGAAAGCTTCTTATCTCTCGAATAGTTTTCGGAGGTTGAAGGTTCTCTATAATTTCGATTTTAGCTTTGTCTACTTCAATTCCTCTGTCAGATACCACGTGACCTAATACAATTCCTTGTTGAACCATAAAATGGCATTTCTCCCAGTTTAGAACAAGGTTTACTTTTACACATCTTTCGAGTACCATTTCGAGGTTAGATAGACATCCTTCGAAACTCTGACCGCAAACAGAAAAATCGTCCATGAAGACTTCCATGATGTCATCTATAAAATCTGCGAAGATTGCCATCATGCATCTTTGAAATGTTGCGGAAGCGTTACATAGGCCGAATGACATTCGTCGGTAGGCGAATGTACCGTAAGGGCATGTGAAGGTAGTATTTTCTTGGTCGTCAGGATGGATTGGGATTTGAAAGAATCCTGAATAACCGTCTAGATAGCAGAAGTGAGAATGCTTAGCCAGTCGTTCAAGCATTTGATCTATGAAAGGTAGAGGGAAATGATCTTTACGAGTGGCTTTATTCAGTTTTCTATAGTCAATACACATTCTACTTCCGGTCACAACTCTTTGTGCTATGGATTCGCCCTTCTCGTTCTTAACAACTGTAACACCTCCTTTCTTGGGTACTACATGAACGGGGCTAACCCATTGACTATCTGAGATCGGGTATATGATTCTAGTGTCTATAAGTTTCTTTACTTCATCCTTGACTACGGTACTTAGGATTGGATTGATCCTTCTCTGGTGCTCTTGTAAGACCCCAATTTTGGGCCCTAAGATCCCTCATGGCCCATATCATATCATATCATAGCCTCAAGGATCATTGCATGCCCTAGCTTCCCTCCTAGTGGGTGGTTTGCCTTGTGAGTGGATTCTTGATCACCAAGCATACTTTGCATTTGTATATCTTTGCCTTTCATATGTTTATCAATCAAAAAGTACAAAAATATTGTCAGTCTAACCTTGTTGCTTGCAGTTGAAGCAATCATCAGCAATTAGGTCAAAATCAGTCAAAGTCAGTCATTGCAGTGGATGGTGGCCATTCTTGTAGAATTTGGGCACCATGATCAATAATCAAGAGTTCATATAACTTGGGACATCATTTGGGATCAATATCTCAAGGAATTAGGGTTTGGAATTCATTAGAAGGTGCTTGAGTCAGGCAAAACCCTAGAAAAGTCAAACTTGGTCAACTGTCCATTTAATCAGTGATTTGATGATGGGAATTGGTTTGAGGGAGCTCATTCATGTCCATATAGGCCTCATATATCATGTCAAACACCATCATGAAAGAATCTGAGGTCAAACAGAAAATTTCCCAAAATAGAAAGTTGACCTGTAATTTTCAACTGCCAAAAATGGAAACTTCTTGATCTTAATCTTGCATCATGATACAAGCTCCAAATGAATTTTTGCCCAACATGAAAGTTGAAGATCTTGTTCTCCCATTTCCAAAAAGTCCAAGAACTCTCAATTCCCATGTATGGTTGTCAAGATATGATCAATTCATTTTCACAAAATCTTGAACTTCAAAAGGCCATATCTCTCAAACCATTTGGCCAAAATTGGTGAGGTTTTTTCCTACAAACCACATTTAACCTCCTCTTTCCAAAAATATAAATTTCATGTACCAAAACCTTACCATGCAAAATGGCCTTTTTGGACTTTCCTTAATTAAATTCAAGTGTGGTACAAAATTGACTTTTTGATTTAGCCATTTTTAACACTTGTGGCCAATTGGAAATGTTTTGGGATGATATTTGAAGCTTGTGCAAGGCCCAAACTCGGGCAGACCATACACCCTCCATGTGCATTTGGTTCAAACTTAGCAAATGGCAAAACCTCTTCATTTGTGATAAACTTGATTAGCACATCATTAACCAACATTAAACAGATGTATATAAACATATTTCCTGTCATTTACAAACCCTAGAGCTAGCAGCAGCCCACATTCTAACACAGAAAAACTCTTTCTCTCATTCTCTCATTTTGTGCATTGTTGAATCTTTTTCCACAAAACCTCAAGAACCACGAGCTAGCTTGGTTGTTCCATCATCCATCAACCTCTGCTAGGCCCTTGCAAGCAGCAACATCCAGCTGGAACGACATTCTCAACTCTGTTTCACTAAACCTCCTTCCATGGCAGATTTCGTTTTGGACCATTTCAAGCATTGCTAAGCTAGAACTCTCCAACCATTCTTCTTTTAGAAGCTTCATGTACATCTGTTTTGAGGATTTGCAAGCAAACAACATCCAAATCATCACTGAGCTTCAATATTGGTCAGTTTTCGCATCTCTTACTTTTTAAAATCATGCCATGCTTTAGATAGCTTATGCTTTGATGATTCCAATGAACCTTGAATTATTGAAAATGGTTAACTGTGCTGGGAGAAATCTGAGTTTAAAGTTTGTTGGTTATTATTGTTTTGCATGATTTCTTGATGGTTAGCTCGAATTAATGAATTTTGATGATAGCATGTTGATATGCATTGCGTGCTGGTTACAATGATATGTCTATTGTTCGTTTCTGGAATAAATTGTTGTTCACGATGGTTGATGATGATGAACATTGTCCCTGTTCTTGAAAACCCTAGCCATGCCCAGATTCTGCTACTATTTCACGTGTACGCATGTGTAGTCTACTGTTCCATTGGAGCCAGCCAATCAAAACATTTCCCTGGCCGCGCCTAAACGGCGTCGTTTTGTTTAATGAAGTCCATATTTACATCTTTGCCATTCTCGGTTTAAATAATCTAATTTAATTCATTTTAATTTCAATGTTTATTTCATTTGGCATGGCTTATTTGAAAAATTCATAACTTATCCATTTCAATTCCAAATCTCATGGGAATTTTTGCATCATCTTCATCATGATCCCTAGTTTTTTATCATTGTTTTTCCAGAATTTTTTGATCATTGAATTTTAAATGGCATTAGGGTTTGTAGAATGTGACCAAATATTGTACATCTTGCCAAAACCATTGTGAAATTGTGATGATACATCCATTTGATCTGAAATTTTTGGTGCTTAATCTACACTCATCCTTGTTTATTTTGATGTAAAGATCATGATTTTAGCTTATGTGGTTTGAGAGATGTGAATTTTTGAAGTAGGGTGTGACAACTTGTGTCACACCATGGATGTGCAACTTCCTGATTTTTGTACCCATGCTTCTTGACCTCCAATTGACCTCAATTTTTGCATGAACCTACTCTTATGTGTCTATTTCACTTGTGATTTTTCTTGGAATTATTTGAGCCATTTCCTAGTTGTTTGAGATTTTTCCCCTCTGTCTAGTCAAATGTTGACTTTATGTGACACATCTTGCCATTCCATTTGGGAAATTCTCATACTTTATTGGATGATCATGAAATTTTACATGTGCATACTAGACATCTTAAGCTTTGCATTGGTGTTGATCCCATTCATTTCTCATCTGTTGTCATTGAGTTATGATTTTTTGAAGTTGATACATGTTTGTTTGACTTCTTTGTGCATACTTGAAATTGTTTTGACTTTCTGATTTTAATTGACCATCTTCCCATGATCCAATTGAGCTGAAATTTTATATGCATGTTATGTTATGGATTGTGATTGAGTATGAATTATTTGGTGATTTTTGGAATTAAGCATGTTTGGGTTTGAGCTAAGTCTTGCTGTTGACTTCCATGAGCTTTCATTTGCCATGCTTTGACTTCCTTTGCTTATGAAATCATGATGATGAATGATATGAATGTGAAATCAATTGAGTTTGCTTCTTGATTGTTTAAACTTGATTTTGGTTGACTTTCCTTTGCTGTTTTGACTTTCTCATTCATTTTTGACCCTAGGCTTGTCCTAGGGGTTTCCTGGCTTATGTTTGAGTTCCTGTTTTCAGGTTAAGCACAAATGCTTCAAAGAGAACAATACCATTTGATTGAGCTTGATTGTTTATCATGAGCTAACCTCTTTGTTTTGTAGGTGGCTTGACTCATATGATTTGAGTCTTGTGCTTTGCACATTCATCTGATTATGTTGACTGTTAATTCTATTCTCATTTTGCTTTGACTGTTGAACTGTGTACTGATTTGTTTGACTGTTTCAGGTACCATTAGTTGCTTAGTTCTTTGAACTTGCTTTGCTTTGCTATTTAGCAATTTGCATTTGAGGTATAATTCCTTTTCTTCATGTAGTCTGGAAGACCTGGCCTGTTACTTGGCCAGGCAACTGTCTGAAGTCCTCCTTAAGAGGCAATGCTTGTGTGTGTTTATATTTGTCCCAGGCAGGAAAAGTCCTTCAAGAAAGGCAATTGGTAGAATCCAAGAGATAAGCAATCTATCTCCTACTATTCTGTGAGTCTTCTCTTTGCTCCCATTACATGGTTGTAGCATTGAGATCCAAGCCCAAGATCAATCGAGTCTAATATGTGGAGAGAGTTCCTACTTTCTGAACTCCCACACTTTCTGATATATTCAATGCTCTCCCTGATCAGGGATAAGAGCAATGAGGCACACCCCTCATATCCTTTCATCTGCTTCACCTTAGCCCCTCAATGGCAAGGTTAAGAGCACCTGTGAACCTATTCCAGTTGGCTTCAATGCCTAACCCTTTGTATGAGCCTCCTTGTTTGGTTATAGTGTGTGCTGATTGCTTTCATTGATTGATCATTTGCTTCATATACACATGTTTGCTTGCATGCTCTATGCATTTATCATTATTTATTGCTCATTAATGCATAATCATCTCATTTGTCTTTGTGACATTATCATTGTTGTTTGCCCATTGAGGACAATTGTAAGACCATCCATTGGCCATTGCTCCTATGATATGGAAGTGAGTATAAGACCATCACCTTGGCCACTCATCTTATCTTTGCTTGATGCATTTGATTGTATGTGAGGATGCAACTGTAAGTCCCTGCAAGTCGGCATTTGCTTTCCTATGATCACATGTTGTTTTGTTTGTTGTATGTGAGGATACAACTGTAAGTCCCTGCAAGTTGGCATTTGTATTCCTAGGACCATACTGTGGAGGTTAGAGTGAGCCCAGACAGATTGGCATCTGACATCCCTGTTTTGCTTTTCCTTATTTATGTGAGGATGCAATTGTAAGTCCCTGCAAGTTGGCATTTGCTTTCCTAGGATCATATGTTGGATATTGGTATAAGTCCAGACAGATTGGCATCCGGTATCCATTCTTTTATTTCTTTGTCGAGGAGATTAGTGTAAGTCCATTGAGTGGCCTCTGATATCCATTTCTGTTTTAGGAGACTGGTGTAAATCCACCTATTGGTATCCTGTATCCACTTTTTGTTTGTGAGATTGGAGTAAGACCATTGAGTGGCATCCGGTATCATTTGTTTGTTTATTTTGTTATTGCTTATTGCCCATTCCAAAGGACACACTTGAATCATCCTCTATATGATTTCAAGAGGTGAACCTTCTAAGAAGTTTTTCTTTACAATCCATCTTCATCCATTCATTCTCATCATGTCCTAGACCTTTTCACACTTCGATTTCAAACTTGAGATAGATATTGTGCAAACATCTTCATGTTTTCAAACTAAAAACCTGGACCCAAGTCCTTGACTTTTTCTCAAACTCATTTCATAACACTTCTTTTGAATCAATCCTAATCATACTTTGACTCCATTTTCATAATCACAATCAATTAACTTCACTCATTCACTTGTTTTGGCTTTGTCCATTGTTAATCTTTTCATGCATTAGCCATAGGTTTCAATTATCTTTGTGGTTGATGTAAACCTCACCTTATCCTTAGTGAGTCGACAGTAAGACTTCCATACTGAAAACAGGGTTAACCCCTCTAGTACGTCGAAGCTATCCTCGCATGGTGGATGTTGGTCTTGGTCGAGTTTTCTCCCATTGATAATGAAAAGCCTCAGTGCTATTGTTTAAAATTGAATCCACCAACTTTTGGAAACCTTTTAGCCGAACTACGACGTTTTGATCCTTACCTTTGATGGAAGGTACGTAGGCAACGGGTTCATCCGTTCAAACACAAAAATAACTAACTTGTACATTCTTTTCTCACCATCCCAATCATGTTTGCACAATCTTTATGTCATAACAAATAACAATCTTTTACAACAAGTGTGAAAAGGGCTCCCTAGGAGTACCTAGGACGTGATGGGTGCCTAACACCTTCCCATTGCGTAATTTACCCCTTACCCAGACTCTCTGATCTTTTTATTAGTTTTCTACGTGTAAAACTTCTTAGGCTTTTGTTCGCTTTTTAGCCAGTCCTTTGGATAAATAAAAGTGCGGTGGCGACTCGAAAATCATCGTATCTCTTGCTTATGATTTAACCGATAGATCATATAGCGACGAATACACCGCTACAGCTCTCTAGAGGTTTTGCAGTCTTCCTTTAGCATAATACGATGCATACAGATCAAAGGATTTATTCCTTTTAGATCGGGGATGTTATATCCTAACACTGTTGGATACTTTCTTAGGACATCTAGTAATTTCTCAGTTTCCATCTGTCCTAAGTCAGCATTGACTATTACTGGTCTTTTCAGTTCAATGTCTAGGAATTCGAATCTTAGGTTCTTTGGTAGTGTTTTTAATTCAAAGTCAGGTTTCTTTGGGCATGGCATGTGGTCTGGTGTAAGTGCTAAGCATTCGCTTAGACTTTCGTTTTGGTATGGTTCATGCCAATTATTGTCTTCAAGGATTGGAGGGATTTGGATTTTCATTATTTCAGAGTACGTGGTTTCTTCCATCTCTATATCTCTCACGCATTCATCTATGACATCAAGCAGATAGCAGGTGTCGTCCATAGCTGGCGCTTGTAAGAATTGGGTTAAGATGAATTCAACCTTTTCCTCTCCAACTTCGAATGTCAACTTACCTCTCTTTACGTCTATTATGGCTCCGGCGGTAGCCAAGAATGGCCTTCCTAGAATGATAGGTGTACTGGCATCTTCTTTAATGTCCATGATTATGAAATCGGTAGGAATGTAAAATTAACCTACACGAACTGGGACATTCTCTAGTATACCGACAGGATATTTGGTTGAGCGGTCAGCTAATTGAACAGACATCTTTGTCGGTCTTAATTCTCCCATACTGAGCCTTCTACAAATGGTTAGGGGCATTACGCTAATGCTGGCTCCTAGATCGCATAGAGCTTTGTCTATGACGAATTTTCCAATGACACAGGGTATGGAGAAACTACCCGAGTCCTTTAGTTTGGGAGGCATATTATTCTGGATTATGGCGCTACACTCGGCAGTAAGTGTAACTGTTTCATCATCCTCAATCTTTTTCTTATTGGATAGGATTTCCTTAAGAAATTTGGCATAGGAGGGCATTTGTGTGATGGCTTCTGTAAAGGGTATCGTAATGTTTAATTGCTTCAGAAGCTCAACAAATTTCCTAAATTGATTCGCAGTTTTAGAACTTTTGAGTCTTTGAGGATACGGAATGGGTGGTTTATAAGGAGGTGGAGGCACATAAGGTTTCTCTTTCTCTTCGGCCTCCTGGGTGTTATCTTCTGTTTCCTTTGGTTCATTCACCTGCTCAGTTGAGGTTTTATCCGGTTTTTGGTACATGGCAGGGTTTTGGAGTCTCAGGTCTACGAGTCCATCTACTTCTTTTCCACTCCTCAGTATAACGACATTTGCATGTCCCTTCGGATTAGGTTGCGATTGTCCAGAAAATGTTCCAGCTGAAGCGGCTGTAGACGCTTGATGTTGAGCCACTTGTGAAATCTGTGTTTCAAGCATTTTATTGTGGGTGGCTAAGGCGTCTACTTTATTCGCTAGTTGTTTTAGTTGCTCACTAGTATGTATGTTTTGGTTCTAGAAGTCCTTGTTCGTTTGAGCTTGAGTGGCTATGAAGTTTTCCATCATCAACTCGAGATTTGACTTCCTAGGCATGTTAGGAGCATTATTAGCTGGTTTTTGATATCCAGGCGGAACAACTGGTGCTTGGCCAGGTGCATAAAGGGCATTGTTATTCTTATACGAGAAATTGGGATGGGTTTTCCAACCAGGGTTGTAAGTATTAGAATAGGGATTTCCTTGTGTGTAGTTCACTTGATCTGTTGGGACTCTTGCTAATATTTGACATTCTTGTGCAGTGTGTCCAGGGTTTCCACATAACTCACAGTTTGGAGTTACAACAACCACGGTGGTTGCGGGTGGTATGGTCAAGTTATCTAATTTTTGGACAAGGGAATCTACCTTTGCATGAACATAGTCGAGGCTGCTGATTTCGTACATTCCACCCTTAGTCTGGGACTTTTCCACTGGAGTTCGTTCACCTCCCCATTGGCAATGGTTTTGGGCCATGTTTTCAATGAGTTGATAGGCTTCGGTGTATGGCTTATCCATAAGTGCACCGCCCGCGGCAGCGTCTATTGTAAGTCTTATGTTGTACAGAAGCCCGTTATAAAACGTGTGAATGATCACCCAGTCTTCTAGACCGTGATGTGGACATATTCTCATCATGTCCTTGCATCTCTCCCACGCTTCGTAGAGAGATTCCACATCTTTTTGCCTGAATCCGTTGATTTGAGCTCTCAGCATAGCAGTTTTGCTCGGCGGAAAGTATCGGGATAAGAAGACGTTCTTCAGTTCCTCCCATGTTGTAACGGAGTTGGAGGGCAAGGATTGCAACCAAGCCCAAGCTCTGTCTCTTAGTGAAAAGGGAAAAAGGCGCAGTCTTATCGCATCTTGAGATACACCATTCGCTTTTACAGTATCGGCGTACTGCACAAACTTGGTCAGGTGTTCATTAGGATCTTCTGTTGGATTTCCAGCAAATTGATGTTGTTGGACGGCTGATAAGAGTGAGGGTTTCATCTCGAAATCATTTCGATTAATAGCGGGAGCAGCAAAGCTGTTGTGAGGTTCTTGTTGAGATGGGGTAGCCTAGAATTTAAGAGGACGATTCTGTGGTACTTCGTCAGCCATGTTTGGTTTTTCTTCTGATTTAAGAGGGAATGAGATATCGGGAATACCATACTTTTGTTGATATTCATATATTCGGCGTCTCACGTAAAGGAAACGCTCTAATTCGGGGATTGGTGGTGATAAGCTATCGCCTTGTGAGCGAGTACTTGGCATACAATCAGGGAAAGAAAAGGAGAGAAGATTTAGTTTTGTTTTTTACCTTAGTCTATATCGTGCAACGAAAGAATCGCACTATTCGACTAAAACAGGTCCCCAACAACGGCGCCAAAAACTTGATGCTTGTCGTGGCTATATATAAAATATAGTCTGTCGAGTACTTGACTGCAAGTGCACAGTCTAGTCGCTTTAGTTTTAAAAGATATCGATCCCACAGGGACCTATGGTCAAACTAGTGCTACTAACATCACTATGTTTAGCTAAGGGAATCTGATTGGTGGAAGTTCGGGGGTAATATAGTAAATCTAAGGGAAATTTTCGGTTTTAATAAAGAATTAATGGAGGGAATCAGTATGCAGCGCATTAATTGTCAGGGATTCGATAAGTTACCAGTGAATGGTTCGAATGCCAAATATCTCTCAGTAGAAAATGTTTATTTAAAAGACTTTATCTCACACTCTCGTGGTTGTTGATTCGGCCTATAACTTTAAGTCAAAATGTACGCTCTCGCTGTCCCATTTGAAGTCAAAATTACTTTATGAAAATAAATAAGTTCTAATTGTTTTTAAAGTGCTCTCGCTGTTTTTAAACCCAATGCCTAATTTTTACTATCCAGCTCGAGCCTCACGCTCTCGCGATTGTTTGTTCTCACCTTAGTTAATTTCCCACTCTCGTGGCAAAATCGTGTTAAATAGCTTTTCACGCTTTTGTGATGAAGTAATTAAATTTATATTAAAAACTTCAGGATAAAAGGTTATTCTAGAAAAAGGGTTTTCACCGGTTATTATTAAATCCCATCAAATTAGGTTGCTACATACCGATATCGGTAGTTTAGTCGGACATATTAAATAAAGAAGACACAAGGAATACACAGATCAACATTGTGGCAAACATGCTTATAACAATAAATGGGCAATAAAAATAATAATTCAATAAAAACCTGGAGATCGAAGTACAAAGTATAGCGATTCTTGGAGCACTTGAGCAGTCCTCCACAAGTCGGTAGGCTTTGCTTCTTCAATACAGATTACTACTTAAAATTAAATAAAGTGTAATAGTTCCCAAATGTAGGAAACTACTACTATGGCTAACTGGAAGACTAATTGGAAAAGGGAAAATATAAAAAGAATGGCGAATACAATAAGGCAATGAAAACAAGGTTGCTGGAAAGAAAGAAAAATTGTTGAATGCTAGAAAGCTGAAAATTAAATTGCAGAGCGTAAATATCAAAGTAGTCGTCCCCAATTTTTCCCAATTGAGTCCTTTATATAGTTTCCATTGGGTCTTGGTAGTTGAGAAAATCAAGGAACACTTGGTCTTGAGAGAGGAATCCGTGGGAAAAGTTTGTTGGAGGAAATTTAGGCACGTCTGGGTGCCTGTTGTTGACTGCTTCAAAGCGCAGTTTGTGACCGTGTGACGCTCGTCATGGGCCTGTAACGGTCGTCACAGTCTGGGTCGTGACGAGCGTCATGAATGTGTGGCGATCGTCACATCAGCAAAATCTGCATAATTTGTTTTTCTGGTTTTTCTGTGCTTTTTCACTTGTTTCTTCTTCTTTTTCTTCCTTTTCTTCATTTTGCTCTTTAGTGCATGGAGACTCAAATACCTGCAAAAACAACACGAATACTTGCACAATAATCGGGATATTAATCGAAATGATGTGATTTCTGAGTGTAAATAAATGCAATTATTTGATGTGTTTTCGCGTTATCACCTATTAAGTCTATCCTTGATATGTTCATCCTAACCGATGACGGATATTCTCTTTTCGGTATTCTATCCAGTAATTGATAGATATAATTCCTATTTTCTCATCGGCAGTATATCCTTGATATGTTCATCTTAACCGATAACGAATATTCTTCCCTTTGAGTTTATCCTTGATATGTTCACTTTAAGCAGTGACAAATATCCTTTCTCTTCGGCCTTCTGCCCAGTAACCGGTAGTTGTAAATCCTATTTGGCTTGTTCCCAGCAGGTTATTCTTACCTAGTAACTGGTAACGAATACATCTCCTGTGTCCCTCAGCGAGTCATCCTTGATATGTTTACCCTAACCGGTAACGGATGTCCTCTCTGTCATAGTATATTATCTCTTTACTCAGTAACCGATAATAGATAATGTAATTTTGGTACTCCTGTGTCGAAGTTCATTCTTCCCCAGTTGAGTTTGAGTGCATATTTCCTCAGTGAAATCACCATTTCCCTGTTTGGTCAGAGAATTTCAACTTCGTTTTGGTTTACCTGTTTCCCTTGCAGACTTTCTTTTTTCCCCGACCAAGTCTTTCCATTGATTTATTTTCATGGAATCCTCTTCCATCTCCAGCAATTTTTAGTCGTAGCCTGACCTATGCACAACCTTTTATCCCCAGAGTCTCTGTCTCCCCAGTGAGTTTTCCTTGTGGAATGCATTATGCTCCTGCGGACTTTCAGTATCTCCGGATTCTTTTCCTTTGTGGCAATATTTTCCCCACAGAGATTCCTTCTAACATTCATATCATATGCATCATGAGGTCTCTTAGGGACCAAAATTTGGTTATATATGTTGTTATTTAAGTCCATTCTGTTGAGTCGATACGAAGATTTAAACCTTCATCTCCTCAGTTAGAATGTCCTTAAATAGGGGCAACTGTAAGACCCCAATTTTGAACCTAAGATCCCTCATGCCATCTCATCATATGCATTAGCATTGAGATCAAACCTTGGCATCTTCCTTACCCTTCATTCATTGGGTTTGCATTGGGAGAGATCACCAAGCACATTTTTGATTGTATCATACTTTTTTTTCACTATTTACTAACCAAAATACCAAAAATATGTCAATGTATAGTTTGTTGCTTTTGTAGGTAGTATGCATGCTCACCTATGCTCTATCAAGCTCATATCTAGGATTTAAGACCCTCAATGTAAGGTGTGCAATCAAAAATTGGTTCACATTGGCTCTAAGCATCATATATGGATCCTCATGATCTTCACATGTCATTTTGATCAAGAAACCATCAAGATTTTGGAGTTTGTTTTCCTTGGAAACCCTAATTCATCTGGGTATCTTGTATGACTTCTTCAACAAGTTTCTTCAACATTTGATCAAATATTTCAAGGTATACTTCATATTTCATCATCAGACACATATATGATCCTTCTTGAGTCCCAAAAGTCAAGATTACATCAAGCTAGCAAGTTGGTTCATGGTGGTTGACTAGAGAAAGTCAACTGGTAAAAACTGGGGTTCTCTAGACCATATCTCCTACAATTTTTGTCATATGAAAATGATTAAAAGATAAAAGTTACTTAAAATGACATTAAAAACAACTTTCATTTTGAAGTCAAGATCTAGTTTTGCTTTGAAAGTCATTTTTTATGGTGAAAGATTATATGTCATTTTGTCTGAACCCTAGTTTGGAGGTCAACTTCCCAAGACCATAACTTGATCAATTTTTATGATATGAAAGCCATTAAAATTCCATGATCCAATTAAAGAGGTTTACTTCAACTTTGATGTTTGGATTAAGTTCAAATTAAACTTGTAAATGCATGTTCCAAGAGGAAACATTATAGGTCATTTTGGGCCACTACCATTGAACAAGTGATTTTCCTCAACTTCTAAAATTCATAACTCTTTCATGCCAAATCAAAATGAGGTCAAATTTATGACAAAATGTAATAGGGTTGAAATAGATACAATGTTGATAAAGGAATGTTTCTCATTTGAAGTCCATAGAGAAAGTTATTCAAGGTGGAAGAAGTGAACATTTGACTTGGGACTTAGAAAATTTTCAAATATGTTTCATTTCCCAAACTTCCACCTCAAAATTTATTATGATCCAAGCTTCAAATGAAAAAGTGTCCAACATGAAAGTTGTTCCCCTTGATCTCACCTTGCCAAAAAGTCCAAGATCACCTCATTTGACCAAAGAATAAAGGACTTGGGCATGGGTGCAATGTGAGGAACCATTTGGATGATTTTCACTTCCACATTTCATACACGATTGCATGGCCACATGACATGATTTCAACATGACTATTACTCATTTTTGGACCTGAATACATCACTTGATGGGCCTATCACACACCCATGCAATCATGCAAAGAGAATTACTCATTTTTGCCAAATTTGGAAGTGTATGGAAATGAATCTCCTTGGCTATAAATACAACCCTCATTGCTCAGAATTAAGGACCTCATTCCCAAGCTTTGAACCTACAATCCAAACTCCCTCTATTAAAGGATGATCTTGAAGGTTTTCTTAGGAAAATTGAGTTTCAAATCTCCATCTATTTTGAGATTGAAACTCCAAGAGTCCAAACCTTTTCTTGATCCTAATCACTTCCAACAAGCATATGAACCAAGGCCAAGCACAATTGGAATCAAGATCGAGCAAGTTTGAATCTCCATTGAAGATTTAGGCAACATCCCATATGCAAAAAGGACTTGGCCAATTCCAACATTTCTGAAACCAAGTTATTGTGATTTGAGCTTTCATCTGATCCAAGTATTGGGATCCTCATGAATTCATCTGCTACATGGTCTTGATGTAACTGTTACTTTGAACGTGTGTCTAATGCCTTATTCTAGGCTAATCAAGGAGTATGTCATTTGATACATGAGGAGATAAAGAAGATTGTTAGCTGTGAATTTTCTTGCTTGGATGTAGCCATCTTTATTTGATGCCTTGCTTGATATTGCTAATTGCTTGCTGATTATTACTGGATTCAAAGTCCAAAGGGAAAATGGGTTTTCTATATGACATTCTTGTCTGTTGGATTGCATCCCATTGGTCAGATCTTTTCAACTCTCAACTTTTAATTTTATGCTTAGGATTAGTCTCTTCATCTCCTCCCACTTATTCCATATCAGGGGGTATCTCTTATTCTACTAGCAAATTCACTTATTCCTCAAAATTCTGGCAAACTCATCCGATAGAATTCCTTAACTTCTCAACTCCATTAACGCTGCAGAATCGCTTGAATGATACACTACTCTTCAATTCCATAATACCCAAATCACAACTCCTCTGAAACTTCAACTGGGCTATCTGGTTCTCCTTACTCTCTAACTCTTGGCTTGAGCCTATCCTCAAAGCACAAGTTCAACCCACACTTTGGAGTCCTCGTGGTCGCTCAACCATGATCCTACCTACCATGCACATAGCATTAGGTTGATCAGGCCCAATACTACATACAGTGATATTAAGAATCATGTTGGCTAAACACACATATGAGACAGGAATATATTTACTTATGATGTTTCAAGGCTAGGTCGAGAATCGACCTGCTCTGATACCAACTGTAACAACCCGTATAATATATATATCTAGAATAATATCATACAAGTGTTAATAATTGGTATTGATGGCATCAATATATATACATGTCCAACTAAAAACATCAATGGAACATGTTATACGCTTTTGATCTTCTGACATTTTACTTCTGGGAACTTCAACTCCATTTTCTGAGACGGGAGGTGTGTATCCATCTGTGACAATGTCCCAGAGGTCAGCATCATAACCCAGAAAGAAACTTTCAATTCTATCTTTCCAGTAGTCGAATTTCTCTCCATCAAAGACAGGAGGCTTAGCATTGTAACTGTCTCTTTCATTTATGTGGGCCATAGTTTTTCTCGTTTTGGATCTCTCTACACTGTTAAGTGTTTGATTAGAAAATCAATAACAGAGTCGAAGCTCTGATACCAATTGAAGGTGAGAAAAACAAGAAAGGGGGGTTTGAATTGTTTTGGAAAATAAGCGCTTTTTCAAAATAAAGACCACACAAGGAATTTATACTGGTTCGCTTATAACACAAAGCTACTCCAGTCCACCCGGCCAAGGTGATTTCGCCTTCAACAAGGACTTAATCCACTAATCTTGAAAGATAGTTTACAACCAACGTCTAAGAGAGTAATCTCTTAGTCCTCTCAAGTATACAGACTGCGCAGAGTCACTTGAGGAAATAAAACAACTTAGATAAAACAAAGTTTGTAATCTAGAGTGCTTCTAGGATAAAGCAAATATTACAAAGATGATAGCAAATAGAATGTTTCACGTATGAGCAAAAACTCGTGAAAGATTGAGAGAGAGAGTAAAACGTTTATGTGCGTTGGTGTGTCTCTCAATGCTGTTTGCTGTCCTTTATATAGGGGTGAAAGGACCGTTGAAATTGATGGCAGATGATTTGTCTTGAATAGGAATTAATGCCATAATTTCTGTTGTTTCTTGCCAAAACAACTTTGTCTCCCTGAATAACTTCTTTCCAAAAATAGATACTTTCTATTTAAATTTGAAATAGACGTTACTCTTTAGGAAATCCATTATCAGTCTACGTGACTCTGGGAATCTTGGAATCTTGCTATATTGATTCGGAGCTTCTGATGTTGATCTTTTAGAGTTCTGATGATGTCTTCAGATGACGCTGAGAGCTTCTGGAATTGATATACCGTTGTTCAGAGTCAGAACTTCTAGAGTGTACTCCTTCTTCAGATGCTTCTGATATTCTGCAGTTTTGCTCAGAGTTAGAACTTCTTGAGCGTGTTTCTGCTTCTGATGCTTCTGATCTTCTGGTGATTTGTATCTGATATGATTCTGTATCTGATAACGCAATCAGATTCCTTTCTTTTGTTTAGAGTCCTGCACACTTAGAAACTTTTCGTTAGAGTGCCATTTTTGGTTTCATCCTTTGTTATCATCAAAATCTTGGAATCTGTTGTAGAACAATTTTTGTTCTTACAATCTCCCCCTTTTTGATGATGACAAAACAAACTCAATTAGCAGATGAAACATAAAAAAATCAGATCAGATAGAAGTGAGCTCCTCCTGAGATAGGTTAGGGAGTTCAGAAGTTCTTACCCGAGCTTCCAAGCAATGAAGTTTCTCGATACCTTCTGCAATTTCTTAAGTCCAGTGTTAGATGAATTTATTTTTAAAAAAAATGTTGCAGAGTGCTTAAGGTATTAGGCAATATTTCATCAGAGCTATGTTTGATTTCTCCCCCTTTTTGTCACAATCAAAAAGATTTAAACAAGTATCAAAAGAAGCATTATATTCAGATAATAGAACAACATAGACAATGGCAAGAGAACAGGCAAACATCAGAAACAGAGAAAACAAAGCAACAAACAAAAGATCCTAAGTGCCTAAGGGTTGGGAGGAGGAGGCATTCTCTGAAGCAGTTGAGCCAGCATGTTCTGAATGTTGTCGTTGACAGAGTCCTGTTTGTCCATTCTGGCTCTGAGTTCTTTCTGGTCTTTCTGAAGTTCTTCAAGTGTCTTGAGAACCATGGGAATGACAGAAGAGGACTCCCCCTGAGTCAGCGCACTATGTTCTTCAGCAGCAGCAGCAGCTAGAGCTTTAGCCTCAGCTTCCTTGGCCCTTTGGATTTCTGCTTGTCTAGCTTTTTCTTCTTCTTGCCTCCTGGCTTCTTCTTCAGCTTCTCTGGCAAGTCTTTCTTGTAGTCTTGCCTCAGCATCTCTGATGAAGTCGTTTCTAACTTGCTCAGAGATGTGTTTCAGCTTGAAAGCCTCAGAGGTCATCCAGCCAATGACTCTGTTCCAGTGTGTCCTTACAGAGTCAGGATCATCACTGATGCCAGAGTTAATGGCCAGAGACTTGACCTTTTGTACCGAAGCCCCTGCGAACAACATTATGGCTTCCTCAAGGGTAGGCAGGGAATGTTCAGGTTCAGATGTTTGGGGTGGAGAGTTTGGAGGGCTTAAGTTTAGTGTTTGAGGTTCAGGTTCAGGTTCAGCAGAAGTGTTTGGAGGGATAGTTTCAGAGGTATGAAGGTCAGAGGGTTGGAGTTCAGATGGAATGAGGGTTGGTTGTTCTGTGGATGGTGAAGTTACTTCAGGTGGAGGTTGTGTTGGTTGTTGTGAGTTTTGGTTTAGAGAATAAAGGTGGGCTAGAGTGGGAGAAGCGGGGTCAGAAGGTTCTGGGTCAGATGAGAGGATAAGGTAGGGAGGTGATTCTGGGGCTGAAGATGAAGAGGTGGTTTGATTGAGTTCTTCAGCTTCAGAACGTGGTAAAGAGGTGTGGGCAAGATTGAATTTTGGTAAAGGTTGTGAGGTTCTGGTTGTAGAAGGTGGGGTTTCAGAGGAGGTGTAGATAGGTGTTTGGAGAGGAATAGAGGAAACCAAAGGAGGTTCAGAGGGAATAGTAGGGCCAGACATACCAGAAGTTTCTTGCAGAGGCGCTGAAGGTCTTGATTCAGATGTTTCTCCTAGCCTTGCTTTCTTTGCTTTTGAAGACTTCTTTTCAGAGGGACCTCTTTTGTACTTGACGAAATCTGATTCTGAATCTAGCATATCGTCTAGTCTGAATTCAGAGATGTCTACTCCTTCATCCTTCAGACGCTGCATATAGTGGAGGATTACTTCTCTGGGTTCATTCTTGTAAAACCTTGCAAGACCATGTGGTAGCTTCCTCTGATCTTTTAAAGCGTCCCAAGAGGTGTCCAGCGTAGGTCTGACTTGAATCTCCTTCAGAATTCCCATGCTCTTCAGATTTCTGGAGTTAAGAGGCTTTCCAGTATCTATTGCCAAATCTTCCATGAGTTTATTCTTCTCCAGATGGTCTACGAGCCCATTTTCGATCAGAACATCAGACAGAAGTCTTCCCAGAGGGATGTAGGCTCTGGGTTTCATGTTGTTTCTGGTCTCCCGTACAGAGTCTCTGAGATACTTGAAGAGTAGTGCAGGGAGGCAGAGTTTCAAACCCTTGTGAATGCAATACAGAATACACTTCTGATCTGTATTGATGTAGTCAGAGGAGTTTGATGCTGGGCGGTGATGAATGGTTCCCAGAATGATCTTGAGCCATACCCTGAGGTTCTGATGAAGTTCTTTGTTCTTTGATGGATTGCCTTCAGTGTTGAGTTTGAAGATGGTAGGATTGATTTCCTGAGTAATGTACCTTGACCTGGGGTTGATGTCGTAGATTCTTCTTCCTCCAGTTTTCTCCATGTTCAGTAGTGAAGCAATTGACTTTTCAGTAATCACTATTTTTACCCCCAGAACAAAGGAGACGATGAAGTGGTCGTCAACGTCAGCAAACCTCCAGAATTCTTTGATGAGGTATGGGTAAACAGGACCGTAAAGGTGTTGGAAATAGTTTTCCCAACCTTGTTGACGAAGTTCTTCAGTGAGATATACCCCATTCCTTTTCATGTTGTTGAAATCCACCAGAGATTCACACAAAACTTCCAGTTTATCAAAAGGAGTTGCAAGATTGATGTGAGGCTCACGATCAAGAACATGAGGTTCCTTGTAAACTGGTGTAGTAGTTACGCCTGTAACTGTTGGAGTGGGAATGCTTGTGCTTGGGACTGTGTTGCTGGATTCCATTTGTTGAGAAAGGTTGAAAACTGATTGTTGATGAGCATCCATTGTTGAGGAAGAACACGATGAAGATGAACTGCTTGCAGAAATGCTTCAGAGATCTGGTTTAAGAAAGTGAGTGAGAGTGAAAAGTGTGTGTGGAGTGTGAGAAGAGTGTTTAAATACCCTAAACAAAACGCATGCAAAACGACACACAATTCAGCGTTAGCACAAAAACCAAGTTAGCACGCTTAGAGGGAGAAATGATTAAGGCTCATAAATGAATGTCTAATCCCAACCGTATGCACACTGCTCGAGGAGATCTCAAACGTCTGCCCTTTGAATTTCTTCTGGACAGCTGTCTAGAAGTTCCAAGGTTAGACGCTAAGTGCTCCACGTGGTTTGATGTATCTGATCTTCAGGAATACCAAAGGATTGGTTCCTGGAGATTTCTAACTCAGATATCTTCTTAACTTGGTAGAAGTATCAGAGTCAGAGACAGAAACTTATTTGTTTATGTCAGAGTCTCATTTTACATCTTCAGAGGCACAATTTATTCAGGGCAATTTTGAATGTTCAGATTTTCTAAGATAAAAAGAAATCTATCTTCAGCTAAAGGTTTAGTAAATATATCTGCCCATTGATGATCTGTATCAATGAACTTCAATGTTACTATCCCTTTCTGAACATAGTCTCTGATAAAATGATGTTTTATTTCAATGTGCTTAGCTCTGGAGTGTAAAATGGGATTCTTACTTAGACAAATAGCAGCAGTATTATCACAGAAGATAGGAATGTTACTCTCGAAGATTTGCAGATCTTCTAACTGATTCTTCATCCAGAGCATCTGAGTTGTGCACAGTGATGCTGAGATGTATTCTGCTTCTGCAGTTGATAGAGCGATAGTTGACTGTCTTTTGCTGGCCCAGGATATCAGATTATTTCCTAGGAGCTGGCAATTTCCAGACGTGCTTTTTCGTTCCAGTCTATCTCCTGCATAATCTGCATCACAGTAACCCAAAAGTCTATACTCTGATGTTTTCTCATACATCAGGCCCAGGTTAGGAGTTCCTTTCAGATATTTGAGAATTCTCTTAACTGCTGTTAAGTGAGTTTCTCTAGGATCTGATTGGAATCTGGCACAGAGACAAACACTAAAGAGAATATCAGGTCGAGTAGCAGTCAGATAGAGAAGAGAGCCTATCATACCTCGATAGAGCTTCTGACAAACCTTTTTGGTTACTTCTTCCTTTTCAAGAATGCATGTTGGATGCATGGGAGTTTTTGCAGAGTTGCATTCAGCCATGTCAAATTTCTTCAGAACATCTTTTATGTATTTGCTTTGATGAATGTACGTGACTTCTGAAGTTTGATTAATTTGAATTCCTAAGAAGAACTTTAGTTCTTGCATTAAGCTCATTTCAAATTCTGCCTGCATTAACTCAGAAAATTCTTGACAAACAGAGGCGTTAGCTGAACCAAAAATGATATCATCCACGTATATCTGGCATATCATGAGATCATTGTTAAGGTTCTTACAGAAGAGTGTGGAGTCAACTTTCCCTCTGATAAAATTGTGTTCCAGAAGAAAATTACTTAACCGTTCATACCAAGCTCTGGGAGCTTGTTTAAGTCCATATAAAGATTTTTTAAGTATAAAGACATGTTCTGGAAATTTTGGATTTTCAAAACCTGGAGGTTGGTTGACATACACTTCTTCTGATATATAACCATTAAGGAATGCGCTCTTGACATCCATTTGATATAATTTGATAGAGTGGTTTATAGCAAAAGATACAAGAAGACGAATAGATTCTAACCTTGCGACTGGAGCAAAGGTTTCATTGTAGTCAATACCTTCTTGTTGACTGTAACCTTGAGCTACCAGTCGAGCTTTATTTCTGACGACTTCTCCTTTCTCATTAAGCTTGTTTCTGAATACCCATCTGGTTCCAATAACGTGAGTGCCTCTGGGCTTGGGAACAAGATCCCAGACATCATTCTTTGTGAATTGATCTAATTCTTCTTGCATGGCTGACACCCAGTCGTTATCTTGAAGTGCTTCATCATAGGACGTAGGCTCGATCAGAGAAACTAGTCCTAGAGGAGTCTCTTCAGAGGTCCTGAAGGTAGATCTGGTTCTGACAGGTTCGTCTTTGTTGCCCAGAATCAAATCTTCAGATACGTTGATACGACTTTTAGCTTTCTTTGGGATTACTGGGGAAATAATTTCCTCAGAGTTCTGAGTGGTAGTTGCTTCTGGAGCTTTATCAGATCCTGCAAGAGTGATTTCTAAATCTGCAAAATTTTCAACTAGCTTTGACTTCTCAGGGTCAAGCTTATCGTCAAATCTGACATGAATTGATTCTTCCACAATTTTGGTTTCTGTGTTGTATACTCTGTAGCCTTTAGAGCGTTCTGAGTATCCTAACATAATACCTTTCTGTGCTTTGGAATCAAACTTGTTCAGATGTTCTTTAGTGTTTAAAATAAAGCAAGAACATCCAAAAGGATGAAAATATGAAATGTTTGGTTTTCTTCCTTTACACAGTTCATAGGGAGTCTTTTCCAGAATAGGTCTTATTGAGATTCTATTCTGAATGTAACACGCTGTATTTACAGCTTCTGCCCAAAAGTGCTTTGCCACATTAGTTTCATTGATCATAGTTCTGGCCATCTCTTGGAGTGTCCTATTCTTCCTCTCTACAACTCCATTTTGCTGTGGAGTTCTAGGGCAGGAGAAATCATGGGATATTCCATTAGAGTCAAATAATTCCTCAAAGGATTTATTTTCAAATTCCCCACCATGATCACTTCTGACTCTGATAATCTTAGAGTCAAATTCTTTTTGCACTTTGGAGCAGAAACTAGTGAATACAGAGTGAGACTCACTCTTGTGCTTTAGGAATTTCACCCATGTCCAGCGGCTGTAATCATCAACAATGACTAGTCCATACTTCTTTCCATTGACTGATGCTGTTTTCAAAGGACCAAATAAGTCAATGTGGAGAAGTTCCAGAGGCTTAGAGGTAGTGATAATAGTTTTCTTTTTGAAAGATGTTTTTGAAAATTTTCCTTTCTGACATGCTTCACATAGAGCATCTGAAGAAAACTTCAGTTTAGGTAGGCCTCTGACTAACTCGAGTTTATTTAGCTGAGATAGTTTTCTCATGCTAATGTGGCCCAAGCGTCTATGCCATACCCATTGCTCTTCGTGAACAGACATCAGACATTTAACATTTTGTTCTTTTAAATCAGAAAGATTAATTTTATAAATATTGTTTTTCCTCTTGCCTGTGAATAGGACTGAACCATTGTTTTGATTTATGGCTTTACATGTTTTTTGATTAAAGATCACGTCATAACCGTTATCACTTAATTGACTTATGGATAACAAATTATGCATTAATCCTTCTACGTAAAGAACATCATATATAGAGGGAAGAGTACCATTACCAATAGTTCCGGAGCCTCTGATCCTTCCTTTCTGATCTCCTCCGAAGCCTACGAATCCAGCGTCTTTAAGTTCCAGGCTTTGGAACATAGACTTTCTTCCCGTCATGTGTCGCGAGCATCCAGAGTCCAGGTACCATGACTAGTGTTTGAACTTTGCTGCATAGGATATCTGCAACATAAACGATCTTATCTTTTGGTACCCAAAGTCTCTTGGGTCCTTTCTGATTAGTTTTCCCAGAGTTTCTTATAACTTTGGGTTTTCTAGCATTTTCAAATTTTTGTTCTTGTGTGTGTGTATAGTGATATGAAAATGGAGATTTGAGTTGGTCACTATTAGAAGTTTTATCTTCTTTAGGATCATACCCAATTCCCTTTTTATTGTTTTGACTGACTCCATAAATCATGGATGCCATAACACTCCTTCCTATCCCATTTTTTAGAAATTCTTGAAAGGCTTCTTCGTATTTATAAATTATCGTATTTGAAGTCTGTGGAGCTTGAGATAACGCTTCTTCCAGTTCTAAACGATGTTTAATTGCTCCATCTCTTTGTAATGTTAAAGATCTGATTTCATCTTCTTGTTTTAGAATTGTCATCTCAAGTTGGCCACATTCTTCAAATTTTGCTTTAAGACAGCCTTTTATTGCTTTAAACTTTTGTTTTAATTTCTGATATGAGCTAAGAGTTTCTGACAAGCATGATTCTAGATCAGATCGGGAGAGTTCAGAAAATACCTCTTCAGATTCTTCATCTGAGCTGTTCCTGGATGTGGTAGCCATGAATGCCACATTGGCCTGTTCATCAGAGTCAGATTCTGATGAGTCAGATTCGCTATCATCCCAGGTAGCCATTAATCCTTTCTTTGTCTTGAAGGTATTTTTCTTGAAACTTTCTTTTCTGGAACTGTCTTTCTTTAGCTTGGGGCATTCATTCCTGTAGTGACCTGTTTCTTTACATTCATAACAAGTAATATCTTTGTTAGTTTTACCTTTTGAGGTTGATTCTGATCGATCCCCTCTGGGTCTTGGTCTTCTGAAGTTGTTGTTCCTCTTTTTCCAGAGTTGTTTAACTCTTCTGGTCAGGAGGGACAATTCTTCTTCATCATCAGAATCTTCTGGTTCAGAGTCATCAGCATCTTCAGTTTCTGCCTGGAAAGCTTTGGTTCTGTCAGATTTGCGTCTTTCAGATCTGGACTTTAATGCTACAGACTTGTTCTTTTTCTGAGGCTCATCTTCCTCTAGTTCTATCTCATGGCTTCTGAGGGAACTGACAAGTTCTTCAAGACTGATATTGTTCAGATCCTTTGACAGCTTCAGAGCAGTAACCATGGGTCTCCACTTCTTTGGCAAACTTCTGACTATCTTTTTGACGTGGCCTGTAGTTGTGTATCCTTTGTCTAGAACTTTGAGACCTGCAATTAGAGTTTGGAATCTAGAGAACATTACCTCTATGGCTTCGTCATCTTCCATTTTGAAAGCTTCATATTTCTGGATAAGCGCCAGAGCCTTTGTCTCTTTGACCTGAGAGTTTCCTTCATGAGTCATCCTCAGAGAGTCAAGGATATCTTTTGCTGTTTCTCTGTTGGTGATCTTTTCATACTCGTTGTAAGATATAGCATTGAGAAGTATGGTTCTGGCCTTGTGATGATTTTTGAAGACACGCTTCTGATCTTCTGACATCTTACTTCTGGGAACTTCAACTCCATTTTCTGAGACGGGAGGTGTGTATCCATCTGTGACAATGTCCCAGAGGTCAGCATCATAACCCAGAAAGAAACTTTCAATTCTATCTTTCCAGTAGTCGAATTTCTCTCCATCAAAGACAGGAGGCTTAGCATTGTAACTGTCTCTTTCATTTGTGTGGGCCATAGTTTTTCTCGTTCTGGATCTCTCTACACTGTTAAGTGTTTGATTAGAAAATCAATAACAGAGCCGAAGCTCTGATACCAATTGAAGGTGAGAAAAACAAGAAAGGGGGGTTTGAATTGTTTTGGAAAATAAGCGCTTTTTCAAAATAAAGGCCACACAAGGAATTTATACTGGTTCGCTTATAACACAAAGCTACTCCAGTCCACCCGGCCAAGGTGATTTCGCCTTCAACAAGGACTTAATCCACTAATCTTGAAAGATAGTTTACAACCAACCTCTAAGAGAGTAATCTCTTAGTCCTCTCAAGTATACAGACTGCGCAGAGTCACTTGAGGAAATAAAACAACTTAGATAAAACAAAGTTTGTAATCTAGAGTGCTTATAGGATAAAGCAAATATTACAAAGATGATAGAAAATAGAATGTTTCACGTATGAGCAAAAACTCGTGAAAGATTGAGAGAGTAAAACATTTATGTGTGTTGGTGTGTCTCTCAATGCTGTTTGCTGTCCTTTATATAGGGGTGAAAGGACCGTTGAAATTTATGGCAGATGATTTGTCTTGAATAGGAATTAATGCCATAATTTCTGTTGTTTCTTGCCAAAACAACTTTGTCTCCCTGAATAACTTCTTTCCAAAAATAGATACTTTCTATTTAAATTTGAAGTAGACGTTACTCTTTAGGAAATCCATTATCAGTCTACGTGACTCTGGGAATCTTGGAATCTTGCTATATTGATTCGGAGCTTCTGATGTTGATCTTTTAGAGTTCTGATGATGTCTTCAGATGACGCTGAGAGCTTCTGGAATTGATATACCGTTGTTCAGAGTCAGAACTTCTAGAGTGTACTCCTTCTTCAGATGCTTCTGATATTCTGCAGTTTTGCTCAGAGTTAGAACTTCTTGAGCGTGTTTCTGCTTCAGATGCTTCTGATCTTCTGGTGATTTGTATCTGATATGATTCTGTATCTGATAACGCAATCAGATTCCTTTCTTTTGTTTAGAGTCCTGCACACTTAGAAACTTTTCGTTAGAGTGCCATTTTTGGTTTCATCCTTTGTTATCATCAAAATCTTGGAATCTGTTGTAGAACAATTTTTGTTCTTACATTTTAATCATATCATTTCATATCCAAACATATCAACCATGTTTAACATCCATCGTAATATAATTTATAGCATTTATAAATCACATAGCATTTTATAACATGGAACAATAATAATAGCCCTTTACGTTATCTTTCTAACACATTTGTCCATGTCCAAAACGGAGTTATGACCCTCTATTAATTCATTAATCTATCTTAATCAAGATTCAAATTAACATTTATTCATTGCATAAGTATTCAACAACAACCTATTTGGCCTAGCGGTAAGGCTTGTACAATTCCAAGGAGGTCCCGGGTTTGAACCCCATTGGTGACATATTTTAACTCATTAATTCTCCATTTCTCACATCAAAAAATAACAACATCATTAAATCACTAGCATACAATCAACACATGAGACACATATAACAACACCATCATCCATGAAAATTTTCATGATTAAGATAACAACATGTTATTAACCATTCTAATTATTTTATGGTTTGTCCAGACCCTAATGTCTACAATCAAAGGTTCTAACTAGAACTTACCTTGGAGATGAAGATGGTGAAATAGATGTGAGGTTGATGATGATGATGATGATGAAGATGAGATGATGGTGGTGATGATGAGTTTATGAACTTTCCTCTTCTTCTTCCATGAGTCTTCTTCTTCTCCTCTTCTTTCTTTCCTTTTCTCTTCTCCCACTTCCTGATAACTCTCTCTCTCTCTATCTTACCTACTACCTCTCTTCTTATCCACTTCTTCTTTTTCTTTCTTTCTAACCACACAAATGTATATAATATATATATATATATATATATATATATATATATATATATATATATATATATATATATATATATATATATATATATATATATATATATATATATATATATATATATATATATATATATATATATATATATATATATATATATATATATATATATATATATATATTAGGTAGTAATAAAAATATCCCAATTGATATTTTATCTTCCAGTACCAATTGACCAATTATTAATGTTATAAAAAATATCCTCTCTTGTACTTATTAATATTGGTCTGTCTCTTTTATTAATAATTAATCTCTTCAAAGTTCACTGGTTACTGTATTGGTCCCAATTGACAACATTTAGAGCACATAGGAGCTCTAATTGTTATAATTGATAATAGATATAGTACATAGAAACTCAATTGGTCTTAACTGACAACTAATTGAGCATTTAAGGGAATATGAGATATTACATTCTCCCCCCCTTAAATTGAAATTCGTCCCCGAATTTCCTTCACTCAACAAACCAACAAACCATGCATCAACATCTTAGACCAACACTTGACTTCTCTTCGATTTCAAGTCTCTGACATACTCATTCTTCTAACTTGTCTTTGCTATCAAACTTCCGTCTTCGTGAACTCTTGAAACTTCTTGATTTCCATTATAATCTTATTCTGATATTGGATTAACATGTAAACTTGCTCCCACTTAATTCCTCTGATATACTGCTCAACATCAGTTGGTCATTGTCCTCCCTGAAACCACGACCTCCCTTCCTTGCACCAAGTTACACAAAGCATAATTACGACATCTTATCTTGATTTGGTTAATCAATACTCATTAATTCCTCATAAGAAAATTTATTGATTCCTTAACCACACACCATATTGACTACTCTTCTCTTAATATTCCTTCAACAAATGCGACAACTTTGTAATCAATCTATCGGTAATCTTATAAACTTCACTTGACATAATGCTACATGCTGTAAGCCTCTACTCCAATTGTTTCCCTTCTCTCGTACTACTCCAATGAGATGGAACCATTAGCACGAGATTGTCTTACTGTCATCCTTACCTCCATTCTTACGAGTAATTATCTCCATGATCCCCATAGACTTGATTGAGCTCTTTCTTTCATCACCTTCCATTGTGATACTCTGATTCCAATAGTGGAACACTTGGGATTCCTAGGCACTACCGTTTAGCTAACAATCTACAAAGAAACACACTTACCTTCCAAAGTGCCTACTATCCAAAATAGTACTGGAACCTTACCGACTTCCATTAGTAGAATAACTTCCTTGATGACTCACAAAAGTTTAGAATAAGACCAACACTCTTCAGAAGATAGGTATCTAGGAGTTACATTACTACAACCATAAAACATAGAACATCCAAATTCATCACGTGTTCGATGCAGGTAAACCAAATTAGTTTGACAATATCCGGTTCTGGTTACTATATTCCATATCAAATCCTCTTGTAGGGTTTTGATTCATTCAAGATTTCTCCCAACACATGATCTCGACCAATAACAAAGTAACACCGTCAAGGAACTTTAAATCATCAACAAGACACCACTTCTAAGGAAATTAAGCAATCTAGAACGTAACTATGAGTGTCCATACACCTCGTAGAGTCACACATAATATTTCACACACATCTAGAGATAACATTGCACTTCCTATCCAAAATAATTCCTCTCAATTGTCCTGTCCCACCTTCCTTAATCTTAGCTTATGCTCTTACTAATATACAGTCCGAGTTACATGTTTAACTTCAGGAATATCTTATCATCGTTCTTTCTTGAAAGTATAACTCATGAATCCTTCCAATGGGGTAGAGTATCATCGTACACATCCATTACCACTCTCAGGGAGTCTACATCTAAGGCTATGAATCCGAATGAATTAATCAATTCCATACCCTGACCAACCACTTCACACCTTATCAATATATACCATATACCTAACTAATCTCTTCCAGATCTGTTCCGTATAGTTATTCATAATCATAATAGTGGTACTTCCCAAACTTACTTAAACTGAGCATGGTCCACCAGGTTGGTTTTCCCACACGTCTGACTTCCATGCTATGTCCACAGATGACCAACTACGCACTACACCTTCAGAAATCCCAATTTCTAAACTACCAATCTGACTTGTGGTGACTTGTAACTGTAGGAGAATTGCCATCCAAGGTGCATCGGATTTTAAAAATTTCTCCATTTAGTGATCCTTACGAATGGGCATGATCAGTGATAGAATCGTTACCTCTTGTGGCGATTCAAACCTTTGGTGCAGATCTCTTGTAACGATCAAAACCTTGGATACAGATCCACGGGGCGATCACGAACGTTGAACGATGACAACGTCTCTACTCAGTCCATACGAACGGATTCCTTCAATCGCAGTGCTAGCTGTTATGAATGAAGGCTTTGAGTGAGAGAAAGAGAGATACGAAATTCCAACTCTTCAGTTGTGTTCTATTCCCATTCAATGATTCTTCACAAGAGTTCTATTTATAGAACCACTTGTGTGGGCTTCAAGCCAAAAAGCCCACTTAAGTGTATTTTGGCCCATATCTCATAATATGCCAAAATCACTTAAGTATTTGGTACCTTACCATATTTCGTATTCCACTTAAGTGCACCGTACCTTACGATGTTCCTTAGTTACTCTATCTCTCATCAATCCGTCCTTTGTGTGTGACCCTATAGGTTTTCGTGGCGTTGGCAATTATATTAAATCACGCATTTAACATAATAAACAGTGAGCGGTATCTAGCAACACATCACTGCTACCCAAGACACGAAAATGTCATGTGATCTGACAAAACCTCCTGTGATAATTATTATGTGTATAATTACCCCTTTGCCCTTATGTCTATATTGAACACAAGGTATAGACCGTGTCATCCTTGTCCAGTTCAATATTGGGCCCATAGACATTTATCGTGTTACGCAGGATGGGAAAATTCCATCTAGGACACTCATGTCCCTCGGCATGCTTTGTGGAGTACCCATCAACTGTCTTTATGGTTATCCAGTTACGGACAACGTTGGATCAGCAACAAAGCACTCGACTCTACATCTAGGATCCATAGTGGTTTCAGGTCGAAGAGTGGTATACACCATTATCACCATGAGAATAACTTATGACACTTTGCATAACTTTCTATATAGTATTCTCATAGCGGGTCAATCCGGTATAAATATTACTCTTAATATTCATACCTATGTTTAAGACTTGATAACTCTTTATCCATGATCCATGAGATGTGATCATTAGTCTACAAACATAATAGTCTTAATGCTTTAATGTTATCCCACTTCACACTAAAGCTCGACTACGGATACTTTAAGAATAGTGCCCTTATGTTTAATGTGTTCTCATGATCAAGTCACACTTGATACATTAAACGGACTATCTATTCCAGGGACTTTATTAAACAACCATAATAAAGAAAATGCCTTTGATTATTAATAAATAATTCGATACAAGTACCAAAAATATTGGCCTCTAGGGCTTACACCAACAATCTCCCACTAGCACTAGAGCCAATCAGGCATACCCCTTATGCCCATTGATCTAGTATGGCCATCATGCTTCTGCTGTGCAAGAGGCTTTGTTAGTGGGTCAGCAATATTGTCAAGTGTAGGTACTTTACATATTTTCATATCTCCTCTATCCATTATCTCTCGAATGAGATGATAACGCTTAAGTATGTGTTTGGATCGTTGGTGAGATCTAGGTTCACTAGCTTGTGCGATAGCACCATTGTTATCATAATAGAGAGCAATGGGATCCACTATGCTAGGAACTATGTCAAGTTCATTAAGGAACTTCTGATCCAAACAACTTCCTTTGATGCACTTGAGACAACAATATACTCGGCCTCGGTTGTAGAATCAACAATTGTATCTTGCTTTGAACTTTTCAAGCTCACAGCGCCACCATTTAAGCAAAACACATAACCATTGGAAGCATTCATATTAAAGTGTCTCAACACTTTGTCTATGTATGTACTCTGACTTAGGCCAAGCAGTTTTCGTGATCTATCTCTATAGATTCTGATTCCTAATATATAGGCTGCTTCACCTAGGTCCTTCATAGAAAAGCATTTCCCCAACCAAGACTTTACTTGTTGCAGGGTAGGGATATCGTTTCCAATGAGTAATATGTCATCTACATATAATACCAGGAACACGATCATGCTCCCACTAACCTTCTTGTAGACATAAGGCTCATCTTCGTTTTGATGAATCCATGAGTAATACATCACCTTGATCAGATATCCATATATCTGATAACATGAAATAATATCACATTTTTGGACTCGATTTAATTAAATTATATTACTATTTGTTTGGATTTATTTCATTTTATTCGAGATTACTTGGTATTTTTCCTTCTATTTATCTCAGGTAATTTATTAGAAGCAAAAGTGAAAAAAGGAAGAAAAGGGGTGCAAAAAGATAATGAAAAGCAAAATCCACAAAAGCCCAGCCCACAATTACAAGCCAGGAGCGCTGAACCTGTGACGACCGCCACACAAGGTGTGACGAGCGTCACGCCTTACTACCTTGTGTTACGAGCGTAACACATGGTGTGACGCCCGTAACACCCCTCTCCTATATTTTAGGCTCCAGAAGCGCAACAGAGGCACGTTGAAGCCTATTGTTACGCTTGACCCTTGGAACGTGAAGACCATTTTACGGAAAGGACTTTTGGAAACTGTTACAAAGTATACCAATATAAATAGTTGCTTTTAGCCAACCCTGAACCCCCCCCCCCCGTCTCTTTCCGCCGTGCAAGCATATTTTACAGCACTACTTTTCTACAGCTTTCTACTTTATTTGCAATTTTTATTTTCTCTTCCAGTCAATTCTCAAGCACTTAATTAATTTTTCACACAATAGTTTCTACACCGGAAACTATTGTGTATCTTTTACTAGATCTAACCTTACGTTAGATCCTAGAATTTTATTCCTTCGCTTTTATTTTCCTGTCCGATTGAAGAATTCAAGAACAAATCCAACCGGTCTATGGTGGAGTGTTCAAGATTGCTATTAATTACTCAGGTTCTTTAATTTATTGTTTTAATTTATATATGCCCTGCATTACTGTTTATTTATATTGTTTGCCTGATATGGTTTTATTTAAGCATGATAATTGTTTAGACCTGTTTAGCATGTCCGGCTAATTAATTTAGATATCGGTATGTAAAGTAAGCGGAATGAAGGAATCGAAACTAAGTTGGTTTAATTTCATTTAAAAATAAAGTCACTCTTTTTATGGCCTCAATTTACAGCATTAATCCCAAAGTTTTTGTACGAGAGTAAAAGACATAAAGAAGTTAAAAGCAATAGAGCGAAAGTTTGAGTTTTTAACTGGACAGTGTAAATTGGACATTAATTCTAAATCAGGGCGAAAGCAATTTTTAGAGTTAATTAAATTCTAATCTTTTTCAAAAAGTATTTTTAAAGGTTAAATGTGAGGACGAGAGTTAAGCATTTAAGTTTAATTATATAATCTAAGTCAACAGAGCGAGAGTTTGAGACGAGGGTGTTTAAACAGTTATTATTTTAATAAAAAGAGTTTCTATAGATTCTATTGTTTTCAAAAAGGGTGATTTTGGACTTAACTAATAAGTGACAGCTACGTTAATATAAAGTCATGGTCTATTCAACAGAGCGAGAGTTTGAGAAAAGGCTTTTAATCAATAGTGTCTACTGAAAAGATTTATTTTAAAACCAAGAAATCAACGAAGATTTGATTCCCTAATTATGTCGAACTACATACCGATATCCGCTTAATTGATATTTAATTTAGATCTAGTTTTAGTTTTACTTTTCCCCCGAACAATCAAAGTATCATCCGCCTTAGCTTTACGAAGTAATCTTAGAAAACGGTATATCGATTCATAAGTCCCTGTGGGATCGATATCTTTTAAAACTACGCGATAGAACTGTGCACTTGCAGTTAGTACCCCATTCGACTCATAAAGTCGCGATCAAGTTTTTGGCGCCGTTGCCGGGGACTTTTATTTAGTCGATATCGTAACTCTTCTGTTATGCTGTAGAGACTAAGGCAATTTTTATTTCTTCTTCTTTCGTTGATTTGTATGCCACACACTCGCTCACAAGGCGAGCTGTTTTACTTACGAATCAACGACATTGAACTATATCTCCGAGTCATACGATGAATTCGGAAATATCGTGCTGCAAATAATCTCCCTCCTATCGAAGTGCCCGACCTCAAAAATCTTCTTCCTTCACCGATACCCGAGATGGCAGAACCAGCTCGTGCTCTTCGAGACTACGCCGCTCCATCGCAAGATGAGCCGCATTCGAGTATTGCTCCACCCGCAATCGAAGCGAACAACTTCGAACTTAAACCTTCGCTGCTACAGGCAGTGCAACAGAATCAATCCTCTGGAAATCCTACCGAGGATCCAAACCTTCATTTTTATCCGTATTTGTCCAATACGCTGATACTGTTAAAGCTAATGGTGTCACTTCAGAGGCAATTCGACTTCGTCTTTTTCCCTTCTCGTTAAGAGATAAAGCTAGAAGATGGCTTCAGTCTCTTCCTTCCAACTCAGTCCCCACATGGAACGAGTTGAAGAAAGTCTTTCTTGCCCGATATTTCCCTCCAAGCAAAACAGCTATGTTGAGAGCCCAGATAAATGGATTTAAACAGAAAGATAACGAGTCTCTTTTCGAAGCATGGGAAAGATACAAAGACATGATGAGACTTTGTCCACACCATGGTTTAGAGGACTGGTTAGTAATTCATACCTTCTATAATGGTCTCTTGTACAACACAAGGTTAACAATAGTCGCCGCCGCAGGTGGTGCGCTTATGGATAAACCTTATGCCGATGCTTATCAACTTATCGAAAGCATGGCCCAAAACCATTATCAGTGGGGAAGCGATAGAACAATGGTAGAAAAACCTCAAACGAAAAGTGGCATGTACGAGATAAGTAGCCTTGGTCATGTTAATGCTAAAGTGGAAGCTCTTGCCCAGAAAATTGAAAGTTTAAATGTATCACCTCCAGCCACCGTGGTTGCCGCAACTCAAAATTGTGAAGTCTGTGGAATACAAGGTCACACTCCTGCAGACTGTCAACTCCTAACAGGAATCCAAGCAGAACAAGTGAATTATGCTCAAGGAAATCCCTACTCGCATACCTATAACTCTAATTGGAAGAACCATCCTAATTTTTCATATAAGAGTAATAATGATTTATACGCACCAGGACAAGCTCCAAATCAAGCCTCAGCTATACCTCCTGGATATCAAAAGCCGATCCCATCTACACCTAACAATAACGTTCCTAGGAAATCCAACTTGGAAATCATGATGGAGAACTTCATAACTTCTCAACAGCAAACCAATAAAGATTTCTTAAACCAGAATGTACACACTAGCGAACAAATTAAACAACTAGCAAGTAAAGTAGATGCCCTGGCTACCCATAACAAAATGCTGGAAACACAAATCTCACAAGTAGCTCAACAACAAGCGCCTACTGCTGCCCCAACTGGTACATTTCCTGGACAGCCCCAACCTAACCCGAAAAGCCACGCTCATGCAATCATATTAAGAAGTGGAACGGAAGTAGAAGGACTGTCTGATCCAAGAATTGAAAACCAAAACTCTAAAAAGTCAACTGAGGAAGAAAGTAAACCTAAGGAAAAGGAAGAGAGTAATAAGGAAACCGTAGAAAAGAAAGAACCTTATATACCTCCACCACCTTATAAGCCACCTATCCCTTACCCTCAAAGGCTTATTAAAACCAAAGATGCGGGCCAATTTAAAAAATTTGTTGACTTACTGAAACAATTAAACGTCACAATTCCGTTTACAGAAGCTATTACGCAGATGCCCTCATATGCTAAGTTCTTAAAAGAAATTCTTTCTAATGAAAGGAAACTTGAAGATAGCGAAACCGTTACACTCACTGCTGAATGTAGCGCCATAATCCAGAATATGCCCCCTAAACTTAAAGACCCTGGTAGTTTCTCTATACCCTGTCACATAGGAAAATTTGTCATAGATAAAGCCTTATGCGATTTAGGAGCCGGTATCAGTGTTATGCCTTTATCCATATGCAAGAAACTGGAAATGGGAGAATTAAGACCAACTAAAATGTCTGTGCAATTAGCAGATCGTTCTGTTAGATATCCTGTAGGAATTCTTGAAAACGTTCCCGTGCGCATAGGTCAATTCTACATTCCAACCGATTTTATAATTATGGACATAAGAGAAGATGAAGTTACACCCATCATATTGGGAAGACCATTCTTAGCAACCGCCGGTGCGATCATAGACGTAAAACGAGGACGACTCACTTTCGAAGTAGGAGAAGAGAAAATTGAGTTCATTCTTTCCCAATTTTTGAAAGCACCTGCAATAGAAGACACATGTTACTTCATGGATATCATCGATGAATGCATAAAAGAAACAGAGTTAGAAAATGAAAAATTGTCTGACTATCGTGTAGAAGACAAACCTAACCAATGTTTAGCAATAACACCGGATCCTACACAATGCCTTAAGAAACCAACCCTCGACCTGAAAACACTTCCCAAAAATCTGAGATATGAATTCCTAGACTCAGAACTTGAGCGACCAGTGATAGTTAATGCAGACCTAGGAAAACTCGAAACCGAAAAACTCCTACATATCTTAAGAAAATATCCAACCGCACTAGGATACAACATCACCGATCTTAAAGGGATAAGTCCTTCTATTTGTATGCACCGCATCATGCTAGAAGAAGACTGTAAAACCTCTAGGGAACATCAGAGGAGACTAAACCCGATCCTGAGTGAGGTAGTGAAGAAGGAAGTAACAAAGTTATTAGAAGCACGTAGCATATATCCTATATCTGATAGCAAATGGGTTAGTCCTGTACACGTAGTACCAAAGAAAGGAGGTATAATAGTTATTGAAAATGAAAAAGGAGAAACTATAACCAAACGAATCGAATCGGGATGGAGAATGTGCATTGACTATAGGAAACTAAATAAAGCAACCCGAAAAGATCATTTCCCTTTACCATTCATAGACCAGATGTTAGAACGATTAGCAAAACATTCTCATTTATGCTATCTAGACGGTTACTCAGGCTTCTTTCAAATACCAATTCACCCTGACGACCAAGAAAAGACAACATTCACATGTCCTTTTGGTACCTTCGCTTATCGACGAATGCCGTTTGGCTTGTGCAATGCTCCCGCAACCTTTCAAAGGTGCATGATGGCAATATTCGCCGATTTTCTCGAAAATATCATGGAAGTATTTATGGACGATTTTTCCGTATGCGGACAAAGCTTTGAAGAATGTCTTGAAAACCTAGAAAGAGTTCTAGAGCGATGTGTAAAAGTGAACCTAGTACTTAATTTGGAAAAATGTCACTTTATGGTACAAGAAGGAATTGTTTTAGGACACATCATATCAAATAGAGGAATTGAAGTAGACAAAGCCAAAATAGAAGTAATCGAAAACCTTCAACCTCCGAAAACTGTGAGAGAAGTACGAAGCTTCTTAGGACACGCCGGTTTTTACCGACGATTCATTAAAGACTTCTCTAAAATAACTAAACCTTTGACCGGATTATTAATGAAAGATGCTGAATTCATCTTTGACAATAAATGTTTAGAAGCATTTCAAACGCTTAAACAAGCATTGATCTCCGCACCAATAATGCAGACCCCGGATTGGAATGAACCATTCGAAATAATGTGTGACGCAAGTGATTACGCCGTGGGCGCTGTTTTAGGACAACGAAAGGATAAAAGGCTTCACGTCATATATTACGCAAGTAGAACTCTAGATGAAGCACAAATGAATTACGCCACAACCGAGAAAGAACTTCTAACAGTAGTGTTTGCACTAGATAAATTTCGTTCTTACTTGGTCGGAGCTAAAATAATCGTTTACACTGACCACGCCGCCATTAAGTATCTCTTAACAAAAAAGGATGCTAAACCTAGACTCCTAAGGTGGATCTTGTTGCTACAAGAATTCGATTTGGAAATCAAAGATAAGAAAGGAACTGAAAACGTAGTAGCAGATCACCTCTCTAGACTCGAAAACCTGGAACCAGAAAGAACTTCGATCAATGATGATTTCTCGTACGATAAACTTATAGCTACTTTGGAAGAAAATAGAATTGATGAACATGTAGAGACCACCTTAGCTATATGTGTTACACCATGGTACGCTGACTTCGTCAATTATTTAGCTGCCGGAATAGTTCCACCTAATTTATCTTACCAACAAAAGAAACGATTCTTCCATGACATAAAACATTATTACTGGGATGACCCTTTACTTTTCAAAAGAGGCCCCGATGGTATTTTCCGTCGGTGTATACCTGAAGAAGAGATAGAAAATATAATCTAACACTGTCACTCCGCTCCTTATGGTGGACATGCAAGTACATCCAAGACCTGCTCCAAAATCCTACAAGCCGGTCTTTATTGGCCAAACATATGGAAGGATGTGCATGCGGCTACCAAGAAATGTGATAGATGTCAACACACAGGAAACATATCTAGACGCGACGAGATGCCATAAAAGGGCATTTTAGAAGTAGAGATTTTCGACGTGTGGGGAATAGATTTCATGGGACCTTTTCCACCTTCTTTCGGTAACAAATACATACTCGTAGCGGTTGACTACGTATCAAAATGGATTGAAGTTATGTCTTCTCCAACAAACGACACACGAGTAGTAACTAGACTCTTTAAGAATATAATATTTCCAAGATTTGGGGTCCCAAGAATAGTAGTCAGTGATGGCGGATCACATTTCATATCTAAGATACTCGAAAAACTACTGTTTAAGTATGGTGTAAGACATAGAGTAGAGACACCTTACCATCCTCAAACCAGTGGACAAGTGGAAGTGTCTAACAGAGAAATTAAACAAATATTAGAAAAAACAGTCGCCACCTCAAGGAAAGACTGGTCATCGAAACTACCCGAAGCTTTATGGGCATATCGAACCGCTTACAAAACTCCCATAGGAACAACCCCATTTAAGCTTATTTATGGAAAATCTTGCCACCTCCCGGTAGAATTAGAACATAAGGCCTACTGGGCTATCAAAAATCTAAATTTAAACTATAAGGCCGCTGGTGAAAAGCGAATTCTTGACATAAACGAATTAGAGGAACTTCGACAAGACGCCTACGAAAATGCCAGAATCTACAAAGAAAGAACGAAGAAATGGCATGATAAACGTATATCCAGAAAAATCTTCAAACAAGGCAATATAGTCCTTTTGTTCAACTCTAGACTTAAGTTATTCCCAGGAAAACTACGTTCTAGATGGTCAGGCCCTTTCCAAATCACCAATGTCTTTCCAAGTGGAGCTGTGGAAATTAAAGGCAAATCTATGGAACCATTTATCGTAAACGGGCAGCGGCTAAAACATTATCATTATGCAGAGAACAATGAAGATTTACAAGTCCTGCACTTAGACGAAATGCCTCCAGAATTTATAGATTATATTTGATAGTTTTTATGTCGAGCTTGCGACATTAAACAAAGCGCTTCGTGGGAGACAACCCACAAATATTTTTATTTTTATTTCTTCTTTAATTATTCTTCTAAATTTTATTTAGTATTCATTCTTAATTTATTTTAACTTATAAAATTTTTATTCTTTTCTTCTTTCGGCATTTGGCCAAATCCTGACTAAAACTCTTGTTTTTCTTTTCTCTAGCTAACACTAACCTGATGGGACAAATTGATCGTATGGGTATCAAATTCAGAGGGAAGGCTCAGAAACAAAAGTTTGAGGAACTAGCAGAGAGAGAGATGCTGCCTAGTTTGTATGCTGATGATTGGGCAATGACTGCCCTTGGACTAAGAGAGAGTGTCTTGTATTTGCTGAGTCAAATAGGGTGGGAAACCACTCCTATCCGTAGACAATTTGTCACTTACCGGAGACTGACTCTAGAATTCCTTAGTTCTCTGATCTATCTACCCAGCCATGGAAAAGGAATAAGCAGAGGTTTCATTCAGTTCAGAATATTCAACATGGAGTATCAATTTAACATTCAAGATTTTACCAACCTTCTAGGTTTCCCTACCTCTTTTGATACATTCACAGTAAGCCAAGAAGACCTTTTTGAATATAGAGAACTTGAACATTTTTGGGGAAGCTTGACTGAAAATGACGACCCCGAGGAACATGAGTTTCTCTCTGGAAACATACATAACCCGACCTTTCGTTATTTCCATAGGATCCTGGCCCACACCCTTTTTGGGAAGAAGTCAAATATTACTACAGTATCACATGATGAACTCTTCATCATGTTTTGTGCTTCCCAGAACCGTCCTGTGAATGGTGCCACTTTTATGTTGGCGAACTTCGACCGCCTTATCCAAGATGAACGAGCACCAATTCAAATAGGCGGATTGATAACCATGATTGGTAACGCTATCGGATTACGTCAACCTATGCTTGACCTAAGCCCTTTTTGTGGCATTGCGACTATGAGTATACCTTTCCTCTTCAACATTATGTTTATAGCAAACCTCGGGCCTGAAGAGTTCGAACTAATAATTAACAACCAAGTTCTTTTCCTATTCACCTTGCCTAGTCCGAGGACTAGTGTTCATAACCGCAATAACTGGCTCTACAACCTGAACGGAATACCATTTCCCGCTAGATCTACTGAATCCATCCAGGACTATGAGATTTGTGACGACCAGATTCTGTATGCTGAGTCTGATCCTCAGACACCATCTGGTTATTATGATATTGACCCTCCTCCTCAACCTATCCCGACCGAAGAGTCGGCAATACCTGATCCTAGACATCATATGCCCGGAGATAATTATAACACCATCATTCAAGCCTTGATGTCAGAACAAGACGCCCTCAGAGAAGAGTTAGCTAACATGGGACAAGAATTTCTGGGATACATGAGCAGTATGACAAATCAATTCCACGAGTTGCTAAACCATGTTAACTCCTTTGCTCCTCCGGCCAGAGATCCTGCAAGTGGCTAGAAGTAGTTTTTCTTAGTTACTTAGTTTTAGTTTAGGCTAACCATTAGTTTTGTTTCACATTATTTTTAATATTAGTATTTGTTTTTCTTTCGCATGTTTGCTTTTGTTTTCCAATGTTATATTATGATTATTTTATGAAGCTATTGCATTATTGGTTTATTCTATTTTGATCTATGCAATTTCTATTACAAATAATGATATCCACTATATGCTAATAATTACTATGCCTGTTGAAGAAATACACATATTATGGTAGTAAAATAGCATGCAAGACAATTTAAAAGCATTACAAAAGCAAAACAAAATAACAAAAATAAAATAAAATAATAAAAACAGAGTATGAAGAACCCACGCAAATGACCGTTACAAGCTGACTGTGTGACGAGCGTCACACAAGCCATCACGGTCGTCACACCAAGTGCCTGTGACGCCCGTCACACCCCTGTCACGAGCGTAACACCTTCAGACTAGGTGAACGTTAGTAACCGTTGGAGACACGACCGTTACACCACCCACTTTTTACCTTCCCCATTCATTCACCCATTTACTCACATTTACCCACATTTATTTATTTTTCACCCACTCCCTTTCCAACTTCCAAATTTTTTCCTATAAATACCCACCATACCTTTCTTCATACACCACAAACCATTCTATAAAATACATTTCATTTTCTTACCTTCTACTTCTTTCAACCCACTTATCAGTATGGCGGGAAACCAAGAATTCAGAAATATCATCTTCCGATCCGAAGATGATAATTATCAAAGGGAGCAGTTCGAGCGTTTCCAACAACGAGGCGTCCTATCTACCAGGTATCCTGATTTAAATTGTTTACAAGAATTAGGATTACTTCAAGGTATCCAATGGATGCTCAGCCTTGCTGATTTAACCTTTCTATGCACTCATAATCAACCTACCTACCCATCTCTCACCTTAGAATTTTTAAGTTCTTATTCTTACAACACTCCCACCGGTGAAGACGAGTACTTAACCGGTACCGCAACCTTCCGCATGTTCAACACCGAATACTCACTATCCCAGGATCAGCTGAGTGCCATGCTACAATTCCCTGTAGGAGACCGAGTCCACCCAAGAATCCCTCCGAACTCCCAGTGGCAAATAAACGCCTTCGACCTCTTTAGGAAAATATCCGGAGTAGAAACCGATAATTGGGATGCACTACTTGCTTCCCATATACATAACCCAACCATCCGGTACTTTATCTGCATCCTGCAAAACACAGTTTTTGGAAGACCGAACAACAGCAAAGTCAACGCCAAGGAATTATTCTTCCTCCACTGTGTTTTTGAAAGGAATACAAAGGTAAACGCTGCTTCTTTCTTATTTCATCATATCCGCACCCTATGTGCTAGAGGCCTCCAACCTTTTGTGATTGGAGGATTAATAACCTCCATAGCACTTGGTTTAAATCTAGGGGACCGACTCCAACATTTACAATCTCTGCCTCCCCTATTTATGGATATAAGCCATTGCCGGTCCAGCCGCCTAATCAAAAACAGGGTAGGCGGAAGGTACTATCTTATGGTAAATAACCAAGAAGTCCCAAGCGTTGTTCTGCCCAACATTGCCCTTACAGATGTCACAAATCCCAACCGCTTCATCTACGATCTAACTGCTCCCAAATCTACCGAGCCTACACAAGCAAACCCGCCCCAGGACGAGTTTGAGGAAATGGAGCAAGGCGATCAGGTTCCTGGACAACAATCAGTCCCGCTCAACCCTTTCGATAACGCAGCTAGACCATCCTCACGACGTCGTCGACGAAGAAGGCCAGCAACCAATGATGACATCATGGATGCTATTGATGGTATGCAAGCGCAGAATCTCGAAGTGATGCAAATGATGCGCCAGATGCAACAACAACAGGAAGCGAGAAATGCCATAACCGACCAGCGGTTCACTGAGTTGCTAAGCAGGTTTGACGACTTAGAAGTCCGTCAGCGATCACCAGGTCCAAGAACAAGAGGCGGCAGGCAGCATTGATTTTAGTTTTTTCTCTCTTTTCTATTTCTTTTGTTTTATTTGAAACATTGGGGACAATGTTTCATTTAAGTGTGGGGGGGAAAACCTTGTTCTTTCAACCCTCCCTTTCCAAGTATGTTATTTTCCCTTTCATTGTTATTTCCCTTCCTTATTATATATATAAAAAAAAATTAGTTATTATAATATATATTTATTTTAAGTTAAGTCCCTAGTGTGAAAAATTTCCATTATCTATTCCCCTCAATTTTCTTGAGCCATAACAAAAATTTAACACAATCAATAAATATAAAGGTTGCTTATTTTACAAAACTTGAGTGAAATCAAGACAAATTATTACCATACCAACGCTCTAAACAAACCTCAACATGTTAGATCAGAAAAGTACCTATTATACCAATCCCTTGAACTTTTAATTTTATAGTAACCCCGAGTAGTTTATACAAGAAGTCAGCACCATCTTAATAGCAAACTACGTGGAGGGCCGATGAATATAAGTGAATGATTCCCAAAATTACAAAAAAATATATATCAAGAAATGCACTAATTAAGTTAGGTGATCCTTACCTGATCATTTAATCTAAAGGTTGCAGATCATACAAAAGCATGATACGAAAGACCCATTATGAGTTGGTTCAGCAGGTATCTGGTGCTGAACTTGGTAGGGCGGACTACGGTCCGATCCCCCGCAATTTGCAATGGACTAAATAACGAAGTTATCCAACTTATGTACTAGAGCTTCAAGCTAAAAAGGGGATCAGAATCACTAACCGGTCACTCCACTATGTGCGCGAAACGATAAAGGGCTTAATGTGATTTCGCTAGAATGAAAACGGGTGAAATAAGAGTAAAAGAACTAGGCTAGTTATAATAGCATGAGTCGAACTGGTTTGTATAAGGTGAGGTTATCTGAGGTTGTAACGGTAGTTGTTGATGTCAAGATTTAACCCAGTTTACTTCTAAACAAGGTTTACTTGTAACCTAGTACGAATTGATGTGTATTTTGAAATTTCATCTGGCTAAATTTTTAAACGATTTCTATACTGTATCTTGCTTGAGGACAAGCAAAGGTCTAAGTATGGGGGAGTTTGATAACATGAAATAATATCACATTTTTGGACTCGATTTAATTAAATTATATTATTATTTGTTTGGATTTATTTCATTTTATTCGAGATTACTTGGTATTTTTCCTTCTATTTATCTCAGGTAATTTATTAGAAGCAAAAGTGAAAAAAGGAAGAAAAAGGGTGCAAAAAGATAATGAAAAGCAAAATCCACAAAAGCCCAACCCACAATTACAAGCCAGGAGCGCTGAACCTGTGACGACCGCCACACAAGGTGTGACGAGCGTCACGCCTTACTACCTTGTGTTACGAGCGTAACACATGGTGTGACGCCCGTAACACCCCTCTCCTATATTTTAGGCTCCAGAAGCGCAATAGAGGCACGTTGAAGCCTATTGTTACGCTTGACCCTTGGAACGTGAAGACCATTTTACGGAAAGGACTTTTGGAAACCGTTACAAAGTATACTAATATAAATAGTTGCTTTTAGCCAACCCTGAACCCCCCGTCTCTTTCCGCCGTGCAAGCATATTTTACAGCACTACTTTTCTACAGCTTTCTACTTTATTTGTAATTTTTATTTTCTCTTCCAGTCAATTCTCAAGCACTTAATTAATTTTTCACACAATAGTTTCTACACCGGAAACTATTGTGTATCTTTTACTAGATCTAACCTTACGTTAGATCCTAGAATTTTATTCCTTCGCTTTTATTTTCCTGTCCGATTGAAGAATTCAAGAACAAATTCAACCGGTCTGTGGTGGAGTGTTCAAGATTGCTATTAATTACTCAGGTTCTTTAATTTATTGTTTTAATTTATATATGCCCTGCATTACTGTTTATTTATATTGTTTGCCTGATATGGTTTTATTTAAGCATGATAATTGTTTAGACCTGTTTAGCATGTCCGGCTAATTAATTTAGATATCGGTATGTAAAGTAAGCGGAATGAAGGAATCGAAACTAAGTTGGTTTAATTTCATTTAAAAATAAAGTCACTCTTTTTATGGCCTCAATTTACAGCATTAATCCCAAAGTTTTTGTACGAGAGTAAAAGACATAAAGAAGTTAAAAGCAATAGAGCGAAAGTTTGAGTTTTTAACTGGACAGTGTAAATTGGACATTAATTCTAAATCAGGACGAAAGCAATTTTTAGAGTTAATTAAATTCTAATCTTTTTCAAAAAGTATTTTTAAAGGTTAAATGTGAGGACGAGAGTTAAGCATTTAAGTTTAATTATATAATCTAAGTCAACAGAGCGAGAGTTTGAGACGAGGGTGTTTAAACAGTTATTATTTCAATAAAAAGAGTTTCTATAGATTCTATTGTTTTCAAAAAGGGTGATTTTGGACTTAACTAATAAGTGACAGCTACGTTAATATAAAGTCATGGTCTATTCAACAGAGCGAGAGTTTGAGAAAAGGCTTTTAATCAATAGTGTCTACTGAAAAGATTTATTTTAAAACCAAGAAACCAACAAAGATTTGATTCCCTAATTACGTCGAACTACATACCGATATCCGCTTAATTGATATTTAATTTAGATCTAGTTTTAGTTTTACTTTTCCCCCGAACAATCAAAGTATCATCCGCCTTAGCTTTACGAAGTAATCTTAGAAAACGGTATATCGATTCATAAGTCCCTGTGGGATCGATATCTTTTAAAACTACGCGATAGAACTGTGCACTTGCAGTTAGTACCCCATTCGACTCATAAAGTCGCGATCAATATCTCAGGTAGGTGACATATCCTGCCTGACCTACGCTGGTCTTGTTCTACTTGAGCAGGTTACTCTTACACAACTACTTGTGTTTCCTGCTCTAATTCCTCCATAGGTGTATCGATGCTTTGTGATTCTTGAATTTCTTCAAGCTCTACTTTCCTCCCACTGATTCCTTTGGAATTAAAATCCTTTTCTAGGAAAACTCCAGTTCGAGCGACAAACACTTTGCCCTCAGAAGGATTGTAGAAGTGATACCCTCTTGTTTCTTTAGGATACCTCACAAATAAGCATTTGTCAGATTTGGGCTCAAGCTTAGTTGAGATTTATCGTTTCACATAAACTTCGCAACCCCAAATCTTCATGTAAGACATATGTGGTTTCTTACCACTCCATATCTCATATGGTATCTTCTCAACCTTTTTGGATGGAACACGGTTAAGTGTGTAAGCTGTTGTCAATAGAACATGTCCTCAAAAGGAGTTTGGAAGATCGTCGTGACTCATCATGGATCGGACCATGTCTAACAGGGTTCGATTTCTTCTCTCAGATACACCATTCCATTGGGGTGTTCCAGGAGGAGTGAGTTGGGATAGGATCCCACACTCTTTCAGATGGTCATCAAACTCTAGGCTTAAATACTCACCACCTCGATCTGATCGAAGAGTTTTAATATTCTTACCTAGTTGGTTTTGTACTTCATTCTTGAATTCCTTGAACTTTTCAAAGGACTCTGATTTGTGTTTCATTAAATACACATAACCATATCTACTAAAATCATCAGTAAATGTGATGAAGTACTGAAAACCTCCTCTGGCTGGTATGTTCAGTGGTCCACATACATCAGTATGTATGAGGGCCAAAAGATCATTAGCTCGTTCACCTTTTCCTGTGAATGGAGACTTTGTCATCTTTCCAATTAAACAAGATTTGCATGTCTCATATGATTCATAATCAAAAGAGTCCAAGAGTCCATCTTTATGGAGTTTGGAAATGCGTTTCTCATTTATGTGGCCTAATCGACAATGCCAAAGGTAAGTTGGATTTAACTCATTAGGTTTTCATCCTTTTAGTATTAATGTTATAAATTGGCATTTCAAGATCAAGGACATATAGTCCATTGTTCATTTGTGCAGTAGCATATAATATATCATTCAAATAAATTGAGCAACAATTGTTCTTTATTATGAATGAAAAACCAGACTTATCCAAACAAGAAATGGAAATAATATTCCTGCTAATTGTAGGTACATAATAACAGTTCTCTAACTGAATTATTAAACCACTAGGTAAAGTCAATACATAAGTTCCTACGGCTAAAGCAACAACCTTTGCTCCATAGCCAACTCGTAGGTCGACTTCACCTTTTGCCAAACCTCTACTCCTTTTTAGTCCCTGCACATTTGTACAAATGTGAGAACCGCATCCAGTATCTAATACTCATGATGCAGAAGTAGATAAATTAATAACAACAATACCTGAAGTTGAAGTCTCTACTTCATTCTTCTTATCTTCCAGGTACTTTGGGCAGTTCCTCTTCCAGTGTCCGGTCTTACCGCAATGGAAGCATGTGCCTTCTTTTGCTATGCCTCCACTAGGCTTTAAAGCAGCAACGGTGGGTTTGGGTTTGGCAACTTCCTAGCCTTTCCCTTTATCACCCTGCTTAGTGGGCCTTTTGTTCTGTCTCTTTCCATTTCCGATCATCAGAATGGACTTCCCTTTTGACTTCAGATTCTGCTCGGCAGTTCTTAACATGGCGAGCAGTTCAGGAAGAGATATGTCCATATCATTCATATTGAAATTTAGGACAAATTGACTGAAACTATCTGGCAACGATTGCAAGATCAAATCAGTCGCAAGTTCCTTTTCGAGGGGAAAACCTAATCTCTCAAGGTTTTCCACATACCCAATCATCTTGAGTACATGGGGACCTACAGGGGCTCCCTCAGCTAACTTGCCTTGAAAAAGGGCTTTTGAAACTTCAAACCTCTCATGCTTGGCTTGCTTTTGATAGAGCAACTTCAGGTGTTCGATCATATCGAACGCTGACATGTTCTCATGTTGCTTTTGCAATTCTGAGTTCATGGTAGCTAGCATGAGACAAGCAGTTTCATTGGCATCATCGACATGCTTCTTATAAGCATCTCTTTCTGCCTTAGGTGCAGAACTAGGAGGTTCCTCTTCAGGAACAGGTGTCTCCAAGACATACAGCTTTTTATCATGTTTGAGGACAATCCTTAGGTTTCAGTGCCAATCCAGAAAATTTGTCCCAGACAATTTTTCCTTATCAAGGATTGATTGCAGGATGTTGTTAGAGGTGTTTGCTGTCATGGTTATCTACATAAGGATTAAGAAAATATAAGTATCATTGACATATTTAATTAGGCCTTTAATCAAATATGCTCCCACTATTTTACTCAAAACAAATGACCCTCATCATTTGATTCGGAAAATTCCGTTGAAAGATTTTCTAGTGGGTCGAGATCCATATTTCACTTCGTTCTAAGTCCGCGTAGGAAGATTACACAAAACTAGGTTATTTATGTAGGAACTCCTTCCAGTTGTATCTCATACAACTCTCGAAAATTTCAGTTGGGTGAATAACTCCTTATTCCAATCCATCATATGGATTATTCCTAACTCTTGCTTCTAAACATATATAATAAAATTATAATTAAGTTTGACTCATCGTTTTAGCAGTTGGATATTACAATTATCCCATCACACCTTAACTAATACAAAACATGCACCTCGCGTAGGCGAAACCTACATTATTCGATTCCAGTCTTGATGAGTGCTAAAACTTGGAAAGCAAACATATATAATATTCTCATAATTTGTTTAGTTAAGTTTGACCCATTGTTTTAACAGTTGGATATTACAATTATCCCATCGCACCTTACTAATATATAGATCATGCACCTCGCGTAGGCGAAACCTACATTATCCGATATTAGTCTTGATGAGTGTTAAAACTTGGAAAGCATAAACTTAATATTTAATTTGAGGGAATTGCAATTTTTTCTGATCTCACCGGCTTATTTATCATATAAATCGCCTCTCACATGCATCAACATACATTCACATGCATCAACATACATACATACATAATGAAACAGTTATGGCCCCTAGCGCAATTGTTCTCCCAAGCCAATGAGAGAACCTAAGCTAACCTAACAATGATCTAAGCTTCTCCAAGCAAGATCTTCAAGGTTGTCCTCCTTTGGCACTGACTTCTTTGCTTTCTTCATATCATTACATTACATAAAAGAAACTCGTTTTACATACGAGGGAGTGAGATGAGAAAAGAAGTTACATTTGAGAGATTAAGAGAGAGGCACGATACGCAGGTCGTATTTTAAAACCCAAAATAAAATAAAGGAAGACTAAGGCCATAACCGATCACCACAAGACAATAATAAACACTTTATTATTATTATTATTATTATTAATTCCTTTAATTAATTAAAATCAAATTAAATCTCGATGACCGATTACCACATTTTAATGAACAATTCATTTAAAATCAATGTCGCTTTTCGCATCAACACTTGATACTTTTAAAGCACTGAGTTAGCCGAACGGGTGAATTTTGCCTTGCGTTAACCGGTTAACCATATGCGTTAACCGGTTAACACTGTTTGAAATCTGTTCAAAAAATTGTTTTCTGCCTCGCGTTAACCGGTTAACCAAATGCGTTAACCGGTTAACACTGTTTGAAAATGTCTTGGAAAACTGTTTTCCGTCTTGCGTTAACCGGTTAACCAAATGCGTTAACCGGTTAACACTGTTTGAAAAATTAAAAAAAAATATTTCGTATTGCGTTAACCGGTTAACCATATGCATTAACCGGTTAACATTGTTCGGAAAAGTGTTTAGAAAGCACAACTCTTGTGCAGTCAAACCCCAATCGCATAACTCTCTGACAACACAACCCTTGTGCCGTCACTAACCCTGATGCACCAATTTCAGACCGTCAAACACATCTCGATTGTTGATTCAGTATGATTGATCAACACGTCATTGCTTCACCATACTAATGTCGGATCAAGAAGCAAATGACCATTGATCGCTCAAAGGAAAACAACCATTGAGTGTTTGAATGAACGAAACGAGAACACTATATCATATATAATGTATTTTGCATCAGGATTACATATATCATATATATATATAACTTGATCGATCTCAATTTAATCTTTGATTCATTCTGTCTTTAATCATATTAATACAAAACAAAAACAGTTATCAGATTCATGGTTTCGTAAGTGGCTCTGATACCACTGTAGGAGAATTGCCATCCAAGGCGCAGCGGAATTTAAAAATTTCTCCATTTAGTGATCCTTACGAATGGGCATGATCAGTGATAGAATCGTTACCTCTTGTGACGATTCAAACCTTTGGTGCAGATCTCTTGTAACGATCAAAACCTTGGATACAGATCCACGGGGCGATCACGAACGTTGAACGATGACAACGTCTCTACTCAGTCCACACGAACGGATTCCTTCAATCGCAGTGCTAGCTGTTATGAATGAAGGCTTTGAGTGAGAGAAAGAGAGATACGAAATTCCAACTCTTCAGTTGTGTTGTATTCCCATTCAATGCTTCTGCACAAGAGTTCTATTTATAGAACCACTTGTGTGGGCTTCAAGCCAAAAAGCCCACTTAAGTGTATTTTGGCCCATATCTCATAATATGCCAAAATCACTTAAGTATTTGGTACCTTACCATATTTCGTATTCCACTTAAGTGCACCGTACCTTACGATGTTCCTTAGTTACTCTATCTCTCATCAATCCGTCCTTTGTGTGTGACCCTATAGGTTTTCGTGGCGTTGGCAATTATATTAAATCACGCATTTAACATAATAAACAGTGAGCGGTATCTAGCAACACATCACTGCTACCCAAGACACGAAAATGTCATGTGATCTGACAAAACCTCCTGTGATAATTATTATGTGTATAATTACCCCTTTGCCCTTATGTCTATATTGAACACAAGGTATAGACCGTGTCATCCTTGTCCAGTTCAATATTGGGCCCATAGACATTTATCCTGTTACGCAGGATGAGCAAATTCCATCTAGGACACTTATGTCCCTCAGTATGCTTTGTGGAGTACCCATCAACTGTCTTTATGGTTATCCAGTTACGGACAATGTTGGATCAGCAACAAAGCACTCGACTCTACATCTAGGATCCATAGTGGTTTAGGTCGAAGAGTGGTATACACCATTATCACCATGAGAATAACTTATGACACTTTGCATAACTTTCTATATAGTATTCTCATAGCGGGTCAATCCGGTATAAATATTACTCTTAATATTCATACCTATGTTTAAGACTTGATTACTCTTTATCCATGATCCATGAGATGTGATCATTAGTCTACAAACATAATAGTCTTAATGCTTTAATGTTATCCCACTTCACACTAAAGCTCGACTTCGGATACTTTAAGAATAGTGCCGTTATGTTTAATGTGTTCTCATGATCAAGTCACACTTGATACATTAAACGGACTATCTATTCCAGGGACTTTATTAAACAACCATAATAAAGAAAATGCGTTTTATTATTAATAAATAATTCGATACAAGTACCAAAAGTATTGGCCTCTAGGGCTTACACCAACAGTAACTCCATCCTCAATTTGTACACCCACAACGGTACACTTATGACATTTAAGACACCCTTAGCTCCAACACGGTGTGAACGGTTATACTCCGTGATCAACCAACCAAACACTCCTCAAGAAGATAAATAACAACCAGACTTCCAATAAGCCAATATTACTCTTGCAGTTCAAATAAAATGCACTTAAGATGAACCTTATCATTGCCACACACTTATGATTGGAACTTTCTTCTAAACCAATACCTACTAGACCCTTCATCATACTGGGGTTACTTGTCTAGATGACTTGCTACGGACAATCCTCATCGTCTCCCAATAAGCTCTTGCAACATCAAATATTCCATATCCTACACTTAGTCCACATGCTCCAGCTTGGCTTGTCTATCATCAACTCAACTTCTTAGAATACAAGACTCACTACTCAACAAAATGCATGTTACTTTACATCCATCTCAAGACAAGGAATCCATTACACTTACTTGTGACCATAATGCTGCTATCACATACTTCTCTTAATACCAAGGTTTAACTTCCTCCATTCCACTACATACTCTAGAAATCCTCGATGCAAACAATCATCAAATACAAGCCCATAACTTCGTCTTAATGAATCTTAATGGTCCCATTGTACCTTTATAAAAAATGTACCCCATTACAACGGTTGTATTGTAACATTCACACTTCTTCCACACTCGGTGTTCACTTATCTTCCCATGGTAATTCTCCCAGTTCCAATTACAAAACCATTCTACTAGAATTCCTTAAATCCAACTTATTTTCTCTTCTCCTCAACCAGATCTCCTACAACCAAAACTCACTGGAGCTTCCATTACTATGTAATGTGCGTTCTCTCTTTCCACACGAACTCTTATAATTGATCCTTAGGTAACTTCACATTCCCTAATTGTCTCTTACTAACACTGAACTGCTGACGAGCTATTCCAAATCCGATCTCCCTTCTAAGACTGAACATACTTGGTTTATCTTCTAGCCTCCATTTGGTCCATACATGTTTCACTTGGAATAGGCAGCCATGTCCTTGAGTCTCTCCTTAGACTTCACCATTACCTTAGGCTCCTAACAAAACTGAACGTCCTTATCCCTTAAGTCCTTAACCACTTGCAAGATACAATTCCAAATATATATTCCATGAAGTACTCTCGTTCTTCCAAAATGTTTTAGCGGCCTTAGAAACTGAAACACTGATACACTGCCTCACTTCTAGACCTTATGGGATATGTGCAACATAACCATCCTTTCTCCTTCACCATACGAAATTACTTAAAATACTTATTCCATATCAGGGGGTATATCTTCTTCTACTAGCAAATTCACTTATTCCTCAAAATTCTGGCAAACTCATCCGATAGAATTCCTTAACTTCTCAACTCCATTAACGTTGCAGAATCGCTTGAATGATACACTACTCTTCAATTCCATAATACCCAAATCACAACTCCTCTGAAACTTCAATTGGGTCATCTGGTTCTCCTTACTCTCTAACTCTTGGCTTGAGCCTATCCTCAAAGCACAAGTTCAACCCACACTTTGGAGTCCTCGTGGTTGCTCAACCATGATCCTACCTACCATGCACATAGCATTAGGTTGATCAGGCCCAATACTACATACAGTGATACTAAGAATCATGTTGGCTAAACACACATATGAGGCAGGAATATATTTACTTATGATGTTTCAAGGCTAGGTCGAGAATCGACCTGCTCTGATACCAACTGTAACAACCCGTATAATATATATATCTAGAATAATATCATACAAGTGTTAATAATTGGTACTGATCCAACATAAGTGCCTAATGGCATCAATATATATATATATATATATATATATATATATATATATATATATATATATATATATATATATATATATATATATATATATATATATATATATATATATATATATATATATATATATATATATATATATACATGTCCAACTAAAAACATCAATGGAACATGTTATACAATAATGCCTAAACAATAAAAATCTAAGAACTGTGTGCAATATCTTCATTGCACACAACTCCACAGCGGAAGATCATGATAAACAACATTCCTTGAAACATCCACAACAACTTCTCTTAGATTCAACCTGTAAGGATTACCTGAAAAATAACAACAATAATGGGATGAGATAATAATCTCAGTGAGTTCTCCTATCCTATGGGTCCCTCAGCTCTACAAGTTCCTATTTGATTCTAACTCAAGTATTCACCTTCCGTTATTTGTGCATCACTCCCACCTTGTAACTAGGACTTGAGTAACCGAGGGATAACCGCAATGTATGGAAACATGTCACTTGAGTTCACATAACTCAACAAATCACTATTCGGATTCACGCAACATCGATCCCCAACTGGACCTACGTCTAGGCCAAGGCTTGGTTCACGCATGTCCGTATGATTCGACTTTCACGGTGGATATCAGGTTCCCCTATGGGACTCGAACCCACTTTTAAGAACCATCGCTCGTATGGGACTCGAACCCACTTTTAAGAACCATCACTCGTATGAGACTCGAACCCACTTTGAGTATTTTCACCATATGGGACTCTAACCCACTTCTAAGAGCCATCACTCGTATGGGACTCGAACCCACTTTGAGTATTTTTCACCATATGGAACTCTAACCCACTTAGGTGTCCACCTTTCCCCAATGTCTGTTATGATTGGGACTCAAACCCAATTGAGGCGCGAATTCATTAGTGCCACATCCCCACTTACCGCTTTACATAGCCTTGAAGTGGTATGTGCACAATCATAACTAGTTCTGAATACGTGATTAACTCTCAATAACTAATAGGACTTTCAGAGCAATGCTCCTCACCAAAATGTATCAAACAATTCTCATGACATAATATCAATTCTCATGGCATCATAACATGATCCATTCTCATACATAAATCACACATGTTCCATAAAAAGCATATTGAATCACTTACCAAGTGGATACTCGTCCACGATACACACCTAGATACCGTTGCATCCAAGTATCACTGCATACTCATTTCCATAACCTAGATTATCTTTCTAAGTTATTAATTGAGTTATTCTCCTAGGTTTCCTCACTCATCTTTGTAGAGTTTTAATCATATCATTTCACATCCAAACATATCAACCATGTTTAACATCCATCGTAATATAATTCATAGCACTTATAAATCACATAGCATTTTATAACATGGAACAATAATAATAGCCCTTTACGTTATCTTTCTAACGCATCCGTCCGTGTCCAAAACAGAGTTATGACCCTCTATTAATTCATTAATCTATCTTAATCAAGATTCAAATTAACATTTATTCATTGCATAAGTATTCAACAACAACCTATTTGGCCTAGCGGTAAGGCTTGTACAATTCCAAGGAGGTCCTGGGTTTGAACCCCATTGGTGACATATTTTAATTCATCAAATGATGATGACTCTCTCTCTCTCTCTATCTTACCTACTACCTCTCTTCTTATCCACTTCTTCTTTTTCTCTCTTTCTAACCACACAAATGGATATAACATTTAATATATGTATTTACCTTCCTTGAAAGTTTTAAAATACCCTACAAATATTCCTTAAATATTTCACAACATAAAACAAACTTTATTTTCTTATATAAATATAGTTGTTGTGCTTACACCCAACGCATTCTTTTTCTAAGTTATCATATTTTATAAATCCAAAACCATTTGCAATCCATATATAAAAATAAATAAATGTAGTGAGATTTCAAAAGGTTTAGATTTATAAAGTGTTTGACCTAGATGATTATAAATGTATTGTTGAGGATACAAATGAGTCATGGTTTGTAAGTTATTTTTTTCAAAATTTGTAGTTTTGGTTTAGATTTATAAAGTGTTTGACCTAGATGATTATAAATGTATTGTTGAGGATACAAATGAGTCATGGTTTGTAAGTTATTTTTTCAAAATTTGTAGTTTTTTAATGTTTATTTATGCACCATTTTTGCTCTATTTTTTTGAAAGTGTATGTCCAGAAATTAAATCTACATTAATTATGGTTTTTCCCATAAGTTAAATAGAGAAGATAATTATAATTGCACAGTTATTAATTATAATGGCTTAACTAGAAGAAATCGATATATAAATATTAATATCTAAATTAATATGTACCATGTAGTCATTTCTACATTAAAAATATAAAAACTTACAAAATGTATATGCATGATGCATTGATGGTTATTTTTAAGTTCTTAATTCTTAAAGTTGTGTATTAAATTTTCTTTTTGATTCAATCGCAGTCTTATGTTAAACTTAATACCTTGATTATAACAATAAATACTTTATAACCATGTTTCTAAGTTGTTTCTTTGCAAATGTGCTCAACAGAAAAAATCGCTTTTGTTTTCTTTTTCCATATACACTCAAGTATCTAAAATCAAAGCCTATGTTTCCGTTGACTCTATGTTACTCCGAAGATATTAACAGTGCAATAACCTTGCTTAACTAAATAAGTTTATGAATCCAATCATTGCTTGTATGCACTAACCTTTGTTTCTTCATCATGCACCGATCATTCCTATAAAGTGTTTGACCTAGATGATTATAAAATGTTTGACCTAGATGATTATAAATGTATTGTTGAGGATACAAATGAGTCATGGTTTGTAAGTTATTTTTTTCAAAATTTGTAGTTTTGGTTTAGATTTATAAAGTGTTTGACCTAGATGATTATAAATGTATTGTTGAGGATACAAATGAGTCATGGTTTGTAAGTTATTTTTTCAAAATTTGTAGTTTTTTAATGTTTATTTATGCACCATTTTTGCTCTATTTTTTTGAAAGTGTATGTCCAGAAATTAAATCTACATTAATTATGGTTTTTCCCATAAGTTAAATAGAGAAGATAATTATAATTGCACAGTTATTAATTATAATGTCTTAACTAGAAGAAATCGATATATAAATATTAATATCTAAATTAATATGTACCATGTAGTCATCTCTACATTAAAAATATAAAAACTTACAAAATGTATATTCATGATGCATTGATGGTTATTTTTAAGTTCTTAATTCTTAAAGTTGTGTATTAAATTTTCTTTTTGATTCAATCGCAGTCTTATGTTAAACTTAATACCTTGATTATAACAATAAATACTTTATAACCATGTTTCTAAGTTGTTTCTTTGCAAATGTGCTCAACAGAAAAAATCGCTTTTGTTTTCTTTTTCCATATACACTCAAGTATCTAAAATCAAAGCCTATGTTTCCGTTGACTCTATGCTACTCCGAAGATATTAACAGTGCAATAACCTTGCTTAACTAAATAAGTTTATGAATCAAATCATTGCTTGTATGCACTAACCTTTGTTTCTTCATCATGCACCGATCATTCCTATAGAATCTCATCAAACATCACAAAATCCTTGGACACACATCCCTTGACATCTAATTCTAATCCATTTTGAAGGATTTAGCCATGATCCTCCTGTCGTAATTCGGTCCTTATGAGTAATTTATGCAGTAGGTTCAACTTCAACAATTATGGAATAATTCCCCTGTTTGAAATGCTACACAAATGCTTGGAAAATTTCTTAAAGATCACCCAGATTAGTCATCAATATATAACATTGTAAGTTAATTTCGATTTCTATTCTACCAATTCTTGGAACGTGAAATAATATTTCTAACAAAAAAACTATTTAACTAAAAGAAAAGTTGGGTGTGTAACTAACTAAAGCATCACAGTAAAAACAATTAGAAAAAAAACGAAATTAGACAAAAAGTTAATATTCAAATAGAATTATATAAATTAAATTGTTTTAGAAATGGATGATTTTTTTAATATTGTTTATTAATTGGAATATTTTTTCAATAATGATTATTAAGATAATAATAATTTTTTCTATTGAGAGATTTCAAACAAAAAAATTAATTAGGAGAATTTAGTGAAGATTACACATTAGTATGAAGCTAGGGTTTTGTGTAGGGTTACCATCATGACAACCTTAAATTTATATTAAGTAGATAATATTTAATATATGTATTTACCTTTAACTTAAAAGTTATAACAATAAACTATATACGAGATAAATCAAAAACTACAATTCCTTAAATTTTTCAATTAACAAAAAAAAGTCTTGCTTGAATGTTTCAAAATACCCTACAAATATTCCTTAAATATTTCACAACATATAACAAACTTTATTTTCTTATATAAATATAGTTGTTGTGCTTACACCCAACAAATTCTTTTTCTAAGTTATCATACTTTATAAATCCAAAACCTTTTGCAATCCATATATAAAAATAAATAAATGTAGTGAGATTTCAAAAGGTTTGGATTTATAAAGTGTTTGACCTAGATGATTATAAATGTATTCTTGAGGATACAAATGAGTCATGGTTTATAAGTTATTTTTTGCAAAATTTGTACTTTTTTATTGTTTATTTATGCACCATTTTTGCTCTATTTTTTTGAAAGTGTATGTCCAGAAACTAAATCTACATTAATTATGGTTTTTGTTGGTGCAAAGGTAGAATAAATGATGAATGGAAATATTCTATTAAGAGAATGACGGCTACAAAACATGATAAAAGTTACAATGATTGCCACCCTATTTATAAGTTAAAACTAGGGTTACTAGAATAGGAGAAAATACTAAAATACCCTCTAACAAACTTAGGGGCTAAGAAAATAGTACAACTAATAAATATGAATTACTTCTAATACCATCCCTTAATTCATATTCCATCAAAACTTGTAACACCAATTCCATCCCTTAATCTGAGAAATTGATCAGTGTTGATAGCTTTCGTCAGAACATCTGCCAACTGTTTCTGAGTGCTGCAGTGTACAACTTCTAAACACTGGGTTTCTGGCAAGATTGATTGCAGACTTGTTGTCAATCATCAGCTTCAGATCCTGCAATAGATTCAGAATCCACACAGCTTGACATGCAGTAACAGCACCTGCAATGTATTCAGCTTCACAAGTTGACAACACCATAACAGGTTGCTTCTTGACGTACTTCTTCTGTCAAGTAATGGGACCACTTAGGTTTACTCATGAACCTACTAACCCTACTAACCATCCAACTGAATAGCAAATACTCATTTGTAACGAGAACCAATAGAATTATTAATAAAGAGACAAACCAATATTAATAAGTACAGAATATGTCACCAAGGGGATTCGAACCAAGTAATGGGACCACTTAGGTTTACTCATGAACCTACTAACCCTACTAACCATCCAACTGAATAGCAAATACTCATTTGTAACGAGAACCAATAGAATTATTAATAAAGAGACAAACCAATATTAATAAGTACAGAATATGTCACCAAGGGGATTCGAACCAGGACCTCCTTGAAACTGTACATGCCTTACCACTAGGCTAGAGAGGTTGTTATTGAATGCTTATGCAATGAATAAATATTAACCTAAATCTTGATTAAGATAGATTGATGAATTAATTGAGTATTATACCTCCGTTTTGGACACGGCCGGATGCGTTAGAAAGATAACGTGAATGGCTATTATTATTGTTCCATGTTATAAAATATGATGTGATTTATAAATGCCATGAATTTTATTACGATGAAAATTAAATATTGTTGTTATGTGGAAGGTGAAATAACATGATTAAAAACCTTACCAAAGATGAGTGAGGAAACCTAGGAGAATAATGTGATTAATAACTTAGAAATATGATCTAGGTTATGGAACATATGTGATATATGTATGAGAATACGGTATTCATTCGTACGACGCTTATGTGAGGTCGTGGACGAATTGTTGCCATGATTGAGAATGAGACGCATTGTATGGAACATGCCATGTTTTTATTTGTGTATTGTGGTGAATGAAGTCACCTATGAATAATGAATTTTGTTATGGTTCATGGGACCAATGATTTGCGAAACCGATCATGTATTCAGAATGTGTGTTTTTCTGTGATGGTACACATCTCTATTGGTATGCTTAAACGTGTAAGCATTGGGATGTGGGACCAATGATTCGAGCCTCAATTGGGTTTGAGCCCCAACCATGGCGGACATGGGGGAAAGGTGGACACCTATGTGGGTTAGAGGCCCATACGGTGAATGATACCCTAGGTGGGTTAGAGTCCCATACGGGTGACGGTCGCTTGAACTGGGGATTAAGCCTCATAGAGGACCCGATATCCACCGCGAAAGTCGAATCATACGAGCATGCATGAACCGGGCCTGGCTTAGACGTAAGTCCGCTCGGGAATTGATGTTTCGTGATCTGAATAATGATCGTGGTTGAGTTATGAGAACTCAGATGCATGTTGCCATACAATTGCGAGATAGTTTCCCCATCGCTCAAGTCTTCGTTCCCTTGTTGACTTGAGTTGGATATGAGTTGAATGTCGATTAGAATACCCTGTAGAGCCGAGTGGACCCATAGGATAGGAGAACTCACTGAGATTATTATCTCATCCCATTATTGTTGTTATTTTTCAGGTATTCTTTACAGGTTGAATTTAAGAGAAACTGTTATGGATGTTTCAAGGGTTGTTGTTCATTATGATCTTCCGCTGTGGAGTTGTGTGCAATGAAGATATTGTACATAGTTCTTAGATTTTTATTGTTTAGGCATTATTGTATAACATTTTCCATGGATGTTTTTAGTTTGGACATGTATATATATTGATGCCATTAGGCACTTATGTTGTGACAGTACCAAAAATTTAACACTTGTATGATATTATTCTAGATATATATATTGTACGGGTTGTTACAGTTGGTATCAGAGCAGGTCGATTCTCGACCTAGCCTTGAAACATCATAAGTAAATCTATTCCTGCCTCATATGTGTGTTTAGCCAACATGATTCTTAATATCAATGGATATAGTATTGGGCCTGATCAACCTAATGCTATGTGCATGGTAGGTAGGATCATGGTTGAGCGACCACGAGGACTCCGAAGTGTGGGTGGAACTTGTGCTTTGAGAATAGGCTCAAGCCAAGAGTTAGAAAGTAAGGAGAACTAGATGGCCCAGTTGAAGTTTCAGAGGCGTTGTGATTTGGGTATTATGCAATTGAAGAATAGTGTATCATTCAAGCGATTCTGCAGTGATAATGGAGTTGAGAAATTGAGGATCTCTATTAGATGAATTGTCAGAATTTTGAGGAATGAGTGAATTTGCTAGTGGAATAAGATACACTCACTAATATGGAATAAGCATAGTGAGTGATTCTGTATGGTAAAGGAGGAAGGATGGTTATGTTACGCATATGTCATAAGGTCTGGAAGTGAGGTAGCATATTAGTGTTTCAGTTTCTAAGGACACTAAAATATTTTAGAAGAACGAGAGTACTTAATGGAATACATATACTTGGAATGGTACCTTTCAAGTGGTTAAAGACTTGAGGGATAAGGATGTTCAGCTTTGTTGGGAGCCTAAGGTAGTGGTGAAGTCTAAGGGGAGACTCGAGGACATGGTTGTCTATTCCAAGTGAAACATGTATGGACAAAATGGAGGTTAGAAGATAAACCAAGTATCTGCAGTCTTAGAAGGGAGATCGGATTTGGGATAGCTCGTCAGCGGTTCAGTGTTAGTAAGAGACCATTGTGGAATGTTTAGTTACCTAAAGATCAGTTATAAGAGTTTGTGTTGGAGACAGATAACGCACATTATATGGTAATGGAAGCTCCAGTGGGTTTTGGTTGTATGAGAACTGGTTGAGGATAAGAGCAATTAAGTTGGATTTAAGGACTTATAGTAGAATGGTTTTTGTAATTGGAACTGAGAGAATTACCATAGGGAGACAAGTGAACACCGAGTGCGGAAGTAGTGTGGATGTTGCAATACAACTGTTGTAATGGGGCACAGTTTAGATAAAGGCACAATGAGACCCTTAAGATTCATTAAGACAAAGTTATGGGCGTGTAGTTGATGATTGTTCACATCGAGGATTTATAGAGTATGTAGTGTGTAACACCCGAGGCCGGAGAGGCCGAAGAGTGGTTACATGTAACATCCGTGGGCGATGGAGTGGTTGTCGATGCATTACAATGAGACACTCCTAGCAGCTTCTAAGAGAAAAACCGAATTCACATCGTAATGAGAGGGATCCTGAGGCTGTGCAGGTATGAGACTACATGGTTGAAAGAAGGCTTATAAGGACTAATTGGTACTACCTATATCAACAAGATGCATCTTCTTTTTGGTATCCTAATCAATAAGAACTCCATAGTTAAGCGTGCTTGACTTGGAGTAGTATTGGGATGGGTGACCTTCTGGGAAGTTTCCTGGAAAGCGTGCGAGTGAGGACAAAACATGTTGAAAAGACCCGTGTTGATTTGTGGGGTTAGTTGATAATCCTGAAAGCAGTCTGGGGTGTTACATAGCGGAATAGAGGAAGTTAAACCTTGGTGTTAAGAGAAGTATGTGATAGCAGTATTATGGTCACAAGTAAGTGTAATGGATTCCTTGTCTTGAGATGGATGTAAAGTAACATACATTTTTTTGAGCAGTGAGTCTTGTATTCTAAGAAGTTTAGTTGATGATAGCCAACAAAAGATAAGCTAAGCTGGAGCATGTGGACTAAGTGTAGAATGTGGAATATTTTATGTTGCAAGAGTTTATTGGGAGGCAATGAGGATTATTCGTGGGAATTTATAGAGACAAGTAACCCCGGTATAATGAAGTGTGTAGTAGGTATTGGCTTAGAAGAAAATTCTAGTCATAATTGTGTGGCAATGATAAGGTTCATCTTAAGTGCATTTTATTTGGATTGAAAGAGTAATATTGGCTTATTGGAAGTCTGGTTGTTATTTATCTTCTTGAGAAGTATTTGGTTGGTTGGTTAGTCGCGGAGTATAAACGTTCACACCGTGTTGGAGCTAAGGATGTCCTAAATGTCATAAGTGTACCGTTGTGGATGTACAAATTGAGGATGGAGTTACAAGTCCCCACAAGTCAGATTAGTAGTTTTGAAATTGGGATTTCTGAAGGTGTAGTGCATAGTGTGTCATCTGAGGAGATACCATGGAAGTCAGACGTGTGGGAAAACCAACTTGGTAGACCATACTCAGTTTAAGTGAGTCTGGGAAGTACCACTATTATGATTATGAATAACTATAAGGTACATATTTGGAAGATATCTACTAAGTGGTGATCTAGAAGAGATTAGCTAGGTATGTGGTATAGATATTGATAAGGTGTGAAGTGGTTGGTCATGGTATGAAATTGATTGATTCATTTGGATTCATAGCCTTAGATGTAGACTCCCTGAGAGTGGTAATGGATGTGTACGATGATACTTTACCGTATTGGAAGGATTCATGAGCTATACTTCCAAGAAGGAACGAGAATCAGTTATTCATGAAGTTAAACATGTAACTCGGATGGTATGTTAGTAAGAGCATGAGCTAAGATCATGGAAGACGGGACAAGATGATTGAGATGAATGATTTTGGATACAAAGTGAAATGTTGTCTCTAGATATGTGTGAAGTATTGTCTGTGACTCTATGAGATGTATGGACACTCATAGTTATGTTCTAGATTGCTTAAGTTCCTTAGAAGTGGTGTTTTGTTGATAATTTAAAGTTCCTTGACGGCGTTACTTTGTTATTGGCCGAGATTATGTGTCGGGAGAAATCTTGAGTGAATCAAAACCCTATAAGAGGATTGATATGGAATATAGTAACCGGAACCAGAGATTGTCAAACTAGTTTGGTTTAGCTACATCAAACACATGATAAATTTGGATGTTTTATGTTTTTATGGTTGTAGCAATGTAACTCCTGGATACCTATCTTCTGAAGAGTGTTGGTTTTATTCTACACTTTTGTGAGTCATCAAGGAAGTTATTATACTAATGGAAGTCGGTAAGGTTCTCGTACCGTTTTGGGACAGTAGGCACTCTGAGGGTAAGTGTGTTTCTTTGAAGATTGTTAGCTAACCAGTAGTGCCTAGAAATCCCAAGTGTTCCACTATTGGAATCAGAGTATCACAATGGAAGGTGATGGATGAAAGAGTTCAATCAAGTCTATGAGGATCAGGGAGATAGTTACTCGTGAGAATGGAGGTAAGGATGAGAGTAAGACAATCTCGTGCTAATGGTTCTATCTCATTGGAGTAGTACGAGAGAAGGGAAACGACTGAAGTAGAGGCTTGCAACATGTAGCATTATGTCAAATGAAGTTTATAAGATTGCCGATAGATGGATTACAAGTTTGTCACATTTGTTGAAGGAATAACAAGAAAAGAGTAGTCAATGTTGTTTGTGGTCAGGGAATCGATAAATTTTTCTTATGAAGAATTAATGAGTATTGATTAACCGAGTCCAGATAAGATGTTATAATTATGTTTTGTGTAACTTAGTGCAAGGAAGGGAAGTCGTGGTTTCCGGGAAGAAAGTGACCCACTGATGTTGAGCGGTATATAAGAGGAATTAAGTGGAAGCAAGTTTAAATGTTAATCCAATATCAGAATGAGATTGTGATGGAAATCAAGAAGTTTCGAGAGTTCATGAAAGAAGGAAATTTGTCAGCAAAGACAACTTAGAAGAATGAGTATGTCAGAGGTTTGGAATCGAAGAGAAGTCAAGTGTTGGTCTAAGATATTGATGCAAGGTTTGTTGGTTTGCTGAGTGAAGGAAATTCGGGGACGAATTTCAATTTAAGGGGGGGATGATGTAATATCCCATATTCCCTTAAATGCTCAATTAGTTGTCAGTTGAGATCAATTGAATTCCTGTGTACTATATCTTTTGTCATTTGTAACAATTGGACCTCCTATGTGCTCTAAGTGTTGTCAATTGGAACCAATAGAGTAACCAATGAACTTTGAAGGGATTAATTATTAATAAAGAGACAGACCAATATTAATAAGTACAAGAGAGGACATTTTTGGTAACATTAATAATTGGTCAATTGGTACGGGAAGATAAAATATCAAGCGAGATATTTTATTATTACTTGATATTATATATTATATATATTATATATAATTGGGTGGTGTAGAAAGAAAAAGAAGAAAAGTGGGTAAGAGGAAGAGAAGATATATCAGAAAGAAGAAAAGAAAGGAAAGAAAAGAAAGAGGAAAGGAAGAAAGGAGAAAGTGGAAGAAGAGGAGAAGAAGAGGAAGGAACCACCACCACCACCATGTCATCTTCATCATCACCATCTTCATCTTCTTCTACTAGGTGAGTTCTTAGATAGTTTTAGCATTTGGGGGAAAATAATCTATATTTATGGGGTTAGGATTTGTGTAAATTGTGATAAACTTGTTGTGTGCATACTCCCTATCCATGCTATATGTTGAAAAATCGTGTTATAGTTTTAGCATTTGGGGGAAAATAATCTATATTTATGGGGTTAGGATTTGTGTAAATTGTGATAAACTTGTTGTGTGCATACTCCCTATCCATGCTATATGTTGAAAAATCGTGTTATGTGAAAATGGTAGTTAAAAATGGTAGATGGAAAGGAAAATAAAAGAGGAGTTATTTAAGGAAAGGAGTTACTGAGAAATAATGGAACGCTAACCGGTTAATACTGAAACAGAATTTAATTTTCTATCTATACAGATTTTGTCACCAAGGGGATTCAAACCCAGGACCTCCTTGAAACTGTACATGCCTTACCACTAGGCTAGAGAGGTTGTTATTGAATGCTTATGCAATGAATAAATATTAACCTAAATCTTAATTAAGATAGATTGATGAATTAATTGAGTATTATACCTCCGTTTTGGACACGGCCGGATGCGTTAGAAAGATAACGTGAATGGCTATTATTATTGTTCCATGTTATAAAATATGATGTGATTTATAAATGCCATGAATTTTATTACGATGAAAATTAAATATTGTTGTTATGTGGAAGGTGAAATAACATGATTAAAAACCTTACCAAAGATGAGTGAGGAAACCTAGGAGAATAATGTGATTAATAACTTAGAAATATGATCTAGGTTATGGAACATATGTGATATATGTATGAGAATACGGTATTCATTCGTACGACGCTTTTGTAAGGTCGTGGACGAATTGTTGCCATGATTGAGAATGAGACGCATTGTATGGAACATGCCATGTTTTTATTTGTGTATTGTGGTGAATGAAGTCACCTATGAATAATGAATTTTGTTATGGTTCATGGGACCAATGATTTGCGAAACCGATCATGTATTCAGAATGTGTGTTTTTCTGTGATGGTACACATCTCTATTGGTATGCTTAAACGTGTAAGCATTGGGATGTGGGACCAATGATTCGAGCCTCAATTGGGTTTGAGCCCCAACCATGGCGGACATGGGGGAAAGGTGGACACCTATGTGGGTTAGAGGCACATACGGTGAAAGATACCCTAGGTGGGTTAGAGTCCCATACGGGTGACGGTCGCTTGAACTTGGGATTAAGCCTCATAGAGGACCCGATATCCACCGCGAAAGTCGAATCATACGAGCATGCATGAACCGGGCCTGGCTTAGACGTAAGTCCGCTCGGGAATTGATGTTTCGTGATCTGAATAATGATCGTGGTTGAGTTATGAGAACTCAGATGCATGTTGCCATACAATTGCGAGATAGTTTCCCCATCGCTCAAGTCTTCGTTCCCTTGTTGACTTGAGTTGGATATGAGTTGAATGTCGATTAGAATACCCTGTAGAGCCGAGTGGACCCATAGGATAGGAGAACTCACTGAGATTATTATCTCATCCCATTATTGTTGTTATTTTTCAGGTATTCTTTACAGGTTGAATTTAAGAGAAACTGTTATAGATGTTTCAAGGGTTGCTGTTCATTATGATCTTCCGCTGTGGAGTTGTGTGCAATGAAGATATTGTACATAGTTCTTAGATTTTTATTGTTTAGGCATTATTGTATAACATGTTCCATGGATGTTTTTAGTTTGGACATGTATATATATTGATGCCATTAGGCACTTATGTTGTGACAGTACCAAAAATTTAACACTTGTATGATATTATTCTAGATATATATATTGTACGGGTTGTTACAAAATCCTTGGACACACATCCCTTGACATCTAATTCTAATCCATTTTGAAGGTGTATTCAATTCATATTTTTTTAAATTTTATTAATTTTAAATTCTAGAATTATATAAATTAAATTGTTTTTAAAATTGTTTTAGAAATGGATGATTTTTTTAATATTGTTTATTAATTGGAATATTTTTTCAATAATGATTATTAAGATAAGAATAATTTTTTCTATTGAGAGATTTCAAACAAAAAAAATTAATTGTGAGAATTTCGGGAAGATGACACATTAGTATGAAACTAGGATTTTGTTTAGGGTTACCATCATGACAACCTTAAATTTTTATTAAGTAGATAATATTTAATATATGTATTTACCATTAACTTAAAAGTTATAACAATAAACTATGTACGAGATAAATCAAAAACTAAAATTCCTTAAACTTTTCAATTAACTCAAAAAAGTCTTCCTTGAATGTTTCAAAATACCCTACAAATATTCCTTAAATATTTCACAACATACAACAAACTTTATTTTCGTATATAAATATAGTTGTTGTGCTTACACCCAACACATTCTTTTTCTAAGTTATCATATTTTATAAATCCAAAACCTTTTGCAATCCATATATAAAAATAAATAAATGTAGTGAGATTTCAAAAGGTTTGGATTTATAAAGTGTTTGACCTAGATGATTATAAATGTATTGTTGAGGATACAAATGAGTCATGGTTTGTAAGTTATTTTTTGCAAAATTTGTACTTTTTTATTGTTTATTTATGCACCATTTTTGCTCTATTTTTTTGAAAGTGCATATCCAGAAATTAAATCTACATTAATTATGGTTTTTACCATAAGTTAAAATAGAAATGATAATTTTAATTGCATAGTTATTAATTATAATGGCGTAACTAGAAGAAATTGATATATATATATATATATATTAAAATCAAAATTAATATGAACCATGTATTCATTTCTACATTAAAAATATAAAAATTTACAAAATGTATATGCATGATGGTTAGATGGTTATTTTTAAGTTCTCAATTCTTAAAGTTGTGTGTTAAATTTTCTTTTTGATTCAACCGCAGTCCTATGTTAAACTTAATACCTTGATTATAACAATAAATACCTTATAACCATGTTTCTAAGTTGTTTCTTTGCAAATGTGCTCAACAAAAAAATCGCTTTTGTTTTCTTTTTCCATACACACTCAAGTATCTAAAATGAAAGCCTACGTTTCCATTGACTCTATGTTTCTCCGAAGCTATTAACAGGGCAATAACCTTGCTTAACTAAATAAGTTTATGAATCCAATCATTGCTTGTATCCACTAACCTTTGTTTCTTCATCATGCACCGATCATTCCTATAGAATCTCTTCAAACATCACAAAATCCTTGGACACACATCCCTTGACATCTAATTCTAATCCATTTTGAAGGTGTATTCAATTCATATTTTTTTAAATTTTATTAATTTTAAATTCTAGAATTATATAAATTAAATTGTTTTTAAAATTGTTTTAGAAATGGATGATTTTTTTAATATTGTTTATTAATTGGAATATTTTTTCAATAATGATTATTAAGATAAGAATAATTTTTTCTATTGGAAGATTTCAAACAAAAAAATTAATTATGAGAATTTCGGGAAGATGACACATTAGTATGAAACTAGGATTTTGTTTAGGGTTACCATCATGACAACCTTAAATTTATGTTAAGTAGATAATATTTAATATATGTATTTACCTTTAACTTAAAAGTTATAACAATAAACTATATACGAGATAAATCAAAAACTAAAATTCCTTAAATTTTTCAATTAACTCAAAAAAGTCTTCCTTGAATGTTTCAAAATACCCTACAAATATTCCTTAAATATTTCACAACATACAACAAACTTTATTTTCTTATATAAATATAGTTGTTGTGCTTACACCCAACACATTCTTTTTTTAAGTTATCATATTTTATAAATCCAAAACCTTTTGCAATCCATATATAAAAATAAATAAATGTAGTGAGATTTCAAAAGGTTTGGATTTATAAAGTGTTTGACCTAGATGATTATAAATGTATTGTTGAGGATACAAATGAGTCATGGTTTGTAAGTTATTTTTTGCAAAATTTGTACTTTTTTATTGTTTATTTATGCACCATTTTTGCTCTATTTTTTTGAAAGTGCATATCCAGAAATTAAATCTACATTAATTATGGTTTTTACCATAAGTTAAAATAGAAATGATAATTTTAATTGCATAGTTATTAATTATAATGGCGTAACTAGAAGAAATTGATATATATATATATATATATATATATATATATATATATATATATATATATATATATATATATATATATATATATATATATATATATATATATATATATATATATATATATTAATATCTAAATTAATATGAACCATGTATTCATTTCTACATTAAAAATATAAAAATTTACAAAATGTATATGCATGATGGTTAGATGGTTATTTTTAAGTTCTTAATTCTTAAAGTTGTGTGTTAAATTTTCTTTTTGATTCAACCGCAGTCCTATGTTAAACTTAATACCTTGATTATAACAATAAATACCTTATAACCATGTTTCTAAGTTGTTTCTTTGCAAATGTGCTCATCAAAAAAATCGTTTTTATTTTCTTTTTCCATACACACTCAAGTATCTAAAATCAAAACCTATGTTTCCATTGACTCTATGTTACTCCGAAGATATTAACAGTGCAATAACCTTGCTTAACTAAATAAGTTTATGAATCCAATCATTGCATGTATCCACTAACCTCTTCATCATGCACCGATCATTCCTATAGAATTTCATCAAACATCACAGAATCCTTGGACACACATCCCTTGACATCTAATTCAAATCTATTTTGAAGGTGTATTCAATTCATATTTTTTAAAATTTTATTAATTTTAAATTCTAGAATTATATAAATTAAATTGTTTTTAAAATTGTTTTAGAAATGGATGATTTTTTTAATATTGTTTATTAATTGGAATATTTTTTCAATAATGATTATTAAGATAAGAATAATTTTTTCTATTGAGAGATTTCAAACAAAAAAATTAATTATGAGAATTTCGGGAAGATGACACATTAGTATGAAACTAGGATTTTGTTTAGGGTTACCATCATGACAACCTTAAATTTATGTTAAGTATTTAATATTTAATATATGTATTTACCTTTAACTTAAAAGTTATAACAATAAACTATATACGAGATAAATCAAAAACTAAAATTCCTTAAATTTTTCAATTAACTCAAAAAAGTCTTCCTTGAATGTTTCAAAATACCCTACAAATATTCCTTAAATATTTCAAAACATACAACAAACTTTATTTTCTTATATAAATATAGTTGTTGTGCTTACACCCAACACATTCTTTTTTTAAGTTATCATATTTTATAAATCCAAAACCTTTTGCAATCCATATATAAAAATAAATAAATGTAGTGAGATTTCAAAAGGTTTGGATTTATAAAGTGTTTGACCTAGATGATTATAAATGTATTGTTGAGGATACAAATGAGTCATGGTTTGTAAGTTATTTTTTGCAAAATTTGTACTTTTTTATTGTTTATTTATGCACCATTTTTGCTCTATTTTTTTGAAAGTTTATGTCCAGAAATTAAATCTACATTAATTATGGTTTTTCGCATAAGTTAAAATAGAAATGATAATTATAATTGCATAGTTATTAATTATAATGGCTTAACTAGAAGAAATTGATATATATATATATATATATATATATATATATATATATATATATCTATATATATATATATATATAGATATATATATATATATATATATATATATATATATATATATATATATATATCTAAATTAATATGAACCATGTATTTATTTCTACATTAAAAATATAAAATTTACAAAATGTATATGCATGATGGTTAGATGGTTATTTTTAAGTTCTTAATTCTTAAAGTTGTGTGTTAAATTTTCTTTTTGATTCAACCGCAGTCCTATGTTAAACTTAATACCTTGATTATAACAATAAATACCTTATAACCATGTTTCTAAGTTGTTTCTTTGCAAATGTGCTCATCAAAAAAATCGCTTTTATTTTCTTTTTCCATACACACTCAAGTATCTAAAATCAAAGCCTATGTTTCCATTGACTCTATGTTACTCCGAAGATATTAACAGTGCAGTAACCTTGCTTAACTAAATAAGTTTATGAAACCAATCATTGCTTGTATCCACTAACCTCTTCATCATGCACCAATCATTCCTATAGAATCTCATCAAACATCACAAAATCCTTGGACACACATCCCTTGACATCTAATTCAAATCTATTTTGAAGGTGTATTCAATTCATATTTTTTAAAATTTTATTAATTTTAAATTCTAGAATTATATAAATTAAATTGTTTTTAAAGTTGTTTTAGATAATAATAATGTAAGTTATTTTTTGCAAAATTTGTACTTTTTTATTGTTTATTTATGCACCATTTTTGCTCTATTTTTTTGAAAGTTTATGTCCAGAAATTAAATCTACATTAATTATGGTTTTTACCATAAGTTAAAATAGAAATGATAATTATAATTGCATAGTTATTAATTATAATGGCTTAACTAGAAGAAATTGATATATATATATATATATATATATATATATATATATATATATATATATATATATATATATATATATATATATATATTATATATATATATATATATATATATATCTAAATTAATATGAACCATGTATTTATTTCTACATTAAAAATATAAAAATTTACAAAATGTATATGCATGATGGTTAGATGGTTATTTTTAAGTTCTTAATTCTTAAAGTTGTGTGTTAAATTTTCTTTTTGATTCAACCGCAGTCCTATGTTAAACTTAATACCTTGATTATAACAATAAATACCTTATAACCATGTTTCTAAGTTGTTTCTTTGCAAATGTGCTCATCAAAAAAATCGCTTTTATTTTCTTTTTCCATACACACTCAAGTATCTAAAATCAAAGCCTATGTTTCCATTGACTCTATATTACTCCGAAGATATTAACAGTGCAGTAACCTTGCTTAACTAAATAAGTTTATGAAACCAATCATTGCTTGTATTCACTAACCTCTTCATCATGCACCAATCATTCCTATAGAATCTCATCAAACATCACAAAATCCTTGGACACACATCCCTTGACATCTAATTCAAATCTATTTTGAAGGTGTATTCAATTCATATTTTTTAAAATTTTATTAATTTTAAATTCTAGAATTATATAAATTAAATTGTTTTTAAAGTTGTTTTAGATAATAATAATGTAAGTTATTTTTTGCAAAATTTGTACTTTTTTATTGTTTATTTATGCACCATTTTTGCTCTATTTTTTTGAAAGTTTATGTCCAGAAATTAAATCTACATTAATTATGGTTTTTACCATAAGTTAAAATAGAAATGATAATTATAATTGCATAGTTATTAATTATAATGGCTTAACTAGAAGAAATTGATATATATATATATATATATATATATATATATATATATATATATATATTAATATCTAAATTAATATGAACCATGTATTCATTTCTACATTAAAAATATAAAAATTTACAAAATGTATATGCATGATGGTTAGATGGTTATTTTTAAGTTCTTAATTCTTAAAGTTGTGTGATAAATTTTCTTTTTGATTCAACCGCACTCCTATGTTAAACTTAATACCTTGATTATAACAATAAATACCTTATAACCATGTTTCTAAGTTGTTTCTTTGCAAATGTGCTCATCAAAAAAATCGCTTTTATTTTCTTTTTCCATACACACTCAAGTATCTAAAATCAAAGCCTATGTTTCCATTGACTCTATGTTACTCCGAAGATATTAACAGTGCAGTAACCTTGCTTAACTAAATAAGTTTATGAATCCAATCATTGCTTGTATCCACTAACCTCTTCATCATGCACCGATCATTCCTATAGAATCTCATCAAACATCACAAAATCCTTGGACACACATCCCTTGACATCTAATTCAAATCTATTTTGAAGGTGTATTCAATTCATATTTTTTAGAATTTTATTAATTTTAAATTCTAGAATTATATAAACTAAATTGTTTTTAAAGTTGTTTTAGAAATGGATGATTTTTTTAATATTGTTTATTAATTGGAATATTTTTTCAATAATGATTATTAAGATAATAATAATTTTTTTTCTATTGAGAGATTTCAAACAAAAAAATTAATTAGGAGAATTTCATGAAGATGACACATTAGTATGAAGCTAGGATTTTGTTTAGGGTTACCATCATGACAACCTTAAATTTATATTAAGTAGATAATATTTAATATATGTATTTACCTTTAACTTAAAAGTTATAACAATAAACTATATACGAGATAAATCAAAAACTACAATTCCTTAAATTTTTCAATTAACAAAAAAAAGTTTTCCTTGAATGTTTCATAATACCCTACAAATATTCCTTAAAAATTTCACAACATATAACAAACTTTATTTTCTTATATAAATATAGTTGTTGTGCTTACACCCAACACATTCTTTTTCTAAGTTATCATATTTTATAAATCCAAAACCTTTTGCAATCCATATATAAAAATAAATAAATGTAGTGAGATTTCAAAAGGTTTGGATTTATAAAGTCTTTGACCTAGATGATTATAAATGTATTGTTGAGGATACAAATGAGTCATGGTTTATAAGTTATTTTTTGCAAAATTTGTACTTTTTTATTGTTTATTTATGCACCATTTTTGCTCTATTTTTTTGAAAGTGTGTGTCCAGAAACTAAATCTACACTAATTATGGTTTTTACCATAAGTTAAAATAGAAAAGATAATTATAATTGCACAGTTATTAGTTATAATGGCTTAACTAGAAGAAATCGATATATAAATATTAATATCTAAATTAATATGTACCATGTATTCATTTCTACACTAAAAATATAAAAATTTACAAAATGTATATGCATGATGCATTGATGGTTATTTTTAAGTTCTTAATTCTTAAAGTTGTGTGTTAAATTTTCTTTTTGATTCAACCGCAGTCCTATGTTAAACTTAATACCTTGATTATAACAATAAATACCTTATAACCATGTTTCTAAGTTGTTTCTTTGCAAATGTGCTCAACAAAAAAATCGCTTTTGTTTTCTTTTTCCATACACACTCAAGTATCTAAAATCAAAGCCTATGTTTCCATTGACTCTATGTTTCTCCGAAGCTATTAAAAGGGCAATAACCTTACTTAACTAAATAAGTTTATGAATCCAATCATTGCTTGTATCCACTAACCTTTGTTTCTTCATCATGCACCGATCATTCCTATAGAATCTCATCAAACATCACAAAATCCTTGGACACACATCCCTTGACATCTAATTCTAATCCATTTTGAAGGTGTATTCAATTCATATTTTTTTAAATTTTATTAATTTTAAATTCTAGAATTATATAAATTAAATTGTTTTTAAAATTGTTTTAGAAATGGATGATTTTTTAATATTGTTTATTAATTGGAATATTTTTTCAATAATGATTATTAAGATAAGAATAATTTTTTCTATTGAGAGATTTCAAACAAAAAAATTAATTATGAGAATTTCGGGAAGATGACACATTAGTATGAAACTAGGATTTTGTTTAGGGTTACCATCATGACAACCTTAAATTTATATTAAGTAGATAATATTTAATATATGTATTTACCTTTAACTTAAAAGTTATAACAATAAACTATATACGAGATAAATCAAAAACTAAAATTCCTTAAATTTTTCAATTAACTCAAAAAAGTCTTCCTTGAATGTTTCAAAATACCCTACAATTAACTCAAAAAAGTCTTCAGAAGGCAGGTATCCAGGGGTTACATTACTACAACCATAAAACATAAAACATCCAAATTGATCATGTGTTCGATGTAGCTAAACTAAATTAGTTTGACAACATCCAGTTCTGGTTACTATATTCCATATCAAATCCTCTTATAGGGTTTTGATTCACTCAAGATTTCTCCCGACACATAATCTCGGCCAATAACAAAGTAACACCGTCAAGGAACTTTAAATTATCAACAAAACACCACTTCTAAGGAACTTAAGCAATCTAGAACATAACTATGAGTGTCCATACACCTCACAGAGTCACACAAAAATATACTTCACACATATCTAGAGATGACATCACTTCGTATCCAAAATCATTCATCTCAATCATCCTGTCCCATCTTCCATAATCTTAGCTCATGCCCTTACTAACATACAGTCCGAGTTACATGTTTAACTTTAGGAATAACTGATTCTCGTCCCTCCTGGGAAGTAAAACTCATGAATCCTTTCAATAGGGTAGAGTATCATCGTACACATCCATTACCACTCTCAGGGAGTCTACATCTGAGGCTATGAATCCGAATGAATTAATCAATTTCATACCATGACCAACCACTTCACACCTTATCAATTTATACCACATACCTAGCTAATCTCTTCCAGATCAGCACTTAGTAGGTCTCTTCCATATCCGTTCCGTATAGTTATTCATAATCATAATAGTGGTACTTCCCAGACTTACTTAAACTGAGTATGGTCTACCAAGTTGGTTTTCCCACACGTCTGACTTCCATGGTATCTCCTCAGATGACACACTACGCACTACACCTTCAGAAATCCCAATTTCAAAACTACCAATCTGACTTGTGGTGACTTGTAACTCCATCCTCAATTTGTACATCCACCACGGTACACTCATGACGTTTAAGACAACCTTAGCTCCAACACGGTGTGAATGTTTACACTCCGCGACTAACCAACCAACCAAATACTTCTCAAGGAGATAAATAACAACCAGACTTCCAATAAGCCAATATTACTCTTTCAATCCAAATAGAATGCACTTAAGATGAACCTTATCATTTCCACACGCTTATGACTGGAATTTTCTTCTAAACCAATACCTACTACTCCCTTCATCATACTGGGGTTACTTGTCTAGATGACTTGCTATGGACAATCCTCATTGTCTCCCAATAAGCTCTTACATCATAACATATTTCAAATCCTACACTTAGTCCCTATGCTCCAGCTTATCTTATCTTTCATTGTCTATCATCAACTCAACTTCTTAGAATACAAGACTCACTGCTCAACAAAATGTATGTTACTTACATCCATCTCAAGACAAGGAATCCACTACACTTACTTGTGACCATAATACTTCTATCACATACTTCTCTTAACACCAAGGTCTAACTTCCTCTATTCCACTATGTAACACCCCAGACTGCTTTCAGGATTATCAACTAACCCCACAAATCAACATGGGCCTTTTTCAACATGTTTTGTCCTCACTCGCACGCTTTTCAGGAAACTTCCCAGAAGGTCACCCATCCCAATACTACTCCAAGTCAAGCACACTTAACTATGGAGTTCTTATTGGTTAGGATACCGAAAAGAAGACGCATCTTGTTGATATAGGTAGTACCAATTAATCCTTATAAGCCTTCTTTCAACCATGTAGTCTCATACCTGCACAGCCTCAGGATCCCTCTCATTCCGATGTGAATTCGGTTTTTCCCCTAGAAGCTGCTAGGAGTGTCTCATTGTCATGCATCATGCATCGACAACCACTCCATCGCCCTCAGATGTTACATGTAACCACTCTTCGGCCTCTCCGACCTCGGGTGTTACACACTACATACTCTAGAAATCCTCGATGTGAACAATCATCAACTACACGCCCATAACTTTGTCTTAATGAATCTTAATGGTCCCATTGTGCCTCTATCTAAAATGTTCCCCATTACAACAGTTGTATTGCAACATCCACACTACTTCCGCACTCGGTGTTCACTTGTCTCCCTATGGTAATTCTCTCCGTTCCAATTACAAAAACCATTCTACTAGAAGTCCTTAAATCCAACTTAATTGCTCTTATCCTCAACCAGTTCTCATACAACCAAAACCCACTGGAGCTTCCATTACTATATAATGTGCGCTATCTGCCTCCAACACAAACTCTTATAATTGATCTTTAGGTAACTCATCATTCCATAATGGTCTCTTACTAACACTGAACCGCTGACGAGCTATCTCAAATCCGATCTCCCTTCTAAAACTGGACATACTTGGTTTATCTTCTAACCTCCATTTGGTCCATACATGTTTTACTTGGAATAGGCAACCATGTCCTCGAGTCTCTTCTTAGACTTCACCACTACCTTAGGCTCCCAACAAAACTGAACGTCCTTATCCCTTAAGTCTTCAACCACTTGCAAGGTACCATTCCAAATATATATATATTCCATTAAGTACTCTCGTTCTTCCAAAATATTTTAGTGGCCTTAGAAACTGAAACACTGATACACTACCTCACTTCCAAACCTTATGACATATGCGTAACATAACCATCCTTTCTACTTTACCATACGGAATTATTCACAATACTATTCCATATTAGTGAGTATATCTTACTCCACTAACAAATTCACTCATTCCTCAAAATTCTGACAATTCATCCAATAGAGATCCTCAACTTCTTAACTCTGTTAACACCGCAGAATCGCTTGGATGATACACTACTCTTCAATTCCATAATACCCAAATCATAACTCCTCTAAAACTTCAACTGGGCCATCAAGTTCTCCTTACTTTCTAACTCTTGGCTTGAGCCTATTCTCAAAGCACAAGTTCAACCCACGCTTCGGAGTCCTCGTGGTCGCTCAACCATGATCCTACCTACCATGCACATAATATTAGGTTGATCAAGCCCAATACTATATACAGTGATATTAAGAATCATGTTGGCTAAACACACATATGAGGCAGTAATAGATTTACTTATGATGTTTCAAGGCTAGGTTGAGAATCGACCTGCTCTGATACCAACTGTAACAACCCGTATAATATATATCTAGAATAATATCATACAAGTGTTAAATTTTGGTACTGTCACAACATAAGTGCCTAATGGCATCAATATATATACATGTCCAAACTAAAACATCAATGGAACATGTTATACAATAATGCCTAAACAATAAAAATCTAAGAACTATGCACAATATCTTCATTGCACACAACTCCACAGCGGAAGATTATAATGAACAGCAACCCTTGAAACATCCATAACAGCTTCTCTTAGATTCAACCTGTAAAGAATACCTGAAAAATAACAACAATGATGGGATGAGATAATAATCTCAGTGAGTTCTCCTATCCTATGGGTCCACTCGGCTCTACAGGGTTCTAATCAATGTTCAACTCATATCCAACTCAAGTCAACAAGGGAACGAAGACTTGAGCGATGGGGGACTATCTCGCAATTGTATGGCAACATGCATCTGAGTTCTCATAACTCAACCACGATCATTATTCAGATTCACGCAACATTGATCCCCAACCGAACCTACGTCTAGGCCAAGGCTTGGTTCACGCATGTCCGTATGATTCGACTTTCGCGGTGGATATCCGGTTCCCCTATGGGACTCTAACCCACTTTTAAGAACCATCACCCGTATGAGACTCTAACCCACCTAGGGTATCTTTCACCGTATGGGACTCTAACCCACATAGGTGTCCACCTTTCCCCCATGTCCGCCATGGTTGGGGCTCAAACCCAATTGAGGCTTGAATCATTGGTCCCACATCCCAATGCTTACTCATCTAAGCATACCACAAGAGATGTGTACCACCACAGAAAATACACATTCTGAATACATGATCGGTTCCACGAACCATAACAAATTCATAAATCACAGGTGACTTCATTCACCATAATACACAAATAATAACATGGCATGTTCCATACAATGCGTCTCATTTTCAATCATGGCAACAATTCGTCCACGACCTCACATAAGCGTCGTACGAATGAATACCGTATTCTCATACATATATCACATATGTTCCATAACCTAGATCATATTTCTAAGTTATTAATCACGTCATTCTCCAAGGTTTCCTCACTCATCTTTGTAGAGTTTTAATCATGTTACTTCACCTTTCACATAACAACAATATTTAATTTTCATCATGATAAAATTCATGGCATTTATAAATCACATAATATTTTATAACATAGAACAATAATAATAGCCCTTTACGTTATCTTTCTAACGCATCCGGCCGTGTCCAAAAACGGAGTTACACCACTCAATTAATTCATTAATCTATCTTAATCAAGATTTAGATTAATATTTATTCATTGCATAAGCATTCAACAACAACCTCTTTAGCCTAGTGGTAAGGCATGTACAGTTTCAAGGAGGTCCTGGGTTCGAACCCCATTGGTGACAAATTTTGCTCTATTGGTCCCAATTGACAACATTTAGAGCACATAGGAGCTCCAATTGTCTCAACTGACAATATTACATTCTCCCCCCCCCCCCCTTAGATTGAAATTCGCCCCCAAATTTCCTTCACTCAACAAACAAACAATCCTTGTATCCACGTCTTAACCCAACCCTTGACCTCTCTTCGATTCCAAACCTCTGACATACTCATTCTTCTAACTTGTCCTGGCTGACAATTTTCCTTCTTTCATGAACTCTCGAAACTTCTTGATTTCCATCACAATCTCATTCTGATATTGGATTAACATTAAAACTTGCTTCCACATAATTCCTCTTATATACCGCTCAACATCAGTGGGTCACTTTCTTCCCGGAAACCACGACTTCCCTTCCTTGTACTAAGTTACACAAAACATAATTACAACATCTTATCTGGACTTGGTTAATCAATACTCATTAATTCTTCATAAGAAAATTTATTGATTCCTTAACCACACACAATATTGATTCCTTAACCCCACAGGTGACAAATTCTGCACAGATATAAAATTAAATTCACGAAATTTCCCAGAAAGTGATGTCCTCCCTTGTACTCCTTAATATTGGTCTGCCTCTTTATTAATAATTAATCACATAGGAACTGACAACTAATTGAGCATCTAAATTAATATGTACCATGTATTCATTTCTACACTAAAAATATAAAATTTACAAAATGTATATGCATGATGCATTGATGGTTATTTTTAAGTTCTTAATTCTTAAATTTGTGTGTTAAATTTTCTTTTTGATTCAACCGCAGTCCTATGTTAAACTTAATACCTTGATTATAACAATAAATACCTTATAACCATGTTTCTAAGTTGTTTCTTTGCAAATGTGCTCAACAAAAAAATCGCTTTTGTTTTCTTTTTCCATACACACTCAAGTATCTAAAATCAAAGCCTATGTTTCCATTGACTCTATGTTTCTCCGTAGCTATTAACAGGGCAATAACCTTGCTTAACTAAATAAGTTTATGAATCCAATCATTGCTTGTATCCACTAACCTTTGTTTCTTCATCATGCACCGATCATTCCTATAGAATCTCATCAAACATCACAAATCCTTGGACACACATCCCTTGACATCTAATTCTAATCCATTTTGAAGGTGTATTCAATTCATATTTTTTAAAATTTATTAATTTTAAATTCTAGAATTATATAAATTAAATTGTTTTTAAAATTGTTTTAGAAATGGATGATTTTTTTAATATTGTTTATTAATTGGAATATTTTTTCAATAATGATTATTAAGATAAGAATATTTTTTCTATTGAGAGATTTCAAACAAAAAAATAATTATGAGAATTTCGGGAAGATGACACATTAGTATGAAACTAGGATTTTGTTTAGGTTACCATCATGACAACCTTAACTTTATATTAAGTAGATAATATTTAATATATGTATTTACCTTTACTTAAAGTTATAACAATAAACTATATACGAGATAAATCAAAGACTAAAATTCCTTAAATTTTTTCAATAACTCAAAAAAGTCTTCCTTGAATGTTTCAAATACCCTACAAATATTCCTTAAATATTTCACAACATACAACAAACTTTATTTTCTAATATAAATATAGTTGTTGTGCTTACACCAACACATTCTTTTTCTAAGTATCATATTTTATAAATCCAAAACTTTTGCAATCCATATATAAAATAAATAAATGTAGTGAGATTTCAAAAGGTTTGGATTTATAAAGTGTTTGGCCTAGATGATTATAAATGTATTGTTGAGGATACAAATGAGTCATGTTTGTAAGTTTATTTTTTGCAAAATTGGTACTTTTTTATTGTTTATTTATGCACCATTTTGCTCTATTTTTCGAAAGTGTATGTTTCAGAAACTAAATCTACATTAATTATGGTTTTTACCATAAGTTAAAATAGAAAAGATAATTATAATTGCACAGTTATTAATTATAATGGCTTAACTAGAAGAAATCGATATATAAATATTAATATCTAAATTAATATGTACCATGTATTCATTTCTACATTAAAAATATAAAAATTTACAAAATGTATATGCATGATGCATTGATGGTTATTTTTAAGTTATTAATTCTTAAAGTTGTGTGTTAAATTTTCTTTTTGATTCAACCGCATCCTATGTTAAACTTAATACCTTGATTATAACAATAAATACCTTATAACCATGTTTCTAAGTTGTTTCCTTTGTAAATGTGCTCAACAAAAAAATCTCTATTGTTTTCTTTTTCCATACACACTCAAGCATCTAAATCAAAGCCTATGTTCCATTGACTCTATGTAACTCCGAAGATATTAACAGTGCAATAACCTTGCTTAACTAAATAAGTTTATGAATCCAATCATTGCTTGTATCCACTAACCTTTGTTTCTTCATCATGCACCGATCATTCCTATAGAATCTCGTCAAACATCACAAAATCCTTGGACACACATCCCTTGACATCTAATTCTAATCCTTTTAAAGGTGTACTCAATTCATATTTTTTAAAATTTTATTAATTTTAAATTCTAGAATTATATAAATTTTAATTGTTTTTAAAATTGTTTTAGAAAGGATGATTTTTTTAATACTGTTTATTAATTGGAATATTTTTTGAATAATGATTATAAGATAAAATAATTTTTCTTTTGAGAGATTTCAAACAAAAAATTATTAGGAGAATTCGTGAAGATTGACACATTAGTATGAAGCTAGGATTTTGTTTAGGGTTACCATCATGACAACCTTAAATTTATATTAAGTAGATAATATTTAAATATGTATTTACCTTAACTTAAAAGTTATAACAATAAACTATATACGAGATAAATCAAAACTACAATTCCTTAAATTTTTCAATTAACACAAAAGTCTTCCTTGAATGTTTCAAAATACCCTACAAATATTCCTTAAATATTTCACAACTTATACAAACTTTATTTTCTTATATAAATATAGTTGTTGTGCTTACACCCAACACATTCTTTTCTAAGTTATCATATTTTATAAATCCAAACCTTTTGCAATCCATATATAAAATAAATAAATGTAGTGAGATTTCAAAAGGTTTGGATTTAAAAGTATTTGACCTAGATGATTATAAATGTATTGTTGAGGATACAAATGAGTCACGTTTGTAAGTTATTTTTTGCAAAATTTGTACTTTTTTTATTGTTTATTTATGCACCATTTTTTGTCTCTTTTTTTCGAAAGTGTAATGTTCAAAACTAAATCTACATTAATTATGGTTTTTACCATAAGTTAAAATAGAAAAGATAATTATAATTGCACAGTTATTAATTATAATGGCTTAACTAGAAGAAATCATATATAAATATTAATATCTAAATTAATATGTACCATGTATTCATTTCTACATTAAAAATATAAAAATTTACAAAATGTATATGCATGATGCATTGATGGTTATTTTTAAGTTCTTAATTCTAAAGTTATGTGTTAAATTTTCTTTTGATTCAACCGCAGTCCTATGTTAAACTTAATACCTTGATTATAACAATAAATACCTTATAACGATGTTTCTAAGTTGTTTCCTTGTAAATGTGCTCAACAAAAAAAACCGTTTTTTGTTTTCTTTTTCCATACACACTCAAGTATCTAAAATCAAAGCCTATGTTTCCATTGACTCTATGTACTCCGAAGATATTAACAGTGCAATAACCTCGCTTAACTAAATAAGTTTATGAATCCAATCATTGCTTGTATCCACTAACCTTTGTTTCTTCATCATGCACCGATCATCCTATAGAATCCCATCAAACATCACAAATCCTTGGACACACATCCCTTGACATCTAATTCTAATCCATTTTAAGGTGTACTCAATTCATATTTTTTAAATTTTATTAATTTTAAATTCTAGAATTATATAAATTTAATTGTTTTTAAATTGTTTTAGAAATGGATGATTTTTTTAATACTGTTTATTAATTGGAATATTTTTTGAATATGATTATTAAGATAATAATAATTTTTTCTTTTGAGAGATTTCAAACAAAAAATTAATTAGGAGAATTTCGTGAAGATGACACAATAGTATGAAGCTAGGATTTGGTTTAGGGTTACCATAATGACAACCTTAAATTTATATTAAGTAGATAATATTTAATATATGTATTTACCTTTAACTTAAAAGTTATAACAATAAACTATATACGAGATAAATCAAAACTACAATTCCTTAAATTTTCAATAACACACAAAAAGTCTTCCTTGAATGTTTCAAAATACCCTACAAATATTCCTTAAATATTTCACAACATATACAAACTTTATTTTCGTATATAAATATAGTTGTTGTGCTTACACCCCCACATTCTTTTTCTAAGTTATCATATTTTAATAAATCCAAACCTTTTGCAATCCCTATATAAAAATAAATAAATGTAGTGTGATTTCAAAAGTTTGGATTTATAAGTGTTTGACCTAGATGATTATAAATGTATTGTTGAGGATACAAATGAGTCACGGTTTGTAAGTTATTTTTTGCAAAATTTGTACTTTTTTATTGTTTATTTATGCACCATTTTTGCTCTATTTTTTTCGAAAGTGTATGTTCAGAAACTAAATCTACATTATTATGGTTTTTACCATAAGTTAAAATAGAAAGATAATTATAATTGCACAGTTATTAATTATAATGGCTTAACTAGAAGAAATCGATATATAAATATTAATATCTAAATTAATATGTACCATGTATTCATTTCTACATTAAAAAATAAAAATTACAAATTTTATATGCAGAATGCATTGATGGTTTTTTAATTCTTAATTCTTAAAGTTGTGTGTTAAATTTCTTTTTGATTCAACCGCAGTCCTATGTTAAACTTAATACCTTGATTATAACAATAAATACCTTATAACATGTTTCTAAGTTGTTTCTTTGCAAATGTGCTCAACAAAAAAAATCGCTTTTGTTTTTCTTTTCCATACACACTCAAGTATCTAAAATCAAAGCCTATGTTTCCATTGACTCTAGTTTACTCCGTAGCTATTAACAGGGCAATAACCTTGCTTAACTAAATAAGTTTATGAATCCAATCATTGCTTGTATCCACTAACCTTTGTTTCTTCATCATGCACCACCATAATTCCTATAGAATCTCATCAAACATCACAAAATCCTTGGACACACATCCCTTGACATCTAATTCTAATCCATTTTGAAGGTGTATTCAATTCATATTTTTTAAAATTTTATTAATTTAAATTCTAGAATTATATAAATTAAATTGTTTTTTAAATTGTTTTAGAAATGGATGATTTTTTTAATATTGTTTATTA